>NW_027141337.1:1146845-2384967 GCF_036365525.1 Heterodontus francisci | reverse complement strand
GAGATGAGGGGGGGGATAGAGATGAGGGGGGGGATAGAGATGAGGGGGGGATAGAGATGAGGGGGGGGGATAGAGATGAGGGGGGGGATAGAGATGAGGGGGGGGATAGAGATGAGGGGGGGGATAGAGATGAGGGGGGGATAGAGATGAGGGGGGGATAGAGATGAGGGGGGGATAGAGATGAGGGGGGGGATAGAGATGAGGGGGGGGATAGAGATGAGGGGGGGGATAGAGATGAGGGGGGGATAGAGATGAGGGGGGGGATAGAGATGAGGGGGGGATAGAGATGAGGGGGGGATAGAGATGAGGGGGGGGATAGAGATGAGGGGGGGATAGAGATGAGGGGGGGATAGAGATGAGGGGGGGATAGAGATGAGGGGGGGGATAGAGATGAGGGGGGGGTAGAGATGAGGGGGGGATAGAGATGAGGGGGGGGATAGAGATGAGGGGGGGATAGAGATGAGGGGGGGATAGAGATGAGGGGGGGATAGAGATGAGGGGGGGATAGAGATGAGGGGGGGGATAGAGATGAGGGGGGATAGAGATGAGGGGGGATAGAGATGAGGGGGGATAGAGATGAGGGGGGATAGAGATGAGGGGGGATAGAGATGAGGGGGGGATAGAGATGAGGGGGGATAGAGATGAGGGGGGGATAGAGATGAGGGGGGGATAGAGATGAGGGGGGGATAGAGATGAGGGGGGGATAGAGATGAGGGGGGGATAGAGATGAGGGGGGAGAGATGAGAGATGAGGGGGAGAGATGAGGGGGGAGAGTGAGGGGGGGAGAGATGAGGGGGGGAGAGATGAGGGGGGGAGAGATGAGGGGGGGAGAGATGAGGGGGGAGAGATGAGGGGGGGAGAGATGAGGAGGGGGGAGAGATGAGGGGGGGAGAGATGAGGGGGGGAGAGATGAGGAGGGGGGAGAGATGAGGGGGGAGAGATGAGGAGGGGGAGAGATGAGGAGGGGGAGAGATGAGGGGAGAGAGGGGGAGGAGAGAGGAGGGGGAGGAGAGAGGAGGGGGGAGGAGAGAGGAGGGGGGAGGAGAGAGGAGGGGGGGAGGAGAGAGGAGGGGGGAGGAGAGAGGAGGGGGGAGGAGAGAGGAGGGGGGAGGAGAGAGGAGGGGGGGAGGAGAGAGGAGGGGGGAGGAGAGAGGAGGGGGGGAGGAGAGAGGAGGGGGGAGGAGAGAGGAGGGGGGGAGGAGAGAGGAGGGGGGAGGAGAGAGGAGGGGGGGAGGAGAGAGGAGGGGGGAGGAGAGAGGAGGGGGGGAGGAGAGAGGAGGGGGGGAGGAGAGAGGAGGGGGGAGGAGAGAGGAGGGGGGAGGAGAGAGGAGGGGGGAGGAGAGAGGAGGGGGGAGGAGAGAGGAGGGGGGAGGAGAGAGGAGGGGGGAGGAGAGAGGAGGGGGAGGAGAGAGGAGGGGGAGGAGAGAGGAGGGGGGAGGAGAGAGGAGGGGGGAGGAGAGAGGAGGGGGGAGGAGAGAGTAGGGGGGAGGAGAGAGTAGGGGGGGAGGAGAGAGTAGGGGGGGAGGAGAGAGTAGGGGGGAGGAGAGAGTAGGGGGGAGGAGAGAGTAGGGGGAGGAGAGGGAGGAGAGAGTAGGGGGGAGGAGAGAGGGGGGAGGAGAGAGTAGGGGGAGGAGAGAGTAGGGGGGGAGGAGAGAGTAGGGGGAGGAGAGAGGGGGGGAGGAGAGAGGGTGGGAGGAGAGAGGGTGGGAGGAGAGAGGGTGGGAGGAGAGAGGGGGAGGAGAGAGGGGGGAGGAGAGAGGGGGGAGGAGAGAGGGGGGAGGAGAGAGGGGGGAGGAGAGAGGGGGGAGGAGAGAGGGGGGAGGAGAGAGGGGGGGAGGAGAGAGGGGGGGAGGAGAGAGGGGGGAGGAGAGAGGGGGAGGAGAGAGGGGGGAGGAGAGAGGGGGAGGAGAGAGGGGGGAGGAGAGAGGGGGGAGGAGAGAGGGGGGAGGAGAGAGGGGGAGGAGAGGGGGAGAGAGAGAGGGGGGAGGAGAGAGGGGGGAGGAGAGAGGGGGGAGGAGAGAGGGGGGAGGAGAGAGGGGGGGAGGAGAGAGGGGGGAGGAGAGAGGGGGGAGGAGAGAGGGGGGAGGAGAGAGGGGGGAGGAGAGAGGGGGGGAGGAGAGAGGGTGGAGGAGAGAGGGGGGAGGAGAGAGGGGGGAGGAGAGAGGGGGGGAGGAGAGAGGGGGGAGGAGAGAGGGGGAGGAGAGAGGGGGAGGAGAGAGGGGGGAGGAGAGAGGGGGAGGAGAGAGGGGGGAGGAGAGAGGGGGGGAGGAGAGAGGGGGGAGGAGAGAGGGGGGGAGGAGAGAGGGGGGAGGAGAGAGGGGGGAGGAGAGAGGGGGGAGGAGAGAGGGGGGAGGAGAGAGGGGGGAGGAGAGAGGGGGGGAGGAGAGAGGGGGGGAGGAGAGAGGGGGGGAGGAGAGAGGGGGGGAGGAGAGAGGGGGGGAGGAGAGAGGGGGGGAGGAGAGAGGGGGAGGAGAGAGGGGGGGAGGAGAGAGGGGGAGGAGAGAGGGGGGGAGGAGAGAGGGGGGGAGGAGAGAGGGGGGGAGGAGAGAGGGGGGAGGAGAGAGGGGGGAGGAGAGAGGGGGGGAGGAGAGAGGGGGGGGAGGAGAGAGGGGGGGAGGAGAGAGGGGGGGAGGAGAGAGGGGGGGAGGAGAGAGGGGGGGAGGAGAGAGGGGGGAGGAGAGAGGGGGGGGAGGAGAGAGGGGGGGGAGGAGAGAGGGGGGGGAGGAGAGAGGGGGGGAGGAGAGAGGGGGGGGAGGAGAGAGGGGGGGGAGGAGAGAGGGGGGAGGAGAGAGGGGGGGAGGAGAGAGGGGGAGGAGAGAGGGGGGAGGAGAGAGGGGGGGAGGAGAGAGGGGGGAGGAGAGGGGGGGAAGGAGAGAGGGGGGAAGGAGAGAGGGGGAGGGAGAGGGGGGAGGAGAGAGGGGGGGAGGAGAGAGGGGGGGAGGAGAGAGGGGGGGAGGAGAGAGGGGGGAGGAGAGAGGGGGGGAGGAGAGAGGGGGGGAGGAGAGAGGGGGGGAGGAGAGAGGGGGGGAGGAGAGAGGGGGGAGGAGAGAGGGGGGAGGAGAGAGGGGGAGGAGAGAGGGGGGAGGAGAGAGGGGGGAGGAGAGAGGGGGGAGGAGAGAGGGGGGAGGAGAGTGGGGGGAGGAGAGAGGGGGGGAGGAGAGAGGGGGGGAGGAGAGAGGGGGGAGGAGAGAGGGGGGGAGGAGAGAGGGGGGGAGGAGAGAGGGGGGAGGAGAGAGGGGGGGAGGAGAGAGGGGGGGAGGAGAGAGGGGGGAGGAGAGAGGGGGGGAGGAGAGAGGGGGGGAGGAAGAGAGGGGGGGGAGGAGAGAGGGGGGAGGAGAGAGGGGGGGAGGAGAGAGGGGGGGAGGAGAGAGGGGGGGAGGAGAGAGGGGGGGAGGAGAGAGGGGGGAGGAGAGAGGGGGGAGGAGAGAGGGGGGGAGGAGAGAGGGGGGGAGGAGAGAGGGGGGAGGAGAGAGGGGGGAGGAGAGAGGGGGGAGGAAGAGGGGGGAGGAGAGGGGGGGAGGAGAGAGGGGGGGAGGAGAGAGGGGGGAGGAGAGAGGGGGAGAGGAGAGAGGGGGGAGGAGAGAGGGGGGGAGGAGAGAGGGGGGGAGGAGAGAGGGGGGAGGAGAGAGGGGGGGCGGAGAGAGGGGGGCGGAGAGAGGGGGGCGGAGAGAGGGGGGGGAGAGAGGGGGCGGAGAGAGGGGGGCGGAGAGAGGGGGGCGGAGAGAGGGGGGCGGAGAGAGGGGGGCGGAGAGAGGGGGGAGGAGAGAGGGGGGAGGAGAGAGGGGGGAGGAGAGAGGGGGGAGAAGAGAGGGGGAGAAGAGAGGGGGAGGAGAGAGGGGGGGGAGGAGAGGGGGGGAGGAGAGAGGGGGGAGGAGAGAGGGGGGAGGAGAGAGGGGGGAGAAGAGAGGGGGGGAGAAGAGAGGGGGGGAGAAGAGGGGGGGAGAAAAGAGGGGGGAGAAAAGAGGGGGGAGGAGAGTGGAGGGGGGAGGAGAGTGGAGGGGGGAGGAGAGTGGAGGGGGGAGGAGAGTGGAGGGGGGAGGAGAGTGGAGGGGGGAGGAGAGAGGAGAGGGGAGGGGAGAGGAGAGGGGAGGGGAGGATCCGGGGGAGGGTACTGGTGAGTGGGGGATGGGAGTGGGGTAGGAGAGTGTCGGAGGGGAGTGGGGAGTTGGGGAGGGGAGTAGGGGTTTATGGAGTGGGGTTTATGGAGTGGGGGGGCGAAAAGGGAGTGGGGGGGAAAAGGGAGTGGGGGGGAAAGGAGTGGGGGGAAAAGGGAAGTGGGGGGGAAAAGGGAGTGGGGGGGAGAAAGGGAGTGGGGGGAAAGGGAGTGGGGGGAAAAGGGAGTGGGGGGAGAAAGGGAGTGGGGGGAGAAAGGGAGAGGGGGGAGAAAGGGAGTGGGGGGAGAAAGGGAGTGGGGGGAGAAAGGGAGTGGGGGAGAAAGGGAGTGGGGGAGAAAGGGAGTGGGGGAGAAAGGGAGTGGGGGGAGAAAGGGAGTGGGGGGAGAAAGGGAGTTGGGGGAGAAAGGAGTTGTGGGGGAGAAAGGGAGTGGGGGGAAAAGGGAGTGGGGGGAAAAGGGAGTGGGGGGAAAAGGGAGTGGGGGGGAAAAGGGAGTGGGGGGAAAAGGGAGTGGGGGGAAAAGGGAGTGGGGGGGAAAAGGAGAGGGGGGAAAGGGAGTGGGGGGGAAAAGGGAGTGGGGGGGAAAAGGGAGTGGGGGGGAAAAGGGAGTGGGGGGAAAGGAGTGGGGGGGGAAAGGGAAGTGGGGGGGAAAGGGAGTGGGGGGGGAAAGGGAGTGGGGGGGGAAAGGGAGTGGGGGGGAAAGGGAGTGGGGGGGAAAGGGAGTGGGGGGAAAGGGAGTGGGGGGGAAAGGGAGTGGGGGGGAAAGGGAAGTGGGGGGAAAGGAGTGGGGGGAAAAGGGAGTGGGGGAAAAGGGAGTGGGGGAAAAGGGAGTGGGGGGAAAAGGGAGTGGGGGAAAAGGGAGTGGGGGGAAAAGGGAGTGGGGGGAAAAGGGAGTGGGGGGAAAAGGGAGTGGGGGGAAAAGGGAGTGGGGGAAAAGGGAGTGGGGGGAAAAGGGAGTGGGGGGAAAAGGGAGTGGGGGGAAAAGGAAGTGGGGGGAAAAGGGAGTGGGGGGAAAAGGGAGTGGGGGGAAAAGGGAGTGGGGGAAAAGGGAGTGGGGGAAAAGGGAGTGGGGGGAAAAGGGAGTGGGGGGAAAAGGGAGTGGGGGGAAAAGGGAAGTGGGGGGAAAAGGGAGTGGGGGGAAAAGGGAGTGGGGGGAAAAGGGAGTGGGGGGAAAAGGGAGTGGGGGGAAAAGGGAGTGGGGGAAAAGGGAGTGGGGGGAAAAGGGAGTGGGGGGAAAAGGGAGAGTGGGGGAAAGGGAGTGGGGGGAAAAGGGAGTGGGGGAAAGGGAGTGGGGGAAAAGGAGTGGGGGAAAAGGGAGTGGGGGGAAAAGGGAGTGGGGGAAAAGGGAGTGGGGGGAAAAGGGAGTGGGGGAAAAGGGAGTGGGGGAAAAGGAGTGGGGGAAAAGGAGTGGGGGGAAAAGGGAGTGGGGGAAAAGGGAGTGGGGGAAAAGGGAGTGGGGGAAAAGGGAGTGGGGGGAAAAGGGAGTGGGGGGAAAAGGGAGTGGGGGGAAAAGGGAGTGGGGGGAAAAGGGAGTGGGGAAAAGGGAGTGGGGGGAAAAGGGAGTGGGGGAAAAGGGAGTGGGGGAAAAGGGAGTGGGGGAAAAGGAGAGGGGGGAAAAGGGAGTGGGGGGAAAGGGAGTGGGGGGAAAAGGGAAGTGGGGGGAAAAGGGAGTGGGGGGAGGGAGTGGGGGAGGGAGGGTGGGGGGAGGGAGTGGGGGAAGGGAATTTGGGTGGTGGAGTGGGGGAGGGTAGTTGGGTAGTGGAGTGGGGTATGGGTGTTGGTGAGAAGAGGGGGGAGGGGTGGAGAGCATAGTTGGGGAGCGGAGTGGGGGAGGGGGATGGGAGTGGGGATGGGAGTGGCGTAGGGAGTTTGGGAGGGGCAGGGGTAGGGGAGTTGGGGAGGTGAGCGGGGTAGGGGAGTGGGGTACGGTAGTGGGAAGCAGAGTGGGGTAGGTGAGTTGTGGGGTGGGTTGGGAGGGGAAGGGGAAAGGAGTGGGCTGGAGGATTTGGGGAGGGAGTGTGGGAAGTGATTGGTGAGGTGACTGACGTAGGGGAGCGGGGTAGGGGAGTTGGGGAGGGGGAGTTGGGGAGGGGGAGTTGGGGAGGGGGAGTTGGGGAGGGGGAGTTGGGGAGGGGGAGTTGGGGAGGGGGAGTTGGGGAGTGGGGAGGGGAGTGGGGGAGGGGGAGTGGGGGAGGGGAGTGGGGGTGGGGGAGTGGGGGAGGGGGAGTGGGGAGTGGGAGTGGGGGAGGGGGTGTGGGGGAGGGGGTGTGGGGGAGGGGGAGTGGGGTTGTGGGGGTGGGGTGTGGGGGTGGGGGTGTGGGGGTGGGGGTGGGGTGGCGGGGGTGTGGGGGCGGGGGTGTGGGGAGGGGGAGGGATGTGGGGGAGGGGATGTGGGGGAGGGGATGTGGGGGAGGGGATGTGGGGAGGGGATGTGGGGGAGGGATGTGGGGAGGGGATGTGGGGGAGGGGAGCTGTGTGGGGTAGTGGTATGCAGTAAGGGGAGTTGGGGAGGGGAGTCGGGGAGGGAGGTTAGGTGGGGAGTTGGGAGGAGACTGGGGAGGGGAGTTGGGGAGGGGATTGGGGAGGGGAGTTGAGGAGTTGTGTGGGGTAGTGGAGTGGGTGAGGGGAGTTGGGAGGTAAGTGAGGAATTGAATTGGGTCTGGAGTGAGGGAGGGTACTGTGGGAGGTGAGTTGGGGACGGGAGTTGGTAAGGGGAGTGGGGTAGGAGAGTGGCATAGGGGAGTGGGTGAGGGGAGCGGTGGACGGGAGTGGGGGAGGGGATTTGGGTGGTGGAGTGGGGTAGGGTAGTTGGGTAGTGGAGTGGGGTATGGGTGTTGGGGAGGGGAGTGGGGTAGGGGAGTGGCATCGGGGAGTGTTTGATTAGATGTGGTAGGGTAATTGGGGAGGGGTGTTGGGGAGGGGAGAGGAGTGGGGTTGGGGAGTGTGTTAGGAGAGCGGGGTACTGAGTGGGGTAGGGTAGTTTGGGAGGGGAGTGGGGGAGGGGAGTGGGGGAGGGGAGTGGGGGAGGGGAGTGGGGAGGGGAGTGGGGGAGGGGAGTGGGGGAGGGGAGTGGAGTAGAGAGGTTGGGGAGGGGAGAGGGGTAGGGGAGTGGGGTACGGTTGTGGGAATCAGAGTGGGGTGGGTGAGTGTGGGAGGAGGGTTGGGGAGGGGAAGGGGAAACGAGTGGGGTAGTGGAGTTGGGAGGGGAGTGGGGGAAGTGATTGGGGGAGGTGACATGGTAGGGGAGTGGGTAGGGGAGTGGGTAGGGGAGTGGGTAGGGGAGTGGGTAGGGGAGTGGTGTCAGTTGGAGAGCGGTGGAGGGGAGTGGGGTAGGGGAGTGGGGTAGTGGAGTTGGAGAAGGCAGCAGGGGAGGGGATTTGGGGACGGGAGTTGGGGAGGGGAGTTGGGGAAGGGAGTGGGGTAGGGTGAGGGTGAGGGGAGTTGGGGAGGGGATCGGGGGAGGGGAATTGTGTGTGGAGTAGGGAGGGAGGGGAGTGGGCAAGGGGAAGGGAGTGGGAGAGGTGAGTCGGGGAGTTGAATGGGGGAAGGTAATGAGGGTGGGGAGGAGAGAGGAATGGGAGTGGAGAGAGGAGTGGGGGAGGAGAGAGGAGAGGGGGAGGGAACTGGGGAGGAGCGAGGAGTGGGGAGGGGGTTGGGGCGGATAGAGGAGAGGGGGGAGGAGTTTGGGAGGCACGAATTGGAGAGGGGAGGTGATTGGGGAGTGGGGAAGGGGAGTGGGGAAGGGGAGTGGTGGAGGGGATTGGGGGAGGGGAGTGGGGGAGGGGAGTGGGGGAGGGGAGTGGGGGAGGGGAGTGGGGGGAGGGGAGTGGGGTACGTTTGTGGGAAGCAGAGTGGGGTGGGTGAGTGTGGGAGGAGGGTTGGTGAGGGGAAGGGGAAACGAGTGGGGTGGTGGAGTTGGGGAGGGGAGTGTGGGAAGTGATTGGGGAGGTGACTGTGGTAGGGGAGTGGTGTAGGGGAGTGGGGGATTGTGGGAATGGTGTGAGTTGTGGAACGCTGGAAGGGAGTGGCGTAGGGGAGTTGGAGAAGGGAGCGGGGGAGTTGGGGAGGGGAGTTTGAGGGGAGGGGAGTTTGAGGGAAGGGGAGTTTGAGGGAAGGGGGAGTTTGAGGGAAGGGGGAGTTTGAGGGGAGGGAGAGTTTGAGGGGAGGGAGAGTTTGAGGGAGGGAGAGTTTGAGGGGAGGGAGAGTTTGAGGGGAGGGAGAGTTTGAGGGGAGGGGCTCGGGGGAGGGGAATTGGGTGTGAAGTAGGCAAGGGAGGGAGGGGAGTGGGCAAGGGGAAGGGAGTGGGAGAGGTGAGTCGGGGAGTTGAATGGGGGAGGGTAATGAGGGTGGGGAGGAGAGAGGAGTGGGAGTAGAGAGAGGAGTGGGGGAGGAGAGAGGAGAGGGGGAGGGAACTGGGGAGGAGCGAGGAGGGGGAGGGGTTTGCGGCGGATAGAGGAGAGGGGGAGGAGTTTGGGGAGGCAAGAAGAGGAGAGGGGGTGGTGATTGGGGAGTGGGGAAGGGGAGCGGCGTAGGAGAGTGTCGGCGGGGAGAGGGGGAGTGGAGTGGGGGAGTGGAGTGGGGGAGTGGAGTGGGGGAGGGGAGTGGGGGAGGGCGTGCGGTCGGGTAGTTTGGGAGGGGAGTGGCGGAGGGGAGCTGGGGAGGGGAGCTGGGGAGGGGAGCTGGGGAGGGGAGCTGGGGAGGGGAGTGGGGTAGGTGAGTGTGGGAGGAGGGTTGGGTGGGGAAGGGTTAAAGGAGTGTGGAAGGGGAGTTGGGGAGGGGAGTGTGGGAAGTGATTGGGGATGTGACTGAGGTCGGGGAGTGGGGTAGGGGAGTGGGGGAGTGAGGGAGTGATGTGAGTTAGGGGAGCAGTGGAGGGGAGTGGGGTAGGGGAGTGGGGTTGCGGGTTTGGGCAAGGGAGCGGTGAGGGGATTTTAGGAGGGGAGTGGGGCAGTGGATTGAGGGAGGGGAGTGGGGGAGGGGAGTGGGGGAGGGGAGTGGGAAGGAGTGTGGGGTCGGTGAGTGGAGGAGGAGGGTTGTGGAGGGTAAGGGGAAGGAGTTGGGGAGAGGAGTTGGGGAGGGGAGCGTGGGAAGCGATTGGGGAGTTGATTGAGGTAGAGTGGGGTAGGTGAGTGGGGGAGCAGGGTTGGGGAGGGGAAGGGGAAAGGAGTGTGAAGGAAAGTGGGGTAGGGGAGTTGGGGAGGGAAGTGTGGGAAGTGATTGGAGAGGTGGCTGAGGTAGGGGAGTGGGGTAGGGGAGTTGGGGAAGGGGAGTTGGGGAAGGGAGTTGGGGAAGGGGAGTGAGGCAGAGGAGAGGGGGAGGGGAGTGGTGGAGGGGAGTTAGGGAGTTGTGTGGGTAGTGGAGTGCGTGAGGGGAGTTAGGGAGGGATGCGAGGAAGGGAATTGGGTCTGGAGTGGGGGAGGGTACTGTGGGAGGTGAGTTGGGCAGGGGAGTTGGGGAGGGGAGTGGGGTAGGACAGTGGCACAGTGGAGTGGGTGAGGGGAGTGGTGGACGGGAGTTGGGGAGCTGTGAGGCTGCGGTGCTAACCACTGAATCACTGTGCCGCCCAGCTGGAGTGGTACTGAACCTCACTCACACACCAGGAATGAACCAATTAAATCCAGACCTCTATTAATACAAGCTGGAGTGGTACTGAGTCCCATTGACACACCAGGAAAGAGCCAATTCAATCCAGGTTTCTGTTCATAACATTTGGAGTGGTCCTGAGCAACACTCACAAACCAGGAAAGAGCCAATTCAATCCAGGCCTTCATTAATACCAGCTGGAGTGGAACTGAGTGCCACTCACACACCAGAAATGAGGCAGTTTAATCCAGGGTTCTATTAATACCAGATGGAGAGGTACTGAGCCCCACTCACACAGCAGAAAAGTTAAATTTCAATCCAGGCCTCTATTAATACCAGCTGGAGTGGTCCTCCGTCCCACTCACACACCAGGAAAGAGCCAATTCAATCCAGGCCTCTACAAATACCAGCTTGAGTGGTACTGAGTCTCTCAGACACACCAATTAAGAGCCAATTCAATACAGGCCTCTAATAATACCAGCTGGAGTGGTACTGAGCGCCACTCACAGACCAGGAAAGAGGCAATTCAATACAGGCCTCCATTAATACCAGCTGGAATGGTACTGAGCCACACTCACAGACCAATAAAGAGCCAATTCAATCCAGGCCTCTTTTAATACCAGCTGGAGTGGAATTAACTCCCACTCATACACCAGGAAAGAGCCAGTTCAATGGGAACCTCCATTAATACCAGCTGGAGTGGTATTGAGTCTCAATGACACACCCGGAAAGAGCCAATTCAATCCAGGGTTCTATTAATACCAGCTGGCATGGTACTGTGCCCCACTCACACACCAGGAAAGAGCCAATTAAATCCAGACCACTATTAATACCAGCTGGAGTGGTACTGAGCCACACTCGCATAACAGGAAATAGCCAATTCAATCCAGACCTCTACGGATATCAGCTTGAGTGTAACTGAGTCCCACTCACACACCAGGTAAGAGCCAATTCAATCCACGCCGCCATTAATACCAGCTGAAGTGGTACTGCGTCCCACTCACAAAACAGGAAAGAGCCAATTCAATCCAGGCCTCTACTAATACCAGCTGGAGTGGGACTGAGCGCCACTCACAGACCAGGAAAGAGCCAATTCAATCCAGGCCTCTACTAATACCAGCTGGAGTGGTACTGAGTCTCTCAGACACACCAATTAAGAGAGAATTCAATCCAGGCCTCCATTAATACCAGCTGGAGTGGTATTGAGCCACACTCACAGACCAGTAAAGAGCCAATTCAATCCAGGCCTCTTTTAATACCAGCTGGAGTGGAATTAACTCCCACCCACACACCAGGAAAGAGCCAGTTCAATGGGAACCTCCATTAATACCAGCTGGAGTGGTACTGAGTCTCAATGACACACCCGGAAAGAGCCAATTCAATCCAGGGTTCTATTATTACCAGCTGACAATTTACTGAGCCCCACTCACACGGCAAGAAACTGCCAATTCAATACAGACCTCTATTAATACCAGCTGGAGTGGTACTGAGCCCCACTCACTCACCAGGAAAGAGCCAATTCAATTCTGGCCTCTATTAATACCAGCTGGAGTGGAATTAACCTCCACTCACCCACCAGGAAAGAGTCAATTCAATCCAGACCTCCATTAATATCAGCTGGAATTGTTCTGAATCCCACACACACACCAGCAAAGAGCCAGTTCATTCCAGGACTCTATTAATACCAGCTGGGACGGTATTGAGTGCCACTCACACATCAGAAAGAGGCAGTTCAAGCCAGGCCTCTATTAATACCGGCTGGAGTGTTACTGAGTGCCACTCACACACCAGAAAGAGGCAGTTTCAGCCAGGCCTATATTTATACCAGCTGGAGCGGTACTGAGCCCTACTCACAAAACAGAAAAGTTAAATTTCAATCCAGACCTCCTTTAATACCAGCTGGAGTGGTACTGAGTCCCAATCATACAGCAGGAAAGAGTCAATTCAAAACAGGGTTCTATTAATACCAGCTGGAGTGGGACTGAGCCCCACTCACACATCAGGAAAGAGCGAATTAAATCCAGACCTCTATTAATACCAGCTGGAGTGGTTCTGAGTCCCACTCAGACACCAGGAAAGAGCCAATTCAATCCAGGGTTCTATTAATAACAGCTGGCGTGGCACTGAGCCCCACTCACACTCCAGGAAAGAGACAATTCAATCCAGACCTCCATTAATACCAGCTGGAGTGGTACTGAGTCCCACTCATACACCAGGAAATATCCAATTCAATCCAGGGTTCTATTAATACCAGCTGGCGTGGTACTGAGCCGGACTCACACATCTGGAAAGAGCCAATTCAATCCAGACCTCTATTAATACCAGCTGGAGTGGTACTGAGTCCCACTCATACACCAGGAAAGAGCCAATTCAATCCAGGGTTCTAATAATATCTGCTGGCGTAGTACTGAGCCCCACTCACACACCAGGAAAGAGTCAATTCAATCCAGGCCACTCTTTATACCGGCTGCAGTGGAATTACCTCCCACCCGCATAACAGGAATGAGCCAATTCAATCCAGCCCTCTATTAATACCAGCTGGAGCGGTACTGAGCCCCACTGACACACCAGAAAAGTGCCAATTCAATCCAGGCCTCTATTAATACCAGCTGCAGTGTTACTGAGTCCCACTCACACACCAGGAAAGAGCCAATTCAATACAGGCCTCTATTAATACCAGCTGGAGTGGTACTGATTCTTACACACACAGCAGGAAAGAGAGAATTCAGTCCAGGCCTCCATTAATACCAGCTGGAGTGGGACTGAGCCACACTCACAGACCAGAAAAGAGCCAATTCAATCCAGGCCTCTTTTAATACCAGCTGGAGTGGAATTAACTCCCACTCATACACCAGGAAAGAGCCAATTCAATCCACGCCGCCATTAATACCAGCTGGAGTGGTACTGAGCACCACTCTCACACCAGGGAAGAGCCAATTCAATCCACGCCTCCATTAATAACATTTGGAGTGGTACTGAGCCCTACTTACACACCAGGGAAGAACCAGATCATTCCAGGACTCTATCAATACCAGCTGGAGTGGTATTGAGTGCCACTCACACACCAGAAGGAACAATTCAATCCAGGCCTCTATTAATACCATCTGGACTGGTACTGAGTCCCACTGACACACCAGGAAAGAGCCAATTCAATCCAGGCTTCTATGAATAACATTTGGAGTGGTACTGAGCCCCACTCACAAACCAGGAAAGAGCCAGTTCAATACAGTCCTCTTTTAATACCAGCTGGAGTGGTACTGAGTGCCAATCACACACCAGAAATTAGGCAGTTTAATCCAGGGTTCTATTAATACCAGCTGGAGAGGTACTGAGCCCCACTCACACAACAGAAAAGATAAATTTCAATCCAGGCCTCTATTAATACCAGCTGGAGTGGTACTGAGTCCCACTCACAAACCAGGAAGGAGCCAATTCAATCCAGGCCTCTATTAATACCAGCTGCTGTGTTACTGAGTCCCACTCACACACCAGGAAAGAGCCAATTCAATCCAGGCCTCTACTAATACCAGCTGGAGTGGTACTGAGTCTCTCAGACACAGCAGGAAAGAGAGAATTCAATCCAGGCCTCCATTAATACCAGCTGGAGTGGTACTGAGCCACACTCACAGACCAGTAAAGAGCCAATTCAATCCAGGCCTCTTAATACCAGCTGGAGTGGAATAAACTCCCACCCACACACCAGGAAAGAGCCAGTTCAATGGGAACCTCCATTAATACCAGCTGGCGTGGTACTGAGTCTCAATGACACACCCGGAAAGAGCCAATTCAATCCAGGGTTCTATTATTACCAGCTGGCAATTTACTGAGCCCTACTCACACAGCAAGAAACTGCCAATTCAATACAGACCTCTATTAATACCAGCTGGAGTGGCACTGAGCCCCATTCACTCAACAAGAAAGAGCCAATTCATTGCTGGCCTCTATTAATACCAGCTGGAGGCACTGAGCCCCACGCACACACCAGGAAAGAGCCAATTCAATCCAGGCTTCTATTAACAGCAGCTGCCGTGGTACTAAGCCCCACTCCTCGACCAGGTAAGTGCCAATTAAATCCAGATTTCTATTAATACCAGCTGGAGTGGTACTGAGAACCACTGACACACCAGAAAAGTGCCAATTCAATACAGGCCTCTATAAATGCCAGCTGCAGCAGTACTGAACCCCACTCAAAAACCAGGAAAGAGCCAATTCAATACAGGTCTCTACTAATAGCGGCTGGAGTGTTACTGACTCCCAATCACACACCAGGAAAGAGCCAATTCAATCCAGACATCTGTTAATACCAGCTGGTGGTACTGAGCCCCACTCACACACCAGGAAAGAGCCAATTCAATCCAGGCCTCTATCAATACCAGCTGGAGTAGTACTGTGCCCCCATCACACACCAGCCAAGAACCAGTTCATTCCAGTTCTCGATCAATACCAGCTGGAGTGGCACTGTGTCATACTCACACATCAGGAGAGATCCAATTCAATCCAAACTTCTATTAATTCCAGCTGGAGTGAGATTGAGTCCCACTCACACTCCAGGAAACAGCCAATTCCATCCAGGCCTCTATTAATACCAACTGCAGTGCTACAGAGCCCCACGCACACACCAGCAAAGTGCCAATTCGATCCAGGCCTCGATTAATACCAGCTGGAGTGGCACTGAGCCCCACTCACGCACCAGGAAAGAGCCAATTCAATCCAGACCTCTTTTAATACCAACAGGAGTGGTACTGCGCCCCACTCACTTACCAGGAAAGAGCCAATTCAATCCAGACATCTTTTAATACCAACTGGAGTGGGACGGAGTCCCACACACACCAGGGCAGAGCCAATTCAATCCAAACCTCTATTAATACCAGCTGGAGTGCGGCTGAGGCCCCCTCACACACCAGGAAAATGCCAATTCAATCCAGACGTCTATTAATACCAGCTGGTGTAACTGAGCCCCACGCACACACCAGGAAAGAGCCAATTCAATCCAGGCGTCTATTAACAGCAGCTGCTGTGGTACTAAGCCCCACTCCTCCACCAGGAAAGAGCCAATTCAATCCAGACCTCTATTAATACCAGCTGGAGCGGTACTAAACCCCACTCACAACCTGGAAAGAGCCAATTCAAACCAGACCTTTATGAATACCAGCTGGCATGGTACTGTGCCACACTCACACAGCAAGAAACTGCCAATTCAATACAGACCTCTATTAATACCAGCTGGAGTGGCACTGAGCCCCACTCACACACCAGGAAAGAGTCAATTCAATCCAGACCTCCATTAATACCAGCTGGAATTGTTCTGAATCCCACACACACACCAGGACAGAGCCAGTTCATTCCAGGAATCTATTAATACCAGCTGGAGCGTTATTGAGGACCACTCACACACCAGAAAGTGGCAGTTCAAGCCAGGCCTCTATTAATACCAGCTGGAGTGGAACTAAGGTCCACTCACACACCAGGATAGAGACAATTCATTCCAGACCTCAATTAATACCAGCTGGAGTGTTACTGAGTCCCAATCACACACCAGGGAAGAGCCAGATCATTCCAGGACTCTATTAATACCAGCTGGAGTGGTAATGTGTGTCACTCACACACCAGAAAGAGGCAGTTCAAGTCAAGCGTCTATTAATACCAGCTGGAGTGGAATTAACCTCCACTCACCCACCAGGAAAGAGCCAATTCAATCCAGACCTCCATTAATACCAGCTGGAGCGGTCTTGAGTGCCACTCACACACCAGAAAGAAGCAGTTTAAGCCAGGCCTCTATTAATACCAGCTTGAGTGGTACTGAGTGCCACTCACAGACCGGGAAAGAGCCAATTCAATACTGGCCTCTATTAATACCATCTGGAGTCGTACTGAGTCCCACGCACACATCAGGAAAGAGGCAGTTCAATCCTGGCCTCCATTAATATCAGCTGGAATGGTACTGAGTCTCACCCATTCACCAGGAAAGAGCCAATTCAATCGAGGCCTCTATTAATACCAGCTGGAGTGGTAGTGAACCCCTGTCACACACCAGGATGGAGCCAATTCAATCCAGGCCTCTATTAATACCAGCTGGAGTGGAATCAACTCCCACTCACACACCAGGAAAGAGCCAATTCAAACCAGGCCTCTATTAATACCAGCTGGAGTGGAATCAACTCCCACTCACACACCAGGAAAGAGCCAATTCAAACCAGGCCTCTATGAATACCAGCTGTCGTGGAATCAACTCACAAACACCAGGAAAGAGTCAATTCAATTCAGGAATCTATTAATACCGGCTGGAGTCGTACTGAGTCACACGCACACATCAGTAAAAAGCCAGTTCAATCCAGGCCTCCATTAATATCAGCTGGAATGGTACTGAATCTCACCCATTCACCAGGAAAGAGCCAATTTAATCCAGGCCTCTATTAATACCAGCTGGAGGGGTAGTGAACCCCAGTCACACAACAGGAAAGAGACAATTTAATCCAGACCTCTATTAATACCAGCTGGAGTGGTAATGAGTCCCACTTGTTACACCAGAAAGAGCCAATTCATTGCAGGCCTCTATTAATACCAGCTGGAGTGGTACTGAGCCCCACTCATGCAGCAGAAAGGAGCCAATTCAATCCAGGTCTCTATTAATAACAGCTGGAGTGGTACTGAGCCCCACTCACACACCAGCAAAGTGCTAATTCACTCCAGGCCACTATTAATACCAGCTGGAGTGTCACTGATTCTTACTCACTCAGCAGGAAAGAGCCAATTCAATCCAGGCCTCTTTTCATTGCAGCAGCTTTTTCGGGAGCAGAGAGTGCGAGCGAGTGAGCAGCTGGGAAGGTCAGTTTAAAGTAAATTTAATTTCCTTTTGTTTTCGGCGGAGACCAGGGGGCTGCTGGGTAAGTAAAACCCTATATATTTGGGCCGTTTAAAATAACCTGCCTTTCATTGCAGCAGCTTTTTCGGAAGCAGAGAGTGCGAGCGAGTGAGCAGCTGGGAATGTCAGTTTAAAGTAAATTTAATTTCCTTTTGTTTTTTTAGAATTAGAATTAGAATATTACAGCGCAGTACAGGCCCTCCGGCCCTCGATGTTGCGCCGATCATCTGACCTACACTATTCCATTTACATCCATATGTCTATCCAATGACCACTTAAATGCCCTTAAAGTTGGCGAGTCTACTACTGTTGCAGGCAGGGCGTTCCACGCCCCTACTACTCTCTGCGTAAAGAAACTACCTCTGACATCTGTCCTATATCTTTCACCCCTCAACTTAAAGCTATGTCCCCTCGTGTTTGCCATCCTCATCCGAGGAAAAAGACTCTCACTATCCACCCTATCTAACCCTCTGATTATCTTGTATGTCTCTATTAAGTCACCTCTCCTCCTCCTTCTCTCTAACGAAAACAACCCCAAGTCCCTCAGCCTTTCCTCGTAAGACCTTCCTTCCATACCAGGCAACATCCTAGTAAATCTCCTCTGCACCCTTTCCAAAGCTTCCACATCCTTCCTATAATGCGGTGACCAGAACTGCACGCAATACTCAAGGTGCGGCCTCACCAGTGTTTTGTACAGCTGCATCATGACCTCGTGGCTCCGAAACTCGATCCCCCTACTAATAAAAGCTAACACACCATATGCCTTCTTAACAGCCCTATTATCATGGGTAGCAACTTTCAGGGATTTATGTACCTGGATACCAAGATCTCTCTGCTCATCTACACTACCAAGAATCTTCCCATTAGCCCAGTACTCTGCATTGCTGTTACTCCTTCAAAAGTGAATCACCTCACACTTCTCCGCATTAAACTCCATTTGCCATCACTCAGCCCAGCTCTGCAGCCTATCTATGTTCCTCTGTACCCTACAACACCCTTCGACACTATCCACAACTCCACCGACCTTCGTGTCATCCGCAAATTTACTAACCCACCCTTCTACACCCTCATCCAGGTCGTTTATAAAAATGACAAACAGCAGTGGCCCCAAAACAGAACCTTGCGGTACACCACTAGTAACCAAACTCCAGGATGAACATTTGCCATCAACCACCACCCTCTGTCTTCTTTCAGCTAGCCAATTTCTGATCCAAAGCTCTAAATCACCTTCAACCCCATACTTCCGTATTTTCTGCAATAGCCTACCGTGGGGAACCTTATCAAACGCCTTACTGAAATCCATATACACCACATCCACGGCTTTACCCTCATCCACCTGTTTGGTCACCTTCTCGAAAAACTCAATAAGGTTTGTGAGGCACGACCTACCTTTCACAAAACCGTGCTGACTATCGCAAATGAACTTATTCTTTTCAAGATGATTATAAATCCTGTCTCTTATAACCTTTTCCAACATTTTACCCACAACCGAAGTAATGCTCACAGGTCTATAATTACCAGGGCTGTCTCTACTCCCCTTCTTGAACAAGGGGACAACATTTGCTATCCTCCAGTCCTCCGGCACTACTCCTGTCGACAATGACGACATAAAGATCAACAACAACGGCTCTGCAATCTCCTCCCTGGCTTCCCAGAGAATCCTAGGATAAATCCCATCTGGCCCAGGGGACTTATCTATTTTCACTCTTTCCAAAATTGCTAACACCTCCTCCTTGTGAATCTCAATCCCATCTCGCCTAGTAGGCTGTATCTCAGTAATCTCCTCGGCAACATTTTCTTTTTCTACTGTAAATACTGACGAAAAATATTCATTTAAGGCTTCCCCTATCTCCTCTGATTCCGCACACAACTTCCCACTACTATCCTTGATTGGCCCTGTTCTAACTCTTATCATTCGTTTATTCCTGATATACCTACAGAAAGCCTTAGGGTTTTCTTTGATCCTATCCGCCAATGACTTCTCGTGTCCTCTCCTTGCTCTTCTTAGCCCTCCCTTTAGATCCTTCCTGGCTAGCTTGTAACTCTCAAGCGCCCTAACTGAGCCTTCACGTCTCATCCTAACATAAGCCGCCCTCTTCCTCTTGACAAGCGCTTCAACCTCTTGAGTAAACCACGGCTCCCTCGCTCGACAACTTCCTCCCTGCCTGACAGGTACATACTTATCAAGGACACGCATTAGCTGCTCCTTGAATAAGCTCCACATTTCGTTTGTGCCCATCCCCTGCAGTTTCCTTCCCCATCCTGCACATCCTAAATCTTGCCTAATCGTGTCATAATTTCCTTTCCCCAGCTATAATTCTTGCCCTGCGGTATATACCTGTCCCTGCCCATCGCTAAGGTGAACCTAACCGAATTGTGATCACGATCGCCAAAGTGCTCACCTACATCGAAATCGAACACCTGGCCGGGTTCATTACCCAGTACCAAATCCAATGTCGCATCGCCCCTGGTTGGCCTGTCCACATACTGTGTCAGAAAACCCTCCTGCACACACTGGACAAAAACAGACCCATCTAAAGTACTCGAACTATAGTATTTCCAGTCAATAATTGGAAAGTTAAAGTCCCCTATAACCACTACCCTGTTACTCTCGCTCCTGTCGAGAATCATCTTCGCTCTCCTTTCCTCTACATCTCTGGAACTATTTTCGGCGGAGACCAGGGGGCTGCTGGGTAAGTAAAACCCTATATATTTGGGACGTTTCTGAACCCGAGACACTGCACCTGTACTATCTCCCACCCGCCTTCCTCCTCTAACCAAAAAAAAGGACTCGCTGGTGTGTAGATAAGGTAAGGCTTTTTCTATTACTCTTTTTTTTTATCGTGTGATTGGTAAAAAACTTTTCGTTCCTTTTTCATTTAACTAAGCTTAAGATTAAGATTAAAAATGGCAGGAGAGCTCAGACCCGTGACATGCTCCTCTTGCTCAATGTGGGAGCTCAGGCACATGGCTGATGTCCCTGACTCCTTCACGTGCAGGAAGTGTGTCCAGCTGCAGCTCTTGTTAGACTGCATGACGGCTCTGGAGCTTCGGATGGACTCACTTTGGAGCATCCGCAATGCTGAGGAGGTCGTGGATAGCACGTTTAGTGAATTAGTCACACCTCAGATTAGGATTGCTGAGGGAGAAAGGGAATGGGTGAACGAAAAGCAGAGGAAGAGCAGGATGGCAGCGCAGGTGTCCCCTGAGGTCTTCTCCCTGCATAACAGGTATACCGTTTTGGATACTGTTGAGGGAGATGGCTCACCAGGGGAAGGCAGCAGTATCCAGGTTCATGGCACCATGGCTGGCTCTGCTGTTCAGAAGGGCGTGAAAAAGAGTGGAAGGGCTATAGTCATAGGGGATTCGATTGTAAGGGGAGTAGATAGGCGGTTCTGTGGTCGAAAACGAGACTCCCGAATGGTATCTTGCCTCCCAGGTGCACGGGTCAGGGATGCTCAGATCGGCTGCAGAACATTCTGAAGGGGGAGGGTGAACAGCCAGTTGTCGTTGTGCACATAGGCACCAATGACATAGGTAAAAAACGGGATGAGGTCCTACAAGCAGAATATAGGGCGTTCGGAGCCAAGTTAAAAAGTAGGACCTCAAAGGTAGTAATCTCAGGATTGCTACCAGTGCCACGTGATGGTCAGAGTAGAAATGAAAGAATAATCAGGATGAATGCGTAGCTTGAGAGATGGTGCAGGAGGGAGGGGTTCAGATGTGAGGGAACCAATGTCCTTGGGGGTGCTTTTGCTAACGCTGTTGGGGAGGGTTTAAACTAATGTGGCAGGGGGATGGGAATGAAATGAGGTCAGTGGAGAGTAAGGATGTAGTAACTAAAGCCTGTAAGGAACTAGATAATGAAGTCAGCGTGACTAAGGGCAAGAGTAGGCAGGGAGCAGATGATGAAAGCAAAGGGTCTGGTGGTCTGAGGTGTATTTGTTTTCATGCAAGAAGTGTAGTAGGTAAGGCAGATGAACTTAGAGCTTGGATTAGTACCTGGGAGTATGATATTGCTATTCCTGAGACTTGGTTAAGGGAAGGGCATGATTGGCAACTAAATATCCCAGGGTACCGATGCTACAGGCGGGATAGAGAGGGAGGTAAAAGGGGTGGAGGAGTTGCATTACTGGTCAAAGAGGATATCACAGCTGTGCTGAAGGAAGGCACTATGGAGGACTCGAGCTGTGAGGCAATATGGGCAGAACTCAGAAATAGGAAGGGTGCGATAACAATGTTGGGGCTGTATTACAGGCCTCCCAACAGCGAGCGTGAGAGAGAGGTACAAATATGTAAACAGATTATGGAAAGATGTAGGAGCAACAGGGTAGTGGTGATGGGAGATTTTAATTTTCCCAACATTGACTGGGATTCACTGAGCGTTAGAGGTCTAGATGGAGCAGAATTTGTAAGGAGCATCCAGGAGGGTTTTTTTGAGCAGTATGTAAATAGTCCAACTCGGGAAGGGGCCATACTGGACATGGTGTTGGGAAATGAGCCGGGCCAGGTGGTTGACGTTTCAGTAGGGGACTACTTTGGGAACAGTGATCACAATTCCGTCAGTTTTAGAATACTCATGGACAAAGACGAGAGTGGTCCTAAAGGAAGAGTGCTAAATTGGGGGAAGGCCAACTATACGAAAATTCGGCAGGAGCTGGGGAATGTAGATTGGGAGCAGCTGTTTGAAGGTAAATCTACTTTTGATATGTGGGAGGCTTTGAAAGAGAGGTTGATTAGCGTGCAGGAGAGACATGTTCCTGTGAAAATGAGGGGTAGAAATGGCAAGATTAGGGAACCATGGATGACAGGTGAAATTGTGAGACGAGCTAAGAGGAAAAAGGAAGCACACACAAGGTCTAGGTGGCTGAAGAAAGACGAAGCTTTGAAAGAATATCGGGATTGTAGGCACAATCTGAAACGAGGAATTAAGAGGGCTAAATGGGGTCATGAAATATCTTTAGCAAACAGGGTGATGGAAAATCCCAAAGCCTTTTATTCATATATAAGGAGCAAGAGGGTAACTAGAGAAAGGATTGGCCCACTCAAGGACAGAGGAGGAAATTTATGCGTGGAGTCAGAGAAAATGGGTGAGATTCTAAACGAGTACTTTGCATCGGTATTCACCGAGGAGAGGGACATGACGGATGTTGAGGTTCGGGACAGATGTTTGATTACTCTCGGTCAAGTCGGCATAAGGAGGGAGGAAGTGTTGGGTATTCTAAAAGGCATTAAGGTGGACAAGTCCCCAGGTCCAGATGGGATCTATCCCAGGTTTCTGTGGGAAGTGAGAGAGGAAATAGTTGGGGCCTTAATATCTTTGCAACATCCTTAAACACGGGTGAGGTCCCAGAGGACTGGAGAATTGCTAATGTTGTCCCCTTGCTTCAGAAGGGTAGCAGGGAAAATCCAGGTAATTATAGACCGGTGAGCCTGACGTCAGTGGTAGGGAAGCTGCTGGAGAAGATACTGAGGGACAGGATCTACTCCCATCTGGAAGAAAATAGGCTTATCAGTGATAGGCAACATGGTTTTGTGCAGGGAAGGTCATGTCTGACCAACTTAATAGAATTCTTTGAGGAAGTGACAAAGTTGATTGATGAGGGAAGGGCTGTAGATGTCGTATACATGGACTTCAGTAAGGCGTTTGATAAGGTTCCCCATGGTAGGCTGATGGAGAAAGTGAAGGCGCATGGGGTCCAGGGTGTACCAGCTAGATGGATAAAGAACTGCCTGGGCAACAGGAGACAGAGAGTAGCAGTGGAGGGGAGTTTCTCAAAATGGAGACGTGTGACCAGTGGTGTCCCACAGGGATCCGTGCTGGGACCACTGTTTGTGAAATACATAAATGATTTGGAGGAAAGTATAGGTGGTCTAATTAGCAAGTTTTCAGACGACACTAAGATTGGTGGAGTAGCAGATACTGAAGGGGACTGTCAGAGAATACAGCAGAATATAGATAGACTGGAGAGTTGGGCAGAGAAATGGCAGATGGCGTTCAATCAGGGCAAATGCGAGGTGATGCATTTTGGAAGATCCAATTCAAGAGTGAACTATTCAGTAAATGGAAAAGTCCTGGGGAAAATTGATGTACAGAGAGATTTGGGTGTTCAGGTCCATTGTTCCCTGAAGGTGGCAACGCAGGTCAATAGAGTGGTCAAGAAGGCAAACGGCATGCTTTCCTTCATCGGACGGGGTATTGAGTACAAGAGTTTGCAGGTCATGTTACAGTTGCATAGGATTTTGGTTCGGCCACATTTGGAATACTGCGTGCAGTTCTGGTCGCCACATTACCAAAAGGATGTGGATGCTTTGGAGAGGGTTCAGAGGAGGTTCACCAGGATGTTGGCTGCTATGGAGGGCGCTAGCTATGAAGAGAGGTTGAGTAGATTAGGATTATTTTCATTAGAAAGACGGAGGTTGAGGGGGGACCTGATTGAGGTGTACAAAATCATGAGAGGTATAGACAGGGAGGATAGCAAGAAGCTTTTTCCCAGAGTGGGGGATTCAATTACAAGGGGTCATGAGTTCAAAGTGAAAGGGGAAAAGTTTAGGGGGGATATGCGTGTAATGTTCTTGACGCAGATGGTGGTGGGTGCATGGAACGCATTATCAGCGGAGGTGGTAGACGCGGGCACGATAGCGTCTTTTAAGATGCATCGAGACAGATACATGAATGGGCAGGAAGTAGAGATACAGGCCCTTCGAAAATAGGCGACAGGTTCAGATAGAGGATTTAGCTCGGCGTAGGCTTGGAAGGCCGAAGGGTCTGTTCCTGTGCTGTAATGATCTTTGTTCCTTAGCACCAGCTGGAGTGGTACTGAGCCCCACTCACACAACAGGAAAGAGCCAATTCATTCCAGGCCTCTACTAATACCAGCTGGAGTGGAATTAACTCCCACTCACACACCAGGAAAGAGCCAGTTCTTTCCGAACCTGCATTCATACCAGCTGGAGTAGTGCAGAGTCTCAGTGACACACCAGGAAAGAGCCAATTCAATCCAGGGTTCTTTTAATACCAGCTGGCGTGGCACTGAGTCCCACTCACACACCTGGAAAGAGCCAATTCAATCCGGCCTTCTATTAATCGCAGCTGGAGTGGTTCTGAGACCCACTTACATACCAGGGAAGAGCCAATCAAATTCTGGCCTCTGTTAATACCATCTGGAGTGGAATTAACCTCCACCCACACACCAGAAGTAGCCAATTCAATCCAGGGTTCTATTAATAGCAGCTGGAGCGGTACTGAGCCGCACACACACATCAGGAAAGAGCCAATTCAATCCAGGCCTCTATTAATACAAGATGGAGTTCTGGTGAGTCCCACTCATACACCAGAAAGAGCCAATTTAATCCAGGCTTCCATTAATACCAGCTGGAGTGGTACTGAGCCCCACGCACACACCAGGGAAGAGCCAATTCAATCCAGGCCTCCATTAATACCAGCTGGAATTGTACTGAGTCTCACCCATTCACCAGGAAAGAGCCAATTCAATCCAGACCTCTTAATACCAGCTGGAGTGTTACTGAGTCCCACTCATACACCAGAATAGTGCCCAAACAATCCAGGTCTCTATTAATACCAGCTGGAATGGTACTGAGTCTCTCCCATTCACCAGGAATGAGCCAATTCAATCCAGGCCTCTATCAATACCATCTGGAGTGGTAGTGAACCCCCGTCACACACCAGGAAAGAGCCAATTCAATCCAGCCTTCTATTAATAGCAGCTGGAGTGGTTCTGAGCCCCACTCACACACCAGGAAAGAGCCAATTCAATTCTGGCCTCTGTTAAAACCATCTGGAGAGGAATTAACCTCCACTCACGTACCAGAAATAGCCAATTCAATCCAGGTCTCTATTGAGACCAGCTGGAGTGGTAGTGAGTCCCATTCATGCACCAGAAAGATCCAATTTAATCCATGCTTCCATTAATTCCAGCTGGAGTGGTCATGAGTCCCACGCACACACCAGTAAAGAGCCAATTCATTCCAGGCCTCTATTAATACCAGCTGGAGTGGTACTGAGCCCCACTCATACACCAGAAAAGAGCCAATTCAATCCAGGTCTCTATTCATGCCACCTGGAGTGGTACTGAGACCCACTCATGCACAAGGAAAGAGCCAATTCAATCTAGGCCTCTATTAATACCAGCTGGAGTGGTACTGAGCCCCATTCACACACAAGAAAAGCGCCAATTCAATCCAGGCCTCTATTTATACCAGTTGGAGTGGAATCAACTCCCACTCACACACCAGGAAAGAGCCAATTCAAACCAGGCCTCTATTCATACCGGCTGGAATGGTACTGAGTCTCACCCATTCAGCAGGAAAGAGCCAGTCCATTCCAGGCCTCTATTAATACCGGCTGGAGTGGTACTGAGCACCACTCACTGACCAGGGAAGAGTCAATGCAATCCAGGCCTCCATTAACATCAGCTGGAATGGTACTGAGTCTCACCCATTCAGCAGGAAAGAGCCAATTCAATGCAGGCCTCTATTAATACCAGCTGGAGTGGTACTGAGCACCACTCACTGACCAGGGAAGAGTCAATTCAATCCAGGCCTCTATCAGTGCCAGCTGGAGTGGAACTGAGTACCACGGAGACACCAGGAAAGAGCCAATTCAATCCAGGCCTCTATTAATACCAGGTGGAGAGGAATCAGCTCCCACTCACACACCAGGAAAGAGCCAATTCTATCCAGGCGTCTATTAATACCAGCTGGAGTGTGACCGAGCCCCACTCTGATGCTGGAGCGGTACTAAACCCCATACACAGACCAAGAAAGAGGCAATTCAATCCAGGCCTCTATTAATACCAGCTGGAGTGGTGCTGAGCCCCACACACACACCAGTAAAGAGCCAATTCAATTCAGGCCTCTATTAGTACCAGCTGGAGTGGTACTGAGCCCCGCTCACACACAAGGAAAGAGCCAATTCAATCCAGGCCTTTTTAACACCAGCTGGAGTGGAATCAACTCCCACTCACACTCAAGGAAAGAGCCAATTCAATCCAGGCCTCTTTTAATACCAGCTGGAGAGGAATCAACTCCCACTCACACACCAGGAAAGAGCCAATTCATTCCAGGCCTCTATTAATACCAGCTGGAGCGGTACTAAACCCCATACACACACATAGAAAGAGCCAATCCAATCCAGACATCTACGAATACCAGCTGGAGTGTTACTGAGACCCGCACATACTCCAGGAAAGAGCCAATTATTTCCAGACCTCTATTAATACCATCTGGAGTGGTAGTCAACCCCAGACACATACCAGGAAAGAGAGAATTCAATCCACGCCTCTGTTAATACCAGCTGGAGTGGAATCAACTCCCACTCACACACAAGGAAGGAGCCAGTTCAAACCATGCCTATATGAATACCAGCAGGAGTGTTAATGAGTCTCTCTCACACACCAGGAAAGAGAGAATACAATACAGATCACTATTAATACCAGCTGGAGTGGTACTGTGCTCGCCTCACACACCAGGGAAGAGCCAATTCAATACTGGCCTTTATTAATACCTGCTGGAGTGGTACTGAGTCCCACTCACACACCATTAAAGAGCCAATTCATTCCAGGCCTCTATTAATACCATCTGGAGAGGTACTGAGCCCCACACATGCACCAGAAAAGAGCCAATTCATTCCAGGCCACTATTACTACCAGCTGGAGTGGTACTGTGCTCGCCTCACACACCAGGGAAGAGCCAATTCAATACTGGCCTCTATTAATACCACCTGGAGTAGTACTGAGCCCCTACACACACAAGGAAAGTGCCAATTCAATCCTGGCCTCTATGAATACCAGCTGGAGTGGAATCAACTCCCACTCACACACAAGGAAAGAGCCAATTCAAACCAGGCCTCTATGAATACCAGCTGTAATGGAATCAACTCACTGTCAAACACCAGGAAAGAGCCAGTTCAATTCAGGCATCTATTAAAACCAGCTGGAGTGGTACTGAGTCGCACGCACATATCAGGAAAAAGCCAGTTCTATCCAGGCCTCCATTAATAGCAGGTGGAATGGTACTGAGTCTCACCCATTCACCAGGAAAGAGCCAATTCAATCCAGGCCTCTATTAATACCAGCTGGAATGGTACTGAGTCCCACTCACACACCAGGAAAGAGCCAATTCAATCCATGCCTCTATTAATAACATTTGGAGTGGTACTGAGTTCCACTCACACACCAGGAAAGAGCCAAATCAATCCACGCCTCTATTAATAACATTTGGAGTGGTACTGAGTCCCACTCACACACCAGGAAAGAGCCAACTCAATCCAGGCCTCTATTAATACCAGCTGGAGTGGTAGTGAACCCCAGTCACACACCAGGAAAGAGCCAATAGAATCCAGACCTCTATTAATACCAGCTGGAGTGGTTCTGAGCGCCACTCACACACCAGGAAAGAGCCAGTTCAATTCTGGCCTCTATGAATACCAGCTGGAGTGGAATTAACCTCCACTCACACACCAGGAAAGAGCCAATTCAATCCAGACTTCAATTAATACCAGCTGGAATGGTACTGAGTCCCACTCACACACCAGGAAAGAGCCAATTCAATCCACGTCTCTATTAATAACATTTGGAGTGGTACTGAGTCCCACTCACACACCAGGAAATTGCCAATTCAATCCAGGCATCTATTAATACCAGCTGGAATGGAATTAACTCCCACTCACAAAACAGGAAACAGGCAATTCAATCCAGGCCTCTATTAATACCAGCTTATGTGGTACTCAGCCCCACCCACACACCCGAAAAGTTCCAATTCAATCCAGGCCTCTATTAATGCCAGCTGGAGTGGTACTGAGTCTCTCTCACACACCAGTAAAGAGAGAATTCAATCCAGACCTCCATTAATACTAGCTGGAGTGGGACTGAGTCTCTCTCACACACCAGGAAAGAGCCAACTCAATACAGGCCTCTATTAATACCAGCTGGAGTAGAATTAACTCCCACTCATACACCAGGAAAGAGCCAGTTCAATCCGAACTTCCATTAATATTAGCTGGAGTGGTGCTGAGTCTCAGTGACACACCAGGAAAGAGCCAATTCAATCCAGGGTTCTATTAATACCAGCTGGCGTGGGACTGAGCCCTGGTACTGAGCCCCACTCACCCACCTGGAAAGAGCCAATTCAATCCAGCCTTCTATTAATAGCAGCTGGAGTGGTTCTGAGCCCCACTCACACACTAGGAAAGAGCCAATTCAAATCTGGCCTCTGTTAATACCATCTGGAGTTGAGTTAACCTCCACTCACGCAGCAGAAATAGCCAATTCAATCCAGTCCTCTATTGAGACCAGCTCGAGTGGAATCAACTCCAACTCACACACCAGGAAAGAGCCAATTCAATCCAGGCCTTTACGAATACCATATGGAGTGGTAGTGAACCCCAGTCACATACCACGAAAGAGCGAATTCAAACCACGCCTCTATTAATACCAGCTGGAGTGTTGCTGAGTCTCTCTCACACACCAGGAAAGAGAGAATACAATACAGACCACTATTAATACCAGCTGGAGTGGTACTGACGCCCCTCATGCAACAGAAAAGAGCCAATTCATTCCAGGCCTCTATTAATACCAGCTGGAGTGGTACTGAGACCCACCCATACACCAGGAAAGAGCCAATTCAATCCAGGTCTCTATTAATACCAGCTGGAGTGGTACTGAGTCCCACTCACAAACAAAGATAGAGCCAATTCAATCCAGGCCTCTATTAATACCAGATGGAGTGGAATCAACTCCCAATCACACACAAAGAAGGAGCCAATTCAATGCAGGCCTCTATTAAAACCAGCTGGAGTGGAATCAACTCCCACTCACACACCAGGAAAGAGCCAATTCAAACCAGGCCTCTATGAATACCAGCTGTAGTGGAATAAACTTACAGTCAAACACCAGGAAAGAGGCATAAAAGCAAAATACTGCGGATGCTGGAAATCTGAAACAAAAACAAGAAATGCTGGATTCACTCAGCAGGTCTGGCAGCATCTGTGGAAAGAGAAGCAGAGTTAACGTTTCGGGTCAGTTCCGAAGAAGGGTCACTGACCCGAAACGTTAACTCTGCTTCTCTTTCCACAGATGCTGCCAGACCTGCTGAGTGAATCCAGCATTTCTTGTTTTTGTACCAGGAAAGAGGCAATTCAATTCAGGCCTCTATTAATACCAACTGGAGTCGTACTGAGTCCCACGCACACATCAGGAAAGAGCCAATTCAATCCAGGCCTCCATTAACACGAGCAGGAGAGGTACAGAGTTCCACTCACACACCAGGAAAGAGCCAATTCAATCCAGGCCTCTATTAATACGAGCTGGAGTGGTATTGAGTACCACTCACACACCAGGAAGGAGCCAATTCCAACAAGCCTCTATTAATACCTGCTGGAGTGGCACTGAGTCCCACTCGCACACCAGCAAAGAGCCAATTCAATCCAGACCTCTATTCATACCAGCTGGAGTGGTACTGAGACCCACCCATACACCAGAAAAGAGCCAATTCAATCCAGACCTCTATTCATACCAGCTGGACTGGTACTGAGACCCACCCATACACCGGAAAAGAGCCAATTCAATCCAGGCCTCTATTAATACCAGCTGGAGTGGCACTGAGTCCCACTCACACACAAGGAAAGAGCCAATTCAATCCAGGCCTCTATTAATACCAGGTGGAGTGGAATCAACTCCCACTCACACACAAAGAAGGAGCCAATTCAATCCAGGCCTCTATTAAAACCAGCTGGAGTGGAATCAACTCCCACTCACACACCAGGAAAGAGCCAATTCAAACCAGGCCTCTATGAATACCAGCTGTAGTGGAATCAACTTAAAGTCAAACACCAGGAAAGAGGCAATTCAATTCAGGCCTCTATTAATACCAGCTGGAGTCGTACTGAGTCCCACGCACACATCAGGAAAGAGCCAATTCAATCCAGGCCTCCATTAATACCAGCTTGAATGGTACTGAGTCTCACCCATTCACCAGGAAAGAGCCAATTCAATCCAGGCCTCTATTAATACCAGCTGGAGTGGTACTGAGCCCCACTCACTGACCAGGAAAGTGTCAATTCAATCCTGGCCTCTATCATTGCCAGCTGGTGTGGTTCTGAGTCTCTCTCACACACCAGGAAAGAGCCAACTCAATTCAGGCCTCTATTAATAACAGCTGGAGTGGTACTGAATCTTACTCAGCGGGAAAGTGCCAGTTCAATCCAGGCCTCTATTAGTACCAGCTGGAGTGGTACTGAGCCCCACTCACAAAACTGGAAAGAGCCAATTCATTCCAGGCCTCTATTAATACCAGCTGGAGTGGTACTGAGCCCCACTCACTGACCAGGAAAGAGTCAATTCAATCCTGGCCTCTATCATTGCCAGCTGGAGTGGTTCTGAGTCTCTCTCACACACCAGGAAAGAGCCAACTCAATTCAGGCCTCTATTAATAACAGCTGGAGTGGTACTGAATCTTACTCAGCGGGAAAGTGCCAGTTCAATCCAGGCCTCTATTAGTACCAGCTGGAGTGGTACTGAGCCCCACTCACAAAACTGGAAAGAGCCAATTCATTCCAGGCCTCTATTAATACCAGCTGGAGTGGAATTAACTCCCACTCAAACACCAGGACAGAGCCAGTTCAATCCGAACCTCCATTCATACCAGCTGGAGTAATGCAGAGTCTCAGTGACAGACCAGGAAAGAGCCAATTCAATCCAGGGTTCTATTAATCCCAGCTGGCGTTGTACTGAGCCCCACTCACACACCTGGAAAGAGCCAATTCAATCCAGCCTTCTATTAATAGCAGCTGGAGTGGTTCTGAGCCCCACTCACATACCAGGAAAGAGCCAATCAAATTCGGGCCTTTGTTAATATCATCTGGAGTGGAATTAACCTCGACCCAAACACCCGAAATAGCAAATTCAATCCACGGTTCTATTCAGAACAGCTGGAACGGTACTGAGCCCCACTTACAAACCAGGAGAGAGCCAATTCAATCCAAACCTCTATTAATACCAGCTGGGTGTGACTGAGTCCCACTCACACACCAGGAAAGAGGCAATTCAATCCAGTCCTCTATTAATACCAGCTGGAGCGGTACTAAACCGCACTCACAAACCAAGAAAGAGCCAACTCAATCCAGACCTCTATGCTTACCAGCTGGAGAGGTACTGAGCCCCACACAAACACCAGGAAAGAGCCAATTCAATCCAGGCCTCTATTAATACCAGCTGGAGTGGGACTGAGTCCCACTCATACACCAGAAAGAGCCAATTTAATCCAGGCTTCCATTAATACCATTTGGAGTGTTACTGAGTCTCACTCACACACCAGGAAAGAGAGAATACAATACAGACCTCTGTTAATACCAGCTGGAGTGGTACTGAGTCCGACTCACACAGGAGTAAAGAGCCAATTCATTCCAGGCCTCTATTAATACCAGCTGGAATGGTGCTGAGCCACACACACACAAGGAAATCGCCAATTCATTCTCGGCCTCTATTAATACTAGCTGGAGTGGAATCAACTCCCACTCAGACACATGAAAGGCGCCAATTCAACCCAGGCCTCTATTAATACCATCTGGAGTGGAATCAACTCCCACTCACACACCAGGAAAGAGCCAATTCAAACCAGGCCTCTATTAATACCAGCTGGAGTGGAATCAATACACACTCAAAAACCAGGAAAGAGCCAATTCAATTCAGGCCTCTATTAATACCAGCTGGAGTGGCACTGAGTCCCACTCTCACACCAGAGATGAGCCAATTCAATCCAGGCCTCTATTAATACCATCTGGAGTGGTAGTGAACGCCAGTCACACACCAGGAAATAGCCATTTCAATCCAGACCTCTATTAATACCGGCTGGAGTGGTCCTGACCCCACTCACACACCACGAAAGAGCCAATTCAATTCTGGCCTCAATTAAGACCAGATGGAGTGGAATTAACCTATACTCACACGCCAGGAAAGAGCCAATTCAATCCAGACCTCCATTACTACCTGCTGGAATTGTACTGAGTCCCACTCACACACCAGGAAAGAGCCAATTCAATCCAGGCCTCTATTAATACCAGCTGGAGTGGTAGTGAGTCCCACTCACACACCAGAAAAATCCCAATTCAATCCAGGCCTCTATTAATGCCAGCTGGATTGGAACTGAGTCTCTATTACACACCGGGAAAGAGAGAATTCAATCCAGACCTTCATTGATACCAGCTGGAGTGGGACTGAGGCTCTCTCACACACCAGGAAAGAGCTAACTCAATACAGGCGTCTATTAATACCAGCTGGAGTGGTACTGAGCCCCACTCACGCAGCAGGAAAGAGCCAATTCAATCCAGGCCTCTACTAATACCAGCTGGAGTGGTACTCAGCCCCACTCACACAGCAGAAAAGAGCCAATTCATTCCAGGCCTTTATTAATACAAGCTGGAGTGGAATTAACTCCCACTCACACACAAGAAAAGCGCCAATTCAATCCAGGCCTCTATTAATACCAGCTGTAGTGGCACTGAGTCCCACTCATACACAAGGAAAGAGCCAATACAATCTAGGCCTCTATTAATACCAGCTGGAGTGGAATCAACTCCCACTCACACACAAGAAAAGCGCCAATTCAATCCAGGCCTCTATTAATACCAGCTGTAGTGGCACTGAGTCCGACTCACACACCAAGGAAGAGCCAGAACATTCCAGGCCTCTATTAATACCAGCTGGAGTGGTACTGAGTCGCACACACACATCAGGAAAGAGTCAATTCAATCAAGGCCTTAATTAATACCAGCTGGAATGGTACTGAGTCTCACCCATTCACCAGGAAAGAGCCAATTCGATCCAGGCCTCTATTAATACCAGCTGGAGTGGTAATGAACCCCAGTCACACACCAGGAAAGAATCAACTCAATCCAGACCTCTATTCAAACCAGCTGGAGTGGTTTTGTGCCCCACGCACACACCAGGAACGAGCCAATTCAATTCTGGCCTCTATTAATACCAGCTGGAGTGGAATTGACCTCCAACATCACCAGGAAAGAGCCAATTCAATCCCGATCTCCATTTATACCAGCTGGAATGGTACGGAGTTCCACTCACACACCAGGAAAGAGCAAATTCAATCCACGCCTCTATTAATAACATTTGGAGTGGTACTGAGTCCCACTCACACACCAGGAAAGTGCCAATTATATCCAGGCATCTATTAATACAAGCTGGAGTGGAATTAACTCCCACTGACAAAACAGGAAATAACCAATTCAATACAGGCCTCTATTAATACCAGCTTGAGTGGTACTCAGCCCCACGCACACACCAGAAAAGTGCCAATTCAATCCAGGCGTCTATTAATACCAGCTGGAGTGGTATTGCCTGCAACTGCCTGCAACAGTAGTAGACTCGCCAACTTTAAGGGCATTTAAGTGGTCAATGGATAGACATATGGATGAAAATGGAATCGTGTAGGTCAGATGGTTTCACAGGTCGGCGCAACATCGAGGGCTGAAGGGCCTGAACTGCGCTGTAATGCTCTAATGTTCTAATGTTCGAATACCAGCTGGAGTGGGACTGAGTCTCTCTCACACACCAGGAAAGAACGAATTCAATACAGGCCTCTATTAATACCAGCTGGAGTTGTACTGAGCCCCACTCACACAGCAGGAAAGAGCCAGTCCATTCCAGGCCTCTATTAATACCAGCTGGAGTGGAATTAACTCCCACTCATACACCAGGAAAGAGCCAGTTCAATCCGAACCTCCATTAATACCAGCTGGAGTGGTGCTGACTCTCAGTGACACAGCAGGAAAGAGTTCAATCCAGGGTTCTATTATTACCAGCTGGCGGTACTGAGCCCCACTCACACACCTGAAAAGAGCCAATTCAATCCAGCCTTCTATTAATAGCTGCTGGAGTGATTCTGAGCCCCAATCATACACCAGGAAAGAGCCATTTCAATCCAGACCTCTATTAATACCAGCTGGAATGGTCCTGAGCCCCACTCACTCACCAGGTAAGAGCCAATTCAATTCTGGCCTCTATTAAGACCAGCTGGAGTGGAATTAACCTATACTCACACCAGGAAAGAGCCAAATCAATCCAGGCATCTATTAATACCAGCTGGAGTGGTAGTGAGTCCCACGCACACACCAGGAGAGATCCAATTCAATCCAAACCTCTATTAATACCAGGTGGAGTGGTACTGAGTCCCACGCACACACCAGGAAAGAGGCAATTCAATCCAGACCTCCATTAATACCAGCTGGCGTGGGACTGTGTCTCTCTCACACACCAGGAACGAGCCAACTCAATGCAGGCCTCTATTAATACCAGCTGGAGTGGAATTAACTCCCACTCATACACCAGGAAAGTGCCAGTTCAATCCGAACCTCCATTAATACCAGCTGGAGTGGTGCTGAGACTCAGTGACACACCAGGAAAGAGCAAATTCAATCCAGGGTTCTATTAATACCATCTGGCGTGGTACTGAGCCCTGGTACTGAGCCACACTCACCCACCTGGAAAGAGCCAATTCAATCCAGATCTCTATTAATAGCAGCTGGAGTAGTACTGAGCGACACTCACACACAAGAAAGGCGCCAATTCAATCCAGGCCTCTATTAATACCTGCTGTAGTTGAATCAACACACACTCAAACACCAGGAAAGAGACAATTCAATTCAGGCCTCTATTAATACCAGCTGGAGTGGCACTGTGTCCCACTCACACACCAGGGATGAGCCAATTCAATCCAGGCCTCTATTAATACCAGCTGGAGTGGTAGTGAACCCCAGTCACACACCAGGAAAGAGCCAATTCAATCCAGACCTCTATTAATACCACCTGGAGTGGAATTAACCTCCACTCACACACCAGGAAAGAGCCAATTCAAACCACGCCTCTATGAATAACGTTTGGAGTGGTACTGAGTCCCACTCACACACCAGGAAAGTGCCAGTTCAATCCAGGCCTCTATTAATACCAGCCTGAGAGGTACTCAGCCCCACTCACACACCAGAAAAGTCCCAATTCAATCCAGGCCTCGATTAATGCTAGCTGGAGTGGAACTGAGTCTCTCTCACACACCGGGAAAGATAGAATTCAATCCAGACCTTCATTAATAACAGCTGGAGTGGTACGGAGCCCCACTCACACAGCAGGAAAGAGCCAATTCAATCCAGGCCTCTATTACTACCAGCTGGAGTGGTATTGAGCCCCACTCATACACAAGTAAAGAGCCAACACAATCTAGGCCTCTATTAATACCAGCTGGAGTGGAATTAACCTCCATTCATCACCAGGAAAGAGCCAATTCAATCCAGACCTCCATTAATACCAGCTGGAATGGTACTGAGTCCCACTCACACAACAGGAAAGAGCCAATTCAATCGACGCCTCCATTAATCACATTTGGAGTGGTACTGAGTCCCACGAACATACCAGGAAAGTGCCAATTCTATCCGGGCATCTATTAATAACAGCTGGAGTGGAATTAACTCCCACTGACAAAACAGGAAATAACCAATTCAATACAGGCCTCTATTAATACCAGCTGGAGTGGTATTGCCTGCAACAGTAGTAGACTCGCCAACTTTAAGGGCATTTAAGTGGTCATTGGATGGACATATGGATGAAAATGGAATCGTGTAGGTCAGATGGTTTCACAGGTCGGCGCAACATCTCGACAGGGGTGAGAGTAACAGGGTAGTTGTTATGGGGGACTTTAACTTTCCAAATATCGACTGGAAATACTATAGTTCGAGTACTTTAGATGGGTCAGTTTTTGTCCAGTGTGTGCAGGAGGGTTTTCTGACACAGTATGTAGACAGGCCAACCAGGGGCGATGCCACATTGGATTTGGTACTGGGAAATGAACCCGGCCAGGTATTCGATTTAGATGTAGGTGAGCACTTTGGTGATAGTGATCACAATTCGGTTAGGTTTACCTCTGCGATGGGCAGGGACAGGTATATACCGCAGGGCAAGAATTATAACTGGGGGAAAGGAAATTATGATGCGATTAGGCAAGATTTAGTATGCGTAGGATGGGGAAGGAAACTGCAGGGGATGGGAACAATCGAAATGTGGAGCTTATTCAAGGAGCAGCTACTGCGTGTCCTTGATAAGTATGTACCTGTGAGGCAGGGAGGAAGTTGTCGTGCGAGGGAGCCGTGGTTTACTAAAGAAGTTGAAGCGCTTGTCAAGAGGAAGAAGAAGGCTTATGTTAGGATGAGACGTGAAGGCTCAGTTAGGGCGCTTGAGAGCTACAAGCTAGCCAGGAAGGATCTAAAGGGAGAGCTAAGAAGAGCAAGGAGAGGACACGAGAAGTCATTGGCGGATAGGATCAGGGAAAACCCTAAGGCTTTCGATAGGTATATCAGGAATAAAAGAATGACTAGAGTTAGATTAGGGCCAATCAAGGATAGTAGTAGGAAGTTGTGTGTGGAATCAGAGGAGATAGGGGAAGTGTTAAATGAATATTTTGCGTCAGTATTTACAGTAGAGAAAGAAAATGTTGTTGAGAATACTGAGATTCAGGCTACGAGGCTAGATGGGATTGAGATTCACAAGGAGGAGGTGTTAGCAATTTTGGAAAGTGTGAAAATAGATTAGTCCCCTGGGCCAGATGGGATTTATCCTAGGATTCTCTGAGAAGCTAGGGAGGAGATTGCAGAGCCTTTGTCCTTGATCTTTATGTCGTCATTGTCGACAGGAATAGTGCCGGAAGACTGGAGGAAGGCAAATGTTGTCCCCTTGTTCAAGAAGGGGAGTAGAGACAGCCCTGGGAATTATAGACCTGTGAGCCTTACTTCTGTTGTGGGTAAAATGTTGGAAAAGGTTAAGAGACAGGATTTATAATCATCTTGAAAAGAATAAGTGCATTAGAGATAGTCAGCACGGTTTTGTGACGGGTAGGTCGTGCCTCACAAACCTTAGAGTTTTTCGAGAAGGTGACCAAACAGGTGGATGAGGGTAAAGCAGTGGATGTGGTGTATATGGATTTCAGTAAGGCGTTTGATAAGGTTCCCCACGGTAGGCTATTGCAGAAAATACGGAAGTATGGGGTTGAAGGTGATTTAGAGCTTTGGATCAGAAATTGGCTAGCTGAAAGAAGACAGAGGGTGGTGGTTGATGGCAAATGTTCATCCTGGAGTTTAGTTACTAGTGGTGTACCGCAAGGATCTGTTTTGGGGCCACTGCTGTTTGTCATTTTTATAAATGACCTGGAAGAGGGTGTAGAAGGGTGGGTTAGTAAATTTGCGGATGACACTAAGGTCGGTGGAGTTGTGGATAGTGCCTAAGGATGTTGTCGGGTACAGAGAGACATAGATAGGCTGCAGAGCTGGGCTGAGAGATGGCAAATGGAGTTTAATGCGGAAAAGTGTGAGGTGATTCACTTTGGAAGGAGTAACAGGAATGCAGAGTACTGGGCTAATGGGAAGATTCTTGGTCGTGTAGATGAACAGAGAGATCTTGGTGTCCAGGTGCATAAATCCCTGAAGGTTGCTAACCAGGTTAATAGGGCTGTTAAGAAGGCATATGGTGTGTTAGCTTTTATTAGCAGGGGGGTCGAGTTTCGGAGCCACGAGGTCATGCTGCAGCTGTACAAAACTCTGGTGAGACCGCACCTGGAGTATTGCTTTCAGTTCTGGTCACCGCATTATAGGAAGGATGTGGAAGCTTTGGAAAGGGTGCAGAGGAGATTTACTGGGATGTTGCCTGGTATGGAGGGAAGGTCTTTCGAGAAAAGGCTGAGGGACTTGAGGTTGTTTTCGTTGGAGAGAAGGAGGAGGAGAGGTGACTTAATAGAGACATATAAGATAATCAGAGGGTTAGATAGGGTGGATAGTGAGCGTCTTTTTCCTCGGATGGTGATGGCAAACACGAGGGGACATAGCTTCAAGTTGAGGGGTGGTAGATAAAGGACAGATGTGAGAGGTAGTTTCTTTACTCAGAGAGTAGTAAGGGCGTGGAACGCCCTGCCTGCAGCAGTAGTAGATTCGCCAACTTTAAGGGCATTGAAGTGGACATTGGATAGACACATGGATGAAAATGGAATAGTGTAGGTCAGATGGTTTCACAGGTCGGCGCAACATCGAGGGCCGAAGGGCCTGTACTGCGCTGTAATGTTCTAATTCTAATTCTTATTCTAACATCGAGGGCTGAAGGGCCTGTACTGCGCTGTAATGTTCTCATGTTCTAATGTTCAAATAGCAACTGGAGTGGGACTGAGTCTCTCTCACACACCAGGAAAGAACGAATTCAATACAGGCCTCTATTAATACCAGCTGGAGTGGTACTGAGCCCCACTCACACAGCAGGAAAGCGCCAGTCCATTCCAGGCCTCTATTAATACCAGCTGGAGTGGAATTAACTCCCACTCATACACCAGGAAAGAGTCAGTTCAATCCGAACCTCCATTAATACCAGCTGGAGTGGTGCTGACTCTCAGTGACACAGCAGGAAAGAGCCAATTCAATCCAGGGTTCTATTATTACCAGCTGGCGGTACTGAGCCCCACTCACACACCTGAAAAGAGCCAATTCAATCCAGCCTTCTACAAATAGCTGCTGGAGTGATTCTGAGCCCCAATCATACACCAGGAAAGAGCCAATTAAATTCTGGCCTCTCTTAATACCATGTGGAGTGGAATTAACCTCCACTCACACACCAGAAATAGCCAATTCAATCCAGGCCTCTATTGATACCAGCTGGAATGGTATTGACCCCCACTCACACAGCAGGAAAGAGCCAATGCATTCCAGGCCTCAATTAATACCAGCTGGAGTGGAATTAACTCCCACTCATACACCAGGAAAGAGCCAGTTCAATCCAGGGTTCCATTATTACCAGCTGGCGGTACTGAGCCCCACTCACACACCTGAAAAAAGCCAATTCAATCCAGCCTTCTATTAATAGCTGCTGGAGTGATTCTGAGCCCCATTCATACACCAGGAAAGAGCTAATTTAATCCAGACCTCTATTAATGTCAGCTGGAGTGGTCCTGAGTCCCACGTACCCACCAGGAAAGAGCCAATTCAATCCAGACCTCCATTAATACCTGCTGGAATTGTACTGAGTCCCACTCACACACCAGGAAAGAGCCAATTCAATCCAGGCCTCTATTAATACCAGCTGGAATGGTAGTGAGTCCCACGCATACACCAGAAAGAGCCAATTCAATCCAGGCTTCCATTAATACCAGGTGGAGTGGTACTGAGTCCCACGGACACACCAGGAGAGAGCCAATTCAATCCAAACCTCTATTAATACCAGGGGGAGAGGTACTGAGTCCCACGCACACACAGGGAAAGAGGCAATTCAATCCGAACCTCCATTAATACCAGCTGGAGTGGTGCTGAGTCTCAGTGACACACCAGGAAAGAGCAAATTCAAACCAGGGTTCTATTAATACCAGCTGGCGTGGTACTGAGCCCTGGTACTGAGCCCCACTCACCCACCTGGAAAGAGCCAATTCAATCCAGGTCTCTATTAATACCAGCTGGAATGGTACTGAGTCTCACCCATTCACCAGGAAAGAGCCAATTCAATCCAGGCCTCTATTAATACCAGCTGGAGTGGTAGTGAACCCCAGTCACACACCAGGAAAGAGCCAATTCAATCCAGGCCTCCATTAATAACTGCTGTAGTTGAATCAACGCACACTCAAACACCAGGAAAAAGCCAATTCAATTCAGGCCTCTATTAATACCAGCTGGAGTGGCACTGAGTCCCACTCACACACCAGGGAAGAGCCAATTCAATCCAGGCCTCTATTAATACCAGCTGGAGTGGTAGTGAACCCCAGTCACACACCAGGAAAGAGCCAATTCAATCCAGACCTCTATTAATACCAGCTGGAGTGGTTCTGAGCGCCATTCACACACCAGGAAAGAGCCAATTCAATTCTGGCCTCTATTAATACCAGCTGGAGTGGAACTGAGTCTCTCTCACACACCGGGAAAGAGAGAATTCAATCCAGACCTTCATTGATACCAGCTGGAGTGGGACAGAGTCTCTCTCACACAGCAGGAAAGAGCCAATTCAATCCAGGCCTCTATTAATACCAGCTGGAGTGGTATTGAGCCCCACTCACACAGCAGGAAAGAGCCAATTCATTCCAGGCCTCTATTAATACAAGCTGGAGCGGAATTAACTCCCACTCACACACAAGAAAAGGGCCAATTCAATCCAGGCCTCTATTAATACCAGCTGTAGTGGCACTGAGTCCCACTCATACACAAGGAAAGAGCCAATACAATCTAGGCCTCTATTAATACCAGCTGGAGTGGAATCAACTCCCACTCACACACAAGAAAAGCGCCAATTCAATTCAGGCCTCTATTAATACCAGCTGTAGTGGCACTGAGTCCCACTCATACACCAAGGAAGAGCCAGTCCATTCCAGGCCTCTATTAATACCAGCTGGAGTGGTACTGAGTCGCACGCACACATCAGGAAAGAGTCAATTCAATCCAGGCCTTAATTAATACCAGCTGGAATGCTACTGAGTCTCATCCATTCACCAGGAAAGAGCCTTTTCGATCCAGGCCTCTATTAATACCAGCTGGAGTGGTAGTGAACCCCAGTCACACACCAGGAAAGAACCAATTCAATCCAGACCTGTATTAATACCAGCTGGAGTGGTATTGATCCCCACTCACACACCAGGAAAGAGCCAATTCAATTCTGGCCTCTATTAATACCAGCTGGAGTGGAATTGACCTCCACTCATCACCAGGAAAGAGCCAATTCAATCCAGACCTCCATTAATACCAGCTGGAATGGTACTGAGTCCCACTCACACACCAGGAAAGAGCCAATTCAATCCACGCCTCCATTAATCACATTTGGAGTGGTACTGAGTCCCACTAACACACCAGGAAAGTGCCAATTCTATCCAGGCATCTGTTAATACCAGCTGGAGTGGAATTAACTCCCACTGACAAAACAGGAAATAACCAATTCAATACAGGCTTCTATTATTAACAGCTGGGGTGGTATTGCCTGCAGCTGCCTGCAACAGTAGTAGACTCGCCAACTTTAAGGGCATTTAAGTGGTCATTGGATAAACATATGCATGAAAATGGAATCGTGTAGGTCAGATGGTTTCACAGGTCGCCGCAACATCGAGGGCTGAAGGGCCTGTACTGCGCTGTAATGTTCTAATGTTCTAATGTTCCCATACCAGCTGGAGTGGAATTAACTCCCACTCATACACCAGGAAAGAGCCAGTTCAATCCGAACCTCCATTAATACCAGCTGGAGTGGTAGTGAACCCCAGTCACACACCAGGAAGGAGCCAATTCTATCCAGACCTCTATTAATACCAGCTGGAGTGTTTCTGAGACCCACTCACTCACCAGGAAAGAGCCAATTCAATTCTGGCCTCTATTAATACCAGCTGGAATGGCACTGAGTTCCACTCACACACCATGAAAGAGGCAATTCAATCCACGCCTCAATTAATAACATTTGGAGTGGTACTGAGTTCCACTCACACACCAGGAAAGTGCCAAGTCAATCCAGGCATCTATTAATAGCATCTGGAATGGAATTAACTCCCACTCACAAAACAGGAAATCGTCAATTCAATCCTGGCCTCGATTAATACCAGTTTGAGTGGGACTCAGCCCCACTCACACACCAGAAAAATCCCAATTCAATCCGGGCCTCTACTAATACTAGATGGAGTGGAATCAACTCCCTTTCACACACCAGGAAAGAACCAATTCAAACTAGGCCTCTATTAATACCTGCTGCAGTTGAATCAACACACACTCAAACACCAGGAAAGAGCCAATTAAATTCAGGCCTCTATTAATACCAGCTGGAGTGGCACTGAGTCCCACTCACACACAAGGGATGAGCCAATTCAATCCAGGCCTCCATTAATACCAGCTGGAATGGTACTGAGTCTCACCCATTCACCAGGAAAGAGCCAATTATGTCCAGGCCTCTATTAATACCAGCTGGAGTGGTAGTGAACCCCATTCACACACCAGGACAGTGCCAATTCAATCCAGACCTCTATTAACACCAGCTGGAGTGGTTCTGAGCGCCACTCACACACCAGGAAAGAGCCAATTCAATTCTGGCCTCTAATAATACCAGCTGGAGTGGTACTGAGTCCCACTCACTCACCAGGAAAGAGCCAATTCAATCCACGCCTCTATTAATAACATTTGGAGTGGTACTGAGTCCCACTCACAAACCAGGAAAGTGCCAATTCAATCCAGGCCTCTATTAATACCAGCTTGAGTGGTACTCAGCCCCACTCACACAGCAGGAAAGAGCCAATGCATCCCAGGCCTCTATTAAAGCCAGCTGGAGTGGAAGTGAGTCTCTCTCACACACCAGGAAAGAGAGAATTCAATCCAGACCTTCATTGATACCAGCTGGAGTGGGACTGAGGCTCTCTCACACACCAGAAAAGAGCCAATTCAATCCAGGCCTCTATTGATCCCAGCTGGAGTGGAATTAACTCCCACTCACACACCAGGAAAGAGCCAATTCAATCCAGGCCTCTATTAATACCAGCTGGAATGGTAGTGAGTCCCACGCATACACCAGAAAGAGCCAATTCAATCCAGGCTTCCATTAATACCAGGTGGAGTGGTACTGAGTCCCACGGACACACCAGGAGAGAGCCAATTCAATCCAAACCTCTATTAATACCAGGGGGAGAGGTACTGAGTCCCACGCACACACAGGGAAAGAGGCAATTCAATCCGAACCTCCATTAATACCAGCTGGAGTGGTGCTGAGTCTCAGTGACACACCAGGAAAGAGCAAATTCAAACCAGGGTTCTATTAATACCAGCTGGCGTGGTACTGAGCCCTGGTACTGAGCCCCACTCACCCACCTGGAAAGAGCCAATTCAATCCAGGTCTCTATTAATACCAGCTGGAATGGTACTGAGTCTCACCCATTCACCAGGAAAGAGCCAATTCAATCCAGGCCTCTATTAATACCAGCTGGAGTGGTAGTGAACCCCAGTCACACACCAGGAAAGAGCCAATTCAATCCAGGCCTCCATTAATAACTGCTGTAGTTGAATCAACGCACACTCAAACACCAGGAAAAAGCCAATTCAATTCAGGCCTCTATTAATACCAGCTGGAGTGGCACTGAGTCCCACTCACACACCAGGGAAGAGCCAATTCAATCCAGGCCTCTATTAATACCAGCTGGAGTGGTAGTGAACCCCAGTCACACACCAGGAAAGAGCCAATTCAATCCAGACCTCTATTAATACCAGCTGGAGTGGTTCTGAGCGCCATTCACACACCAGGAAAGAGCCAATTCAATTCTGGCCTCTATTAATACCAGCTGGAGTGGAACTGAGTCTCTCTCACACACCGGGAAAGAGAGAATTCAATCCAGACCTTCATTGATACCAGCTGGAGTGGGACAGAGTCTCTCTCACACAGCAGGAAAGAGCCAATTCAATCCAGGCCTCTATTAATACCAGCTGGAGTGGTATTGAGCCCCACTCACACAGCAGGAAAGAGCCAATTCATTCCAGGCCTCTATTAATACAAGCTGAAGCGGAATTAACTCCCACTCACACACAAGAAAAGGGCCAATTCAATCCAGGCCTCTATTAATACCAGCTGTAGTGGCACTGAGTCCCACTCATACACAAGGAAAGAGCCAATACAATCTAGGCCTCTATTAATACCAGCTGGAGTGGAATCAACTCCCACTCACACACAAGAAAAGCGCCAATTCAATTCAGGCCTCTATTAATACCAGCTGTAGTGGCACTGAGTCCCACTCATACACCAAGGAAGAGCCAGTCCATTCCAGGCCTCTATTAATACCAGCTGGAGTGGTACTGAGTCGCACGCACACATCAGGAAAGAGTCAATTCAATCCAGGCCTTAATTAATACCAGCTGGAATGCTACTGAGTCTCATCCATTCACCAGGAAAGAGCCTTTTCGATCCAGGCCTCTATTAATACCAGCTGGAGTGGTAGTGAACCCCAGTCACACACCAGGAAAGAACCAATTCAATCCAGACCTGTATTAATACCAGCTGGAGTGGTATTGATCCCCACTCACACACCAGGAAAGAGCCAATTCAATTCTGGCCTCTATTAATACCAGCTGGAGTGGAATTGACCTCCACTCATCACCAGGAAAGAGCCAATTCAATCCAGACCTCCATTAATACCAGCTGGAATGGTACTGAGTCCCACTCACACACCAGGAAAGAGCCAATTCAATCCACGCCTCCATTAATCACATTTGGAGTGGTACTGAGTCCCACTAACACACCAGGAAAGTGCCAATTCTATCCAGGCATCTGTTAATACCAGCTGGAGTGGAATTAACTCCCACTGACAAAACAGGAAATAACCAATTCAATACAGGCTTCTATTATTAACAGCTGGGGTGGTATTGCCTGCAGCTGCCTGCAACAGTAGTAGACTCGCCAACTTTAAGGGCATTTAAGTGGTCATTGGATAAACATATGCATGAAAATGGAATCGTGTAGGTCAGATGGTTTCACAGGTCGCCGCAACATCGAGGGCTGAAGGGCCTGTACTGCGCTGTAATGTTCTAATGTTCTAATGTTCCCATACCAGCTGGAGTGGAATTAACTCCCACTCATACACCAGGAAAGAGCCAGTTCAATCCGAACCTCCATTAATACCAGCTGGAGTGGTAGTGAACCCCAGTCACACACCAGGAAGGAGCCAATTCTATCCAGACCTCTATTAATACCAGCTGGAGTGTTTCTGAGACCCACTCACTCACCAGGAAAGAGCCAATTCAATTCTGGCCTCTATTAATACCAGCTGGAATGGCACTGAGTTCCACTCACACACCATGAAAGAGGCAATTCAATCCACGCCTCAATTAATAACATTTGGAGTGGTACTGAGTTCCACTCACACACCAGGAAAGTGCCAAGTCAATCCAGGCATCTATTAATAGCATCTGGAATGGAATTAACTCCCACTCACAAAACAGGAAATCGTCAATTCAATCCTGGCCTCGATTAATACCAGTTTGAGTGGGACTCAGCCCCACTCACACACCAGAAAAATCCCAATTCAATCCGGGCCTCTACTAATACTAGATGGAGTGGAATCAACTCCCTTTCACACACCAGGAAAGAGCCAATTCAAACTAGGCCTCTATTAATACCTGCTGCAGTTGAATCAACACACACTCAAACACCAGGAAAGAGCCAATTAAATTCAGGCCTCTATTAATACCAGCTGGAGTGGCACTGAGTCCCACTCACACACAAGGGATGAGCCAATTCAATCCAGGCCTCCATTAATACCAGCTGGAATGGTACTGAGTCTCACCCATTCACCAGGAAAGAGCCAATTATGTCCAGGCCTCTATTAATACCAGCTGGAGTGGTAGTGAACCCCATTCACACACCAGGACAGTGCCAATTCAATCCAGACCTCTATTAACACCAGCTGGAGTGGTTCTGAGCGCCACTCACACACCAGGAAAGAGCCAATTCAATTCTGGCCTCTAATAATACCAGCTGGAGTGGTACTGAGTCCCACTCACTCACCAGGAAAGAGCCAATTCAATCCACGCCTCTATTAATAACATTTGGAGTGGTACTGAGTCCCACTCACAAACCAGGAAAGTGCCAATTCAATCCAGGCCTCTATTAATACCAGCTTGAGTGGTACTCAGCCCCACTCACACAGCAGGAAAGAGCCAATGCATCCCAGGCCTCTATTAAAGCCAGCTGGAGTGGAAGTGAGTCTCTCTCACACACCAGGAAAGAGAGAATTCAATCCAGACCTTCATTGATACCAGCTGGAGTGGGACTGAGGCTCTCTCACACACCAGAAAAGAGCCAATTCAATCCAGGCCTCTATTGATCCCAGCTGGAGTGGAATTAACTCCCATTCATGCACCAGGAAAGAGCCAGTTCAATCCAGGGTTCTATTATTACCAGCTGGCGGTACTGAGCCCCACTCACACACCTGAAAAGAGCCAATTCAATCCAGCCTTCTATTAATAGCTGCTGGAGTGATTCTGAGTCCCAATCATACACCAGGAAAGAGCCAATTCAATCCAGACCTCTATTAATACCAGCTGGAGTGGTCCTGAGTCCCACTTACTCACCAGGAAAGAGCCAATTCAATCCAGGCCTCTATTAATACCAGCTGGAGTGGTACTGAGTCCCACGGACACACCAGGAAAGAGGCAATTCAATCCAGACCTCCATTAATACCAGCTGGAGTGGAATTAACTCCCACTCATACACCAGGAAAGAGCCAGTTCAATCCGAACCTCCATTAATACCAGCTGGAGTGGTAGTGAACCCCAGTCACACACCAGGAAGGAGCCAATTCTATCCAGACCTCTATTAATACCAGCTGGAGTGTTTCTGAGACCCACTCACTCACCAGGAAAGAGCCAATTCAATTCTGGCCTCTATTAATACCAGCTGGAATGGCACTGAGTTCCACTCACACACCATGAAAGAGGCAATTCAATCCACGCCTCAATTAATAACATTTGGAGTGGTACTGAGTTCCACTCACACACCAGGAAAGTGCCAAGTCAATCCAGGCATCTATTAATAGCATCTGGAATGGAATTAACTCCCACTCACAAAACAGGAAATCGTCAATTCAATCCTGGCCTCGATTAATACCAGTTTGAGTGGGACTCAGCCCCACTCACACACCAGAAAAATCCCAATTCAATCCGGGCCTCTACTAATACCAGATGGAGTGGAATCAACTCCCTTTCACACACCAGGAAAGAGCCAATTCAAACTAGGCCTCTATTAATACCTGCTGCAGTTGAATCAACACACACTCAAACACCAGGAAAGAGCCAATTAAATTCAGGCCTCTATTAATACCAGCTGGAGTGGCACTGAGTCCCACTCACACACAAGGGATGAGCCAATTCAATCCAGGCCTCCATTAATACCAGCTGGAATGGTACTGAGTCTCACCCATTCACCAGGAAAGAGCCAATTATGTCCAGGCCTCTATTAATACCAGCTGGAGTGGTAGTGAACCCCATTCACACACCAGGACAGTGCCAATTCAATCCAGACCTCTATTAACACCAGCTGGAGTGGTTCTGAGCGCCACTCACACACCAGGAAAGAGCCAATTCAATTCTGGCCTCTAATAATACCAGCTGGAGTGGTACTGAGTCCCACTCACTCACCAGGAAAGAGCCAATTCAATCCACGCCTCTATTAATAACATTTGGAGTGGTACTGAGTCCCACTCACAAACCAGGAAAGTGCCAATTCAATCCAGGCCTCTATTAATACCAGCTTGAGTGGTACTCAGCCCCACTCACACAGCAGGAAAGAGCCAATGCATCCCAGGCCTCTATTAAAGCCAGCTGGAGTGGAAGTGAGTCTCTCTCACACACCAGGAAAGAGAGAATTCAATCCAGACCTTCATTGATACCAGCTGGAGTGGGACTGAGGCTCTCTCACACACCAGAAAAGAGCCAATTCAATCCAGGCCTCTATTGATCCCAGCTGGAGTGGAATTAACTCCCATTCATGCACCAGGAAAGAGCCAGTTCAATCCAGGGTTCTATTATTACCAGCTGGCGGTACTGAGCCCCACTCACACACCTGAAAAGAGCCAATTCAATCCAGCCTTCTATTAATAGCTGCTGGAGTGATTCTGAGTCCCAATCATACACCAGGAAAGAGCCAATTCAATCCAGACCTCTATTAATACCAGCTGGAGTGGTCCTGAGTCCCACTTACTCACCAGGAAAGAGCCAATTCAATCCAGGCCTCTATTAATACCAGCTGGAGTGGTACTGAGTCCCACGGACACACCAGGAAAGAGGCAATTCAATCCAGACCTCCATTAATACCAGCTGGAGTGGAATTAACTCCCACTCATACACCAGGAAAGAGCCAGATCAATCCAAACCTCCATTAATACCAGCTGCAGTGGTGCTGAGTCTCAGTGACACACCAGGAAAGAGCAAATTCAAACCAGGGTTCTATTAATACCAGCTGGCGTGGTACTGAGCCCTGGTACTGAGCCCCACGCACCCTCCTGGAAAGAGCCAATTCAATCCAGTTCTCTATTAATACCAGCTGGAATGGTACAGAGTCTCACCCATTGACCAGGAAAGAGCCAATTCAATCCAGGCCTCTATTAATACCAGCTGGAGTGGTAGTGAAGCCCAGTCACACACCAGGAAAGAGCCAATTCAATCCAGGCCTCTATTAATAACTGCTTTAGTTGAATCAACACACACTCAAACACCAGGAAAGAGCCAATTCAATCCAGGTCTCTATTAATACCAGCTGGAATGGTACAGAGTCTCACCCATTGACCAGGAAAGAGCCAATTCAATTCTGGCCTCTATTAATACCAGATGGAGTGGAACTGAGTCTCTCTCACACACCGGGAAAGAGAGAATTCAATCCAGACCTTCATTGATACCAGCTGGAGTGGGACAGAGTCTCTCTCACACACCAGCAAAGAGCCAACTCAATACAGGCCTCTATTGATACCAGCTGGAGTGGTACAGAGCCCCACTCACACAGTAGGAAAGAGCCAATTCAATCCAGGCCTCTATTAATACCAGCTGGAGTGGTATTGAGCCCCACTCACACAGCAGGAAAGAGCCAATTCATTCCAGGCCTCTATTAATGCAATCTGGATTGGAATTACCTCCCACTCACACACAAGAAAAGCGCCAATTCAATTCAGGCCTCTATTAATACCAGCTGTAGAGGCACTGAGTCCCACTCACAAACCAAGGAGGCGCCAGTCCATTCCAGGCCTCTATTAATACCAGCTGGAGTGGAATTAACCTCCACTCACACACCAGGAAAGAGCCAATTCAAATCAGACTTCCATTAATACCAGCTGGAATGGTACAGAGTCCCACTCACACACCAGGAAAGAGCCAATTCAATCCACGCCTCTATTAATAACATTTGGAGTGGTACTGAGTCCCACTCACACACCAGGAAAGTGCCAATTCAATCCAGGCCTCTATTAATACCAGATTGAGTGGAACTGAGTCTCTCTCACACACCAGGAAAGAGAGAATTCAATCCAGACCTTCATTGATACCAGCTGGAGTGGGACTGAGTCTCTCTCACACACCAGGAAAGAGCCAACTCAATACAGGCCTCTATTAATACAAGCTGGAGAGGTATTGAGCCCCACTCACACAGCAGGAAAGAGCCAATTCAATCCAGGCCTCTATTAATACAAGCTGGAGAGGTATTGAGCCCCACTCACACAGCAGGAAAGAGCCAATTCAATCTAGGCCTCTATTAATACCAGCTGGAGTGGTACTGAGTCGCACGCACACACCAGGAAAGTGCCAATTCAATCCAGGCCTCTATTAATACCAGATTGAGTGTTACGCAGCCCCACTCACACACCAGAAAAGTCCCAATTCAATCCAGGCCTCTATTAATGCCAGCTGGAGTGGAACTGAGTCTCTCTCACACACCAGGAAAGAGAGAATTCAATCCAGACCTTCATTGATACCAGCTGGAGTGGGACTGAGGCTCTCTCACACACCAGGAAAGAGACAACTCAATACAGGCCTCTATTAATACAAGCTGGAGAGGTATTGAGCCCCACTCACACAGCAGGAAAGAGCCAATTCAATCCAGGCCTCTATTAATACAAGCTGGAGAGGTATTGAGCCCCACTCACACAGCAGGAAAGAACCAATTCAATCTAGGCCTCTATTAATACCAGCTGGAGTGGTACTGAGTCGCACGCACACATCAGGAAAGTCAATTCAATCCAGGCCTTAATTAATACCAGCTGGAATGGCACTGAGTCTCATCCATTCACCAGGAAAGAGCCAATTCAATTCTGGCCTCTATTAATACCAGCTGGAGTGGAATTGACCTCCACTCATCACCAGGAAAGAGCCAATTCATTCCAGACCTCCATTAATACCAGCTGGAATGGTACTGAGTCCCACTCACACACCAGGAAAGAGCCAATTCAATCCACGCCTCCATTAATCACATTTGGAGTGGTACTGAGTCCCACTATCACACCAGGAAAGTGCCAATTCTATCCAGGCATCTATTAATACCAGCTGGAGTGGTATTGCCTGCAACTGCCTGCAACAGTAGTAGACTCGCCAACTTTAAGGGCATTTAAGTGGTCATTGAATAAACATATGGATGAAAATAGAATCGTGTAGGTCAGATGGTTTCACAGGTTGCCGCAACATCGAGGGCTGAAGGGCCTGTACTGCGCTGTAATGTTCTAATGTTCTAATACCAGCTGGAGTGGGACCGAGTCTCTCTCACACACCAGGAAAGCGAGAATACAATACAGACCTCAGTTAATACCAGCTGGAGTGGTACTGAGTCCCAATCACACACGGGTAAAGGGCCAATTCACTCCAGGCCTCTATTAATACCAGCTGTAGTGGTACTGAGCCCCACTCATACACCAGAAAAGGGACAATTCAATCCAGGTCTCTATTAATACCAGCTGGAGTGGTACTGAGCCACACTGACACACAAGGAAAGAGCCAATTCATTCTAGGCCACTTTTAATACTAGCTAGAGTGAAATCAACTCCCACTCACACACAAAAAAGGCGCCAATTCAATCCAGGCCTCTATTAACACCATCTGGATCGGAATCAACTCCCTTTCACAAACCAGGAAACAGCCAATTCAAACCAGGCCTCTATTAATACCAGCTGGAGTGGCACTGATTCCCACTCACACACCAGAGATGAGCCAATTCAATCCAGGCCTCTATTAATACCATCTGGAGTGGTAGTGAACCCCAGTCACACTCCAGGAAAGAGCCAATTCAATCCAGGCATCTATTAATACCAGCTGGAATGGAATCAACTCCCACTCACAAAACAGGTAATAGGCAATTCAATCCAGGCCTCTATTAATACCAGCCTGAGTGGTACTCAGCCCCACTTACACACGAGAAAAGTCCCAATTCAATCTGGGCCTCTATTAATGCCAGCTGCAGTGGTACTGAGTCTCTCTCACACACCAGGAAAGAGCCAACTCAATACAGGCTCAATACAGGCCTCTTTAATACCAGCTGGAGTGGTACTGAGCCCCACTAACATAGCAGGAAAGAGCCAATTCATTCCAGGCCTCTATTACTACCAGCTGGAGTGGTACTGAGCCCCACTTACACACCAGGAAAGAGCCAATTCCATCCAAACATCTATTAATACCAGCTGGCGTGGTACTGAGCCCTGGTACTGAGCCCCACTCACACACCCGGAAAGAGCCAATTCAATCCAGCCTTCTATTAATAGCAGCTGGAGTGGGACTTAGCCCCACTCACACAACAGGAAAGAGCCAGTCCATTCCAGGGCTCTATTAATACCAGCTGGAGTGGAATTAACTCCCACTCATACACCAGGAAAGAGCCAGTTCTATCCGAACCTCCATTAATACCAGCTGGAGTGGGGCTGACTCACAGTGACACAGCAGGAAAGAGCCAATTCAATCCAGGTTTCGATTATTACCAGCTGGCGGTACTGAGCCCCACTCACACATCTGAAAAGTGCCAATTCAATCCAGCCTTCTATTAATAGCTGCTGGAGTGATTCTGAGCCCCAATCATACACCAGGAAAGAGCCAATTCAATCCAGACCTCTATTAATACCATGTGGAGTGGAATTAACCTCCACTCACACACCAGAAATAGCCAATTCGATCCACGCCTCTATTAATAACACATGGAGTGGTACTGAGTCCCGCTCACACACCAGGAAATAGGCAATTCAATCCAGGCCTCTATTCATACCAGCTGGAGCGGTACTAAACCGCACTCACAAACCAAGAAAGAGCCAACTCCATCCAGATCTCTATGATAACCAGCTTGAGTGGTCCTGAGCCACACACACACACCAGGAAAGAGCCAATTCAATCCAGGCTTCCATTAATACCAGGTGGAGTGGTACTGAGTCCCACGCACACACCAGGAAAGAGCCAATTCAATCCAGGCCTCTATTAATACCAGATGGAGTTCTGGTGAGTCCCACTCATACACCAGAAAGAGCCAATTTAATCCAGGCTTCCATTAATACCAGGGAGAGTGGTACTGAGCCCCACACAAACACCAAGAAAGAGCCAATTCAATCCAGGTCTCGATTAATGCCAGCTGGAGTGGTACGGATCCCCACTCATACACAAGTAAAGCGCCAATTCAATCCAGGCCTCTATTAATACCAGCTGCAGTGGAATCAACTCCCACTCACACACCAGGAAAGAGCCAATTCAATTCAGGCATCTATTAATACCGGCTGGAGTGGCACTGAGTCCCACTCACACACCAGGGCAGAGCCAGTCCATTCCAGGCCTCTATTAATACCAGCTGGAGTGGTACTGAGTCGCACGCACACATCAGGAAAGATCCAATTCAATCCAGGCCTCCATTAATACCAGGTGGAATGATATTGAGTCCCACTCACACACCAGGAAAGAGCCAATTCAATCCACGCCTCAATTAATAACATTTGGAGTGGTACTGAGTCCCACTCACACATCAGGAAAGAGGCAATTCAATCCAGGCGTCTATTAATGCCAGCTGGAGAGGAATCAACTCCCACTCACACACCCGGAATGAGCCAATTCAATCCAGGCCACTATTAATACCAGCTGGAGTGTGACCGAGCCCCACTCGGATGCTGGAGCGGTACTAAACCCCATACACACACCAAGAAAGAGGCAATTCAATCCAGGACTCTATTAATACCAGCTGGCGCGGTACTAAACCGCACTCACAAACCAAGAAAGAGCCAACTCAATCCAGAACTCCATGCTTACCAGCTGGATTGGTACTGAGCCCCACACACACACCAGGAAAGAGCCACTTCAATCCAGGCCTCTATTAATACCAGCTGGAGTGGTAGAGATTCCCAGTCATACACAGAAAGAGCCAATTTAATCCAGGCTTCCATTAATACCAGGTGGAGTGGTACTGAGCCCCACTCATACACCAGAAAAGAGCCAATTCATTCAAGGCATCTATGCATACCAGCTGGTGTGGTACTGAGCCACACTCACACACAAGGAAAGAGTCAATTCAGTCTAGGCCTCTATTAATACTAGCTGGAGTGGAATCAACTCCGACTCACAAACAAGAAAGGCGACAGTTCAAACCAGGCCTCTATTAATACTAGCTGGAGTGGAATCAACTCCCTTTCACACACCAGGAAAGAGCCAATTCAAACCCGGCCTCTATTAATACCTGCTGTAGTGGAATCAACACACACTCTAACACCAGGCAAGAGCCAATTCAATTCAGGCCTCTATCAATACCAGCTGAGGTGGCACTGAGTCCCACTCACACACCAGGGATGAGCCAATTCAATCCAGGCCTCCATTAATACCAGCTGGAATGGTACTGATTCTCACCCATTCACCAGGAAAGAGCCAATTCAATCCAGGCCTCTATTAATACCAGCTGGAGTGGAATTAACTCCCACTCACACACCAGAAAAGTCGCAATTCAATCCAGGCCTCTATTAATACCAGCTGGAGTGGTACTGAGTCTCTCTCACACACCGGGAAAGAGAGAATTCAATCCAGACCTTCATTAATACCAGCTGGAGTGGGACTGAGTCTCTCTCACACACCAGGAATGAGCCAACTCAATACAGGCCTCTATTAATACCAGCTGGAGTGGTACTGAGCCCCACTCACACAGCAGGAAAGAGCCAATTCAATCCAGGCCTCTATTAGTACCAGCTGGAGTGGCACTGAGTCCCGCTCACACACCAGGAAATGCCCAGTTCATTCCAGACCTCTATTAATACCAGCTGGAATGGTACTGAGTCACACTCACAATCCCGGAAAGAGCCAATTCAATACAGACCTCTATTAATAACAGCTGTCGTGTTACTGAGCCCCACTCACACACCAGGAAAGAGTCAATTCAATCCACGCCTCTATTAATACCAGCTGGAGTGGTAGTGAACCCCAGTCACATCCCAGGAAAGAGCCAATTAAATACAGGCTTCTACTAATACCAGCTGGAGAGGTACTGAGTCCCACTCACACACCACGGAAGAGCCAGTTCATTCCAAGCCTCTTAATACCAGCAGGAGAGGTACTGAGCCCAACTCACACACAAGGAAAGAACCAGTTCAATCCAGCCCTCTATTAATAGCAGCTGGAGTGGTACTGATTCTTACTCACACAGCAGGAAAAAGCCAATTCATTTCAGGCCTCTATTAATACCAGCTGGTGTGGTACTGAGCCCCACTCATACACCAGAAAAGAGCCAATTCATTCAAGGCATCTATTCATACCAGCAGGTGTGGTACTGAGCCACACTCACACACAAGGAAAGAGTCAATTCAGTCTAGGCCTCTATTAATACTAGCTGGAGTGGAATCAACTCCGACTCACAAACAAGAAAGGCGACAATTCAAACCAGGCCTCTATTAATACTAGCTGGAGTGGAATCAACTCCCTTTCACACACCAGGAAAGAGCCAATTCAAACCCGGCCTCTATTAATACCTGCTGTAGTGGAATCAACACACACTCTAACACCAGGCAAGAGCCAATTCAATTCAGGCCTCTATTAATACCAGCTGAGGTGGCACTGAGTCCCACTCACACACCAGGGATGAGCCAATTCAATCCAGGCCTCCATTAATACCAGCTGGAATGGTACTGATTCTCACCCATTCACCAGGAAAGAGCCAATTCAATCCAGGCCTCTATTAATACCAGCTGGAGTGGAATTAACTCCCACTCACAAAACAGGAAATAGGCAATTCAATCCAGGCCTCTATTACTACCAGCTTGAGTGGTACTGAGTCTCTCTCACACACTGGGAAAGAGAGAATTCAATCCAGACCTTCATTAATACCAGCTGGAGTGGGACTGAGTCTCTCTCTCACACCAGGAAAGAGCCAACTCAATACAGGCCTCTATTAATACCAGCTGGAGTGGTACTGATTCTTACTCACACAGCAGGAAAAAGCCAGTTCAATACAGGCCTCTATTAATACCAGCTGGAGTGGTACTGAGCCCCACTCACACAGCAGGAAAGAGCCAATTCAATCCAGGCCTCTATTAGTACCAGCTGGAGTGGCACTGAGTCCCGCTCACACACCAGGAAATGCCCAGTTCATTCCAGACCTCTATTAATACCAGCTGGAATGGTACTGAGTCACACTCACAATCCCGGAAAGAGCCAATTCAATACAGACCTCTATTAATAACAGCTGTCGTGTTACTGAGCCCCACTCACACACCAGGAAAGAGTCAATTCAATCCACGCCTCTATTAATACCAGCTGGAGTGGTAGTGAACCCCAGTCACATCCCAGGAAAGAGCCAATTAAATACAGGCTTCTACTAATACCAGCTGGAGAGGTACTGAGTCCCACTCACACACCACGGAAGAGCCAGTTCATTCCAAGCCTCTTAATACCAGCAGGAGAGGTACTGAGCCCAACTCACACACAAAGAAAGAACCAGTTCAATCCAGCCCTCTATTAATAGCAGCTGGAGTGGTACTGATTCTTACTCACACAGCAGGAAAAAGCCAATTCATTTCAGGCCTCTATTAATACCAGCTGGTGTGGTACTGAGCCCCACTCATACACCAGAAAAGAGCCAATTCATTCAAGGCATATATTCATACCAGCAGGTGTGGTACTGAGCCACACTCACACACAAGGAAAGAGTCAATTCAGTCTAGGCCTCTATTAATACTAGCTGGAGTGGAATCAACTCCGACTCACAAACAAGAAAGGCGACAATTCAAACCAGGCCTCTATTAATACTAGCTGGAGTGGAATCAACTCCCTTTCACACACCAGGAAAGAGCCAATTCAAACCCGGCCTCTATTAATACCTGCTGTAGTGGAATCAACACACACTCTAACACCAGGCAAGAGCCAATTCAATTCAGGCCTCTATTAATACCAGCTGAGGTGGCACTGAGTCCCACTCACACACCAGGGATGAGCCAATTCAATCCAGGCCTCCATTAATACCAGCTGGAATGGTACTGATTCTCACCCATTCACCAGGAAAGAGCCAATTCAATCCAGGCCTCTATTAATACCAGCTGGAGTGGAATTAACTCCCACTCACAAAACAGGAAATAGGCAATTCAATCCAGGCCTCTATTACTACCAGCTTGAGTGGTACTGAGTCTCTCTCACACACTGGGAAAGAGAGAATTCAATCCAGACCTTCATTAATACCAGCTGGAGTGGGACTGAGTCTCTCTCTCACACCAGGAAAGAGCCAACTCAATACAGGCCTCTATTAATACCAGCTGGAGTGGTACTGATTCTTACTCACACAGCAGGAAAAAGCCAGTTCAATCCAGGCCTCTATTAATACCAGCGGGAGCGGTACTGAGCACCACTCATACCGCAGGAAAGAGCCAATCCAATCCAGGCTTCTATTAATATATGCGGGAGTGGTACTGAGCCCCACACAGACACCAGGAAAGAGCCAATTCAAACCAGGCCTCTATTAATATCAGCTGGAGTGGAATCAACTCACACACAAACGCCAGGAAAGAGCCAATACAATTCAGGCCTCTATTAATACTAGCTGGAGTGGCATTGAGTCGCACTCACACATCAGGGAATAGCCAGTTCATTCCAGGCCTGTATTAATACCAGCTGGAGTGGTACTGAGTCCCATGCACAAATCAGGAATGAACCAGTTCAATCCAGCCCTCCATTAATACCAGCTGGAATGGTACAGAGACTCACTCACACACCAGAAAGAGCAAATTCAATCCAGGCCTCGATTAATCCCAGCTGGAGTGGTAGTGAACCCCAGTCACATCCCAGGAATGTGCCAATTAAATCCAGGCCTCTACCAATACCAGCTGGAGAGGTACTGAGTCCCACGTACACACCACGGAAGAGCCAGTTCATTCCAAGCCTCTATTGATACCAGCTGGAGAGCTACTGAGCCCAACTCACACACAAGGAAAGAGCCAATTCAATCCAGGCTTCTATTAATACCAGCTGGAGTGGAATCAACTCACACTCGCACACCAGGAAAGAGCCAATTCAAACCAGGCCTCTATTAATATGGAGGCCTGAATTGAATTGGCTCATCCCTTGTGTGTGAGTGGGACTCAGTGCCACTCCAGCTGGTATTAATAGAGGCCTGGATTGAATTGGCTCTTTTCCGGTGTATGGGTGGGTCTCAGTACCAGTCCAGCTGGTATGAATAGAGGTCTGGATTGAATTGGCTCTTTTCTGGTGTATGGGTGGGTCTCAGTACCACTCCAGCTGGTATGAATAGAGGTCTGGATTGAATTGGCTCTTTGCTGGTGTGCGAGTGGGACTCAGTGCCACTCCAGCAGGTATTAATAGAGGCTTGTTGGAATTGGCTCCTTCCTGGTGTGTGAGTGGTACTCAATACCACTCCAGCTCGTATTAATAGAGGCCTGGATTGAATTGGCTCTTTCCTGGTGTGTGAGTGGAACTCTGTACCTCTCCTGCTCGTGTTAATGGAGGCCTGGATTGAATTGGCTCTTTCCTGATGTGTGCGTGGGACTCAGTACGACTCCAGTTGGTATTAATAGAGGCCTGAATTGAATTGCCTCTTTCCGGGTACAAAAACAAGAAATGCTGGATTCACTCAGCAGGTCTGGCAGCATCTGTGGAAAGAGAAGCAGAGTTAACGTTTCGGGTCAGTGACCCTTCTTCGGAACTGACCCGAAACGTTAACTCTGCTTCTCTTTCCACAGATGCTGCCAGACCTGCTGAGTGAATCCAGCATTTCTTGTTTTTGTTTCAGATTTCCAGCATCCGCAGTATTTTGCTTTTACTCTATTAATATCAGCTGTCGTGGAATCAACTCACACTCAAACGCTAGGGAAGAGCCAACTCAATTCAGGCCACTATTAGTAACAGTTGGAGTGGCACTGAGTCCCAATCACACACCAGGGAAGATCCACTTCATTCCAGGCCTCCATTAATACCAGCTGGAGTGTTACTGAGTCACACGCACACACCAGGAGAGAGCCAATTAAATCCAGGCCTCTATTAATACCAGCTGGGTAATGAGTCTCACTCACACACCAGAATGAGCCAATTCAATCCAGGCTTCCATTAATACCAGCTGCTGTGGTACTCAGTCCCACGCACACACAAGGAAATAGCCAGTTCAATCCATGCCTCGATTAATACCAGCTGGAATGGAATTAAGCTCCAGTCACACACCAGGAAAGAGCCAGTTCAATCCAGACCTCCATTAATACCAGCTGGAAAGGTACAGAGTCCCACTCACACACCAGGAAGGAGCCAATTCAATCCATGACACTATTAATAACATTTGGAGTGGTACTGAGTCCCACTCACACACCAGGAAAGTGCCAATTCAATCCAGGCCTCTATTAATACCAGCTGGAGTGGAATTAACTCCCACTCACAGAACAGGAAATAGCCAATTCAATCCAGACATGTATTAATATCAGCTCCCCGACTCCCTTCCCCCATTCCACTACCTCAATCCCCTCCCCCATACATCTACCTCAATCCCCTCCACCACTCCCCTACCCCACTCACCTAACCCACACCCCTCCCCCACTCCCCTCCCCATTGCCCTCCCCCACTCCGCTTCCCGCCAAATCCTCACTGCCCTCCCCTGCCCCACTCCCCCGCCTCACTAACCTTTCCTCCTCCTCCTCACTGCCCTCTCCTCCCCCGCTTCCCGACCCCACTCCCTTCCACCACTCCCCTCCCCCACCTCACTTCCTTCCACCATTCCAACACCCCACTCACATCCCCAACTCCCCTCCCCCTCACCCCACCCCCACTCGCCTCACGAACTCCCTTCCCCACTCCCCTATCCCACTCCCCTCCCCAAGTCTCCTACCCTCCATCTCCTCACTGCCCTCCCCTCCTTAGAGCCAACCCCTACCACACTCCCTGACACCACTCTGCACCCCCACTCCCCATCTCCACTCCCCTACCCCACTACCCTCTTCCACTCCCCTGCCACATAACCCTCCCACACTCCCCTCCCCCACTCACCCCTCAACTCACCTCCCCACTCGCCTCCCCCACTCCCCAACTCCCCTCCCCCACTCCCCTTCCACACTAACTGCCCCCACTCCCCTCCCAACTCACCTCCCCCACTCCACTCCCCTCCCACACTGCCCTACCTCACTCCAGTACCCAAGTTACCGCCCCCTCTCCCCTCCCCACTCCCTTCCCCATTCCACTACCTGAATCCTCTCCCCATACATCCGCCTCACGCCCCTCCCACACTCCCCTACCCCACTCACCTAACCCAGATCCCTCCCCCACTCCCCTCCCCATTACACTCCCCCACTCCCCTTCCCGCCAAATCCTCACTGCCCTCCCCTACCCCACTCCCCTACCCCACACCCCTCCCCAACTCCCCTCCCCAACGCCCCTCCTTCACTCCCCACCCCAATTCCCCTCCCCCACTCCCCTCCCCCACCCCCCTCCGCAACTCCACTGCCCCACTCCCCTACCCCACTCCCCTACCTCACTCCAAGACCCTACACCCCTTCCCCACACCCCTACCCCATACCACTAACCCACTCCCATCCACAATCCCCTGCCGAACACCACGCCCATACACGCCTACCCACCTCTCCTACCCCACTCCCCTACCCCACTCCCCTTCCCTCCACCTCCTCACTGCACTCAAACACCAAACTTCCCTCCCCAACTCCCCTACCCCTCACCCCACCCCCACTCCCCTCCCCAACTCCCTTCCCCCACTCCCCTACCCCACCCACTTCCCCAACTCCCCTCCCCTCCATCTCACTGCCCTCCTCTACCCAACTCCCCTCCCCACTCCCCTTCCCTCCACCTCCTTAGAGCCCACCCCTACCACACTCCGACACCACTCTGCACCCCCTCTCCCCATCTCCACTCCCCTACTCCACTACCCAACCCCAATCCATTACCTCAATCCCCTCCACATAACCCTACCTCACTCCCCTCCCCCACCCCCCTACCCCAATCACCTAATCAACTCCTCTCCCACACTCCCCTCCCCCAGTCACCTCCCCAACTCCCCTCCCAAATTCCCCTACCCCACTCCCCTACCGCACGCCCCTCCTCCACTCCCCTCACAAACTCCCATACCCCACTCCCCTACCCCACGCCCCTCCCCAACTCCCCTCCCCAACTCCACTACCCCACTCCCCTTCCCTACCCAACTCCCATACCCCACCCCACTCCCCCACTCCCGTCCACCTCTCCGCTTCCCAGCACCTCTTCACTGCCCTCCCTGACCACACTCCCAACCCCACTACACTTACCCACTCCACTCACCCACTCCCCGACCGCACTCCCCTCCACAACACCCGTACCTCACTCAATGACCCCACATGCCTCCCCCACACACGTACCCCACTCGCCCCCCCTACTAACTCACCCCACTCCGCTACTACACTCCCCTACCCCACTCCCCGAAACCACTCCGTCACCCACTCCCCTACCCAAATCCGCTCCCCAACTCTCTGACCCAAATACCCTCCCACCAGGCCCCAGCTGGAGTGGTAGTGAACGCCAGTCACACCCCAGGAAAGAGCCAATTATATCCAGGCCTCTACTAATACCAGCTGGAGATGTACTGAGTCCCACTCACACATCAGGAAAGAACCAGTTCAATCCAGGCATCTATTAATACCAGCTGGCATGGTACGGACTCTCACTCACACACCAGAAATACACAATTCAATCCAGGCCTCTATTAATACCAGCTGGAGTGGTAGTGAACCCCAGTCGCACCCCAGGAAAGAGCCAATTAAATCCAGGCCTCTACTAATACCAGCTGGAGATGTACTGAGTTGCACTCACACACCAGGAAAGAGCCAGTTCATTCCAGGCCTCTATTAATATCAGTTGTCGTGGAATCAACTCACACTCAAATGCAAGGAAAGAGCCAATTCAATTCAGGCCTCTATTAATACTAGCTGGAGTGGTACTGACGACACACTCGCACACCAGGAAAGAGCCAATTCAAACCAGGCCTCTATTAATATCAGTTGTCGTGGAATCAACTCACACTCAAATGCAAGGAAAGAGCCAATTCAATTCAGGCCTCTATTAATACTAGCTGGAGTGGCACTGAGTCGCACTCACGCACCAGGGAAGAGCAAGTTCATTCCAGGCCTCTATTAATACCAGCTGGAGTGGTACTGATTCTTACTCAAACAGCAGGAAAGAGCCAATTCAATCCAGGCTTCTATTAATACCAGCGGCAGTTGTACTGAGCCCCACACAGACACCAGGAAAGAGCCAATTCAATCCAGACCTCTATTAATACCAGCTGTAGTGGAATCACCTCACACTCAAACACCAAGAAGAGCCGATTCAATTCAGGCCGATATTAATACTAGCTGGAGTGGCACCGAGTCGCACTCACACACCAGGGAAGAGCCAGTGCATTCCATGCCTCTATTAATACCAGCTGGAGTGGTGCTGAGCACCATGCACAAATCAGGAAATAGCCAGTTCAATCCAGACCTCAATTAATACCAGGTGGAGTGGTACTAAGTCTCTCTCACACACCGGGAAAGAGAGAATTCAATCCAGACATCTATTAATACGAGCGGGAGTGGTACTGAGCCCCAATCACTCAGCAGGAAAGAGCCAATTGAATCCAGGCCTCTTTAATACCAGCTGGAGAGGTACTGAGTCCCGATCACAAACCAGGAAATAGCCAACACAATACAGGCCTCTATTAATACCAGCTGTAGTGTTACTAAGTCCCACTCACACACCAGGAAAGAGTCAATTCAATCCAGGCCTCTATTAATACCAGCTGGAGTGGTACTGAGCCCCACTCACACACCAGGAAAGAGCCAACTCAATACAGGCCTCTATAAATACTAGCTGGAGTGGCACTGATTCTTACTCACATAGCAGGAAAGAGCCAATTCAATCCAGGCTTCTATTAATATAAGCAGGACCGGAACTGAGCACCACGCAAACACCAGAAAAGTGCCAATTCAATTCAGGCTTCTATAAATACCATCTGGAGTGGTACTGAGTCCAATGCACACATCAGGAAAGAATCAGTTCAATCCAGCCCTAGATTAATACCAGCTGGAATGGTACAGAGACTCACTCACACACCAGAAAGAGCCAATTCAATCCAGGCCTCTATTAATACCAGCTGGAGTGGTAGCGAACCCCAGTTACATCCCAGGAAAGAGCCAATTAAATCCAGGCATCTATTAATATCAGCTGTAGTGGAATCAACTCACACCCAAACACCAGGGAAGAGCCAACTCAATTCAGCCCTCTATTAATACCAGCTGGAGTGGCACTGAGTCCCAATCACACACCAGGGAAGATCCACTTCATTCCAGGCCTCTATTAATATCAGCTGGAGTGGTACGGAGTCACTCTCACATCCCAGGAGAGAGCCAATTCAATCCAGGCCTCTATTAATACCACCAGGAGAGAGCCAATTCAATCCAGGCTTCCATTAATACCAGCTGCAGTGAAACTGAGCCCCACTCACCCAGCAGGAAAGAGTCATTTCAATCCAGGCTTCTATTAATACCAGCGGGAGTGGTACTGAGCCCCACACAGACAACAGGATAGAGCCAATTCAATCCAGACCTCTCCCCTGCACCTTTCCCCCACTCCCCTTCCCCACTCACTTAACCAACTCCCCTCCCACACACCCCTGCCCCACTCACCTCACCAACTCCCCTCACAAACACCCCTCCCACATTCCCCTACCCCACTCCCCTACCCCACTCCCCTACCCCATACATCTACCTCACTCCCCTCCACCACTCCCCTACCCCACTCACCTAACCCACACCCCTCCCCACTCCCCTCCCCATTACCCTCCCCCACTCCCCTTCCCGCCATATCCTCACTGCCCTCCCCTACCCCACTCCCCTGCCTCACTCACCTTTCCTCCACCTCCTCACTGCCCTCTCCTCCCCCACTCCCCATCTCCACCCCCCTACCCCACTACCCAACCCCACTCCCCTCCTCCACTCCCCTGCCGCATAACCCTACCGCACTCCCCTCCCCCACTCCCCTCCCCAACTCACCTCCCCAACTCACCTCCCCAACTCACCTCCCCAACTCACCTCCCCAACTCACCTCCCCAACTCACCTCCCCAACTCACCTCCCACATTCCCCTACCCCACTCCCCTACCCCAACTCTCCTCCCCAACTCTCCTCCCCAACTCCCCTCCCTCGCTCCCCATCCCACTCTCCCCTCCCCCACTCCCCTCCGCACTCCCCTCCGCACTCCCCTCCTCCAATCCCCTCCCCCACTCGCGTTCCCACTCGCCTCCCCCACTACCCAACTCCCCTCCCCCACTCCCCTCCCCCACTAACCGCCCCCACTCCCCTCCCAACTCCCCTCCCCCACTCCCCTCCCCTCCCACACTGCCATACCTCAATCCACTACCCAAGTTACCGCCCCATCTCCCCTACCCCACTCCCCTACCCCACACCCCTTCCCAACTCCCCACCCCAACTCCCCACCCACACTCCCCTCCCACACTCCCCTCCCACACTCCCCTCCCACACTCCCCTCCCACACTCCCCAACTCCCCTCACTGGAGTGGTAGTGAACCCCAGTCATACCCCTGGAAAGAGCCAATTAAATCGAGGCCTCTACTAATACCAGCTGGAGAGGTACTGAGTCCCACTCACACAACGGAAGAGCCAGTTCATTCCAGGCCTCTATTAATACCAGCTGGAGATGTACTGAGTCCCACTCACACTCCACGGAAGAGCCAGTTCATTCCAGGCCTCTACTAATAACAGCTGGATATGTACTGAGTCCCACACATACACCAGAAAGAGCCACTTCAATACAGGCATCTAGTAATACCTGCTGGACTGTTACTGAGTCCCACCAACACACCAGGAAAGAGCCAGTTCAATCCAGGCCTCGTTTAATACCAGCTGGAAAGGTCCTGAGACCCACGCAAACACCAGGAAAGAGCCAGTTCAATCCAGGCCTCCATTAATACCAGCTGGAATGGTACTGAGTCCCACTCACACACCAGGAAGGAGCCAATTCTATCCACGCCTCTATTTATACCAACAGGAGAGAGCCAATTCAATACAGGCCTCTACTATTACCAGCTGGGTAATGAGGCCCACTCAGACACCAGAATGAGCCAATTCAATCCAGACCTCTATTAATACCAGCTGGAGTGGTACTGAGTCTCTCTCACACTTCGGGAAAGATAGAATTCAATGCAGACCTCCATTAATACCAGCTGGAGTGGTACTGATTCTTACTCACACACCAGGAAAGAGCCAATTCAATCAAGGCTTCTATTAATACCAGCGGGAGTGGTACTGAGCCCCACTCACCACTCCTGGAAAGAGCCAATTCAATCCATAACTCTATGAATACCAGCTGGAGTGGTACTGAGCCCCACACACTCACCAGGAGAAAGCCAATTCAATCCAGGCCTCTATTAATACCAGCTGGAGTGGTACCGAGTCTCTCTCACGCACCAGGAAGGAAAAAGTTCAATGCAGACCTCTATTAATATCAGCTGGAATGGTAGTGAACCCCAGTCATACCCAGGGAAAGAGCCAATTAAATCCAGGCCTCGACTAATACCAGCTGGAGAGGTACTGAGTCTCTCTCACACACCAGGAAAGAGCCAATTCAATCCAGACATCTATTAATACCAGCTGGATTGCAATCAATTCACACTCAAACGCCAGGAAAGAGCCAAATCAATTCAGGCCTCTATTAATACCAGCTGGAGTGGCACTGAATCCCACTTAGACACCAGGGAAGTGCTAGTTCATTCCCGGCCTCTATTAATACCAGCTGGAGAGGTACTGAGCCCCACGCATACTCCTGAAAGAGCCAATTCTATACAGGCATCGATTACTACCAGCAGGAATGGAAATAACCTCCAGTCACACACCAGGAACGAGCCAGTTCAATCCAGACATCCATTAATACCAGCTGGAATGGTACTGAGTCCCACTCACACACCAGGAAAGTGCCAATTCAATCCAGGCCTCGATTACTACCAGCTGGAATGGAATTAACCTCCAGTCACACACCAGGAACGAGCCAGTTCAATCCAGACCTCCATTAATACCATCTGGAATGGTCCTGAGACCCACTCACGCACCAGGAAAGAGCCAATTCAATCCAGGCCACGATTACTACCAGCTGGAATGGAATTAACCTCCAGTCACAGACCAGGAACGAGCCAGTTCAATCCAGACCTCCATTAATACCAGCTGGAATGGTACTGAGTCCCACTCGCACACCAGGAAAGTGCCAATTCAATGCAGGCCTCTATTAATACCAGCTGGAGTGGAATTAACACCCCCTCACAGAACAGGAAATAGCCAATTCAATCCAGACATCTATTAATATCAGCTTGAGTGGCACTGAGTCCCACTCACACACCAGGAAGGAGCCTGTTCATTCCCGGTCTCTATTAATACCAGCTGGAGTGGTATTGAGTGCCACTCACACACCAGAGAGAGGCAGTTCTATTCAGGCCTCTATTTATAACAGCTAGAGCGGTACAGAGCCCCACTCACACCACAGAAAAGTTTCACTTCAATCCAGGCCTCCTTTAATAGCAGCAGGAGTGGTACTCAGTCCCACTCACTCACCAGGAAAGAGCCAATTCAATCCAGGCCTCTATTTATATCAGCTGGAGTCGTACAGAGCACCAGTCACACACCAGAAAAGTGCCAATTCAATCCAGGCCTCTATTAATACCAACTGGAGTGGTACTGAGCCCCACTCACACACCAGGAAAGAGCCAACTCAATACAGGCCTCTATAAATACTAGCTGGAGTGGCACTGATTCTTACTCACATAGCAGGAAAGAGCCAATTCAATCCAGGCTTCTATTAATATCAGCAGGACCGGAACTGAGCACCACTCAAACACCAGAAAAGTGCCAATTCAATTCAGGCCTCTATAAATACTAGCTGGAGTGGCACTGAGTCCCACTCACGCACCAGGGAAGAGCCACTTCATTCCAGGCCTCTATCAATACCATCTGGAGTGGTACTGAGTCCAATGCACACATCAGGAAAGAATCAGTTCAATCCAGCCCTAGATTAATACCAGCTGGAATGGTACAGAGACTCACTCACACACCAGAAAGAGCCAATTCAATCCAGGCATCTATTAATACCAGCTGGAGTGGAATCAACTCACACCCTAACACCAGGGAAGAGCCAACTCAATTCAGCCCTCTATTAATACCAGCTGGAGTGGCACTGAGTCCCAATCACACACCAGGGAAGATCCACTTCATTCCAGGCCTCTATTAATATCAGCTGGAGTGGTACGGAGTCACTCTCACATCCCAGGAGAGAGCCAATTCAATCCAGGCCTCTATTAATACCACCAGGAGAGAGCCAATTCAATCCAGGCTTCCATTAATACCAGCTGCAGGGTAACTGAGCCCCACTCACCCAGCAGGAAAGAGTCATTTCAATCCAGGCTTCTATTAATACCAGCGGGAGTGGTACTGAGCCCCACACAGACAACAGGATAGAGCCAATTCAATCCAGACCTCTCCCCTGCACCTTTCCCCCACTCCCCTTCCCCACTCACTTAACCAACTCCCCTCCCACACACCCCTGCCCCACTCACCTCTCAAACTCCCCTCCCAAACACCCCTCACAAACACCCCTCCCAAACACCCCCGCACATTCCCCTACCCCACTCCCCGACAGCACGCCCCTCCCCACTCCCCTCACCAACTCCCATACCCCACTCCCCTACCCCCTCCCCCACTCCCCTGCCCCACTCCCCTGCCCCCATTCCACTACCTCATTCCCCTCCCCAATACATCTACCTCACTCCCCTCCACCACTCCTCTACCCCACTCACTTAACCCACACCCCTACCCACTCCCCTCCCCATTACCCTCCCCCACTCCCCTTCCCGCCATATCCTCACTGCCCTCCCCTACCGCACTCCCCTGCCTCACTCACCTTTCCTCCACCTCCTCACTGCCCTCTCCTCCCCCACTCCCCATCTCCACCCCCCTACCCCACTACCCAACCCCACTCCCCTCCTCCACTCCCCTGCTGCATAACCCTACCGCACTCCCCTCCCCCACTCCCCTACCCCACTTACATAACCAACTCCCCTCCCCAACTCACCTCCCCAACTCACCTCCCCAACTCACCTCCCCAACTCACCTCCCACATTCCCCTTCCCCACTCCCCTACCGCACGCCCCTCCCCAACTCTCCTCCCCAACTCCCCTCCCTCGCTCCCCATCCCACTCTCCCCTCCGCACTCCCCTCCCCCAATCGCCTCCCCCACTCGCCTCTCCAATCCCCTCCCCCACTCGCGTTCCCACTCGCCTCCCCCACTACCCAACTCCCCTCCCCCACTCCCCTCCCCCACTAACCGCCCCCACTCCCCTCCCAACTCCCCTCCCCCACTCCACTCCCCTCCCACACTGCCCTACCTCACTCCACTACCCAAGTTACCGCCCCATCTCCCCTACCCCACTCCCCTACCCCACACCCCACCCCGACTCCCCTCCCACACTCCCCTCCCACACTCCCCTCCCACACTCCCACACTCCCCTCCCACACACTAACATCCACCACTCCCCTCCCACACTCCCCTCCCACACTCCCCTCCCACACTCCCGAACTCCCCTCCCCCACACTAACATCCACCACTCCCCTCCCCCTCTCCCCTCCCCCACTCGCCTCCCACACTCCCCTCCCACACTCCCCTCCACCACTCCCCTCCACCACTCCCCTCCACCACTCCCCTCCACCACTCCCCTCCACCACTCCCCTCCACCACTCCCCTCCACCACTCCCTTCCCCCACTCCCTTCCCCCACTCCCCTCCACCACTCCCTTCCCCCACTCCCCAGTCCCCTCCCCCACTCCCCAGTCCCCTCCCCCACTCCACTCCCTCACACCCCAACTTCCCTCCCCCACTCCCCTCCCACACTAACCTCCCCCGCTCCCCTCCCAACTCGCCTCCCCAACTCCAATGTCCCACTCCCCTACCCCACTCCCCGCCCCTACACCCCTTCCCCACACCCCTACCCCATTCCCCTACCCTATACCACTACCCCACTCCCATCCACAATCCCCTGCCGAACACCACGCCCATACACCCCTACCCATCTCTCCTACCCCACTCCCCTACCCCACTCCCCTTCCCTCCACCTCCTCACTGCACACCAACACCCCACTCCCCTCCCCCACTCCCATCCCCTCCCCCTCACCCTACCCCCACTCCCCTCCCCAACTCCCTTCCCCCACTCCCCTTTCCCACTCCCTTCCCCATCTCCCCTCCCCTCCATCTCCTCACTGCCCTCCCCTACCCAACTCCCCTCCCCACTCCCCTTCCCTCCACCTCCTTAGAGCCCACCCCTACCACACTCCCTGACACCACTCTGCACCCCCTCTCCCCATCTCCACTCCCCTACTCCACTACCCAACCCCACTCCACTCCTCCACTCCCCTCCACCATTCCACTACCTCAATCCCCTCCCCATAACCCTACCTCACTCCCCTCCCCAACCCCCTACCCCACTCACCTAATCAACTCCCCTCCCACACTCCCCTCCCCCAGTCACCTCCCACACTCCCCTCCCCCAGTCACCTCCCACACTCCCCTCCCCCAGTCACCTCCCCAACTCCCCTCCCCAACTCCCCCTCCCCAACTCCCCCTCCCCAACTCCCCCTCCCCAACTCCCCCTCCCCCACTCCCCCTCCCCCACTCCCCCTCCCCCACTCCCCTCCCCCACTCCCCTCCCCCACTCCACTACCCCAACCCCTCCCCCACTCCCCTCCCCCCACTCCCGTCCACCTCTCCACTTCCCAGCACCTCTTCACTGCCCTCCCTGACCACACTCCCATCCCCACTACCGTTACCCACTCCACAGCCCCACTCCCGTACCGCACTCCCCTACACAACTCCCCTACCCCACTCAATGACCCCACATGCCTCCCCCACACACCTACCCCATTCTCCCCCCGACTAACCCACCCCACTCCTCTACTACACTCCCCTACCCCACTTACCGACACCACATCCGTGACCCACTCCCCTACCCAAATCCGCTCCCCAACTCTCTGACCCAAATACCCTCCCACCAGGCCCCAGCTGGAGTGGTAGTGAACGCCAGTCACACCCCAGGAAAGAGCCAATTATATCCAGGCCTCTACTAATGCCAGCTGGAGATGTACTGAGTCCCACTCACACATCAGGAAAGAACCAGTTCAATCCAGGCATCTATTAATACCAGCTGGAATGGTACGGTCTCTCACTCACACACCAGTAATACTCAATTCAATCCAGGCCTCTATTAATACCAGCTGGAGTGGTAGTGAACCCCAGTCGCACCCCAGGAAAGAGCCAATTAAATCCAGGCCTCTACTAATACCAGCTGGAGTGGTACTGAGTTCCACTCACACACCAGGAAAGAGCCAGTTCATTCCAGGCCTCTATTAATACCAGCTGGAGTGGTACTGAGCCCCATGCACAAATCAGGAAAGAACCAATTCAATCCAGGCCTCTATTAATACCAGCTGGAGTGGTACTGATTCTTACTCAAACAGCAGGAAAGAGCCAATTCAATCCAGGCTTCTATTAATACCAGCGGGAGCGGTACTGAGCCCCACTCACCCCGCAGGAAAGAGCCAATTCAATCCAGGCTTCGTTAATACCAGCGGCAGTTGTACTGAGCCCCACACAGACACCAGGAAAGAGCCAATTCAATCTAGACATCTATTAATACCAGCTGTAGTGGAATCAACTCACACTCAAACACCAAGAAAGAGCCGATTCAATTCAGGCCAATATTAATACTAGCTGGAGTGGCACCGAGTCGCACTCACACGCCAGGGAAGAGCCAGTGCATTCCAGGCCTCTATTAATATCAGCTGGAGTGGTACTGAGTCCCATGCACACATCAGGAAAGAACCAGTTCAATCCAGCCCTCTATTAATACCAGGTGGAATGGTACTGAGTCCCACTCACACACCACGGAAAAGCCAGTTCATTCCAAGCCTCTATTAATACCAGCTGGAGTGGAAACAACTCACACTCGCACACCAGGAAGGAGCCAATTCAATCCAGGCCTCTATTAATATCAGCTGTAGTGGAATCAACTCACACTCAAACGCCAGGAAAGAGCCAATTCAATTCAGGCCTCTATTAATAACAGCTGGAGTGGTACCGAGTCTCTCTCACGCACCAGGAATGAAAAAGTTCAATGCAGACCTCTATTAATATCAGCTGGAGTGGTAGTGAACCCCAGTCATACCCCTGGAAAGAGCCAATTAAATCGAGGCCTCTACTAATAACAGCTGGAGAGGTACTGAGTCCCACTCACACAACGGAAGAGCCAGTTCATTCCAGGCCTCTATTAATACCAGCTGGAGATGTACTGAGTCCCACTCACACTCCACGGAAGAGCCAGTTCATTCCAGGCCTCTACTAATAACAGCTGGATATGTACTGAGTCCCACACATACACCAGAAAGAGCCAATTCAATACAGGCATCTAGTAATACCTGCTGGACTGTTACTGAGTCCCACCGACACACCAGGAAAGAGCCGGTTCAATCCAGGCCTCGTTTAATACCAGCTGGAAAGGTCCTGAGACCCACTCAAACACCAGGAAAGAGCCAGTTCAATCCAGGCCTCCAATAATACCAGCTGGAATGGTACTGAGTCCCTCTCACACACCAGGAAGGAGCCAATTCAATCCACGCCTCTATTAATAACAGCTGGAAAGGACTTAACCTCCAGTCACACACCAGGAAATAGCCAATTCAATCCAGGCCTCTATTAATACCAACAGGAGAGAGCCAATTCAATACAGGCCTCTACTATTACCAGCTGGGTAATGAGGCCCACTCAGACACCAGAATGAGCCAATTCAATCCAGACCTCTATTAATACCAGCTGGAGTGGTACTGAGTCTCTCTCACACTTCGGGAAAGATAGAATTCAATGCAGACCTCCATTAATACCAGCTGGAGTGGTAGTGAGCCCCACTCACACACCAGGAAAGAGCCAACTCAATACAGGACTCTATTAATACCAGCTGGAGTGGTACTGATTCTTACTCACACACCAGGAAAGAGCCAATTCAATCAAGGCTTCTATTAATACCACCTGGAGTGGTACTGAGCCCCACACACTCACCAGGAGAAAGCCAATTCAATCCATAACTCTATGAATACCAGCTGGAGTGGTACCGAGTCTCTCTCACGCACCAGGAAGGAAAAAGTTCAATGCAGACCTCTATTAATATTAGCTGGAGTGGTAGTGAACCCCAGTCATACCCAGGGAAAGAGCCAATTAAATCCAGGCCTCTACTAATACCAGCTGGAGAGGTACTGAGTCTATCTCACACACCAGGAAAGAGCCAATTCAATCCAGACATCTATTAATACCAGCTGGATTGCAATCAATTCACACTCAAACGCCAGGAAAGAGCCAAATCAATTCAGGCCTCTATTAATACCAGCTGGAGTGGCACTGAATCCCACTTAGACACCAGGGAAGTGCTAGTTCATTCCCGGCCTCTATTAATACCAGCTGGAGAGGTACTGAGTCCCACTCACACTCCACAGAAGAGCCAGTTCATTCCAGGCCACTACTAATAACAGCTGGTGAGGTACTGAGCCCCACGCATACTCCTGAAAGAGCCAATTCTATACAGGCATCGATTACTACCAGCAGGAATGGAAATAACCTCCAGTCACACACCAGGAACGAGCCAGTTCAATCCAGACCTCCATTAATACCAGCTGGAATGGTACTGAGTCCCACTCGCACACCAGGAAAGTGCCAATTCAATGCAGGCCTCTATTAATACCAGCTGGAGTGGAATTAACTCCCCCTCACAGAACAGGAAATAGCCAATTCAATCCAGACATCTATTAATATCAGCTTGAGTGGCACTGAGTCCCACTCACACACCAGGAAGGAGCCTGTTCATTCCCGGTCTCTATTAATACCAGCTGGAGTGGTATTGAGTGCCACTCACACACCAGAGAGAGGCAGTTCTATTCAGGCCTCTATTTATAACAGCTAGAGCGGTACAGAGCCCCACTCACACCACAGAAAAGTTTCACTTCAATCCAGGCCTCCTTTAATAGCAGCAGGAGTGGTACTCAGTCCCACTCACTCACCAGGAAAGAGCCAATTCAATCCAGGCCTCTATTTATATCAGCTGGAGTAGTACAGAGCAGCAGTCACACACCAGAAAAGTGCCAATTCAATCCAGGCCTCTATTATTACCAACTGGAGTGGTACTCAGCCCCACGCACACACCAGAAATAGCCAATTCAATCCAGGCCTCTATTGAGACAAGCTGGAGCGGTACTGAGCTCCACTCAAACACCAGAAAAGTGCCAATTCAATCCAGGCCTCTATTAATACCAGCTGGAGTGGCACTGAGTCCCACTCACACACCATAAAATAGCCAGTTCAATCCAGGCCTCGAATAAAACCAGCTGGAATGCTACTGAGTCCCACTCACACCCGGAAAGAGCCAATTCAATCCAGACCTCTATTAATACCAGCTGGAGTGTTACTGAGCCCCACTCACACACCAGGAAAGAGTCAATTCAATCCAGGCCTCTATTAATACCAGCTGGAGTGGTAGTGATTCGTCCACACACAGCAGGAAAGAGCCAATTCTATCCAGGCCTCTGTTAATACCAGCGGGAGTGGTACTCAACCCTATTCACACACCAGGAAATAGCCAATTCAATCCAGACATCTTTGAATAACAGCTGGGCTGGTACCGAGCCCCCCACACACACCAGGAAAGAGCCAATGCAATCCGGGCCTGCATTAATGCCAGTTGGAGTGGCACTGAGACTCTCTCACACACCAGAAAGAGCCAATTCAATCCAGGCCCCTATTACTACCAGCGGGAGTGGAAGTGAACCCCAGTCACTCCCCAGGAAAGAGCCAATTAAATCCTGGCCTCTACTAATACCAGCTGGAGAGGAACTGAGTCCCACTCACACACCACGGAAGAGCCAGTTCATTCCAGTCCTCTATTAATACCAGCTGGAGTGGCACTGAGTCCCACTCACACACCATGAAATAGCCAGTTCAATCCAGGCCTCTATGAATACCAGCTGGAGTGGTACTGAGCCCCCCACACACACCAGGAAAGAGCCAATTCAATCCGGGCCTCTATTAATACCAGTTGGAGTGGTACTGAGACTCTCTCACACACCAGAAAGAGCCAATTCAATCCAGGCCCCAATTACTACCAGCTGGAGTGGAAGTGAACCCCAGTCACTCCCCAGGAAAGAGCCAATTAAATCCTGGCCTCTACTAATACCAGCTGGAGAGGTACTGAGTCCCACGAAAACACCACGGAAGAGCCAGTTCATTCCAGGCCTCTATTAATACCAGCTGGAGAGGTACTGAGCCCCACTCACACTCCACGGAAGAGCCAGTTCATTCCAGGCCCCTACTAATACCAGCAGGAGTGTTACTGAGCCCCACGCATACAACAGGAAAGAGCCAGTTCAATACAGGCCTCTATTAATACCAGTTGGAGTGGTACTGAGTCTCTCTCACACACCAGGAAAGAGCCAATTTAATCCAGGCCTCTATTAAAACCAGCTGGAATGGTACTGAGTCCAACTCACACACCCGGAAAAAGCCAATTCAATCCAGGCTTCTATTAATACCAGAGGGAGTGGTACTGAGCCCCACTCACTCACCAGAAAAGAGCCAATTCAATCCAGACCTCTATGAATACCAGCTGGAGTGGTACTGAGCCCCCCACACACACCAGGAAAGAGCCAATTTAATCCGGGCTTCTATTAATACCAGCTGGAGTGGTACTGAGACACTCTCGCACACCAGAAAGAGCTAAATCAATCCAGGCTGCTATTAATACCAGCAGGAGTGGAGGTGAACCCCAGTCACTCCCCAGGAAAGAGCCAATTAAATCCTGGCCTCTACTAATACTAGCTGGAGAGGTACTGAGTCCCACTCACACACCACAGAAGAGCCAGTTCATTCCAGGCCTCTATTAATACCAGCTGGAGAGGTACTGAGCCCCACTCACACTCCACGGAAGAGCCAGTTCATTCCAGGCCTCTATTAATACCAGCTGGAGAGGTACTGAGCCCCACTCACTCCACGGAAGAGCCAGTTCATTCCAGGCCTCGACTAATACCAGCAGGAGTGTTACTGAACCCCACTCACACACCAGGAAAGAGCCAATTCAATCCAGGTTTCAATTACTACCAGCAGGAAAGGTACCGATTCTTACTCACACACCAGGAAAGAGAGAATTCAATTCTGGCTTCTATTAATACCAGCTGGAGTGGTACCGAGTCTCTCTCACGCACCAGGAAAGAAACAATTCAATCCATACCTCTATGAATACCAGCTGGAGTGGAACTGAGCCCCACAAACAGACCATGCGAAAGCCAATTCAATCCAGACCTCTATTAATACCAGCTGGGGTGGTACCGAGTCTCTCTCACGCACCAGGAAAGAAACAATTCAATGCAGACCTCTATTAATACCAGCTGGAGTGGTAGTGAACCCCAGTTACACCCCAGGAAAGAGCCAATTAAATCCAGACCTCTACTAATACCAGCTGGAGAGGTACTGAGTCCCATTCACACACCACGGAAGAACCAGTTCATTCCAGACCTCTATTAATACCAGCTGGAGAGGTACTGAGTCCCACTCACACTCCACGGAAGATCCAGTTCATTCCAGGCCTCTACTAATACCAGCTGGAATGGTCCTGAGACCCACTCACACACCAGGAAAGAGCCAATTCAATCCAGGCCTCGATTAATACCAGCTGGAATGGAATTAACCTCCAGTCACACTCCAGCAAACAGCCAATTCAATCCATACCTCTATTAATACCAGCTCGAGGGCAATCAACTCACACTCAAACGCCAGGAAAGAACCAATTCAATGCAGGCCCCTATTAAAACTACCTGGTGTGGTACTGAGCCCCCCCAGAAACACCAGGAAAGAGCCAATTCAATCCGGGCCTCTATTAATACCAGTTGGAGTGGTACTGAGACTCTCTCACACACCAGAAAGAGCCAATTCAATCCAGGCCCCTATTACTACCAGCTGAAGTGGAAGTGAACCCCAGTCACTCCCCAGAAAAGAGCCAATTCAATCCAGACATCTATTAATACTAGCTGGAGTGGCACTGAATCCCACTTCGACACAAGGGAAGTGCTAGTTCATTCCCGGCCTCTATTATTACCAGCTGGAGTGGTACTGAGCCCCACGCACACACCAAGAAAGAGCCAACTCAATACAGGCCTCTATTAATACCAGCTGGAGAGGTACTGAGTCCCACTCACACTCCACGGAAGAGCCAGTTCATTCCAGGCCTCTACTAATAACAGCTGGAGAGGTACTGAGCCCCACGCATACTCCAGAAAGAGCCAATTCTATACAGGCATCGATTAGTACCTGCTGGATTGTTACTGAGTCCCACGCACACTCCAGGAAAGAGCCAGTTCAATCCAGGCCTCGATTAATACCAGCTGGAATGGTCCTGAGACCCACTCACGCACCAGGAAAGAGCCAATTCAATCCAGGCCTCGATTACTACCAGCTGGAATGGAATTAACCTCCAGTCACACACCAGGAACGAGCCAGTTCAATCCAGACCTCCATTAATACCAGCTGGAGTGGAATTAGCTCCCACTCACAGAACAGGAAATAGCCAATTCAATCCAGACATCTATTAATATCAGCTTGAGTGGCACTGAGTCCCACTCACACACCAAAAAGGAGCCTGTTCATTCCCGGTCTCTATTAATACCAGCTGGAGTGGTATTGAGTGCCACTCACACACCAGAGAGAGGCAGTTCTATTCAGGCCTCTATTTATAACATCTAGAGCGGTACAGAGCCCCACTCACAAAACAGAAAAGTTTCACTTCAATCCAGGCCTCCTTTAATAGCAGCAGGAGTGGTACTCAGTCCCACTCACACAGCAGGAAAGAGCCAATTCAATCCAGGCCTCTATTGAGACCAGCTGGAGCGGTACTCAGCCCCACTCACACACCAGAAAGAGCCAATTCAATCCAGGCCTCTATTGAGACCAGCTGGAGCGGTACTGAGCTCCACTCAAACACCAGAAAAGTGCCAATTCAACCCAGGCCTCTATTAATACCAGCTGGAGTGGCACTGAGTCCCTCTCACACACCATGAAATAGCCAGTTCAATCCAGACCTCTATTAAAACCAGCTGGAATGGTACTGAGTCCAACTCACACACCCGGAAAGAGCCAATTCAATCCAGACCTCTATTAATACCAGCTGGAGTATTACTGAGCCCCACTCACTCACCAGGAAAGAGTCAATTCAATCCAGGCCTCTATTAATACCAGCTGGAGTAACACTGAGTCTCTCTCACACACCAGGAAGGAGCCAAATCAATACAGGCCTCTATTACTACCAGCTGGAGTGGTACTGATTCGTACACACACAGCAGCAAAGAGCCAATTCAATCCAGGCTTCTATTAATACCAGAGGGAGTGGTACTGAGCCCCATTCACTCACCAGGAAAGAGCCAATTCAATCCAGACCTCTATGAATACCAGCTGGAGTGGTACTGAGCCCCCCACACACACCAGGAAAGAGCCAATTCAATCCGGGCTTCTATTAATACCAGCTGGAGTGGTACTGAGAATCTCTCGCACACCAGAAAGGGCTAAATCAATCCAGGCCCCTATTAATACCAGCAGGAGTGGAGGTGAACCCCAGTCACTCCCCAGGAAAGAGCCAATTAAATCCTGGCCTCTACTAATACCAGCTGGCGAGGTACTGAGCCCCACGCACACACCACGGAAGAGCCAGTTCATTCCAGGCCTCTTAATACCAGCTGGAGAGGTACTGAGCCCCACTCACACTCCACGGAATAGCCAGTTCATTCCAGGCCTCGACTAATACCCGTAGGAGTGTTACTGAACCCCACTCACACACCAGGAAAGAGCCAATTCAATCCAGGTTCAATTACTACCAGCAGGAGAGGTACTGAGTCTCTCGCACACTTCGGGAAAGATAGAATTCAATCCAGACCTCCAATAATACCAGCTTGAGTGGTACTGAGCCCCACTCCCACACCTGGAAAGAGCCAACTCAATACAGGCCTCTATTAATACCAGCTGGAGTGGTACTGATTCTTACTCACGCACCAGGAAAGAAACAATTCAATGCAGACCTCTATTAATACCAGCTGGAGTGGTAGTGAACCCCAGTCACACCCCAGGAAAGAGCCAATTAAATCCAGACCACTACTAATACCAGCTGGAGAGGTACTGAGTCCCATTCACACACCACGGAAGAACCAGTTCATTCCAGGCCTCTATTAATACCAGCTGGAGAGGTACTGAGCCCCCACTCTCACTCCACGGAAGAGCCAGTTCATTCCAGTCCTCTACTAATACCAGCTGGAATGGTGCTGAGACCCACTCAAACACCAGGAAAGAGCCAACTCAATACAGGCCTCGATTAATACCAGCTGGAGTGTTACTGATTCGTACACACACCCCAGGAAAGAGCCAATTAAATACAGACCACTATTAATACCAGTTGGAGAGGTACTGAGTCCCACTCACACACCACGGAAGAGCAAGTTCATTCCAGGCCTCTATTAATACCAGCTGGAGAGGTACTGAGTCCCACTCTCACTCCACGGAAGAGCCAGTTCATTCCAGGCCTCTACTAATACCAGCGGGAGTGGTATTGAGCCCCACTCACACACCAGGAAAGTGCCAAATCAATCCAGGCCTCTATTAATACCAGCTGGAGTGGTACTGAGTCTCTCTCACACACCACGAAAGAGACAATTCTATCCAGACCTCTAGTAATACCAGCTGGAGTGCAATCAACTCACACTCAAACTCCAGGAAAGAGCCAGTTCATTCCCTGCCTCTATTAATACCATCTGGAGTGGTACTGAGTCCCACGCACACATCAGGAAAGAACCAGTTCAATCCAGGTCTCTACTAATACCAGCTGGAATTACACGGACTCCCACTAACACACCAGAAAGAGCCAATTCAATCCAGGCCCCTATTCTTCCAGCTGGAGTGGAAGTGAACCAAAGCCACTCCCCAGGAAAGAGCCAATTAAATCCAGGCCTCTACTAATAACAGCTGGAGAGGTACTGAGTCCCACGCACACAGCACGGAAGACCCAGTTCATTCCAGGCCTCTATTAATACCAGCTGGAGAGGTACTGAGTCCCACTCACACTCCATGGAAGAGCCAGTTCATTCCACGCCTCTACTAATACCAGCTGGAGTGTTACTGAGCCCCACTCACACACCAGGAAAGAGCCAATTCAATCCAGGTTTCCATTGCTACCAGCTGGAGTGGTACTGAGTCTCTCTCACACTTCGGGAAAGATAGACTTCAATCCAGACCTCCATTAATAACAGCTGGAGTGGTACTGAGCCCCACTCCCACACCAGGAAAGCGTCAATTCAATCCATACCTCTATGAATACCAGCTGGAGTGGAACTGAGCCCCACAAACAGACCAAGCGAAAGCCAATTCAATCCAGACCTCTATTAATACCAGCTGGGGTGGTACCGAGTCTCTCTCACGCACCAGGAAAGAAACAATTCAATGCAGACCTCTATTAATACCAGCTGGAGTGGTCGTGAACCCCAGTTACACCCCCGGAAAGAGCCAATTAAATCCAGACCTCCACTAATACCAGCTGGAGAGGTACTGAGTCCCACTCACACCACGGAAGAACCAGTTCATTGCAGGCCTCTATTAATACCAGCTGGAGAGGTACTGAGTCCCACTCACACTCCACGGAAGAGCCAGTTCATTCCAGGCCTCTACTAATACCAGCTGGAATGGTCCTGAGACCCACTCACGCCACCAGGAAAGAGCCAATTCAATCCAGGCCTCGATTAATACCAGCTGGAATGGAATTAACCTCCAGTCACACTCCAGGAAAGAGCCAATTCAATCCATACCTCTATTAATACCAGCTCGAGGGCAATCAACTCATACTCAAACGCCAGGAAAGAGCCAATTCAATTCAGGCCTCTATTAAAACTAGCTGGAGTGGCGCTGAGTCCCACTTGGACAGCAGGGAAGAGCTAGTTCATTCCAGGCCTCTACTAATACCAGCTGGAGAGGTACTGAGTCCCACTCACACTCCACGGAAGGGGTAGTTCATTCCAGGCCTCTACTAATACCAGCCGGAGTGTTACTGAGACCAACTCACACTCCAGGAAAGAGCAAATGCAATCCAGACCTCCATTAATACCAGCCGGAGTGTTACTGAGACCCACTCAAACACCAGGAAATAGCCAACTCAATACATGACTCTATTAATACCAGCTGGAGTGGTACTGATTCATGCTCACACAGCAGGAAAGAGCCAATTCAATCCAGGCTTCTATTAATACCAGCGGGGCTGGTACTGAGCCCCACTCACACACTAGGAAAGTGCCAATTCAATCCATACCTCTATGAATACCAGCTGGAGTGGTACTGAGCCCCTCACACACACCAGGAGAAAGCCAATTCAATCCAGGCCTCTATTAATACCAGCTGGAGTGGTACCGAGTCTCTCTGACGCACCAGGAAAGCAACCATTCAATGCAGACCTCTATTAATACCAGCCGGAGTGGTAGTGAACGCCAGGCAACCCCAGGAAAGAGCCAATTAAATCCTGGTCTCTACTAATACCAGCTGGAGAGGTACTGAGTTCCACTCACACTCCACGGAAGGGCCAGTTCATTCCAGGCCTCTACTAATACCAGCTGGAGAGGTACTGAGTCCCACTCATACACCAGAAAGAGTCAATTCAATGCAGGCATCTATTAATACCTGCTGGACTGTTACTGAGTCCCACGCACACACCAGGAAAGAGCCAGTTCAATCCAGGCCTCTATTAATAAAAAGCAGGAATGGTCCTGAGACCCACTCACACACCAGGAAAGAGCCAATTCAATGAAGGCCTCGGTAAATAAATGCTGGAATGGAATTAACATCCAGTCTCACACCAGGAAAGAGCCAGTTCAATCCAGACCTCCAATAATACCAGCTGGAATGGTACTGAGTCCCACTCACACACCAGGAAAGTGTCAATTCAATCCAGGCCTCTATTGCTACCAGCTGGAGTGGTACTGAGTCCCACTCACACACCAGGAAATAGCCAGTTCAAACCAGGCCTCCATTAATACCATCTGGAATGGTACTGAGTCCCACTCACTCACCCGGAGAAAGCCAGTTCAATCCAGAACTATATTAATACCAGCTGGAGTGTTACTGAGCCCCACTCACTTACCAGGAAAGAGTCAATTCTATCCAGGCCTCTATTAATACCAGCTGGAGTGGCACTGAGTCTCTCTCTCACACCAGGAAAGAGCCAACTCAATACAGGCCTCTATTAATGCCAGCTGGAGTGGTACTGATTCTTACTCACACAGCAGGAAAGAGCCAATTCAATCCAGGCTTCTATTAATACCAGCGGGAGTGGTACTGAGCCCCACTCACATACCAGGAAAGAGCCAATTCAATCCAGACCTCTATGAATACCAGCTGGAGTGGTACTGAGTCTCTCTCACACACCAGGAAAGAGCCAATTAAATCCAGGCCTCTATTAATAATAGCTGGAGTGGTACTGAGTCTCTCCCACACTCCAGGAAGCAGACAATTCAATCCAGACCTCTATGAATGCCAGCAGGAGTGCAATCAACTCGCACTCAAACGCCAGGAAAGAGCTAATTCAATTCAGGCCTCTATTAATAATAGCTGGAGTGGCACTGAGTCCCACTTAGACACACGGAAAGAGCCAACTCAATACAGGCCTCTATTAATACCAGCTGGAGTGGTACTGATTCTTACTCACATAGCAGGAAAGAACAAGATCAATCCAGACCTCTATTAATACCAGTTGGAATGGCACGGACTCCCACTAGCACACCAGAATGAGCCAATTCATTCCAGGCCTCTATTAATACCAGCTGGAGTGGTACTGAGCCCCACACACACACCAGGAGAAAGTCAATTCAATCCAGGCCTCTATTAATACCAGCTGGTTGGTACCGAGTATCTCTCCCGCACCAGGATATAAACAATTCAATGTAGACCTCTATTAATACCAGTTGGAGTGGTAGTGAACCCCAGTCACACCCCAAGAAATAGCCAATTAAATCTAGGCCTCTACTAATACCAGCTGGAGAGGTACTGAGTCCCACTCACACTCCACGGAAGAGCCAGTTCATTCCAGGCCTCTACTAATACCAGCTGGAGAGGTACTGAGTCCCACTCATACACCAGAAAGAGCCAACTCAATACAGGCATCTGTTAATACCAGCTGGAGTGGTACTGAGCCCCACACACACATCAGGAAGGAGACAATTCAATCCAGACCTCTAGTAATACCAGCTGGAGTGGTACTGAGCCCCACACACACATCAGGAAGGAGACAATTCAATCCAGACCTCTAGTAATACCAGCTGGAGTGGAATCAACTCACACTCAAACGCCAGGAAAGAGCCAATTCAATTCAGGCCTCTATTAATACTAGCTGGAGTGGCCCTGAGTCCCACTTTGACACCAGGGAAGTGCCCGTTCATTCCCGGCCTCTATTAATAACAGCTGGAGTGGTACTGAGACCCACGCACACATCAGGAAAGAACCAGTTCAATCCAGGCCCCTATTAATACCAGCTGGAATGGCACGGACTCCCACTAACACACCAGAAAGAGCAAATTCAATCCAGGCATCGAATGATAACAGCTGGAGTGGAAGTGAACCCCAGTCACACGCCAGAAATTGCCAATTAAATCCAGGTCTCTACTAATACCAGCTGGAGTGGTACTGAGTCCCACTCACACACCACTGAAGAGCCAGTTCATTCCAGGCATCTATTAATAACAGCTGGAGAGGTACTGAGTCCCACTCACACTCCAGGGAAGAGCCAGTTCATTCCAGGCCTCTACTAATACCAGCTGGAGAGGTACTGAGTCCCACTCATACACTAGAAAGAGCCAATTCAATACAGGCATCTATTTATCTCAGCTGTAGTAGTACAGAACACCAGTCACACACCAGGAAAGTGGTTTGCACACACACGTTTGCTGCTGCCTGCAATGAATTTGGCCTAACCATCAGCCTCAAGAAAACGAACATCATGGGGCAGGACGTCAGAAATGCTCCATCCATCAATATTGGCGACCACGCTCCGGAAGTGGTTCAAGAGTTCACCTACCAATTCTCAACTATCACCAGTAACCTGTCTCTAGATGCAGAAATCAACAAGCGCATGGGTAAGGCTTCCACTGCTTTGTCCAAACTGGCCAAGAGAGTGTGGCAAAATGGCACACTGACACGGAACACAAAAGTTCGAGTGTATCATGCCTGTGTCCTCAGTACCTTGCTCGACGGCAGCGAGGCCTGGACAACGTATGCCAGCCAAGAGCGACGTCTCAATTCATTCCATCTTCGCTGCCTTCGGAGAATACTTGGCATCAGGTGGCAGGACTATATCTCCAACACAGAAGTCCTTGAAGCGGCCAACACCCCCAGCTTATACACACTACTGCGTCAGCGGCGCTTGAGATGGCTTGTCCATGTGAGCCGCATGGAAGATGGCAGGATCACCAAAAACAAATTGTACAGCGAGCGCGCCACTGGTATCAGACCCACCGGCCGTCCATGTCTCCGCTATAAAGACGTCTGCAAACGCGACATGAAATCGTGTGACATTGATCACAAGTCGTGGGAGTCAGTTGCCAGCATTCGCCAGAGCTGGCGGGCAGCCATAAAGACAGGGCAAAGTTGTGGCGAGTCGAAGAGAATTAGTAGTTGGCAGGAAAAAAGACAGAGGCGCAAGGGGAGAGCCAACTGTGCAACAGCCCCAACAAACAAATTTCTCTGCAGCACCTGTGGAAGAGCCTGTCACTCCAGAATTGGCCTTTATAGCCACTCCAGGCGCTGCTTCACAAACCACAGACCACCTCCAGGCGCGTATCCATTGTCTCTCGAGATAAGGAGGCCCAAAAAGAAAAGAATTGTTAAATTATTTGTCATTACTAATGCACAGGGGATAATGTTCCAGTTAATTGTTAAACTAGATGTCATCACTAATACACGGGGATAACATTCCAGTTAATTGTTAAATTAGACGCAATCACACATACACAGGGTATAATATTCTGCTTAAATGTTAAATTAGATGCCATCACTTATATGCAGGGAATAACATTCTGGTTAATTGTAAAATTAGATATCATCACTAATGCACAGGGAATAATATTCTGGTTAATTGTTAAATTAGATATCATCACTAATACAGAGGGGATAATATTCCAGTTAATTGTTAAATTAGATGCAATCACACATACACAGGTGATAATATTCTGCTTAAATGTTAAATTAGATTTCATCACTAATACAAAGGGTATAGAATTCTTCTTAAATGTTAAATTAGATGTCATCACTTATACGCAGGGAAGAATATTTTGGTTAATTGTTAAATTAGATATCATCACTAATGCACAGGGAATAATATTCCAGTTAATTGTTAAATTAGATGTCATCACTAACACACAGGGGATAATATTCCGATTAATTGTTAAATTACATGTCATCACTAATAAAAAGGGGATCATATTCAAGTTAATTGTTCAATCAGATATCATCACTAATGCACAGGGCATAATATTCAAGTTAATTGTTAAATTAGATGTCATCACTAATACATAGGGGATGATCCGATTAATTGTTAAGTTAGATGTCATCACTGATACACAGGGGTTAATATTCCAGTTAATTGTTAAATTAGATGTCATCACTAATACACAGGGGATGATCCGATTAATTGTTAAATTAGATATCATCACTAATACATAAGGTATAATATTCTGGTTAATTGTTAAATTAGATGTCATCACCATTACACAGGTGATAATATTCCAGATCATTGTTAAATTCGATGTCATCACTAATGCACAGGGAATAATATTCCAGTTCATTGTTAAATTAGATGTCATCACTAATAGACAGGGGATAATATTCCAGTTAATTGTTAAATTAGATGTCATCACTAATACACAGGGGATAATATTCCAGTTAATTGTTAAATTAGATGTCATCACTAATGCAAAGGGGATGATATTCCAGTTCATTGTTAAATTAGATGTCATCCCTAATAGACAGGGGATAATATTCCAGTTAATTGTTAAATTAGATGTCATCACTAATACACAGGGGATAATATTCCAGTTAATTGTTAAATTAGATGTCACCACTAACACACAGGGGATAATATTCCAGCTAATTGTTAAGTTAGATGTCACCACTAATACACAGGTGATAATATTCCAGTTAATTGTTAAATTAGATGTCGTCACTGATACACAGGTGATAATATTCCAGTTAATTGTTAAATTAGATGTCATCACAAATAAACAGGGGATAATATTCCAGTTAATTGTTAAATTAGATGTCACCACTAACAAACAGGGGATAATATTCCAGTTAATTGTTAAGTTAGATGTCATTACTAATACACAGGTGATAATATTCCAGTTAATTGTTAAATTAGATGTCGTCACTGATACACAGGTGATAATATTCCAGTTAATTGTTAAATTAGATGTCATCACAAATAAACAGGGGATAATATTCCAGTTAATTGTTAAATTAGATGTCATCACTAATACACAGCGGATAATATTCCAGTTAATTGTTAAATTAGATGTCATCACTAATACAGAGGGGATAATATTCCGGTTAATTGTTAAATTAGATGTCGTCACTAATGCAAAGACGATGATATTCCAGTTAATTGTTAAATTAGATGACACCACTAATGCAAAGGGGATGATATTCCAGTTAATTGTTAAATTAGATGTCGTCACTAATGCACTACTAATAATATTCCAGTTAATTGTTAAATTAGATGTCATCACTAATGCAAAGGGGATAATATTACTCTTAATTGTTAAATTAGATGTCATCACTAATACACAGGGGATAATATTCCTGTTAATTGTTAAATTAGATGTCATCACTAATACACAGGGGATAATATTCCAGTAAGTTGTTAAATTAGATGTCGTCACTAATACACAGGGGATAATATTCCAGTTAATTGTTAAATTAGATGTCATCACTAATGCAAAGGGGACGATATTCCAGTTCATTGTTAAATTAGATGTCATCCCCAATAGATAGGGGATAATATTCCAGGTAATTGTTAAATTAGATGTCATCACTAATACACAGGGGATAATATTCCAGTTAATTGTTAAATTAGATGTTATCACTAATGCACAGGCGATAATATTCCAGTTAATGGTTAAATTAGATGTCACCACTAACACACAGGGGATAATATTCCAGTTAATTGTTAAATTAGATGTCATCACTAATACACAGGTGATAATATTCCAGTTAATTGTTAAATTAGATGTCGTCACTGATACACAGGTGATAATATTCCAGTTAATTGTTAAATTAGATGTCATCACAAATACACAGGGATAATATTCCAGTTAATTGTTAAATTAGGTGTCATCACTAATACACAGGGGATAATATTCCAGTTAATTGTTAAATTAGATGTCATCACTAATACACAGGTGATAATATTCCAGTTAATTGTTAAATTAGATGTCACCACTAATGCAAAGGCGATGATATTCCAGTTAATTGTTAAATTAGATGACACCACTAATGCAAAGGGGATGATATTCCAGTTAATTGTTAAATTAGATGTCATCACTAATACAAAGGTGATAATATTCCAGTTAATTGTTAAATTAGATGTCGTCACTAATGCACAGCTAATAATATTTCAGTTAATTGTTAAATTAGATGTGATCACTAATACACAGGGGAAAATATAACTCTTAATTGTTAAATTTGATGTCATCACTAATGCACAGGGGATAATATTCCTGTTAATTGTTAAATTAGATGTCATCACAAATACACAGGGATAATATTCCAGTTAATTGTTAAATTAGGTGTCATCACTAATACACAGGGGATAATATTCCAGTTAATTGTTAAATTAGATGTCATCACTAATACACAGGTGATAATATTCCAGTTAATTGTTAAATTAGATGTCACCACTAATGCAAAGGCGATGATATTCCAGTTAATTGTTAAATTAGATGACACCACTAATGCAAAGAGGATGATATTCCAGTCAATTGCTAAATTAGATGTCATCACTAATACAAAGGTGATAATATTCCAGTTAATTGTTAAATTAGATGTCGTCACTAATGCACAGCTAATAATATTCCAGTTAATTGTTAAATTAGATGTCATCACTAATACACAGGGGATAATATTACTCTTAATTGTTAAATTAGATGTCATCACTAATGCACAGGGGATAATATTCCTGTTAATTTTTAAATTAGATGTCATCACTAATACACGGGGGATAATATTCCAGTTAATTGTTAAATTAGATGTCATCCCTAATAGACACTGGATAATATTCCAGTTAATTGTTAAATTAGATGTCATCACTAATACACAGGGGATAATATTCCAGTTAATTGTTAAATTAGATGTCATCACTAATACACAGGGGATAATATTCCAGGTAATTGATCAATTAGATGTCATCACTTATATGCAGGGAATAATATTCTGGTAAATTGTTAAATTAGATATCATCACGAATGCACAGGGAATAATATTCTGGTTAATTGTTGAATTAGATGTCATCTCTAATATACAGGGGATAATATTCCAGTTATTTGTTAAATTAGATGTCATCACCAATACACAAGGGATAATATTCCAGTTAATTGTTAAATTAGATGTCATCGCTAATACACAGGGGATAATATTCCAGTTAATTGTTAAATTAGATGCCATCACTAATACAAAGGGGATAATATTCCAGTTAATTGTTAAATTAGATGTCATCACTAATACACAGGGGATAATATTCCAGTTAATTGTTAAATTAGATTTCATCACTAATACACAGGCGTTAATATTCCACTTAATTTTTAAATTAGATGTCATCACTGATACACAGGTGATAATATTCTGGTTAATTGTTAAATTAGATGTCATCACTAATACACAGGGGATAATAATCCACTTAAATGTTAAATTAGATGTCATCACAAATACACAGGTGATAATATTCCAGTTAATTGTTAAATTAGATGTCATCACTAATACACAGGGGATAATATTCCAGTTAATTGTTAAATTAGATGTCATCACTAATACACGGGGGATAATATTCCAGTTAATTGTTAAATTAGATGTCATCACTAATACACTGGGGATAATATTCCAGTTAATTGTTAAATTAGATGTCATCACTAATACACAGGGGATAATATTCCAGTTAATTGTTAAATTAGATGTCATCACTAATGCACAGGTCATAATCTTCCAGTTAATTGTTAAATTAGATGTCATCACTAATACACAGGCGATAATATTCCAGTTAATTGTTAAATTAGATATCATCGCTAATACATAGGGGATAATATTCCAGTTAATTGTTAAATTAGATGTCATCACTAATACACGGGGGATAATATTCCAGTTAATTGTTAAATTAGATGTCATCACTAATGCACACGTGATAATCTTCCAGTTAATTGTTAAATTAGATGTCATCACAAATACACAGGGGATAATATTCCAGTAAATTTTTAAATTAGATGTCATCACTAATACACAGGGGATAATATTCCAGTTAATTGTTAAATTAGATGTCATCACTAATACACAGGGGATAATATTCCAGTTAAATGTTAAATTAGATGTCATCACAAATACATAGTGGATAATATTCCAGTTAATTGTTAAATTAGATGTCATCACTGAAACACAGGTGATAATATTCCAGTTAATTGTTAAATTAAATGTCATCACTAATACACAGGGGATAATATTCCAGTTAATTGTTAAATTAGATGTCATCACTAAAACACAGGTGATAATATTCCAGTTAATTGTTAAATTAGATGTCATCACTAATACACAGGGGATAATATTCCAGTTAATTTTTTATTTAGGTGTCATCACTAATACACGGGGGATAATATTCCAGTTAATTGTTAAATTAGATGTCATCACGAATGCACAGGTGATAATCTTCCAGTTAGTTGTTAAATTAGATGTCATCACTAATGCACAGGTGATAATCTTCCAGTTAATTGTTAAATTCGATGTCATCACTAATACACAGGGGATAATATTCCAGTTAATTGTTAAATTAGATGTCATCACTAATGCACAGGCGATAATCTTCCAGTTAATTGTTAAATTAGATGTCATCACTAATACAGAGGGGATAATATTCCAGTTAATTGTTTAATTAGATGTCATCACTAATGCACAGGTGATAATCTTCCAGTTAATTGTTAAATTAGATGTCATCACTAATACACTGGTGATAATATTCCAGTTAATAGTTTCATTAGATGTCATCACTAATACACAGGTTATAATCTTTCGCTTAATTGTTAAATTAGATGTCATCACTAATACACAGGGGATAATATTCCAGTTAGTTGTTAAATTAGATGTCATCACCAATCTTCAGGTGATAATATTCCAGTTATTTGTTAAATTAGATGTCATCACTAATACACAGCGGATAATATTCCAGTTAATTGTTAAATTAGATGTCATCACTAATACACAGGGGATAATATTCCGGTTAATTGTTAAATTAGATGTCGTCACTAATGCAAAGACGATGATATTCCAGTTAATTGTTAAATTAGATGACACCACTAATGCAAAGGGGATGATATTCCAGTTAATTGTTAAATTAGATGTCATCACTAATACAAAGGTGATAATATTCCAGTTAATTGTTAAATTAGATGTCGTCACTAATGCACAGCTAATAATATTCCAGTTAATTGTTAAATTAGATGTCATCACTAATGCAAAGGGGATAATATTACTCTTAATTGTTAAATTAGATGTCATCACTAATACACAGGGGATAATATTCCTGTTAATTGTTAAATTAGATGTCATCACTAATACACAGGGGATAATATTCCAGTAAGTTGTTAAATTAGATGTCGTCACTAATACACAGGGGATAATATTCCAGTTAATTGTTAAATTAGATGTCATCACTAATGCAAAGGGGACGATATTCCAGTTCATTGTTAAATTAGATGTCATCCCCTATAGATAGGGGATAATATTCCAGGTAATTGTTAAATTAGATGTCATCACTAATACACAGGGGATAATATTCCAGTTAATTGTTAAATTAGATGTCATCACTAATACACAGGGGATAATATTCCAGTAAGTTGTTAAATTAGATGTCGTCACTAATACACAGGGGATAATATTCCAGTTAATTGTTAAATTAGATGTCATCACTAATGCAAAGGGGACGATATTCTAGTTCATTGTTAAATTAGATGTCATCCCCAATAGATAGGGGATAACATTCCAGGTAATTGTTAAATTAGATGTCATCACTAATACACAGGGGATAATATTCCAGTTAATTGTTAAATTAGATGTTATCACTAATGCACAGGGGATAATATTCCAGTTAATGGTTAAATTAGATGTCACCACTAACACACAGGGGATAATATTCCAGTTAATTGTTAAATTAGATGTCATCACTAATACACAGGTGATAATATTCCAGTTAATTGTTAAATTAGATGTCGTCACTGATACACAGGTGATAATATTCCAGTTAATTGTTAAATTAGATGTCATCACAAATACACAGGGATAATATTCCAGTTAATTGTTAAATTAGGTGTCATCACTAATACACAGGGGATAATATTCCAGTTAATTGTTAAAGTAGATGTCATCACTAATACACAGGTGATAATATTCCAGTTAATTGTTAAATTAGATGTCACCACTAATGCAAAGGCGATGATATTCCAGTTAATTGTTAAATTAGATGACACCACTAATGCAAAGGGGATGATATTGCAGTTAATTGTTAAATTAGATGTCATCACTAATACAAAGGTGATAATATTCCAGTTAATTGTTAAATTAGATGTCGTCACTAATGCACAGCTAATAATATTTCAGTTAATTGTTAAATTAGATGTGATCACTAATACACAGGGGATAATATTACTCTTAATGGTTAAATTAGATGTCATCACTAATGCACAGGGGATAATATTCCTGTTAATTGTTAAATTAGATGTCATCACTAACACACAGGTGATAATATTCCAGTTAATTGTTAAATTAGATGTCATCACTAATGCAAAGGGGATAATATTACTCTTAATTGTTAAATTAGATGTCATCACTAATACACAGGGGATAATATTCCTGTTAATTGTTAAATTAGATGTCATCACTAATACACCGGGGAATATATTCCAGTAAATTGTTAAATTAGATGTCATCACTAATACACAGGGGATAATATTCCAGTTAATTGTTAAATTAGATGTCATCACTAATGCAAAGGGGACGATATTCCAGTTCATTGTTAAATTAGATGTCATCCCCAATAGATAGGGGATAATATTCCAGTTAATTGTTAAATTAGATGTCATCACTAATACACAGGGGATAATATTCCAGTTAATTGTTAAATTAGATGTTATCACTAATGCACAGGGGATAATATTCCAGTTAATGGTTAAATTAGATGTCACCACTAACACACAGGGGATAATATTCCAGTTAATTGTTAAATTAGATGTCATTACTAATACACAGGTGATAATATTCCAGTTAATTGATAAATTAGATGTCGTCACTGATGCACAGGTGATAATATTCCAGTTAATTGTTAAATTAGATGTCATCACAAATACACAGGGATAATATTCCAGTTAATTGTTAAATTAGGTGTCATCACTAATACACAGGGGATAATATTCCAGTTAATTGTTAAATTAGATGTCATCACTAATACACAGGGGATAATATTCCAGTTAGTTGTTAAATTAGATGTCATCACCAATCTTCAGGTGATAATATTCCAGTTATTTGTTAAATTAGATGTCATCACTAATACACAGGGGATAATATTCCAGTTAATTGTTAAATTAGATGTCATCACTAATACACAGGTGATAATCTTCCAGTTGGTTGTTAAATTAGATGTCATCACTAATGCACAGGTCATAATCTTCCAGTTAATTGTTAAATTAGATGTCATCACTAATACACAGGCGATAATATTCCAGTTAATTGTTAAATTAGATATCATCGCTAATACATAGGGGATAATATTCCAGTTAATTGTTAAATTAGATGTCATCACTAATACACGGGGGATAATATTCCAGTTAATTGTTAAATTAGATGTCATCACTAATGCACACGTGATAATCTTCCAGTTAATTGTTAAATTAGATGTCATCACAAATACACAGGGGATAATATTCCAGTAAATTTTTAAATTAGATGTCATCACTAATACACAGGGGATAATATTCCAGTTAATTGTTAAATTAGATGTCATCACTAATACACAGGGGATAATATTCCAGTTAAATGTTAAATTAGATGTCATCACAAATACATAGTGGATAATATTCCAGTTAATTGTTAAATTAGATGTCATCACTGAAACACAGGTGATAATATTCCAGTTAATTGTTAAATTAAATGTCATCACTAATACACAGGGGATAATATTCCAGTTAATTGTTAAATTAGATGTCATCACTAAAACACAGGTGATAATATTCCAGTTAATTGTTAAATTAGATGTCATCACTAATACACAGGGGATAATATTCCAGTTAATTTTTTATTTAGGTGTCATCACTAATACACGGGGGATAATATTCCAGTTAATTGTTAAATTAGATGTCATCACGAATGCACAGGTGATAATCTTCCAGTTAGTTGTTAAATTAGATGTCATCACTAATGCACAGGTGATAATCTTCCAGTTAATTGTTAAATTCGATGTCATCACTAATACACAGGGGATAATATTCCAGTTAATTGTTAAATTAGATGTCATCACTAATGCACAGGCGATAATCTTCCAGTTAATTGTTAAATTAGATGTCATCACTAATACAGAGGGGATAATATTCCAGTTAATTGTTTAATTAGATGTCATCACTAATGCACAGGTGATAATCTTCCAGTTAATTGTTAAATTAGATGTCATCACTAATACACTGGTGATAATATTCCAGTTAATAGTTTCATTAGATGTCATCACTAATACACAGGTTATAATCTTTCGCTTAATTGTTAAATTAGATGTCATCACTAATACACAGGGGATAATATTCCAGTTAGTTGTTAAATTAGATGTCATCACCAATCTTCAGGTGATAATATTCCAGTTATTTGTTAAATTAGATGTCATCACTAATACACAGCGGATAATATTCCAGTTAATTGTTAAATTAGATGTCATCACTAATACACAGGGGATAATATTCCGGTTAATTGTTAAATTAGATGTCGTCGCTAATGCAAAGACGATGATATTCCAGTTAATTGTTAAATTAGATGACACCACTAATGCAAAGGGGATGATATTCCAGTTAATTGTTAAATTAGATGTCATCACTAATACAAAGGTGATAATATTCCAGTTAATTGTTAAATTAGATGTCGTCACTAATGCACAGCTAATAATATTCCAGTTAATTGTTAAATTAGATGTCATCACTAATGCAAAGGGGATAATATTACTCTTAATTGTTAAATTAGATGTCATCACTAATACACAGGGGATAATATTCCTGTTAATTGTTAAATTAGATGTCATCACTAATACACAGGGGATAATATTCCAGTAAGTTGTTAAATTAGATGTCGTCACTAATACACAGGGGATAATATTCCAGTTAATTGTTAAATTAGATGTCATCACTAATGCAAAGGGGACGATATTCCAGTTCATTGTTAAATTAGATGTCATCCCCTATAGATAGGGGATAATATTCCAGGTAATTGTTAAATTAGATGTCATCACTAATACACAGGGGATAATATTCCAGTTAATTGTTAAATTAGATGTCATCACTAATACACAGGGGATAATATTCCAGTAAGTTGTTAAATTAGATGTCGTCACTAATACACAGGGGATAATATTCCAGTTAATTGTTAAATTAGATGTCATCACTAATGCAAAGGGGACGATATTCCAGTTCATTGTTAAATTAGATGTCATCCCCAATAGATAGGGGATAACATTCCAGGTAATTGTTAAATTAGATGTCATCACTAATACACAGGGGATAATATTCCAGTTAATTGTTAAATTAGATGTTATCACTAATGCACAGGGGATAATATTCCAGTTAATGGTTAAATTAGATGTCACCACTAACACACAGGGGATAATATTCCAGTTAATTGTTAAATTAGATGTCATCACTAATACACAGGTGATAATATTCCAGTTAATTGTTAAATTAGATGTCGTCACTGATACACAGGTGATAATATTCCAGTTAATTGTTAAATTAGATGTCATCACAAATACACAGGGATAATATTCCAGTTAATTGTTAAATTAGGTGTCATCACTAATACACAGGGGATAATATTCCAGTTAATTGTTAAATTAGATGTCATCACTAATACACAGGTGATAATATTCCAGTTAATTGTTAAATTAGATGTCACCACTAATGCAAAGGCGATGATATTCCAGTTAATTGTTAAATTAGATGACACCACTAATGCAAAGGGGATGATATTGCAGTTAATTGTTAAATTAGATGTCATCACTAATACAAAGGTGATAATATTCCAGTTAATTGTTAAATTAGATGTCGTCACTAATGCACAGCTAATAATATTTCAGTTAATTGTTAAATTAGATGTGATCACTAATACACAGGGGATAATATTACTCTTAATGGTTAAATTAGATGTCATCACTAATGCACAGGGGATAATATTCCTGTTAATTGTTAAATTAGATGTCATCACTAATACACAGGTGATAATATTCCAGTTAATTGTTAAATTAGATGTCATCACTAATGCAAAGGGGATAATATTACTCTTAATTGTTAAATTAGATGTCATCACAAATACACAGGGGATAATATTCCTGTTAATTGTTAAATTAGATGTCATCACTAATACACCGGGGAATATATTCCAGTAAATTGTTAAATTAGATGTCATCACTAATACACAGGGGATAATATTCCAGTTAATTGTTAAATTAGATGTCATCACTAATGCAAAGGGGACGATATTCCAGTTCATTGTTAAATTAGATGTCATCCCCAATAGATAGGGGATAATATTCCAGTTAATTGTTAAATTAGATGTCATCACTAATACACAGGGGATAATATTCCAGTTAATTGTTAAATTAGATGTTATCACTAATGCACAGGGGATAATATTCCAGTTAATGGTTAAATTAGATGTCACCACTAACACACAGGGGATAATATTCCAGTTAATTGTTAAATTAGATGTCATTACTAATACACAGGTGATAATATTCCAGTTAATTGATAAATTAGATGTCGTCACTGATGCACAGGTGATAATATTCCAGTTAATTGTTAAATTAGATGTCATCACAAATACACAGGGATAATATTCCAGTTAATTGTTAAATTAGGTGTCATCACTAATACACAGGGGATAATATTCCAGTTAATTGTTAAATTAGATGTCATCACTAATACACAGGTGATAATATTCCAGTTAATTGTTAAATTAGATGTCACCACTAATGCAAAGGCGATGATATTCCAGTTAATTGTTAAATTAGATGACACCACAAATGCAAAGGGGATGATATTCCAGTTAATTGTTAAATTAGATGTCATCACTAATACAAAGGTGATAATATTCCAGTTAATTGTTAAATTAGATGTCGTCACTAATGCACAGCTAATAATATTTCAGTTAATTGTTAAATTAGATGTCATCACTAATACACAGGGGATAATATTACTCTTAATTGTTAAATTAGATGTCATCACTAATGCACGGGGGATAATATTCCTGTTAATTGTTAAATTAGATGTCATCACTAATACACAGGTGATAATATTCCAGTTAATTGTTAAATTAGATGTCATCACTAATGCAAAGGGGATAATATTACTCTTAATTGTTAAATTAGATGTCATCACTAATACACAGGGGATAATATTCCTGTTAATTGTTAAATTAGATGTCATCACTAATACACAGGGGATAATATTCCAGTAAATTGTTAAATTAGATGTCATCACTAATACACAGGGGATAATATTCCAGTTAATTGTTAAATTAGATGTCATCACTAATGCAAAGGGGACGATATTCCAGTTCATTGTTAAATTAGATGTCATCCCCAATAGATAGGGGATAATATTCCAGTTAATTGTTAAATTAGATGTCATCACTAATACACAGGGGATAATATTCCAGTTAATGGTTAAATTAGATGTCACCACTAACACACAGGGGATAATATTCCAGTTAATTGTTAAATTAGATGTCATCACTAATACACAGGTGATAATATTCCAGTTAATTGTTAAATTAGATGTCGTCACTGATACACAGGTGGTAATATTCCAGTTAATTGTTAAATTAGGTGTCATCACAAATACACAGGGATAATATTCCAGTTAATTGTTAAATTAGGTGTCATCACTAATACACAGGGGACAATATTCCAGTTAATTGTTAAATTAGATGTCATCACTAATACACAGGTGATAATATTCCAGTTAATTGTTAAATTAGATGTCACCACTAATGCAAAGGCGATGATATTCCAGTTAATTGTTAAATTAGATGACACCACTAATGCAAAGGGGATGATATTCCAGTCAATTGTTAAATTAGATGTCATCACTAATGCAAAGGTGATAATATTCCAGTTAATTGTTAAATTAGATGTCGTCACTAATGCACAGCTAATAATATTCCAGTTAATTGTTAAATTAGATGTCATCACTAATACACAGGGGATAATATTACTCTTAATTGTAAAAATAGATGTCATCACTAATGCACAGGGGATAATATTCATGTTAATTGTTAAATTAGATGTCATCACTAATACACAGGTGATAATATTCCAGTTAATTGTTAAATTAGATGTCATCCCTAATAGACACTGGATAATATTCCAGTTAATTGTTAAATTAGATGTCATCACTAATACACAGGGGATAATATTCCAGTTAATTGTTAAATTAGATGTCATCACTAATACACAGGGGATAATATTCCAGGTAATTGATCAATTAGATGTCATCACTTATATGCAGGGAATAATATTCTGGTAAATTGTTAAATTAGATATCATCACGAATGCACAGGGAATAATATTCTGGTTAATTGTTGAATTAGATGTCATCTCTAATATACAGGGGATAATATTCCAGTTATTTGTTAAATTAGATGTCATCACCAATACACAAGGATAATATTCCAGTTAATTGTTAAATTAGATGTCATCACTAATACATTGGGGATAATATTCCAGTTAGTTGTTAAATTAGATGTCATCACCAATCTTCAGGTGATAATATTCCAGTTATTTGTTAAATTAGATGTCATCACTAATGCACAGTGGATAATAATGCAGTTAATTGTTAAATTAGATGTCATCACTAATGCACAGGCGATAATATTCCAGTTAATTGTTAAATTAGATGTCATCACTAATACACAGCGGATAATATTCCAGTTAATTGTTAAATTAGATGTCATCACTAATACACAGGGGATAATATTCCAGTAAATTGTTAAATTAGCTGTCGTCACTAATACACAGGGGATGATATTCCAGTTAATTGTTAAATTAGATGTCATCACTAATACACAGGGGATAATATTCCAGTTAATTGTTAAATTAGATGCCATCACTAATACAAAGGGGAAAATATTCCAGTTAATTGTTAAATTAGATTTCATCACTAATACACAGGGGTTAATATTCCACTTAATTTTTAAATTAGATGTCATCACTAATACACAGGTGATAATATTCTGGTTAATTGTTAAATTAGATGTCATCACTAATACACAGGGGATAATATTCCACTTAAATGTTAAATTAGATGTCATCACAAATACACAGGTGATAATATTCCAGTTAATTGTTAAATTAGATGTCATCACTAATACACAGGGGATAATATTCCAGTTAATTGTTAAATTAGATGTCATCACTAATACACGGGGGATAATATTCCAGTTAATTGTTAAATTAGATGTCATCACTAATACACTGGGGATAATATTCCAGTTAATTGTTTAAATTAGATGTCATCACTAATACACAGGGGATAATATTCCAGTTAATTGTTAAATTAGATGTCATCAATAATACACGGGGGATAATATTCCAGTTAATTGTTAAATTAGATGTCATCACTAATACACAAGTGATAATATTCCAGTTAATTGCTAAATTAGATGTCATCACTAATACACAGGGGATAATATTCCAGTTAATTGTTAAATTAGATGTCATCACTAATACACAGGTGATAATCTTCCAGTTGGTTGTTAAATTAGATGTCATCACTAATGCACAGGTGATAATCTTCCAGTTAATTGTTAAATTAGATGTCATCACTAATACACAGGCGATAATATTCCAGTTAATTGTTAAATTAGATATCATCGCTAATACATAGGGGATAATATTCCAGTTAATTGTTAAATTAGATGTCATCACTAATACACGGGGGATAATATTCCTGTTAATTGTTAAATTAGATGTCATCACTAATGCACAGGTGATAATCTTCCAGTTAATTGTTAAATTAGATGTCATCACAAATACACAGGGGATAATATTCCAGTAAATTTTTAAATTAGATGTCATCACTAATACACAGGGGATAATATTCCAGTTAATTGTTAAATTAGATGTCATCACTAATACACATGGGATAATATTCCAGTTAAATGTTAAATTAGATGTCATCACAAATACATAGTGGATAATATTCCAGTTAATTGTTAAATTAGATGTCATCACTGAAACACAGGTGATAATATTCCAGTTAATTGTTAAATTAAATGTCATCACTAATACACAGGGGATAATATTCCAGTTAATTGTTAAGTTAGATGTCATCACTAATACACAGGTGATAATATTCCATTTAAATGTTAAATTAGATGTCATCACTAATACACAGGGGATAATATTCCAGTTAATTGTTAAATTAGATGTCATCACTAAAACACAGGTGATAATATTCCAGTTAATTGTTAAATTAGATATCATCACTAATACACAGGGGATAATATTCCAGTTAATTGTTTATTTAGGTGTCATCACTAATACACGGGGGATAATATTCCAGTTAATTGTTAAATTAGATGTCATCACGAATGCACAGGTGATAATCTTCCAGTTAGTTGTTAAATTAGATGTCATCACTAATGCACAGGTGATAATCTTCCAGTTAATTGTTAAATTCGATGTCATCACTAATACACAGGGGATAATATTCCAGTTAATTGTTAAATTAGATGTCATCACTAATGCACAGGCGATAATCTTCCAGTTAATTGTTAAATTAGATGTCATCACTAATACAGAGGGGATAATATTCCAGTTAATTGTTTAATTAGATGTCATCACTAATGCACAGGCGATAATCTTCCAGTTAATTGTTAAATTAGATGTCATCACTAATACACTGGTGATAATATTCCAGTTAATTGTTTAATTAGATGTCATCACTAATACGGAGGGGAGAATATTCCATTTAATAGTTTCATTAGATGTCATCACTAATACACAGGTTATAATCTTTCGCTTAATTGTTAAATTAGATGTCATCACTAATACACAGGGGATAATATTCCAGTTAGTTGTTAAATTAGATGTCATCACCAATCTTCAGGTGATAATATTCCAGTTATTTGTTAAATTAGATGTCATCACTAATGCACAGTGGATAATAATGCAGTTAATTGTTTAATTAGATGTCATCACTAATACACAGCGGATAATATTCCAGTTAATTGTTAAATTAGATGTCATCACTAATACACAGGGGATAATATTCCAGTAAATTGTTAAATTAGATGTCATCACTAATACACAGGGGATGATATTCCAGTTAATTGTTAAATTAGATGTCATCACTAATTCACAGGGGATAATATTCCAGTTAATTGTTAAATTAGATGCCATCACTAATACAAAGGGGATAATATTCCAGTTAATTGTTAAATTAGATTTCATCACTAATACACAGGGGTTAATATTCCAGTTAATTTTTAAATTAGATGTCATCACTAATACACAGGTGATAATATTCTGGTTAATTGTTAAATTAGATGTCATCACTAATGCACAGGGGATAATATTCCAGTTTTATTGTTAAATTAAATGTCATCACTAATACACAGGGGATAATATTCCAGTTAATTTATAAATTTCATGCCATCACTAATGCACAGGGGTTAATATTCCAGTTAATTGTTAAATTTAGATGTGATCACTAATACACAGGTGATAATATTCTGGTTAATTGTTAAATTAGATGTAATCACTAATGCACAGGGAATAATATTCCAGTTAATTGTTAAATTAGATGTCATCACTAATGCTAAGGGGATAATATTCCTGTCAATTGTTCAATTAGATATCATCACCAATACACGGGATAATATTCCAGTTATTTGTTAAATTAGATGTCATCACGAATGCACAGGGGATAATATTCCAGTTAATTGATCAATTAAATGTCATCACTATTGCACAGGGGATACTATTCCAGTTATTTGTGAAATTAGATGTAATCACAAATACACAGGGGATAATATTCCAGTAAATTTTTAAATTAGATGTCATCACTAATACACAGGGGATAATATTCCAGTTAATTGTTAAATTAGATGTCATCACTAATACACAGGGGATAATATTCCAGTTAAATGTTAAATTAGATGTCATCACTGAAACACAGGTGATAATATTCCAGTTAATTGTTAAATTAAATGTCATCACTAATACACAGGGGATAATATTCCAGTTAATTGTTAAATTACATGTCATCACTAATACACAGGGGATAATATTCCAGTTAAATGTTAAATTAGATGTCATCACTAATACATAGTGTATAATATTCCAGTTAATTGTTAAATTAGATGTCATCACTAAAACACAGGTGATAATATTCCAATTAATTGTTAAATTAGATGTCATCACTAATACACAGGGGATAATATTCCAGTTAATTGTTTATTTAGGTGTCATCACTAATACACGGGGGATAATATTCCAATTAATTGTTAAATTAGATGTCATCACTAATGCACAGGTGATAATCTTCCAGTTAGTTGGTAAATTCGATGTCATCACTAATGCACAGGTGATAATCTTCCAGTTAATTGTTAAATTCGATGTCATCACTAATACACAGGGGATAATATTCCAGTTAATTGTTAAATTAGATGTCATCACTAATACAGAGGGGATAATATTCCAGTTAATTGTTTAATTAGATGTCATCACTAATGCACAGGTGATAATCTTCCAGTTAATTGTTAAATTAGATGTCATCACTAATACACTGGTGATAATATTCCAGTTAATTGTTTAATTAGATGTCATCACTAATACGGAGGGGAGAATATTCCATTTAATAGTTTCATTAGATGTCATCACTAATACACAGGTTATAATCTTTCACTTAATTGTTAAATTAGATGTCATCACTAATACACAGGGGATAATATTCCAGTTAGTTGTTAAATTAGATGTCATCACCAATCTTCAGGTGATAATATTCCAGTTATTTGTTAAATTAGATGTCATCACTAATGCACAGTGGATAATAATGCAGTTAATTGTTAAATTAGATGTCATCACTAATGCACAGGCGATAATATTCCAGTTAATTGTTTAATTAGATGTCATCACTAATACACAGCGGATAATATTCCAGTTAATTGTTAAATTAGATGTCATCACTAATACACAGGGGATAATATTCCAGTAAATTGTTAAATTAGATGTCATCACTAATAGACAGGGGATGATATTCCAGTTAATTGTTAAATTAGATGTCATCACTAATTCACAGGGGATAATATTCCAGTTAATTGTTAAATTAGATGCCATCACTAATACAAAGGGGATAATATTCCAGTTAATTGTTAAATTAGATTTCATCACTAATACACAGGGGTTAATATTCCAGTTAATTTTTAAATTAGATGTCATCACTAATACACAGGTGATAATATTCTGGTTAATTGTTAAATTAGATGTCATCACTAATGCACAGGGGATAATATTCCAGTTTTATTGTTAAATTAAATGTCATCACTAATACACAGGGGATAATATTCCAGTTAATTTATAAATTAGATGTCATCACTAATGCACAGGGGTTAATATTCCAGTTAATTGTTAAATTTAGATGTCATCACTAATACACAGGGGATAATATTCCAGTAAATTTTTCAATTAGATGTCATCAGTAATACACAGGTGATAATATTCTGGTTAATTGTTAAATTAGATGTCATCACTAATGCACAGGGGATAATATTCCAGTTTTATTGTTAAATTAAATGTCATCACTAATACACAGGGGATAATATTCCAGTTAATTGATCAATTAAATGTCATCACTATTGCACAGGGGATACTATTCCAGTTATTTGTGAAATTAGATGTCATCACAAATACACAGGGGATAATATTCCAGTAAATTTTTAAATTAGATGTCATCACTAATACACAGGGGATAATATTCCAGTTAATTGTTAAATTAGATGTCATCACTAATACACAGGGGATAATATTCCAGTTAAATGTTAAATTAGATGTCATCACAAATACATAGTGGATAATATTCCAGTTAATTGTTAAATTAGATGTCATCACTGAAACACAGGTGATAATATTCCAGTTAATTGTTAAATTAAATGTCATCACTAATACACAGGGGATAATATTCCAGTTAATTGTTAAATTACATGTCATCACTAATACACAGGGGATAATATTCCAGTTAAATGTTAAATTAGATGTCATCACTAATACATAGTGTATAATATTCCAGTTAATTGTTAAATTAGATGTCATCACTAAAACACAGGTGATAATATTCCAGTTAATTGTTAAATTAGATGTCATCACTAATACACAGGGGATAATATTCCAGTTAATTGTTTATTTAGGTGTCATCACTAATACACGGTGGATAATATTCCAGCTAATTGTTAAATTAGATGTCATCACTAATGCACAGGTGATAATCCTCCAGTTAGTTGTTAAGTTCGATGTCATCACTAATGCACAGGTGATAATCTTCCAGTTAATTGTTAAATTCGATGTCATCACTAATACACAGGGGATAATATTCCAGTTAATTGTTAAATTAGATGTCATCACTAATACAGAGGGGATAATATTCCAGTTAATTGTTTAATTAGATGTCATCACTAATGCACAGGTGATAATCTTCCAGTTAATTGTTAAATTAGATGTCATCACTAATACACTGGTGATAATATTCCAGTTAATTGTTTAATTAGATGTCATCACTAATACGGAGGGGAGAATATTCCATTTAATAGTTTCATTAGATGTCATCACTAATACACAGGTTATAATCTTTCACTTAATTGTTAAATTAGATGTCATCACTAATACACAGGGGATAATATTCCAGTTAGTTGTTAAATTAGATGTCATCACCAATCTTCAGGTGATAATATTCCAGTTATTTGTTAAATTAGATGTCATCACTAATGCACAGTGGATAATAATGCAGTTAATTGTTAAATTAGATGTCATCACTAATGGACAGGCGATAATATTCCAGTTAATTGTTTAATTAGATGTCATCACTAATACACAGCGGATAATATTCCAGTCAATTGTTAAATTAGATGTCATCACTAATACACAGGGGATTATATTCCAGTAAATTGTTAAATTAGATGTCATCACTAATAGACAGGTGATAATATTCTGGTTAATTGTTAAATTAGATGTCATCACTAATGCACAGGGAATAATATTCCAGTTTTATTGTTAAATTAAATGTCATCACTAATACACAGGGGATAATATTCCAGTTAATTTATAAATTAGATGTCATCACTAATGCACAGGGGTTAATATTCCAGTTAATTGTTAAATTTAGATGTCATCACTAATACACAGGTGATAATATTCTGGTTAATTGTTAAATTAGATGTAATCACTAATGCACAGGGGATAATATTCCAGTTAATTGTTAAATTAGATGTCATCACTAATGCTAAGGGGATAATATTCCTGTCAATTGTTCAATTAGATATCATCACCAATACACAGGGGATAATATTCCAGTTATTTGTTAAATTAGATGTCATCACGAATGCACAGGGGATAATATTCCAGTTAATTTATCAATTAAATGTCATCACTATTGCACAGGGGATAATATTCCAGTTATTTGTTAAATTAGATGTCATCACTAATACACAGGGGATAATATTCCTGTTAATTGTGAAATTAGATGTCATCACTCATACACAGGTGATAATATTCCAGTTAATTGTTAAATTAAATGTCATCACTAATGCACAGGGGATAATATTCCAGTTAATTGTTAAATTAGATGTCATCACTAATACACTGGGGATAATATTCCAGTTAATTGTTAAATTAGATGTCATCACTAATGCACAGGTGATAATCTTCCAGTTAATTGTTAAATTAGATGTCATCACTAATACACAGGCGATAATATTCCAGTTAATTGTTAAATTAGATATCATCGCTAATACATAGGGGATAATATTCCAGTTAATTGTTAAATTAGATGTCATCACTAATACACGGGGGATAATATTCCAGTTAATTGTTAAATTAGATGTCATCACTAATGCACAGGTGATAATCTTCCAGTTAATTGTTAAATTAGATGTCATCACAAATACACAGGGGATAATATTCCAGTAAATTTTTAAATTAGATGTCATCACTAATACACAGGGGATAATATTCCAGTTAATTGTTAAATTAGATGTCATCACTAATACACAGGGGATAATATTCCAGTTAAATGTTAAATTAGATGTCATCACAAATACATAGTGGATAATATTCCAGTTAATTGTTAAATTAGATGTCATCACTGAAACACAGGTGATAATATTCCAGTTAATTGTTAAATTAAATGTCATCACTAATACACAGGGGATAATATTCCAGTTAATTGTTAAATTAGATGTCATCACTAATACACAGGGGATAATATTCCAGTTAAATGTTAAATTAGATGTCATCACTAATACATAGTGTATAATATTCCAGTTAATTGTTAAATTAGATGTCATCACTAAAACACAGGTGATAATATTCCAGTTAATTGTTAAATTAGATGTCATCACTAATACACAGGGGATAATATTCCAGTTAATTGTTTATTTATGTGTCATCACTAATACACGGGGGATAATATTCCAGTTAGTTGTTAAATTCGATGTCATCACTAATGCACAGGTGATAATCTTCCAGTTAATTGTTAAATTCGATGTCATCACTAATACACAGGGGATAATATTCCAGTTAATTGTTAAATTAGATGTCATCACTAATGCACAGGCGATAATCTTCCAGTTAATTGTTAAATTAGATGTCATCACTAATACAGAGGGGATAATATTCCAGTTAATTGTTTAATTAGATGTCATCACTAATGCACAGGTGATAATCTTCCAGTTAATTGTTAAATTAGATGTCATCACTAATACACTGGTGATAATATTCCAGTTAATTGTTTAATTAGATGTCATCACTAATACGGAGGGGAGAATATTCCATTTAATAGTTTCATTAGATGTCATCACTAATACACAGGTTATAATCTTTCACTTAATTGTTAAATAAGATGTCATCACTAATACACAGGGGATAATATTCCAGTTAGTTGTTAAATTAGATGTCATCACCAATCTTCAGGTGATAATATTCCAGTTATTTGTTAAATTAGATGTCATCACTAATGCACAGTGGATAATAATGCAGTTAATTGTTAAATTAGATGTCATCACTAATGCACAGGCGATAACATTCCAGTTAATTGTTTAATTAGATGTCATCACTAATACACAGCGGATAATATTCCAGTTAATTGTTAAATTAGATGTCATCACTAATACACAGGGGATAATATTCCAGTAAATTGTTAAATTAGATGTCATCACTAATAGACAGGGGATGATATTCCAGTTAATTGTTAAATTAGATGTCATCACTAATTCACAGGGGATAATATTCCAGTTAATTGTTAAATTAGATGCCATCACTAATACAAAGGGGATAATATTCCAGTTAATTGTTAAATTAGATTTCATCACTAATACACAGGGGTTAATATTCCAGTTAATTTTTAAATTAGATGTCATCACTAATACACAGGTGATAATATTCTGGTTAATTGTTAAATTAGATGTCATCACTAATGCACAGGGGATAATATTCCAGTTAATTGTTAAATTAAATGTCATCACTAATACACAGGGGATAATATTCCAGTTAATTTATAAATTAGATGTCATCACTAATGCACAGGGGTTAATATTCCAGTTAATTGTTAAATTTAGATGTCATCACTAATACACAGGTGATAATATTCTGGTTAATTGTTAAATTAGATGTAATCACTAATGCACAGGGGATAATATTCCAGTTAATTGTTAAATTAGATGTCATCACTAATGCTAAGGGGATAATATTCCTGTCAATTGTTCAATTAGATATCATCACCAATACACAGGGGATAATATTCCAGTTATTTGTTAAATTAGATGTCATCACGAATGCACAGGGGATAATATTCCAGTTAATTTATCAATTAAATGTCATCACTATTGCACAGGGGATAATATTCCAGTTATTTGTTAAATTAGATGTCATCACTAATACACAGGGGATAATATTCCTGTTAATTGTGAAATTAGATGTCATCACTCATACACAGGTGATAATATTCCAGTTAATTGTTAAATTAGATGTCATCACTAATACACAGGGGATAATATTCCAGTTAATTGTTAAATTAGATGTCATCACTAATACACTGGGGATAATATTCCAGTTAATTGTTAAATTAGATGTCATCACTAATGCACAGGTGATAATCTTCCAGTTAATTGTTAAATTAGATGTCATCACTAATACACTGGTGATAATATTCCAGTTAATTGTTTAATTAGATGTCATCACTAATACGGAGGGGAGAATATTCCATTTAATAGTTTCATTAGATGTCATCACTAATACACAGGTTATAATCTTTCACTTAATTGTTAAATTAGATGTCATCACTAATACACAGGGGATAATATTCCAGTTAGTTGTTAAATTAGATGTCATCACCAATCTTCAGGTGATAATATTCCAGTTATTTGTTAAATTAGATGTCATCACTAATGCACAGTGGATAATAATGCAGTTAATTGTTAAATTAGATGTCATCACTAATGCACAGGAGATAATATTCCAGTTAATTGTTTAATTAGATGTCATCACTAATACACAGCGGATAATATTCCAGTTAATTGTTAAATTAGATGTCATCACTAATACACAGGGGATAATATTCCAGTAAATTGTTAAATTAGATGTCATCACTAATACACAGGGGATGATATTCCAGTTAATTGTTAAATTAGATGTCATCACTAATTCACAGGGGATAATATTCCAGTTAATTGTTAAATTAGATGCCATCACTAATACAAAGGGGATAATATTCCAGTTAATTGTTTAATTAGATTTCATCACTAATACACAAGGGTTAATATTCCAGTTAATTTTTAAATTAGATGTCATCACTAATACACAGGTGATAATATTCTGGTTAATTGTTAAATTAGATGTCATCACTAATGCACAGGGGATAATATTCCAGTTTTATTGTTAAATTAAATGTCATCACTAATACACAGGGGATAATATTCCAGTTAATTTGTAAATTAGATGTCATCACTAATGCACAGGGGTTAATATTCCAGTTAATTGTTAAATTTAGATGTCATCACTAATACACAGGTGATAATATTCTGGTTAATTGTTAAATTAGATGTAATCACTAATGCACAGGGGATAATATTCCAGTTAATTGTTAAATTAGATGTCATCACTAATGCTAAGGGGATAATATTCCTGTCAACAGTTCAATTAGATATCATCACCAATACACAGGGGATAATATTCCAGTTATTTGTTAAATTAGATGTCATCACGAATGCACAGGGGATAATATTCCAGTTAATTGATCAATTAAATGTCATCACTATAGCACAGGGGATAATATTCCAGTTATTTGTTAAATTAGATGTCATCACTAATGCACAGGGGATAATATTCCTGTTTATTGTGAAATTAGATGTCATCACAAATACACAGGTGATAATATTCCAGTTAATTGTTAAATTAGATGTCATCACTAATACACAGGGGATAATATTCCACTTGAATGTTAAATTAGATGTCATCACAAATACACAGGTGATAATATTCCAGTTAATTGTTAAATTAGATGTCATCACTAATACACAGGGGATAATATTCCAGTTAATTGTTAAATTAGATGTCATCACTAATACACGGGGGATAATATTCCAGTTAATTGTTAAATTAGATGTCATCACTAATACACAGGTGATAATATTCCAGTTAATTGTTAAATTAGATGTCATCACTAATACACAGGGGATAATATTCCAGTTAATTGTTAAATTAGATGTCATCACTAATACACGGGGGATAATATTCCAATTAATTGTTAAATTAGATGTCATCACTAATACACAGGTGATAATCTTCCAGTTGGTTGTTCAATTAGATGTCATCACTAATGCACAGGTGATAATCTTCCAGTTAATTGTTAAATTAGATGTCATCACTAATACACAGGCGATAATATTCCAGTTAATTGTTAAATTAGATATCATCGCTAATACATAAGGGATAATATTCCAGTTAATTGTTAAATTAGATGTCATCACTAATACACGGGGGATAATATTCCAGTTAATTGTTAAATTAGATGTCATCACTAATGCACAGGTGATAATCTTCCAGTTAATTGTTAAATTAGATGTCATCACAAATACACAGGGGATAATATTCCAGTAAATTTTTAAATTAGATGTCATCACTAATACACAGGGGATAATATTCCAGTTAATTGTTAAATTAGATGTCATCACTAATACACAGGGGATAATATTCCAGTTAAATGTTAAATTAGATGTCATCACAAATACATAGTGGATAATATTCCAGTTAATTGTTAAATTAGATGTCATCACTGAAACACAGGTGATAATATTCCAGTTAATTGTTAAATTAAATGTCATCACTAATACACAGGGGATAATATTCCAGTTAATTGTTAAATTAGATGTCATCACTAATACACAGGGGATAATATTCCAGTTAAATGTTAAATTAGATGTCATCACTAATACATAGTGGATAATATTCCAGTTAATTGTTAAATTAGATGTCATCACTAAAAGACAGGTGATAATATTCCAGTTAATTGTTAAATTAGATGTCATCACTAATACACAGGGGATAATATTCCAGTTAATTGCTTATTTTGGTGTCATCACGAATACACGGGGGATAATATTCCAGTTAATTGTTAAATTAGATGTCATCACTAATGCACAGGTGATAATCTTCCAGTTAGTTGTTAAATTAGATGTCATCACTAATGCACAGGTGATAATCTTCCAGTTAATTGTTAAATTCGATGTCATCACTAATACACAGGGGATAATATTCCAGTTAATTGTTAAATTAGATGTCATCACTAATGCACAGGCGATAATCTTCCAGTTAATTGTTACATTAGATGTCATCACTAATACAGAGGGGATAATATTCCAGTTAATTGTTTAATTAGATGTCATCACTAATGCACAGGTGATAATCTTCCAGTTAATTGTTAAATTAGATGTCATCACTAATACACTGGTGATAATATTCCAGTTAATTGTTTAATTAGATGTCATCACTAATACGGAGGGGAGAATATTCCATTTAATAGTTTCATTAGATGTCATCACTAATATACAGGTTATAATCTTTCACTTAATTGTTAAATTAGATGTCATCACTAATACACAGGGGATAATATTCCACTTAATTGTTAAATTAGATGTCATCACTAATACACTGGGGATAATATTCCTGTTAATTGTTAAATTAGATGTCATCACTAATACACAGGGGCTAATATTCCGGTTAATTGTTAAATTAGATGTCATCACTAATACACAGGGGATAATATTCCAGTTAATTGTTAAATTAGATGTCATCACTAATACACAGGGGATAATATTCCAGTTAATTGTTAAATTAGATGTCATCACAAATACACAGGTGATAATCTTCCAGTTAATTGTTAAATTAGATGTCATCACTAATACACAGGGGATAATATTCCAGTTAATTGTTTAATTAGATGTCATCACTAATACACTGGTGATAATCTTCCAGTAAATTGTTAAATTAGATGTCATCACTAATACACAGGGGATAATATTCCAGTTAATTGTTTAATTAGATGTCATCACTAATACACGGGGGATAATATTCCAGTTAATTGTTAAATTAGATGTCATCACTAATGCACAGGTGATAATCTTCCAGTGAGTTGTTAAATTCGATGTCATCACTAATGCACAGGTGATAATATTCCAGTTAATTGTTAAATTAGATGTCATTACTAATGCACAGGTGATATTATTCCAGTTAATTGTTAAATTAGATGACATCACTAATACACAGGTGATAATCTTCCAGTTAATTGTTAAATTAGATGTCATCACTAATACACAGGCGATAATATTCCAGTTAATTGTTAAATTAGATGTCATCACGAATACACAGGTGAAAATCTTCCACTTAATTGTTAAATTAGATGTCATCACAAACACATAGTGGTTAATATTCCAGTTAATTGTTAAATTAGATATCATCACTAATACACAGGTGATAATATTCGAGTTAATTGTTAAATTAGATGTCATCACTAAAACACAGGTGATAATATTCCAGTTAATTGTTAAATTAGATGTCATCACTAATACACAGGGGATAATATTCCAGTTAATTGTTAAATTAGATGTCATCACTGATACACAGGTGATAATCTTCCACTTAATTGTTAAATTAGATGCCATCACAAATACATAGTGGTTAATATTCCAGTTGATTGTTAAATTAGATGTCATCACCAACACACAGGTGATAATATTCCAGTTAATTGTTAAATTAGATGTCATCACTAAAACACAGGTGATAATATTCCAGTTAATTGTTAAATTAGATGTCATCACTAATACACAGGGGATAATATTCCAGTTAATTGTTAAATTAGATGTCATCACTAAAACACAGGTGATAATATTCCAGTTAATTGTTAAATTAGATGTCATCACTAAAACACAGGTGATAATATTCCAGTTAATTGTTAAATTAGACGTCATCACTAATACACAGGGGATAATATTCCAGTTAATTGTTAAATTAGATGTCATCACTAATACACAGGTGATAATCTTCCACTTAATTGTTAAATTAGATGTCATCACAAATACATAGTGGTTAATATTCCAGTTAATTGTTAAATTAGATGTCATCACTAATACACAGGTGATAATCTTGCAGTCAATTGTTTAATTAGATGTCATCACTATTACACGGGGGATAATATTCCAGTTAATTGTTAAATTAGATGTCATCACTAATGCACAGGTGATAATCTTCCAGTGAGTTGTTAAATTCGATGTCATCACTAATGCACAGGTGATAATATTCCAGTTAATTGTTAAATTAGATGTCATTACTAATGCACAGGTGATAATATTCCAGTTAATTGTTAAATTAGATGACATCACTAATACACAGGTGATAATCTTCCTGTTAATTATTAAATTAGATGTCATCACTAATACACAGGCGATAATATTCCAGTTAATTGTTAAATTAGATGTCATCACGAATGCACAGGTGATAATCTTCCACTTACTTGTTAAATTAGTAGTCATCACAAACACATAGTGGTTAATATTCCAGTTAATTGTTAAATTAGATATCATCATTAATACACAGGTGATAATATTCCAGTCAATTGTTAAATTAGATGTCATCACTAAAACACAGGTGATAATATTCCAGTTAATTTTTAAATTAGATGTCATCACTATTACGCAGGGGATAATATTCCAGTTAATTGTTAAATTAGATGTCATCACAAATACATAGTGGTTAATATTCCAGTTGATTGTTAAATTAGATGTCATCACTAATACACAGGTGATAATATTCCAGTTAATTGTTAAATTAGATGTCATCACTAAAACACAGGTGATAATATTCCAGTTAATTGTTAAATTAGATGTCATCACTAATACACAGGGGATAATATTCCAGTTAATTGTTAAATTAGATGTCATCACTAATACACAGGGGATAATATTCCAGTTAATTGTTAAATTAGATGTCATCACTAATACACAGGTGATAATCTTCCACTTAATTGTTAAATTAGTTGTCATCACAAATACATAGTGGTTAATATTCCAGTTAATTGTTAAATTAGATATCATCACTAATACACAGGTGATAATATTCCAGTTAATTGTTAAATTAGATGTCATCACTAATACACAGGGGATAATATTCCAGTTAATTGTTAAATTAAATGTCATCACTAATGCACAGGTGATAATCTTCCAGTTAGTTGTTAAATTAGATGTCATCACTAATGCACAGTGGATAATATTCCAGTTAATTGTTAAATTAGATGTCATCACTAATGCACAGGCGATAATATTCCAGTTAATTGTTTAATTAGATGTCATCACTAATACACAGCGGATAATATTCCAGTTAATTGTTAAATTAGATGTCATCACTAATACACAGGGGATAATATTCCAGTAAATTGTTAAATTAGATGTCATCACTAATAGACAGGGGATGATATTCCAGTTAATTGTTAAATTAGATGTCATCACTAATTCACAGGGGATAATATTTCAGTTAATTGTTAAATTAGATGCCATCACTAATACAAAGGGGATAATATTCCAGTTAATTGTTAAATTAGATTTCATCACTAATACACAGGGGTTAATATTCCAGTTAATTTTTAAATTAGATGTCATCACTAATACACAGGTGATAATATTCTGGTTAATTGTTAAATTAGATGTCATCACTAATGCACAGGGGATAATATTCCAGTTTTATTGTTAAATTAAATGTCATCACTAATACACAGGGGATAATATTCCAGTTAATTTATAAATTAGATGTCATCACTAATGCACAGGGGTTAATATTCCAGTTAATTGTTAAATTTAGATGTCATCACTAATACACAGGTGATAATATTCTGGTTAATTGTTAAATTAGATGTAATCACTAATGCACAGGGGATAATATTCCAGTTAATTGTTAAATTAGATGTCATCACTAATGCTAAGGGGATAATATTCCTGTCAATTGTTCAATTAGATATCATCACCAATACACAGGGGATAATATTCCAGTTATTTGTTAAATTAGATGTCATCACGAATGCACAGGGGATAATATTCCAGTTAATTTATCAATTAAATGTCATCACTATTGCACAGGGGATAATATTCCAGTTATTTGTTAAATTAGATGTCATCACTAATACACAGGGGATAATATTCCTGTTAATTGTGAAATTAGATGTCATCACTCATACACAGGTGATAATATTCCAGTTAATTGTTAAATTAGATGTCATCACTAATACACAGGGGATAATATTCCAGTTAATTGTTAAATTAGATGTCATCACTAATACACTGGGGATAATATTCCAGTTAATTGTTAAATTAGATGTCATCACTAATGCACAGGTGATAATCTTCAAGTTAATTGTTAAATTAGATGTCATCACTAATACACTGGTGATAATATTCCAGTTAATTGTTTAATTAGATGTCATCACTAATACGGAGGGGAGAATATTCCATTTAATAGTTTCATTAGATGTCATCACTAATACACAGGTTATAATCTTTCACTTAATTGTTAAATTAGATGTCATCACTAATACACGGGGGATAATATTCCAGTTAGTTGTTAAATTAGATGTCATCACCAATCTTCAGGTGATAATATTCCAGTTATTTGTTAAATTAGATGTCATCACTAATGCACAGTGGATAATAATGCAGTTAATTGTTAAATTAGATGTCATCACTAATGCACAGGCGATAATATTCCAGTTAATTGTTTAATTAGATGTCATCACTAATACACAGCGGATAATATTCCAGTTAATTGTTAAATTAGATGTCATCACTAATACACAGGGGATAATATTCCAGTAAATTGTTAAATTAGATGTCATCACTAATACACAGGGGATGATATTCCAGTTAATTGTTAAATTAGATGTCATCACTAATTCACAGGGGATAATATTCTGGTTAATTGTTAAATTAGATGTCATCACTAATGCACAGGGGATAATATTCCAGTTTTATTGTTAAATTAAATGTCATCACTAATACACAGGGGATAATATTCCAGTTAATTTGTAAATTAGATGTCATCACTAATGCACAGGGGTTAATATTCCAGTTAATTGTTAAATTTAGATGTCATCACTAATACACAGGTGATAATATTCTGGTTAATTGTTAAATTAGATGTAATCACTAATGCACAGGGGATAATATTCCAGTTAATTGTAAAATTAGATGTCATCATTAATGCTAAGGGGATAATATTCCTGTCAACAGTTCTATTAGATATCATCACCAATACACAGGGGATAATATTCCAGTTATTTGTTAAATTAGATGTCATCACGAATGCACAGGGGATAATATTCCAGTTAATTGATCAATTAAATGTCATCACTATTGCACAGGGGATAATATTCCAGTTATTTGTTAAATTAGATGTCATCACTAATACACAGGGGATAATATTCCTGTTTATTGTGAAATTAGATGTCATCACTCATACACAGGTGATAATATTCCAGTTAATTGTTAAATTAGATGTCATCACTAATACACAGGGGATAATATTCCACTTGAATGTTAAATTAGATGTCATCACAAATACACAGGTGATAATATTCCAGTTAATTGTTAAATTAGATGTCATCACTAATACACAGGGGATAATATTCCAGTTAATTGTTAAATTAGATGTCATCACTAATACACGGGGGATAATATTCCAGTTAATTGTTAAATTAGATGTCATCACTAATACACAGGTGATAATATTCCAGTTAATTGTTAAATTAGATGTCATCACTAATACACAGGCGATAATATTCCAGTTAATTGTTAAATTAGATATCATCGCTAATACATAAGGGATAATATTCCAGTTAATTGTTAAATTAGATGTCATCACTAATACACGGGGGATAATATTCCAGTTAATTGTTAAATTAGATGTCATCACTAATACACGGGGGATAATATTCCAATTAATTGTTAAATTAGATGTCATCACTAATACACAGGTGATAATCTTCCAGTTGGTTGTTAAATTAGATGTCATCACTAATGCACAGGTGATAATCTTCCAGTTAATTGTTAAATTAGATGTCATCACTAATACACAGGCGATAATATTCCAGTTAATTGTTAAATTAGATATCATCGCTAATACATAAGGGATAATATTCCAGTTAATTGTTAAATTAGATGTCATCACTAATACACGGGGGATAATATTCCAGTTAATTGTTAAATTAGATGTCATCACTAATGCACAGGTGATAATCTTCCAGTTAATTGTTAAATTAGATGTCATCACTAATACACAGGCGATAATATTCCAGTTAATTGTTAAATTAGATGTCATCACTAATACACAGGGGATAATATTCCAGTTAAATGTTAAATTAGATGTCATCACAAATACATAGTGGATAATATTCCAGTTAATTGTTAAATTAGATGTCATCACTGAAACACAGGTGATAATATTCCAGTTAATTGTTAAATTAAATGTCATCACTAATACACAGGGGATAATATTCCAGTTAATTGTTAAATTAGATGTCATCACTAATACACAGGGGATAATATTCCAGTTAAATGTTAAATTAGATGTCATCACTAATACATAGTGGATAATATTCCAGTTAATTGTTAAATTAGATGTCATCACTAAAACACAGGTGATAATATTCCAGTTAATTGTTAAATTAGATGTCATCACTAATACACAGGGGATAATATTCCAGTTAATTGCTTATTTTGGTGTCATCACGAATACACGGGGGATAATATTCCAGTTAATTGTTAAATTAGATGTCATCACTAATGCACAGGTGATAATCTTCCAGTTAGTTGTTAAATTAGATGTCATCACTAATGCACAGGTGATAATCTTCCAGTTAATTGTTAAATTCGATGTCATCACTAATACACAGGTGATAATATTCCAGTTAATTGTTAAATTAGATGTCATCACTAATGCACAGGCGATAATCTTCCAGTTAATTGTTAAATTAGATGTCATCACTAATACAGAGGGGATAATATTCCAGTTAATTGTTTAATTAGATGTCATCACTAATGCACAGGTGATAATCTTCCAGTTAATTGTTAAATTAGATGTCATCACTAATACACTGGTGATAATATTCCAGTTAATTGTTTAATTAGATGTCATCACTAATACGGAGGGGAGAATATTCCATTTAATAGTTTCATTAGATGTCATCACTAATACACAGGTTATAATCTTTCACTTAATTGTTAAATTAGATGTCATCACTAATACACAGGGGATAATATTCCACTTAATTGTTAAATTAGATGTCATCACTAATACACTGGGGATAATATTCCTGTTAATTGTTAAATTAGATGTCATCACTAATACACAGGGGCTAATATTCCGGTTAATTGTTAAATTAGATGTCATCACTAATACACAGGGGATAATATTCCTGTTAATTGTTAAATTAGATGTCATCACTAATACACAGGGGATAATATTCCAGTTAATTGTTAAATTAGATGTCATCACTAATACACAGGTGATAATCTTCCAGTTAATTGTTAAATTAGATGTCATCACTAATACACAGGGGATAATATTCCAGTTAATTGTTTAATTAGATGTCATCACTAATACACAGGTGATAATCTTCCAGTAAATTGTTAAATTAGATGTCATCACTAATACACAGGGGATAATATTCCAGTTAATTGTTTAATTAGATGTCATCACTAATACACGGGGGATAATATTCCAGTTAATTGTTAAATTAGATGTCATCACTAATGCACAGGTGATAATCTTCCAGTGAGTTGTTAAATTCGATGTCATCACTAATGCACAGGTGATAATATTCCAGTTAATTGTTAAATTAGATGTCATTACTAATGCACAGGTGATATTATTCCAGTTAATTGTTAAATTAGATGACATCACTAATACACAGGTGATAATCTTCCAGTTAATTGTTAAATTAGATGTCATCACTAATACACAGGCGATAATATTCCAGTTAATTGTTAAATTAGATGTCATCACGAATACACAGGTGATAATCTTCCACTTAATTGTTAAATTAGATGTCATCACAAATACATAGTGGTTAATATTCCAGTTAATTGTTAAATTAGATGTCATCACTAATACACAGGTGATAATCTTCCAGTCAATTGTTTAATTAGATGTCATCACTAATACACGGGGGATAATATTCCAGTTAATTGTTAAATTAGATGTCATCACTAATGCACAGGTGATAATCTTCCAGTGAGTTGTTAAATTCGATGTCATCACTAATGCACAGGTGATAATATTCCAGTTAATTGTTAAATTAGATGTCATTACTAATGCACAGGTGATAATATTCCAGTTAATTGTTAAATTAGATGACATCACTAATACACAGGTGATAATCTTCCTGTTAATTATTAAATTAGATGTCATCACTAATACACAGGCGATAATATTCCAGTTAATTGTTAAATTAGATGTCATCACGAATGCACAGGTGATAATCTTCCACTTACTTGTTAAATTAGTAGTCATCACAAACACATAGTGGTTAATATTCCAGTTAATTGTTAAATTAGATATCATCATTAATACACAGGTGATAATATTCCAGTCAATTGTTAAATTAGATGTCATCACTAAAACACAGGTGATAATATTCCAGTTAATTTTTAAATTAGATGTCATCACTAATACGCAGGGGATAATATTCCAGTTAATTGTTAAATTAGATGTCATCACTAATACACAGGTGATAATCTTCCACTTAATTGTTAAATTAGATGTCATCACAAATACATAGTGGTTAATATTCCAGTTGAATGTTAAATTAGATGTCATCACTAATACACAGGTGATAATATTCCAGTTAATTGTTAAATTCGATGTCATCACTAAAACACAGGTGATAATATTCCAGTTAATTGTTAAATTAGATGTCATCACTAATACACAGGGGATAATATTCCAGTTAATTGTTAAATTAGATGTCATCACTAAAACACAGGTGATAATATTCCAGTTAATTGTTAAATTAGATGTCATCACTAAAACACAGGTGATAATATTCCAGTTAATTGTTAAATTAGATGTCATCACTAATACACAGGGGATAATATTCCAGTTCATTGTTAAATTAGATGTCATCACTAATACACAGGTGATAATCTTCCACTTAATTGTTAAATTAGTTGTCATCACAAATACATAGTGGTTAATATTCCAGTTAATTGTTAAATTAGATATCATCACTAACACACAGGTGATAATATTCCAGTTAATTGTTAAATTAGATGTCATCACTAATACACAGGGGATAATATTCCAGTTAATTGTTAAATTAAATGTCATCACTAATGCACAGGTGATAATCTTCCAGTTAGTTGTTAAATTAGATGTCATCACGAATACACGGGGGATAATAATCCAGTTAATTGTTAAATTAGATGTCATCACTAATACACAAGGGATAATATTCCAGTTAATTGTTTAATTAGATATCATCACTAATACACAGGTGATAATATTCCAGTTAATTGTTAAATTAGATGTCATCACTAATACACAGGGGATAATATTCCAGTTAATTGTTTAATTAGATGTCATCACTAATACACAGGTGATAATATTCCAGTTAATTGTTAAATTAGATGTCATCACTAATACACAGGGGATAATATTCCAGTTAATTGTTTAATTAGATGTCATCACTAATACACGGGGGATAATATTCCAGTTAATTGTTAAATTAGATGTCATCACTAAAACACAGGTGATAATATTCCAGTTAATTGTTAAATTAGATGTCATCACTAATACACAGGGGATAATATTCCAGTTAATTGTTAAATTAGATGTCATCACTCATACACAGGTGATAATATTCCAGTTAATTGTTAAATTAGATGTCATCACTAATACACAGGGGATAATATTCCAGTTAATTGTTTAATTAGATGTCATCACTAATACACGGGGGATAATATTCCAGTTAATTGTTAAATTTGATGTCATCACTAATACATAGTGGTTAATATTCCAGTTAATTGTTAAATTAGATGTCATCAGTAAAACACAGGTGATAATATTGCAGTTAATTGTTAAATTAGATGTCATCACTAAAACACAGGTGATAATCTTCCAGTTAGTTGTTAAATTAGATGTCATCACTAATGCACAGGTGATAATCTTCCAGTTAATTGTTAAATTAGATGTCATCACTAATACACAGGCGATAATATTCCAGGTAATTGTTAAATTAGATATCATCGCTAATACATAGTGGTTAATATTCCAGTTAATTGTTAAATTAGATATCATCACTAATACACAGGTGATAATATTCCAGTTAATTGTTAAATTAGATGTCATCACTAATACACAGGGGATAATATTCCTGTTAATTGTTTAATTAGATGTCATCACTAATGCACAGGTGATAATATTCCAGTTAATTGTTAAATTAGATGTCATCACTGATACACAGGGGATAATATTCCAGTTAATTGTTTCATTAGATGTCATCACTAATACACGGGGGATAATATTCCAGTTAATTGTTAAATTAGATGTCATCACAAAAACACAGGTGATAACATTCCAGTTAATTGTTAAATTAGATGTCATCACTAATACACAGGGGATAATATTCCAGTTAATTGTTAAATTAGATGTCATCACTAAAACACAGGTGATAATATTCCAGTTAATTGTTAAATTAAATGTCATCACTAATACACAGGGGATAATATTCCAGTTAATTGTTTAATTAGATGTCATCACTAATACACGGGGGATAATATTCCAGTTAATTGTTAAATTTGATGTCATCACTAATACATAGTGTTTAATCTTCCAGTTAATTGTTAAATTGGATGTCATCACTAAAACACAGGTGATAATATTCCAGTTAATTGTTAAATTAGATGTCATCACTAATACACAGGGGATAATATTCCAGTTAATTGTTAAATTAAATGTCATCACTAATGCACAGGTGATAATCTTCCAGTTAGTTGTTAAATTAGATGTCATCACTAATACACGGGGGATAATAATCCAGTTAATTGTTAAGTTAGATGTCATCACTAATACACAAGGGATAATATTCCAGTTAATTGTTAAATTACATGTCATCACTAATGCACAGGTGATAATCTTCCAGTTAATTGTTAAATTAGATGTCATCACTAATACACAGGCGATAATATTCCAGTTAATTGTTAAATTAGATATCATCGCTAATACACAGGCAATAATATTCCAGTTAATTGTTAAATTAGATGTCATCACTAATACACGGGGGATAATATTCCAGTTAATTGTTAAATTAGATGTCATCACTAATGCACAGGTGATAATCTTCCAGTTAATTGTTAAATTAGATGTCATCACTAATACACGGGATAATATTCCAGTAAGTTTTTAAATAAATGTCATCACTAATACACAGGTGATAATATTCCAGTTAATTGTTAAATTAGATGACATCACTAAAACACAGGTGATAATATTCCAGTTAATTGTTAAATTAGATGTCATCACTAATACACAGGGGATAATATTCCAGTTAATTGTTTAATTAGATGTCATCACTAATACACGGGGGATAATGTTCCAGTTAATTGTTAAATTAGATGTCATCACTAATGCACAGGTGATAATCTTCCAGTTAGTTGTTAAATTAGATGTCATCACTAATGCACTGGTGATAATCTTCCAGTTAATTGTTAAATTAGATGTCATCACTAATGCACAGGTGATAATCTTCCAGTTAGTTGTTAAATTAGATGTCATCGCTAATACATAGTGGTTAATATTCCAGTTAATTGTTAAATTAGATGTCATCACTAATACACAGGTGATAATATTCCAGTTAATTGTTAAATTAGATGTCATCACTAATACACAGGGGATAATATTCCAGTTAATTGTTTAATTAGATGTCATCACTTATACACAGGTGATAATATTCCAGTTAATTGTTAAATTAGATGTCATCACTGATACACAGGGGATAATATTCCAGTTAATTGTTTAATTAGATGTCATCACTAATACACGGGGGATAATATTCCAGTTAATTGTTAAATTAGATGTCATCACAAAAACACAGGTGATAACACTCCAGTTAATTGTTAAATTAGATATCATCACTAATACACAGGGGATAATATTCCAGTTAATTGTTAAATTAGATGTCATCACTAAAACACAGGTGATAATATTCCAGTTAATTGTTAAATTAAATGTCATCACTAATACACAGGGGATAATATTCCAGTTAATTGTTTAATTAGATGTCATCACTAATACACAAGGGATAATATTCCAGTTAATTGTTAAATTAGATGTCATCACTAATGCACAGGTAATAATCTTCCAGTTAATTGTTAAATTAGATGTCATCACTAATACACAGGCGATAATATTCCAGTTAATTGTTAAATTAGATATCATCGCTAATACACAGGCGATAATATTCCAGTTAATTGTTAAATTAGATGTCATCACTAATACACGGGGGATAATATTCCAGTTAATTGTTAAATTAGATGTCATCACTAATGCACAGGTGATAATCTTCCAGTTAATTGTTAAATTAGATGTCATCACGAATACACGGGATAATATTCCAGTAAATTTTTAAATAAATGTCATCACTAATACACAGGTGATAATATTCCAGTTAATTGTTAAATTAGATGTCATCACTAAAACACAGGTGATAATATTCCAGTTAATTGTTAAATTAGATGTCATCACTAATACACAGGGGATAATATTCCAGTTAATTGTTTAATTAGATGTCATCACTAATACACGGGGGATAATGTTCCAGTTAATTGTTAAATTAGATGACATCACTAATGCACAGGTGATAATCTTCCAGTTAGTTGTTAAATTAGATGTCATCACTAATGCACTGGTGATAATCTTCCAGTTAATTGTTAAATTAGATGTCATCACTAATGCACAGGTGATAATCTTCCAGTTAGTTGTTAAAACTAGCGGAAAAGCCCCTGGGAAGGACAGCATTACCCCTGAAATAATCAAGAGTGCCAAGCCTGCTATACTCTCAGCACTACATGAACTGCTATGCCTGTGCTGGGACGAGGGAGCAGTACCCCAGGACATGCGCGATGCCAACATCATCACCCTCTATAAAAACAAAGGTGACCGCGGTGACTGCAACAACTACCGTGGAATCTCCCTGCTCAGCATAGTGGGGAAAGTCTTTGCTCGAGTCGCTCTGAACAGGCTCCAGAAGCTGGCCGAGCGCGTCTACCCTGAGGCACAGTGTGGCTTTCGTGCAGAGAGATCGACTATTGACATGCTGTTCTCCCTTCGTCAGATACAGGAGAAATGCCGTGAACAACAGATGCCCCTCTACATTGCTTTCATTGATCTCACCAAAGCCTTTGACCTCGTCAGCAGACGTGGTCTCTTCAGACTACTAGAAAAGATCGGATGTCCACCAAAGCTACTAAGTATCATCACCTCATTCCATGACAATATGAAAGGCACAATTCAACATGGTGGCTCCTCATCAGAGCCCTTTCCTATCCTGAGTGGTGTGAAACAGGGCTGTGTTCTCGCACCCACACTTTTTGGGATTTTCTTCTCCCTGCTGCTTTCACATGCGTTCAAATCCTCTGAAGAAGGAATTTTCCTCCACACAAGATCAGGGGGCAGGTTGTTCAACCTTGCCCGTCTAAGAGCGAAGTCCAAAGTACGGAAAGTCCTCATCAGAGAACTCCTCTTTGCTGACGATGCTGCTTTAACATCTCACACTGAAGAATGCCTGCAGAGTCTCATCGACAGGTTTGCGTCTGCCTGCAATGAATTTGGCCTAACCATCAGCCTCAAGAAAACGAACATCATGGGGCAGGATGTCAGAAATGCTCCATCCATCAATATTGGCGACCACGCTCTGGAAGTGGTTCAAGAGTTCACCTACCTAGGCTCAACTATCACCAGTAACCTGTCTCTAGATGCAGAAATCAACAAGCGCATGGGTAAGGCTTCCACTGCTATGTTCAGACTGGCCAAGAGAGTGTGGGAAAATGGCGCACTGACACGGAACACAAAAGTCCGAGTGTATCAGGCCTGTGTCCTCAGTACCTTGCTCTACGGCAGCGAGGCCTGGACAACGTATGCCAGCCAAGAGCGACGTCTCAATTCATTCCATCTTCGCTGCCTTCGGAGAATACTTGGCATCAGGTGGCAGGACTATATCTCCAACACAGAAGTCCTTGAAGCGGCCAACATCCCCAGCTTATACACACTACTGAGTCAGCGGCGCTTGAGATGGCTTGGCCATGTGAGCCGCATGGAAGATGGCAGGATCCCCAAAGACACATTGTACAGCGAGCTCGCCACTGGTATCAGACCCACCGGCCGTCCATGTCTCCGTTATAAAGACGTCTGCAAACGCGACATGAAATCGTGTGACATTGATCACAAGTCGTGGGAGTCAGTTGCCAGCATTCGCCAGAGCTGGCGGGCAGCCATAAAGACAGGGCTAAATTGTGGCGAGTCGAAGAGACTTAGTAGTTGGCAGGAAAAAAGACAGAGGCGCAAGGGGAGAGCCAACTGTGCAACAGCCCCAACAAACAAATTTCTCTGCAGCACCTGTGGAAGAGCCTGTCACTCCAGAATTGGCCTTTATAGCCACTCCAGGCGCTGCTTCACAAACCACTGACCACCTCCAGGCGCGTATCCATTGTCTCTCGAGATAAGGAGGCCCAAAAAAAAAAAAAAGTTGTTAAATTAGATGTCATCACTAATACACGGGGGATAATAATCCAGTTAATTGTTAAATTAGATGTCATCACTAATGCACAGGTGATAATCTTCCAGTTAGTTGTTAAATTAGATGTCATCACTAATGCACAGGTGATAATCTTCCAGTTAATTGTTAAATTAGATGTCATCACTAATACACGGGGGATAATATTCCAGTTAATTGTTTAATTAGATGTCATCACTAATACACGGGGGATAATATTCCAGTTAATTGTTAAATTTGATGTCATCACTAATACATAGTGGTTAATATTCCAGTTAATTGTTAAATTAGATGTCATCACTAAAACACAGGTGATAATATTGCAGTTAATTGTTAAATTAGATGTCATCACTAATGCACAGGTGATAATCTTCCAGTTAGTTGTTAAATTAGATGTCATCACTAATACACAGGCGATAATATTCCAGTTAATTGTTAAATTAGATATCATCGCTAATACATAGTGGTTAATATTCCAGTTAATTGTTAAATTAGATATCATCACTAATACACAGGTGATAATATTCCAGTTAATTGTTAAATTAGATGTCATCACTAATACACAGGGGATAATATTCCAGTTAATTGTTTAATTAGATGTCATCACTAATGCACAGGTGATAATATTCCAGTTAATTGTTAAATTAGATGTCATCACTGATACACAGGGGATAATATTCCAGTTAATTGTTTAATTAGATGTCATCACTAATACACGGGGGATAATATTCCAGTTAATTGTTAAATTAGATGTCATCACAAAAACACAGGTGATAACATTCCAGTTAATTGTTAAATTAGATGTCATCACTAATACACAGGGGATAATATTCCAGTTAATTGTTAAATTAGATGTCATCACTAAAACACAGGTGATAATATTCCAGTTAATTGTTAAATTAAATGTCATCACTAATACACAGGGGATAATATTCCAGTTAATTGTTTAATTAGATGTCATCACTAATACACGGGGGATAATATTCCAGTTAATTGTTAAATTTGATGTCATCACTAATACATAGTGTTTAATCTTCCAGTTAATTGTTAAATTGGATGTCATCACTAAAACACAGGTGATAATATTCCAGTTAATTGTTAAATTAGATGTCATCACTAATACACAGGGGATAATATTCCAGTTAATTGTTAAATTAAATGTCATCACTAATGCACAGGTGATAATCTTCCAGTTAGTTGTTAAATTAGATGTCATCACTAATACACGGGGGATAATAATCCAGTTAATTGTTAAGTTAGATGTCATCACTAATACACAAGGGATAATATTCCAGTTAATTGTTAAATTAGATGTCATCACTAATGCACAGGTGATAATCTTCCAGTTAATTGTTAAATTAGATGTCATCACTAATACACAGGCGATAATATTCCAGTTAATTGTTAAATTAGATATCATCGCTAATACACAGGCAATAATATTCCAGTTAATTGTTAAATTAGATGTCATCACTAATACACGGGGGATAATATTCCAGTTAATTGTTAAATTAGATGTCATCACTAATGCACAGGTGATAATCTTCCAGTTAATTGTTAAATTAGATGTCATCACTAATACACGGGATAATATTCCAGTAAATTTTTAAATAAATGTCATCACTAATACACAGGTGATAATATTCCAGTTAATTGTTAAATTAGATGTCATCACTAAAACACAGGTGATAATATTCCAGTTAATTGTTAAATTAGATGTCATCACTAATACACAGGGGATAATATTCCAGTTAATTGTTTAATTAGATGTCATCACTAATACACGGGGGATAATGTTCCAGTTAATTGTTAAATTAGATGTCATCACTAATGCACAGGTGATAATCTTCCAGTTAGTTGTTAAATTAGATGTCATCACTAATGCACTGGTGATAATCTTCCAGTTAATTGTTAAATTAGATGTCATCACTAATGCACAGGTGATAATCTTCCAGTTAGTTGTTAAATTAGATGTCATCGCTAATACATAGTGGTTAATATTCCAGTTAATTGTTAAATTAGATGTCATCACTAATACACAGGTGATAATATTCCAGTTAATTGTTAAATTAGATGTCATCACTAATACACAGGGGATAATATTCCAGTTAATTGTTTAATTAGATGTCATCACTTATACACAGGTGATAATATTCCAGTTAATTGTTAAATTAGATGTCATCACTGATACACAGTGGATAATATTCCAGTTAATTGTTAAATTAGATGTCATCACAAAAACACAGGTGATAACATTCCAGTTAATTGTTAAATTAGATATCATCATTAATACACAGGGGATAATATTCCAGTTAATTGTTAAATTAGATGTCATCACTAAAACACAGGTGATAATATTCCAGTTAATTGTTAAATTAAATGTCATCACTAATACACAGGGGATAATATTCCAGTTAATTGTTTAATTAGATGTCATCACCAATACACGGGGGATAATATTCCAGTTAATTGTTAAATTTGATGTCATCACTAATACATAGTGTTTAATATTCCAGTTAATTGTTAAATTAGATGTCATCACTAAAACACAGGTGATAATATTCCAGTTAATTGTTAAATTAGATGTCATCACTAATACACAGGGGATAATATTCCAGTTAATTGTTGAATTAAATGTCATCACTAATGCACAGGTGATAATCTTCTAGTTAGTTGTTAAATTAGATGTCATCACTAATACACTGGGGATAATAATCCAGTTAATTGTTAAATTAGATGTCATCACTAATACACAAGGGATAATATTCCAGTTAATTGTTAAATTAGATGTCATCACTAATGCACAGGTGATAATCTTCCAGTTAATTGTTAAATTAGATGTCATCACTAATACACAGGCGATAATATTCCAGTTAATTGTTAAATTAGATATCATCGCTAATACACAGGCGATAATATTCCAGTTAATTGTTAAATTAGATGTCATCACTAATACACGGGGGATAATATTCCAGTTAATTGTTAAATTAGATGTCATCACTAATGCACAGGTGATAATCTTCCAGTTAATTGTTAAATTAGATGTCATCACGAATACACGGGATAATATTCCAGTAAATTTTTAAATAAATGTCATCACTAATACACAGGTGATAATATTCCAGTTAATTGTTAAATTAGATGTCATCACTAAAACACAGGTGATAATATTCCAGTTAATTGTTAAATTAGATGTCATCACTAATACACAGGGGATAATATTCCAGTTAATTGTTTAATTAGATGTCATCACTAATACACGGGGGATAATGTTCCAGTTAATTGTTAAATTAGATGACATCACTAATGCACAGGTGATAATCTTCCAGTTAGTTGTTAAATTAGATGTCATCACTAATGCACTGGTGATAATCTTCCAGTTAATTGTTAAATTAGATGTCATCACTAATGCACAGGTGATAATCTTCCAGTTAGTTGTTAAATTAGATGTCATCACTAATACACGGGGGATAATAATCCAGTTAATTGTTAAATTAGATGTCATCACTAATGCACAGGTGATAATCTTCCAGTTAGTTGTTAAATTAGATGTCATCACTAATGCACAGGTGATATTCTTCCAGTTAATTGTTAAATTAGATGTCATCACTAATACACAGGCGATAATATTCCAGTTAATTGTTAAATTAGATATCATCGCTAATACACAGGGGATAATATTCCAGTTAATTGTTAAATTAGATGTCATCACTAATACACGGGGGATAATATTCCAGTTTATTGTTAAATTAGATGTCATCCCTAATGCACAGGTGATAATCTTCCAGTTAATTGTTAAATTAGATGTCATCACTAATACACAGGGGATAATATTCCAGTAAATTTTTAAATTAGATGTCATCACTAATACACAGTTGATAATATTCCAGTTAATTGTTAAATTAGATGTCATCACTAATACACAGGTGATAATATTCCAGTTAATTGTTAAATTAGATGTCATCACTAAAACACAGGTGATAATATTCCAGTTAATTGTTAAATTAGATGTCATCACTAATACACAGGGGATAATATTCCAGTTAATTGTTAAATTAGATGTCATCACTAATACACAGGGGATAATATTCCAGTTAATTGTTAAATTAGATGTCATCACTAATACACAGGTGATAATCTTCCACTTAATTGTTAAATTAGATGTCACCACAAATACATAGTGGTTAATATTCCAGTTAATTGTTCAATTAGATGTCATCACTAAAACACAGGTGATAATATTCCAGTTAATTGTTAAATTAGATGTCATCACTAATACACTGGGGATAATATTCCAGTTAATTGTTTAATTTGATGTCATCACTAATACACGGGGGATAATATTCCAGTTAATTGTTAAATTAGATGTCATCACTAAAACACAGGTGATAATATTCCAGTTAATTGTTAAATTAGATGTCATCACTAATACACAGGTGATAATATTCCGGTTAATTGTTAAATTAGATGTCATCACTAATACACAGGGGATAATATTCCAGTTAATTGTTAAATTAGATGTCATCACTAAAACACAGGTGATAATATTCCAGTTAATTGTTAAATTAGATGTCATCACTAAGACACAGGGGATAATATTCCTGTTAATTGTTTAATTAGATGTCATCACTAATACACGGGTGATAATATTCCAGTTAATTGTTAAATTTGATGTCATCACTAATACACAGGGGACAATATTCCAGTTAATTGTTAAATTAGATGTCATCACTAATGCACAGGTGATAATCTTCCAGTTAATTGTTAAATTAGATGTCATCACTAATACACAGGCGATAATATTCCAGTTAATTGTTCAATTAGATATCATCGCTAATACACAGGGGATAATATTCCAGTTAATTGTTAAATTAGATGTCATCACTAATACACGGCGGATAACATTCCAGTTAATTGTTAAATTAGATGTCATCACTAATGCACAGGTGATAATCTTCCAGTTAATTGTTAAATTAGATGTCATCACGAATACACAGGGGAGAATATTCCAGTTAATTGTTAAATTAGATGTCATCACTAATACACAGGGGATAGTATTCCAGTTAATTGTTAAATTAGATGTCATCACGAATACGCAGGGGATAATATTCCAGTTAATTGTTAAATTAGATGTCATCACTAATACACTGGTGATAATATTCCAATTAATTGTTTAATTAGATGTCATCACTAATACGCAGGGTAGAATATTCCATTTAATAGTTTCATTAGATGTCATCACTAATGCACAGGTTATAATCCTTCACTTAATTGTTAAATTAGATGTCATCACTAATGAACAGGGGATAATATTCCACTTAATTGTTAAATTAGATGTCATCACTAATACACAGGGGATAATATTCCTGTTAATTGTTAAATTAGATGTCATCTCGAATACACAGGGGCTAATATTCCGGTTAATTGTTAAATTAGATGTCATCACTAATACACAGGGGATAATATTCCAGTTAATTGTTAAATTAGATGTCATCACTAATACACAGGTGATAATCTTCCAGTTAATTGTTAAATTAGATGTCATCACTCAGACACAGGGGATAATATTCCACTTAATTGTTAAATTAGATGTCATCACAAAGACACAGGGGATAATATTCCAGTTAATTGTTAAATTAGATGTCATCACTAATACACAGGGGATAATGTTCCAGTTAATTGTTTGAATAGATGTCATCACTAATGCACAGTTGATAATCTTCCAGTTAATTGCTAAATTAGATGTCATCACTAATACACAGGTGATAATATTCCAGTTAATTGTTAAATTAGATGTCTTCACTAATACACAGGTGATAATATTCCAGTTAATTGTTAAATTAGATGTCATCACTAATACACAGGTGATAATATTCCAGTTAATTGTGAAATTAGATGTCATGACGAATACACAGGGGATAATACTCCTGTTAATTGGTAAATTAGATGTCATCACTAATACACAGGGGATAATATTCCAGCTATTTGTTAAATTAGATGTCATCACTCATACACAGGGGATAATATTCCAGTTAATTGTTAAATTAGATGTCATCACTAATGCACAGGGGATAATATTCCAGTTAATTGTTTAATTAGATGTCATCACTAATGCACAGGTGAAAATCTTCCAGTTATTTGTTAAATTAGATGTCATCACTAATACACAGGAGGTAATATTCCTGTTAATTGTTAAATTAGATGTCATCACAAATACACAGGTGATAATTTTCCAGTTAATTGTTAAATTATATGTCATCACTAATACACAGGGGAAAATATTCCACTTAAATGTTAAATTAGTTGTCATGACAAGTACACAGGGGATAATATTCCAGTTAATTGTTAAATTAGATGTCATCACAAATACATAGTGGATAATATTCCAGTTAATTGTTTAATTAGATATCATCACTAATACACAGTGGATAATATTCCAGTTAATTGTTAAAATAGATGTCATAACTAACACACGGGTGATAATATTCCAGTTAGTTGTTAAGTTAGATGTCATCACTAATACACAGGGAATAATATTCCAGTTAATTGTTCAATTAGATGTCATCACTATTGCACATGTGATAATCTTCCAGTTAATTGTTAAATTAGATGTCATCACTAATACACAGGGGATAATATTCCAGTAAATTATTAAATTAGATGTCATCACTAATACACAGGGGATAATATTCCGGTGAATTGTTTAATTAGATGTCATCACTAATACACAGGGGAGAATATTCCAGTTAATTGTTAAATTAGATATCATCACTAATACACAGGGGAGAATATTCCAGTTAATTGTTAAATTAGATGTCATCACTAATACACAGGTGATAATATTCCAGTTAATTGTTAAGTTAGATGTCATAACTAATACACAGGGAATAATATTCCAGTTAATTGTTCAATTAGATGTCATCACTATTGCACTGGTGATAATCTTCCAGTTAATTGTTAAATTAGATGTCATCACTAATACACAGGGGATAATATTCCAGTAAATTTTTAAATTAGATGTCATCACTAATACACAGGGGATAATATTCCGGTTAATTGTTTAATTAGATGTCATCACTAATACACAGGGGAGAATATTCCAGTTAATTGTTAAATTAGATGTCATCACTAATACACAGGTGATAATATGCCAGTTCATTATTAAATTAGATGTCATCACTAATACACAGGTGATAATATTCCAGTTAATTGTTCAATTAGATGTCATCACTAATACACAGGGGATAATATTCCAGTTAATTGTTAAATTAGATGTCATCACTAATACACAGGTGATAATATTCCAGTTAATTGTTAAATTAGATATCATCACTAATACACAGGGGAGAATATTCCAGTTAATTGTTAAATTAGATGTCATCACTAATACACAGGTGATAATCTTCCACTTAATTGTTAAATTAGATGTCACCACAAATACATAGTGGTTAATATTCCAGATAATTGTTAAATTAGATGTCATCACTAAAACACAGGTGATAATATTCCAGTTAATTGTTAAATTAGATGTCATCACTAATACACTGGGGATAATATTCCAGTTAATTGTTTAATTTGATGTCATCACTAATACATAGGTGATAATATTCCAGTTAATTGTTAAATTAGATGTCATCACTAATACACAGGGGATAATATTCCAGTTAATTGTTTAATTAGATGTCATCACTAATACACGGGGGATAATATTCCAGTTAATTGTTAAATTAGATGTCATCACTAAAACACAGGTGATAATATTCCAGTTAATTGTTAAATTAGATGTCATCACTAATACACAGGTGATAATATTCCGGTTAATTGTTAAATTAGATGTCATCACTAATACACAGGGGATAATATTCCAGTTAATTGTTAAATTAGATGTCAACACTAAAACACAGGTGATAATATTCCAGTTAATTGTTAAAATAGATGTCATCACTAAGACACAGGGGATAATATTCCTGTTAATTGTTTAATTAGATGTCATCACTAATACACGGGTGATAATATTCCAGTTAATTGTTAAATTTGATGTCATCACTAATACACAGGGGACAATATTCCAGTTAATTGTTAAATTAGATGTCATCACTAATGCACAGGTGATAATCTTCCAGTTAATTGTTAAATTAGATGTCATCACTAATACACAGGCGATAATATTCCAGTTAATTGTTCAATTAGATATCATCGCTAATACACAGGGGATAATATTCCAGTTAATTGTTAAATTAGATGTCATCACTAATACACGGCGGATAATATTCCAGTTAATTGTTAAATTAGATGTCATCACTAATGCACAGGTGATAATCTTCCAGTTAGTTGTTAAATTAGATGTCATCACGAATACACAGGGGATAATATTCCTGTTAATTGTTAAATTAGATGTCATCTCTAATACACAGGGGCTAATATTCCGGTTAATTGTTAAATTAGATGTCATCACTAATACACAGGGGATAATATTCCAGTTAATTGTTAAATTAGATGTCATCACTAATACACAGGTGATAATCTTCCAGTTAATTGTTAAATTAGATGTCATCACTCAGACACAGGGGATAACATTCCACTTAATTGTTAAATTAGATGTCATCACAAAGACACAGGGGATAATATTCCGATTAATTGTTAAATTTGATGTCATCACTAATACACAGGGGATAATGTTCCAGTTAATTGTTTGAATAGATGTCATCACTAATGCACAGTTGATAATCTTCCAGTTAATTGCTAAATTAGATGTCATCACTAATACACAGGTGATAATATTCCAGTTAATTGTTAAATTAGATGTCTTCACTAATACACAGGTGATAATATTCCAGTTAATTGTTAAATTAGATGTCATCACTAATACACAGGTGATAATATTCCAGTTAATTGTGAAATTAGATGTCATGACGAATACACAGGGGATAATACTCCTGTTAATTGGTAAATTAGATGTCATCACTAATACACAGGGGATAATATTCCAGCTATTTGTTAAATTAGATGTCATCACTCATACACAGGGGATAATATTCCAGTTAATTGTTAAATTAGATGTCATCACTAATGCACAGGGGATAATATTCCAGTTAATTGTTTAATTAGATGTCATCACTAATGCACAGGTGAAAATCTTCCAGTTATTTGTTAAATTAGATGTCATCACTAATACACAGGAGGTAATATTCCTGTTAATTGTTAAATTAGATGTCATCACAAATACACAGGTGATAATTTTCCAGTTAATTGTTAAATTATATGTCATCACTAATACACAGGGGAAAATATTCCACTTAAATGTTAAATTAGTTGTAATGACAAGTACACAGGGGATAATATTCCAGTTAATTGTTAAATTAGATGTCATCACAAATACATAGTGGATAATATTCCAGTTAATTGTTTAATTAGATATCATCACTAATACACAGTGGATAATATTCCAGTTAATTGTTAAATTAGATGTCATCACTAACACACGGGTGATAATATTCCAGTTAATTGTTAAGTTAGATGTCATCACTAATACACAGGGAATAATATTCCAGTTAATTGTTCAATTAGATGTCATCACTATTGCACAGGTGATAATCTTCCAGTTAATTGTTAAATTAGATGTCATCACTAATACACAGGGGATAATATTCCAGTAAATTTTTAAATTAGATGTCATCACTAATACACAGGGGATAATATTCCGGTGAATTGTTTAATTAGATGTCATCACTAATACACAGGGGAGAATATTCCAGTTAATTGTTAAATTAGATGTCATCACTAATACACAGGGGAGAATATTCCAGTTAATTGTTAAATTAGATGTCATCACTAATACACAGGTGATAATATTCCAGTTAATTGTTAAGTTAGATGTCATAACTAATACACAGGGAATAATATTCCAGTTAATTGTTCAATTAGATGTCATCACTATTGCACTGGTGATAATCTTCCAGTTAATTGTTAAATTAGATGTCATCACTAATACACAGGGGATAATATTCCAGTAAATTTTTAAATTAGATGTCATCACTAATACACAGGGGATAATATTCCGGTCAATTGTTTAATTAGATGTCATCACTAATACACAGGGGAGAATATTCCAGTTAATTGTTAAATTAGATGTCATCACTAATACACAGGTGATAATATTCCAGTTAATTGTTAAGTTAGATGTCATAACTAATACACAGGGAATAATATTCCAGTTAATTGTTCAATTAGATGTCATCACTATTGCACTGGTGATAATCTTCCAGTTAATTGTTAAATTAGATGTCATCACTAATACACAGGGGATAATATTCCAGTAAATTTTTAAATTAGATGTCATCACTAATACACAGGGGATAATATTCCGGTCAATTGTTTAATTAGATGTCATCACTAATACACAGGGGAGAATATTCCAGTTAATTGTTAAATTAGATGTCATCACTAATACACAGGTGATAATATGCCAGTTCATTATTAAATTAGATGTCATCACTAACACACGGGTGATAATATTCCAGTTAATTGTTAAGTTAGATGTCATCACTAATACACAGGGAATAATATTCCAGTTAATTGTTCAATTAGATGTCATCACTATTGCACAGGTGATAATCTTCCAGTTAATTGTTAAATTAGATGTCATCACTAATACACAGGGGATAATATTCCAGTAAATTTTTAAATTAGATGTCATCACTAATACACAGGGGATAATATTCCGGTGAATTGTTTAATTAGATGTCATCACTAATACACAGGGGAGAATATTCCAGTTAATTGTTAAATTAGATGTCATCACTAATACACAGGGGAGAATATTCCAGTTAATTGTTAAATTAGATGTCATCACTAATACACAGGTGATAATATTCCAGTTAATTGTTAAGTTAGATGTCATAACTAATACACAGGGAATAATATTCCAGTTAATTGTTCAATTAGATGTCATCACTATTGCACTGGTGATAATCTTCCAGTTAATTGTTAAATTAGATGTCATCACTAATACACAGGGGATAATATTCCAGTAAATTTTTAAATTAGATGTCATCACTAATACACAGGGGATAATATTCCGGTCAATTGTTTAATTAGATGTCATCACTAATACACAGGGGAGAATATTCCAGTTAATTGTTAAATTAGATGTCATCACTAATACACAGGTGATAATATTCCAGTTAATTGTTAAGTTAGATGTCATAACTAATACACAGGGAATAATATTCCAGTTAATTGTTCAATTAGATGTCATCACTATTGCACTGGTGATAATCTTCCAGTTAATTGTTAAATTAGATGTCATCACTAATACACAGGGGATAATATTCCAGTAAATTTTTAAATTAGATGTCATCACTAATACACAGGGGATAATATTCCGGTCAATTGTTTAATTAGATGTCATCACTAATACACAGGGGAGAATATTCCAGTTAATTGTTAAATTAGATGTCATCACTAATACACAGGTGATAATATGCCAGTTCATTATTAAATTAGATGTCATCACTAATACACAGGTGATAATATTCCAGTTAATTGTTCAATTAGATGTCATCACTAATACACAGGGGATAATATTCCAGTTAATTGTTAAATTAGATGTCATCACTAATACACAGGTGATAATATTCCAGTTAATTGTTAAATTAGATATCATCACTAATACACAGGGGAGAATATTCCAGTTAATTGTTAAATTAGATGTCATCACTAATACACAGGGGATAATATTCCAGTTAATTGTTAAATTAGATGTCATCACTAAAACACAGGTGATAATATTCCAGTTAATTGTTAAATTAAATGTCATCACTAATACACAGGGGATAATATTCCAGTTAATTGTTTAATTAGATGTCATCACCAATACACGGGGGATAATATTCCAGTTAATTGTTAAATTTGATGTCATCACTAATACATAGTGTTAAATATTCCAGTTAATTGTTAAATTAGATGTCATCACTAAAACACAGGTGATAATATTCCAGTTCATTGTTAAATTAGATGTCATCACTAATACACAGGGGATAATATTACAGTTAATTGTTGAATTAAATGTCATCACTAATGCACAGGTGATAATCTTCTAGCTAGTTGTTAAATTAGATGTCATCACTAATACACGGGGGATAATAATCCAGTTAATTGTTAAATTAGATGTCATCACTAATACACAAGGGATAATATTCCAGTTAATTGTTAAATTAGATGTCATCACTAATGCACAGGTGATAATCTTCCAGTTAATTGTTAAATTAGATGTCATCACTAATACACAGGCGATAATATTCCAGTTAATTGTTAAATTAGATATCATCGCTAATACACAGGCGATAATATTCCAGTTAATTGTTAAATTAGATGTCATCACTAATACACGGGGGATAATATTCCAGTTAATTGTTAAATTAGATGTCATCACTAATGCACAGGTGATAATCTTCCAGTTAATTGTTAAATTAGATGTCATCACGAATACACAGGGGATAATATTCCAGTTAATTGTTTAATTAGATGTCATCACTAATACACGGGGGATAATGTTCCAGTTAATTGTTAAATTAGATGACATCAGTAATGCACAGGTGATAATCTTCCAGTTAGTTGTTAAATTAGATGTCATCACTAATGCACTGGTGATAATCTTCCAGTTAGTTGTTAAATTAGATGTCATCACTAATACACGGGGGATAATAATCCAGTTAATTGTTAAATTAGATGTCATCACTAATGCACAGGTGATAATCTTCCAGTTAGTTGTTAAATTAGATGTCATCACTAATGCACAGGTGATAATCTTCCAGTTAATTGTTAAATTAGATGTCATCACTAATACACAGGCGATAATATTCCAGTTAATTGTTAAATTAGATATCATCGCTAATACACAGGGGATAATATTCCAGTTAATTGTTAAATTAGATGTCATCACTAATACACGGGGGATAATATTCCAGTTTATTGTTAAATTAGATGTCATCCCTAATGCACAGGTGATAATCTTCCAGTTAATTGTTAAATTAGATGTCATCACTAATACACAGGGGATAATATTCCAGTAAATTTTTAAATTAGATGTCATCACTAATACACAGTTGATAATATTCCAGTTAATTGTTAAATTAGATGTCATCACTAATACACAGGTGATAATATTTCAGTTAATTGTTAAATTAGATGTCATTACTAAAACACAGGTGATAATATTCCAGTTAATTGTTAAATTAGATGTCATCACTAATACACAGGGGATCATATTCCAGTTAATTGTTAAATTAGATGTCATCACTAATACACAGGGGATAATATTCCAGTTAATTGTTAAATTAGATGTCATCACTATTACACAGGTGATAATCTTCCACTTAATTGTTAAATTAGATGTCACCACAAATACATAGTGGTTAATATTCCAGTTAATTGTTAAATTAGATGTCATCACTAAAACACAGGTGATAATATTCCAGTTAATTGTTAAATTAGATGTCATCACTAATACACTGGGGATAATATTCCAGTTAATTGTTTAATTTGATGTCATCACTAATACACAGGTGATAATATTCCAGTTAATTGTTAAATTAGATGTCATCACTAATACACAGGGGATAATATTCCAGTTAATTGTTTAATTAGATGTCATCACTAATACACGGGGGATAATATTCCAGTTAATTGTTAAATTAGATGTCATCACTAAAACACAGGTGATAATATTCCAGTTAATTGTTAAATTAGATGTCATCACTAATACACAGGTGATAATATTCCGGTTAATTGTTAAATTAGATGTCATCACTAATACACAGGGGATAATATTCCAGTTAATTGTTAAATTAGATGTCATCACTAAAACACAGGTGATAATATTCCAGTTAATTGTTAAATTAGATGTCATCACTAAGACACAGGGGATAATATTCCTGTTAATTGTTTAATTAGATGTCATCACTAATACACGGGTGATAATATTCCAGTTAATTGTTAAATTTGATGTCATCACTAATACACAGGGGACAATATTCCAGTTAATTGTTAAATTAGATGTCATCACTAATGCACAGGTGATAATCTTCCAGTTAATTGTTAAATTAGATGTCATCACTAATACACAGGCGATAATATTCCTGTTAATTGTTCAATTAGATATCATCGCTAATACACAGGGGATAATATTCCAGTTAATTGTTAAATTAGATGTCATCACTAATACACGGCGGATAATATTCCAGTTAATTGTTAAATTAGATGTCATCACTAACGCACAGGTGATAATCTTCCAGTTAATTGTTAAATTAGATGTCATCACGAATACACAGGCGAGAATATTCCAGTTAATTGTTAAATTAGATGTCATCACTAATACACAGGGGATAGTATTCCAGTTAATTGTTAAATTAGATGTCATCACGAATACGCAGGGGATAATATTCCAGTTAATTGTTAAATTAGATGTCATCACTAATACACTGGTGATAATATTCCAATTAATTGTTTAATTAGATGTCATCACTAATACGCAGGGTAGAATATTCCATTTAATAGTTTCATTAGATGTCATCACTAATGCACAGGTTATAATCCTTCACTTAATTGTTAAATTAGATGTCATCACTAATGAACAGGGGATAATATTCCACTTAATTGTTAAATTAGATGTCATCACTAATACACAGGGGATAATATTCCTGTTAAATGTTAAATTAGATGTCATCTCTAATACACAGGGGCTAATATTCCGGTTAATTGTTAAATTAGATGTCATCACTAATACACAGGGGATAATATTCCAGTTAATTGTTAAATTAGATGTCATCACTAATACACAGGTGATAATCTTCCAGTTAATTGTTAAATTAGATGTCATCACTCAGGCACAGGGGATAACATTCCACTTAATTGTTAAATTAGATGTCATCACAAAGACACAGGGGATAATATTCCGATTAATTGTTAAATTAGATGTCATCACTAATACACAGGGGATAATGTTCCAGTTAATTGTTTGAATAGATGTCATCACTAATGCACAGTTGATAATCTTCCAGTTAATTGCTAAATTAGATGTCATCACTAATACACAGGTGATAATATTCCAGTTAATTGTTAAATTAGATGTCTTCACTAATACACAGGTGATAATATTCCAGTTAATTGTGAAATTAGATGTCATGACGAATACACAGGGGATAATACTCCTGTTAATTGGTAAATTAGATGTCATCACTAATACACAGGGGATAATATTCCAGCTATTTGTTAAATTAGATGTCATCACTCATACACAGGGGATAATATTCCAGTTAATTGTTAAATTAGATGTCATCACTAATGCACAGGGGATAATATTCCAGTTAATTGTTTAATTAGATGTCATCACTAATGCACAGGTGAAAATCTTCCAGTTATTTGTTAAATTAGATGTCATCACTAATACACAGGAGGTAATATTCCTGTTAATTGTTAAATTAGATGTCATCACAAATACACAGGTGATAATATTCCAGTTAATTGTTAAATTAGATGTCATCACTAATACACAGGGGAAAATATTCCACTTAAATGTTAAATTAGTTGTCATGACAAGTACACAGGGGATAATATTCCAGTTAATTGTTAAATTAGATGTCATCACAAATACATAGTGGATAATATTCCAGTTAATTGTTTAATTAGATATCATCACTAATACACAGTGGATAATATTCCAGTTAATTGTTAAATTAGATGTCATCACTAACACACGGGTGATAATATTCCAGTTAGTTGTTAAGTTAGATGTCATCACTAATACACAGGGAATAATATTCCAGTTAATTGTTCAATTAGATGTCATCACTATTGCACAGGTGATAATCTTCCAGTTAATTGTTAAATTAGATGTCATCACTAATACACAGGGGATAATATTCCAGTAAATTTTTAAATTAGATGTCATCACTAATACACAGGAGATAATATTCCGGTGAATTGTTTAATTAGATGTCATCACTAATACACAGGGGAGAATATTCCAGTTAATTGTTAAATTAGATATCATCACTAATACACAGGGGAGAATATTCCAGTTAATAGTTAAATTAGATGTCATCACTAATACACAGGTGATAATATTCCAGTTAATTGTTAAGTTAGATGTCATAACTAATACACAGGGAATAATATTCCAGTTAATTGTTCAATTAGATGTCATCACTATTGCACTGGTGATAATCTTCCAGTTAATTGTTAAATTAGATGTCATCACTAATACACAGGGGATAATATTCCAGTAAATTTTTAAATTAGATGTCATCACTAATACACAGGGGATAATATTCCGGTTAATTGTTTAATTAGATGTCATCACTAATACACAGGGGAGAATATTCCAGTTAATTGTTAAATTAGATGTCATCACTAATACACAGGTGATAATATGCCAGTTCATTATTAAATTAGATGTCATCACTAATACACAGGTGATAATATTCCAGTTAATTGTTCAATTAGATGTCATCACTAATACACAGGCGATAATATTCCAGTTAATTGTTAAATTAGATGTCATCACTAATACACAGGTGATAATATTCCAGTTAATTGTTAAATTAGATATCATCACTAATACACAGGGGAGAATATTCCAGTTAATTGTTAAATTAGATGTCATCACTAATACACAGGTGGTCATATTCCAGTTAATTGTTAAGTTAGATGTCATCACTAATACACAGGTGATAATATTCCAGTTAATTGTTAAATTAGATGTCATCACTAATACACAGGTGATAATATTCCAGTTAATTGTTAAGTTAGATGTCATCACTAATACACAGGTGATAATATTCCGGTTAATTGTTAAATTAGATGTCATCACTAATACACAGGGGATAATATTCCAGTTAATTGTTAAATTAGATGTCATCACTAATACACAGCGGATAATATTCCAGTTAATTGTTAAATTAGATGTCATCACTAATACACAGGGGATAATATTCCGGTTAATTGTTAAATTAGATGTCATCACTAATACACAGGTGATAATATTCCAGTTAATTGTTAAATTAGATGTCATCACTAATACACTGGGGAGAATATTCCAGTTAATTGATAAATTAGATGTCATCACTAATACTCTGGGGAAAATATTGCAGTTAATTGTTAAATTAGATGTCATCACGAATGCACAGGTGATAATCTTCCCGTTAATTGTTAAATTAGATTTCATCACGAATGCACAGGTGATAATATTCCGGTTAATTGTTTAATTAGATATCATCACTAATACGCAGGGAAGAATATTCCATTTAATTGTTTCATTAGATGTCATCACTAATGCACAGGTGATAATCTGCCTCTAAATTGTTAAATTAGATGTCATCACTAATACACAGGTGATAATATTCCAGTTAATTGTTAAATTAGATGTCATCACTAATACACAGGGGATAATATTCCGGTTAATTGTTAAATTAGATGTCATCACTAATACACAGGTGATAATATTCCAGTTAATTGTTTAGTTAGATGTCATCACTAATACACAGGTGATAATATTCCAGTTAATTGTTAAATTAGATGTCATCACTAATACACAGGTGATAATATTCCAGTTAATTGTTAAATTAGATGTCATCACTAATACACAGGGGATAATATTCCAGTTAATTGTTTAATTAGATGTCATCACTAATACACGGGGGATAATGTTCCAGTTAATTGTTAAATTAGATGTCATCACTAATGCACAGGTGATAATCTTCCAGTTAGTTGTTTAATTAGATGTCATCACTAATGCACAGGTGATAAATCTTCCAGTTAATTGTCAAATTAGATGTCATCACTAATGCTCAGGTGATAATCTTCCAGTTAATTGTTAAATTAGATGTCATCACTAATACACAGGGGATAATATTCCAGTTAATTGTTAAATTAGATGTCATCACTAATACACAGCGGATAATATTCCAGTTAATTGTTAAATTAGATGTCATCACTAAAACACAGGGGATAATATTCCGGTTAATTGTTAAATTAGATGTCATCACTAATACACAGGTGATAATATTCCAGTTAATTGTTAAATTAGATGTCATCACTAATACACTGGGGAGAATATTCCAGTTAATTGTTAAATTAGATGTCATCACTAATACTCTGGGGAAAATATTGCAGTTAATTGTTAAATTAGATGTCATCACGAATGCACAGGTGATAATCTTCCCGTTAATTGTTAAATTAGATTTCATCACGAATGCACAGGTGATAATATTCCGGTTAATTGTTTAATTAGATATCATCACTAATACGCAGGGAAGAATTAACATTTAATTGTTTCATTAGATGTCATCACTAATGCACAGGTGATAATCTGCCTCTAAATTGTTAAATTAGATGTCATCACTAATACACAGGTGATAATATTCCAGTTAATTGTTAAATTAGATGTCATCACTAATACACAGGGGATAATATTCCGGTTAATTTCTTAAATTAGATGTCATCACTAATACACAGGTGATAATATTCCAGTTAATTGTTTAGTTAGATGTCATCACTAATACACAGGTGATAATATTCCTGTTAATTGTTAAATTAGATGTCATCACTAATACACAGGTGATAATATTCCAGTTAATTGTTAAATTAGATGTCATCACTAATACACAGGGGATAATATTCCAGTTAATTGTTTAATTAGATGTCATCACTAATACACGGGGGAAAATGTTCCAGTTAATTGTTAAATTAGATGTCATCACTAATGCACAGGTGATAATCTTCCAGTTAGTTGTTAAATTAGATGTCATCACTAATGCACAGGTGATAAATCTTCCAGTTAATTGTCAAATTAGATGTCATCACTAATGCACAGGTGATAATCTTCCAGTTAGTTGTTAAGTTAGATGTCATCACTAATACACAGGTGATAATATTCCGGTTAATTGTTAAATTAGATGTCATCACTAATACACAGGGGATAATATTCCAGTTAATTGTTAAATTAGATGTCATCACTAATACACAGCGGATAATATTCCAGTTAATTGTTAAATTAGATGTCATCACTAATACACAGGGGATAATATTCCGGTTAATTGTTAAATTAGATGTCATCACTAATACACAGGTGATAATATTCCAGTTAATTGTTAAATTAGATGTCATCACTAATACACTGGGGAGAATATTCCAGTTAATTGTTAAATTAGATGTCATCACTAATACACTGGGGAAAATATTGCAGTTAATTGTTAAATTAGATGTCATCACGAATGCACAGGTGATAATCTTCCCGTGAATTGTTAAATTAGATTTCATCACGAATGCACAGGTGATAATATTCCGGTTAATTGTTTAATTAGATATCATCACTAATACGCAGGGAAGAATATTCCATTTAATTGTTTCATTAGATGTCATCACTAATGCACAGGTGATAATCTGCCTCTTAATTGTTAAATTAGATGTCATCACTAATACACAGGTGATAATATTCCAGTTAATTGTTAAATTAGATGTCATCACTAATACACAGGGGATAATATTCCGGTTAATTGTTAAATTAGATGTCATCACTAATACACAGGTGATAATATTCCAGTTAATTGTTAAGTTAGATGTCATCACTAATACACAGGGGATAATATTCCAGTTAATTGTTTAATTAGATGTCATCACTAATACACGGGGGATAATGTTCCAGTTAATTGTTAAATTAGATGTCATCACTAATGCACAGGTGATAATCTTCCAGTTAGTTGTTAAATTAGATGTCATCACTAATGCACAGGTGATAAATCTTCCAGTTAATTGTCAAATTAGATGTCATCACTAATGCACAGGTGATAATATTCCAGTTAGTTGTTAAATTAGATGTCATCACTAATGCACAGGTGATAAATCTTCCAGTTAATTGTCAAATTAGATGTCATCACTAATGCACAGGTGATAATATTCCAGTTAGTTGTTAAATTAGATGTCATCACTAACACACGGCGGATAATAATTCCAGTTAATTGTTAAGTTAGATGTCATCACTAATACACAGGGGATAATATTCCAGTTAATTGTTTAATTAGATGTCATCACTATTACACGGGGGATAATGTTCCAGTTAATTGTTAAAATAGATGTCATCACTAATGCACAGGTGATAATCTTCCAGTTAGTTGTTAAATTAGATGTCATCACAAATGCACAGGTGATAATATTCCTGTTAATTGTTAAATTAGATGTCATCTCTAATACACAGGGGCTAATATTCCGGTTAATTGTTAAATTAGATGTTATCACTAATACACAGGGGAGAATATTCCAGTTAATTGTTAAATTAGATGTCATCACTAATACACAGGGGGTAATATTCCTGTTAATTGTTAAATTAGATGTCATCACTAATACACAGGGGATAATCTTCCAGTTAATTGTTAAATTAGATGTCATCACTATTACACAGGGGATAACATTCCACTTAATTGTTAAATTAGATGTCATCACAAAGACACAGGGGATAATATTCCGATTAATTGTTAAATTAGATGTCATCACTAATACACAGGGGATAATATTCCAGTTAATTGCTTAATTAGATGTCATCACTAATGCACAGGTGATAATCTTCCAGTTAATTGCTAAATTAGATGTCATCACTAATACACAGGTGATAATATTCCAGTTAATTGTTAAATTAGATGTCATCACTAATACACAGGGGAAAATATTCCACTTAAATGTTAAATTAGTTGTCATGACAAATACACAGGGGATAATATTCCAGTTAATTGTTAAATTAGATGTCATCACAAATACATAGTGGATAATATTCCAGTTAATTGTTAAATTAGATATCATCACTAATACACAGTGGATAATATTCCAGTTAATTGTTAAATTAGATGTCATCACTCATACACAGGTGATAATATTCCAGTTCGTTGTTAAGTTAGATGTCATCACTAATACACAGGCGATAATATTCCAGTTAATTGTTCAATTAGATATCATCACGAATACATTGTTGATAATATTCCAGTTAATTGTTAAATTAGATGTCATCACTAATACACATGGGGTAAAATTCCAGTTAATTGTTTAATTGGATGTCATCACAAATACACAGGGGATAATATTCCAGTTAATTATTAAATTAGATGTCATCACTAATACACAGGGGATAATATTCCAGTTAATTGTTAAATTAGATGTCATCACTAATGCACAGGTGATAATCTTCCAGTTAGTTGTTAAATTAGATGTCATCACTAATGCACAGGTGATAAATCTTCCAGTTAATTGTCAAATTAGATGTCATCACTAATGCACAGGTGATAATCTTAAAGTTAGTTGTTAAGCTAGATGTCATCACTAATACACAGGTGATAATATTCCGGTTAATTGTTAAATTAGATGTCATCACTAATACACAGGGGATAATATTCCAGTTAATTGTTAAATTAGATGTCATCACTAATACACAGCGGATAATATTCCAGTTAATAGTTAAATTAGATGTCATCACTAATACACAGGGGATAATATTCCGGTTAATTGTTAAATTAGATGTCATCACTAATACACAGGTGATAATATTCCAGTTAATTGTTAAATTAGATGTCATCACTAATACACTGGGGAGAATATTCCAGTTAATTGTTAAATTAGATGTCATCACTAATACACTGGGGAAAATATTGCAGTTAATTGTTAAATTAGATGACATCACGAATGCACAGGTGATAATTTTCCCGTTAATTGTTAAATTAGATTTCATCACGAATGCACAGGTGATAATATTCTGGTTAATTGTTTAATTAGATATCATCACTAATACGCAGGGAAGAATATTCCATTTAATTGTTTCATTAGATGTCATCACTAATGCACAGGTGATAATCTGCCTCTTAATTGTTAAATTAGATGTCATCACTAATACACAGGTGATAATATTCCAGTTAATTGTTAAATTAGATGTCATCACTAATACACAGGGGATAATATTCCGGTTAATTGTTAAATTAGATGTCATCACTAATACACAGGTGATAATATTCCAGTTAATTGTTAAGTTAGATGTCATCACTAATACACAGGTGATAATATTCCAGTTAATTGTCAAATTAGATGTCATCACTAATACACAGGTGATAATATTCCAGTTAATTGTTAAATTAGATGTCATCACTAATACACAGGGGATAATATTCCAGTTAATTGTTTAATTAGATGTCATCACTAATACACGGGGGATAATGTTCCAGTTAATTGTTAAATTAGATGTCATCACTAATGCACAGGTGATAATCTTCCAGTTAGTTGTTAAATTAGATGTCATCACTAATGCACAGGTGATAAATCTTCCAGTTAATTGTCAAATTAGATGTCATCACTAATGCACAGGTGATAATATTCCAGTTAGTTGTTAAATTAGATGTCATCACTAACACACGGCGGATAATAATTCCAGTTAATTGTTAAATTAGATGTCATCACTAATACACAGGGGATAATATTCCAGTTAATTGTTTAATTAGATGTCATCACTAATACACGGGGGATAATGTTCCAGTTAATTGTTAAAATAGATGTCATCACTAATGCACAGGTGATAATCTTCCAGTTAGTTGTTAAATTAGATGTCATCACTAATGCACAGGTGATAATTTCCAGTTAATTGTTAAATAAGATGTCATCACTAATACACAGGCGATAATATTCCAGTTAATTGTTCAATTAGATATCATCACGAATACATTGTTGATAATATTCCAGTTAATTGTTAAATTAGATGTCATCACTAATACACGGGGGATAATATTCCAGTTAATTGTTAAATTAGATGTCATCACCAATGCACAGGTGATAATCTTCCAGTTAATTGTTAAATTAGATGTCATCACTAATACACAGGGGAGAATATTCCAGTTAATTGTTAAATTAGATGTCATCACTAATACACAGGGGATAATATTCCTGTTAATTGTTAAATTAGATGTCATCTCTAATACACAGGGGCTAATATTCCGGTTAATTGTTAAATTAGATGTCATCACTAATACACAGGGGAGAATATTCCAGTTAATTGTTAAATTAGATGTCATCACTAATACACAGGGGATAATATTCCTGTTAATTGTTAAATTAGATGTCGTCACTAATACACAGGGGATAATATTCCAGTTAATTGTTAAATTAGATGTCATCACTAATACACAGGTGATAATCTTCCAGTTAATTGTTAAATTAGATGTCATCACTAATACACAGGTGATAATATTCCTGTTAATTGTTAAATTAGATGTCATCTCTAATACACAGGGGCTAATATTCCGGTTAATTGTTAAATTAGATGTCATCACTAATACACAGGGGAGAATATTCCAGTTAATTGTTAAATTAGATGTCATCACTAATACACAGGGGATAATATTCCTGTTAATTGTTAAATTAGATGTCATCACTAATACACAGGGGATAATATTCCAGTTAATTGTTTAATTAGATGTCATCACTAATACACGGGGGATAATGTTCCAGTTAATTGTTAAATTAGATGTCATCACTAATGCACAGGTGATAATCTTCCAGTTAGTTGTTAAATTAGATGTCATCACTAATGCACAGGTGATAAATCTTCCAGTTAATTGTCAAATTAGATGTCATCACTAATGCACAGGTGATAATATTCCAGTTAGTTGTTAAATTAGATGTCATCACTAACACACGGCGGATAATAATTCCAGTTAATTGTTAAATTAGATGTCATCACTAATACACAGGGGATAATATTACAGTTAATTGTTTAATTAGATGTCATCACTAATACACGGGGGATAATGTTCCAGTTAATTGTTAAAATAGATGTCATCACTAATGCACAGGTGATAATCTTCCAGTTAGTTGTTAAATTAGATGTCATCACTAATGCACAGGTGATAATTTCCAGTTAATTGTTAAATAAGATGTCATCACTAATACACAGGCGATAATATTCCAGTTAATTGTTCAATTAGATATCATCACGAATACATTGTTGATAATATTCCAGTTAATTGTTAAATTAGATGTCATCACTAATACACGGGGGATAATATTCCAGTTAATTGTTAAATTAGATGTCATCACCAATGCACAGGTGATAATCTTCCAGTTAATTGTTAAATTAGATGTCATCACTAATACACAGGGGAGAATATTCCAGTTAATTGTTAAATTAGATGTCATCACTAATACACAGGGGATAATATTCCTGTTAATTGTTAAATTAGATGTCATCTCTAATACACAGGGGCTAATATTCCGGTTAATTGTTAAATTAGATGTCATCACTAATACACAGGGGAGAATATTCCAGTTAATTGTTAAATTAGATGTCATCACTAATACACAGGGGATAATATTCCTGTTAATTGTTAAATTAGATGTCGTCACTAATACACAGGGGATAATATTCCAGTTAATTGTTAAATTAGATGTCATCACTAATACACAGGTGATAATCTTCCAGTTAATTGTTAAATTAGATGTCATCACTAATACACAGGGGAGAATATTCCAGTTAATTGTTAAATTAGATGTCATCACTAATACACAGGGGATAATATTCCTGTTAATTGTTAAATTAGATGTCGTCACTAATACACAGGGGATAATATTCCAGTTAATTGTTAAATTAGATGTCATCACTAATACACAGGTGATAATCTTCCAGTTAATTGTTAAATTTGATGTCATCACTAATACATAGTGTTTAATATTCCAGTTAATTGTTAAATTAGATGTCATCACTAAAACACAGGTGATAATATTCCAGTTAATTGTTAAATTAGATGTCATCACTAATACACAGGGGATAATATTCCAGTTAATTGTTGAATTAAATGTCATCACTAATGCACAGGTGATAATCTTCTAGTTAGTTGTTAAATTAGATGTCATCACTAATACACGGGGGATAATAATCCAGTTAATTGTTAAATTAGATGTCATCACTAATACACAAGGGATAATATTCCAGTTAATTGTTAAATTAGATGTCATCACTAATGCACAGGTGATAATCTTCCAGTTAATTGTTAAATTAGATGTCATCACTAATACACAGGCGATAATATTCCAGTTAATTGTTAAATTAGATATCATCGCTAATACACAGGCGATAATATTCCAGTTAATTGTTAAATGAGATGTCATCACTAATACACGGGGGATAATATTCCAGTTAATTGTTAAATTAGATGTCATCACTAATGCACAGGTGATAATCTTCCAGTTAATTGTTAAATTAGATGTCATCACGAATACACGGGAAAATATTCCAGTAAATTTTTAAATAAATGTCATCACTAATACACAGGTGATAATATTCCAGTTAATTGTTAAATTAGATGTCATCACTAAAACACAGTGATAATATTCCAGTTAATTGTTAAATTAGATGTCATCACTAATACACAGGGGATAATATTCCAGTTAATTGTTTAATTAGATGTCATCACTAATACACGGGGGATAATGTTCCAGTTAATTGTTAAATTAGATGACATCACTAATGCACAGGTGATAATCTTCCAGTTAGTTGTTAAATTAGATGTCATCACTAATGCACTGGTGATAATCTTCCAGTTAATTGTTAAATTAGATGTCATCACTAATGCACAGGTGATAATCTTCCAGTTAGTTGTTAAATTAGATGTCATCACTAATACACGGGGGATAATAATCCAGTTAATTGTTAAATTAGATGTCATCACTAATGCACAGGTGATAATCTTCCAGTTAGTTGTTAAATTAGATGTCATCACTAATGCACAGGTGATAATCTTCCAGTTAATTGTTAAATTAGATGTCATCACTAATACACAGGCGATAATATTCCAGTTAATTGTTAAATTAGATATCATCGCTAATACACAGGGGATAATATTCCAGTTAATTGTTAAATTAGATGTCATCACTAATACACGGGGGATAATATTCCAGTTTATTGTTAAATTAGATGTCATCCCTAATGCACAGGTGATAATCTTCCAGTTAATTGTTAAATTAGATGTCATCACTAATACACAGGGGATAATATTCCAGTAAATTTTTAAATTAGATGTCATCACTAATACACAGTTGATAATATTCCAGTTAATTGTTAAATTAGATGTCATCACTAATACACAGGTGATAATATTCCAGTTAATTGTTAAATTAGATGTCATCACTAAAACACAGGTGATAATATTCCAGTTAATTGTTAAATTAGATGTCATCACTAATACACAGGGGATAATATTCCAGTTAATTGTTAAATTAGATGTCATCACTAATACACAGGGGATAATATTCCAGTTAATTGTTAAATTAGATGTCATCACTAATACACAGGTGATAATCTTCCACTTAATTGTTAAATTAGATGTCACCACAAATACATAGTGGTTAATATTCCAGTTAATTGTTAAATTAGATGTCATCACTAAAACACAGGTGATAATATTCCAGTTAATTGTTAAATTAGATGTCATCACTAATACACTGGGGATAATATTCCAGTTAATTGTTTAATTTGATGTCATCACTAATACACAGGTGATAATATTCCAGTTAATTGTTAAATTAGATGTCATCACTAATACACAGGGGATAATATTCCAGTTAATTGTTTAATTAGATGTCATCACTAATCCACGGGGGATAATATTCCAGTTAATTGTTAAATTAGATGTCATCACTAAAACACAGGTGATAATATTCCAGTTAATTGTTAAATTAGATGTCATCACTAATACACAGGTGATAATATTCCGGTTAATTGTTAAATTAGATGTCATCACTAATACACAGGGGATAATATTCCAGTTAATTGTTAAATTAGATGTCATCACTAAAACACAGGTGATAATATTCCAGTTAATTGTTAAATTAGATGTCATCACTAAGACGCAGGGGATAATATTCCTGTTAATTGTTTAATTAGATGTCATCACTAATACACGGGTGATAATATTCCAGTTAATTGTTAAATTTGATGTCATCACTAATACACAGGGGACAATATTCCAGTTAATTGTTAAATTAGATGTCATCACTAATGCACAGGTGATAATCTTCCAGTTAATTGTTAAATTAGATGTCATCACTAATACACAGGCGATAATATTCCAGTTAATTGTTCAATTAGGTATCATCGCTAATACACAGGGGATAATATTCCAGTTAATTGTTAAATTAGATGTCATCACTAATACACGGCGGATAATATTCCAGTTAATTGTTAAATTAGATGTCATCACTAATGCACAGGTGATAATCTTCCAGTTAATTGTTAAATTAGATGTCATCACGAATACACAGGGGAGAATATTCCAGTTAATTGTTAAATTAGATGTCATCACTAATACACAGGGGATAGTATTCCAGTTAATTGTTAAATTAGATGTCATCACGAATACGCAGGGGATAATATTCCAGTTAATTGTTAAATTAGATGTCATCACTAATACACTGGTGATAATATTCCAATTAATTGTTTAATTAGATGTCATCACTAATACGCAGGGTAGAATATTCCATTTAGTAGTTTCATTAGATGTCATCACTAATGCACAGGTTATAATCCTTCACTTAATTGTTAAATTAGATGTCATCACTAATGAACAGGGGATAATATTCCACTTAATTGTTAAATTAGATGTCATCACTAATACACAGGGGATAATATTCCTGTTAATTGTTAAATTAGATGTCATCTCTAATACACAGGGGCTAATATTCCGGTTAATTGTTAAATTAGATGTCATCACTAATACACAGGGGATACTATTCCAGTTAATTGTTAAATCAGATGTCATCACTAATACACAGGTGATAATCTTCCAGTTAATTGTTAAATTAGATGTCATCACTCAGACACAGGGGATAACATTCCACTTAATTGTTAAATTAGATGTCATCACAAAGACACAGGGGATAATATTCCGATTAATTGTTAAATTAGATGTCATCACTAATACACAGGGGATAATGTTCCAGTTAATTGTTTGAATAGATGTCATCACTAATGCACAGTTGATAATCTTCCAGTTAATTGCTAAATTAGATGTCATCACTAATACACAGGTGATAATATTCCAGTTAATTGTTAAATTAGATGTCTTCACTAATACACAGGTGATAATATTCCAGTTAATTGTTAAATTAGATGTCATCACTAATACACAGGTGATAATATTCCAGTTAATTGTGAAATTAGATGTCATGACGAATACACAGGGGATAATACTCCTGTTAATTGGTAAATTAGATGTCATCACTAATACACAGGGGATAATATTCCAGCTATTTGTTAAATTAGATGTCATCACTCATACACAGGGGATAATATTCCAGTTAATTGTTAAATTAGATGTCATCACTAATGCACAGGGGATAATATTCCAGTTAATTGTTTAATTAGATGTCATCACTAATGCACAGGTGAAAATCTTCCAGTTATTTGCTAAATTAGATGTCATCACTAATACACAGGAGGTAATATCCCTGTTAATTGTTTAATTAGATGTCATCACAAATACACAGGTGATAATATTCCAGTTAATTGTTAAATTAGATGTCATCACTAATACACAGGGGAAAATATTCCACTTAAATGTTAAATTAGTTGTCATGACAAGTACACAGGGGATAATATTCCAGTTAATTGTTAAATTAGATGTCATCACAAATACATGGTGGATAATATTCCAGTTAATTGTTTAATTAGATATCATCACTAATACACAGTGGATAATATTCCAGTTAATTGTTAAATTAGATGTCATCACTAACACACGGGTGATAATATTCCAATTAGTTGTTAAGTTAGATGTCATCACTAATACACAGGGAATAATATTCCAGTTAATTGTTCAATTAGATGTCATCACTATTGCACAGGTGATAATCTTCCAGTTAATTGTTAAATTAGATGTCATCACTAATACACAGGGGATAATATTCCAGTAAATTTTTAAATTAGATGTCATCACTAATACACAGGGGATAATATTCCGGTGAATTGTTTAATTAGATGTCATCACTAATACACAGGGGAGAATATTCCAGTTAATTGTTAAATTAGATATCATCACTAATACACAGGGGAGAATATTCCAGTTAATTGTTAAATTAGATGTCATCACTAATACACAGGTGATAATATTCCAGTTAATTGTTAAGTTAGATGTCATAACTAATACACAGGGAATAATATTCCAGTTAATTGTTCAATTAGATGTCATCACTATTGCACTGGTGATAATCTTCCAGTTAATTGTTAAATTAGATGTCATCACTAATACACAGGGGATAATATTCCAGTAAATTTTTAAATTAGATGTCATCACTAATACACAGGGGATAATATTCCGGTTAATTGTTTAATTAGATGTCATCACTAATACACAGGGGAGAATATTCCAGTTAATTGTTAAATTAGATGTCATCACTAATACACAGGTGATAATATGCCAGTTCATTATTAAATTAGATGTCATCACTAATACACAGGTGATAATATTCCAGTTAATTGTTCAATTAGATGTCATCACTAATACACAGGGGATAATATTCCAGTTAATTGTTAAATTAGATGTCATCACTAATACACAGGTGATAATATTCCAGTTAATTGTTAAATTAGATATCATCACTAATACACAGGGGAGAATATTCCAGTTAATTGTTAAATTAGATGTCATCACTAATACACAGGTGGTCATATTCCAGTTAATTGTTAAGTTAGATGTCATCACTAATACACAGGTGATAATATTCCAGTTAATTGTTAAATTAGATGTCATCACTAATACACAGGTGATAATATTCCAGTTAATTGTTAAGTTAGATGTCATCACTAATACACAGGTGATAATATTCCGGTTAATTGTTAAATTAGATGTCATCACTAATACACAGGGGATAATATTCCAGTTAATTGTTAAATTAGATGTCATCACTAATACACAGCGGATAATATTCCAGTTAATTGTTAAATTAGATGTCATCACTAATACACAGGGGATAATATTCCGGTTAATTGTTAAATTAGATGACATCACTAATACACAGGTGATAATATTCCAGTTAATTGTTAAATTAGATGTCATCACTAATACACTGGGGAGAATATTCCAGTTAATTGTTAAATTAGATGTCATCACTAATACTCTGGGGAAAATATTGCAGTTAATTGTTAAATTAGATGTCATCACGAATGCACAGGTGATAATCTTCCCGTTAATTGTTAAATTAGATTTCATCACGAATGCACAGGTGATAATATTCCGGTTAATTGTTTAATTAGATATCATCACTAATACGCAGGGAAGAATATTCCATTTAATTGTTTCATTAGATGTCATCACTAATGCACAGGTGATAATCTGCCTCTAAATTGTTAAATTAGATGTCATCACTAATACACAGGTGATCATATTCCAGTTAATTGTTAAATTAGATGTCATCACTAATACACAGGGGATAATATTCCGGTTAATTTCTTAAATTAGATGTCATCACTAATACACAGGTGATAATATTCCAGTTAATTGTTTAGTTAGATGTCATCACTAATACACAGGTGATAATATTCCAGTTAATTGTTAAATTAGATGTCATCACTAATACACAGGTGATAATATTCCAGTTAATTGTTAAATTAGATGTCATCACTAATACACAGGGGATAATATTCCAGTTAATTGTTTAATTAGATGTCATCACTGATACACGGGGGATAATGTTCCAGTTAATTGTTAAATTAGATGTCATCACTAATGCACAGGTGATAATCTTCCAGTTAGTTGTTAAATTAGATGTCATCACTAATGCACAGGTGATAAATCTTCCAGTTAATTGTCAAATTAGATGTCATCACTAATGCACAGGTGATAATCTTCCAGTTAGTTGTAAAGTTAGATGTCATCACTAATACACAGGTGATAATATTCCGGTTAATTGTTAAATTAGATGTCATCACTAATACACAGGGGATAATATTCCAGTTAATTGTTAAATTAGATGTCATCACTAATACACAGCGGATAATATTCCAGTTAATTGTTAAATTAGATGTCATCACTAATACACAGGGGATAATATTCCGGTTAATTGTTAAATTAGATGTCATCACTAATACACAGGTGATAATATTCCAGTTAATTGTTAAATTAGATGTCATCACTAATACACTGGGGACAATATTCCAGTTAATTGTTAAATTAGATGTCATCACTAATACTCTGGGGAAAATATTGCAGTTAATTGTTAAATTAGATGTCATCACGAATGCACAGGTGATAATCTTCCCGTTAATTGTTAAATTAGATTTCATCACGAATGCACAGGTGATAATATTCCGGTTAATTGTTTAATTAGATATCATCACTAATACGCAGGGAAGAATATTCCATTTAATTGTTTCATTAGATGTCATCACTAATGCACAGGTGATAATCTGCCTCTAAATTGTTAAATTAGATGTCATCACTAATACACAGGTGATAATATTCCAGTTAATTGTTAAATTAGATGTCATCACTAATACACAGGGGATAATATTCCGGTTAATTGTTAAATTAGATGTCATCACTAATACACAGGTGATAATATTCCAGTTAATTGTTTAGTTAGATGTCATCACTAATACACAGGTGATAATATTCCAGTTAATTGTTAAATTAGATGTCATCACTAATACACAGGTGATAATATTCCAGTTAATTGTTAAATTAGATGTCATCACTAATACACAGGGGATAATATTCCAGTTAATTGTTTAATTAGATGTCATCACTAATACACGGGGGATAATGTTCCAGTTAACTGTTAAATTAGATGTCATCACTAATGCGCAGGTGATAATCTTCCAGTTAGTTGTTAAATTAGATGTCATCACTAATGCACAGGTGATAAATCTTCCAGTTAATTGTCAAATTAGATGTCATCACTAATGCACAGGTGATAATATTCCAGTTAGTTGTTAAATTAGATGTCATCACTAACACACGGCGGATAATAATTCCAGTTAATTGTTAAATTAGATGTCATCACTAATACACAGGGGATAATATTCCAGTTAATTGTTTAATTAGATGTCATCACTAATACACGGGGGATAATCTTCCAGTTAATTGTTAAAATAGATGTCATCACTAATGCACAGGTGATAATCTTCCAGTTAGTTGTTAAATTAGATGTCATCACTAATGCACAGGTGATAATCTTCCAGTTAATTGTTAAATAAGATGTCATCACTAATACACAGGCGATAATATTCCAGTTAATTGTTCAATTAGATATCATCACGAATACATTGTTGATAATATTCCAGTTAATTGTTAAATTAGATGTCATCACTAATACACGGGGGTAATATTCCAGTTAATTGTTAAATTAGATGTCATCACCAATGCACAGGTGATAATATTCCTGTTAATTGTTAAATTAGATGTCATCTCTAATACACAGGGGCTAATATTCCGGTTAATTGTTAAATTAGATGTCATCACTAATACACAGGGGAGAATATTCCAGTTAATTGTTAAATTAGATGTCATCACTAATACACAGGGGATAATATTCCTGTTAATTGTTAAATTAGATGTCATCACTAATACACAGGGGATAATATTCCAGTTAATTGTTAAATTAGATGTCATCACTAATACACAGGTGATAATCTTCCAGTTAATTGTTAAATTAGATGTCATCACTAATACACAGGGGATAACATTCCACTTAATTGTTAAATTAGATATCATCACAAAGACACAGGGGATAATATTCCGATTAATTGTTAAATTAGATGTCATCACTAATACACAGGGGATAATATTCCAGTTAATTGCTTAATTAGATGTCATCACTAATGCACAGGTGATAATCTTCCAGTTAATTGCTAAATTAGATGTCATCACTAATACACAGGTGATAATATTCCAGTTAATTGTTAAATTAGATGTCATCACTAATACACAGGGGAAAATATTCCACTTAAATGTTAAATTAGTTGTCATCACAAATACATAGTGGATAATATTCCAGTTAATTGTTAAATTAGATATCATCACTAATACACAGTGGATAATATTCCAGTTAATTGTTAAATTAGATGTCATCACTCATACACAGGTGATAATATTCCAGTTCGTTGTTAAGTTAGATGTCATCACTAATACACAGGGAATAATATTCCAGTTAATTGTTTAATTAAATGTCATGACTAATCCACAGGGGATAATATTCCAGTTAATTGTTAAATTAGATGTCATCACTAATACACATGGGGTAAAATTCCAGTTAATTGTTTAATTGGATGTCATCACAAATACACAGGGGATAATATTCCAGTTAATTATTAAATTAGATGTCATCACTAATACACAGGGGATAATATTCCAGTTAATTGTTAAATTAGATGTCATCACTAATGCACAGGTGATAATCTTCCAGTTAGTTGTTAAATTAGATGTCATCACTAATGCACAGGTGATAAATCTTCCAGTTAATTGTCAAATTAGATGTCATCACTAATGCACAGGTGATAATCTTAAAGTTAGTTGTTAAGTTAGATGTCATCACTAATACACAGGTGATAATATTCCGGTTAATTGTTAAATTAGATGTCATCACTAATACACAGGGGATAATATTCCAGTTAATTGTTAAATTAGATGTCATCACTAATACACAGCGGATAATATTCCAGTTTATTGTTAAATTAGATGTCATCACTAATACACAGGGGATCATATTCCGGTTAATTGTTAAATTAGATGTCATCACTAATACACAGGTGATAATATTCCAGTTAATTGTTAAATTAGATGTCATCACTAATACACTGGGGAGAATATTCCAGTTAATTGTTAAATTAGATGTCATCACTAATACACTGGGGAAAATATTGCAGTTAATTGTTAAATTAGATGTCATCACGAATGCACAGGTGATAATCTTCCCGTTAATTGTTAAATTAGATTTCATCACGAATGCACAGGTGATAATATTCTGGTTAATTGTTTAATTAGATATCATCACTAATACGCAGGGAAGAATATTCCATTTAATTGTTTCATTAGATGTCATCACTAATGCACAGGTGATAATCTGCCTCTTAATTGTTAAATTAGATGTCATCACTAATACACAGGTGATAATATTCCAGTTAATTGTTAAATTAGATGTCATCACTAATACACAGGGGATAATATTCCGGTTAATTGTTAAATTAGATGTCATCACTAATACACAGGTGATAATATTCCAGTTAATTGTTAAGTTAGATGTCATCACTAATACACAGGTGATAATATTCCAGTTAATTGTCAAATTAGATGTCATCACTAATACACAGGTGATAATATTCCAGTTAATTGTTAAATTAGATGTCATCACTAATACACAGGGGATAATATTCCAGTTAATTGTTTAATTAGATGTCATCACTAATACACGGGGGATAATGTTCCAGTTAATTGTTAAATTAGATGTCATCACTAATGCACAGGTGATAATCTTCCAGTTAGTTGTTAAATTAGATATCATCACTAATGCACAGGTGATAAATCTTCCAGTTAATTGTCAAATTAGATGTCATCACTAACACACGGCGGATAATAATTCCAGTTAATTGTTAAATTAGATGTCATCACTAATACACAGGGGATAATATTCCAGTTAATTGTTTAATTAGATGTCATCACTAATACACGGGGGATAATGTTCCAGTTAATTGTTAAAATAGATGTCATCACTAATGCACAGGTGATAATCTTCCAGTTAGTTGTTAAATTAGATGTCATCACTAATGCACAGGTGATAATCTTCCAGTTAATTGTTCAATTAGATATCATCACGAGTACATTGGTGATAATATTCCAGTTAATTGTTAAATTAGATGTCATCACTAATACACGGGGGATAATATTCCAGTTAATTGTTAAATTAGATGTCATCACCAATGCACAGGTGATAATCTTCCAGTTAATTGTTAAATTATATGTCATCACTAATACACAGGGGAGAATATTCCAGTTAATTGTTAAATTAGATGTCATCACTAATACACAGGGGATAATATTCCTGTTAATTGTTAAATTAGATGTCATCTCTAATACACAGGGGCTAATATTCCGGTTAATTGTTAAATTAGATGTCATCACTAATACACAGGGGAGAATATTCCAGTTAATTGTTAAATTAGATGTCATCACTAATACACAGGGGATAATATTCCTGTTAATTGTTAAATTAGATGTCGTCACTAATACACAGGGGATAATATTCCAGTTAATTGTTAAATTAGATGTCATCACTAATACACAGGTGATAATCTTCCAGTTAATTGTTAAATTAGATGTCATCACTAATACACAGGGGATAACATTCCACTTAATTGTTAAATTAGATGTCATCACAAAGACACAGGGGATAATATTCCGATTAATTGTTAAATTAGATGTCATCACTAATACACAGGGGATAATATTCCAGTTAATTGCTTAATTAGATGTCATCACTAAAGCACAGGTGATAATCTTCCAGTTAATTGCTAAATTAGATGTCATCACTAATACACAGGTGATAATATTCCAGTTAATTGTTAAATTAGATGTCATCACTCATACACAGGTGATAATATTCCAGTTAATTGTTAAATTAGATGTCATCACTAATACACAGGGGAAAATATTCCACTTAAATGTTAAATTAGTTGTCATGACAAATACACAGGGGATAATATTCCAGTTAATTGTTAAATTAGATGTCATCACAAATACATAGTGGATAATATTCCAGTTAATTGTTAAATTAGATATCATCACTAATACACAGTGGATAATATTCCAGTTAATTGTTAAATTAGATGTCATCACTCATACACAGGTGATAATATTCCAGTTAGTTGTTAAGTTAGATGTCATCACTAATACACAGGGAATAATATTCCAGTTAATTGTTTAATTAAATGTCATGACTAATCCACAGGGGATAATATTCCAGTTAATTGTTAAATTAGATGTCATCACTAATACACATGGGGTAATATTCCAGTTAATTGTTAAGTTAGATGTCATCACTAATACACAGGGAATAATATTCCAGTTAATTGTTTAATTAAATGTCATGACTAATCCACAGGGGATAATATTCCAGTTAATTGTTTAATTAGATGTCATCACTAATACACGGGGGATAATGTTCCAGTTAATTGTTAAATTAGATGTCATCACTAATGCACAGGTGATAATCTTCCAGTTAGTTGTTAAATTAGATGTCAGCACTAATGCACAGGTGATAAATCTTCCAGTTAATTGTCAAATTAGATGTCATCACTAATGCACAGGTGATAATCTTCCAGTTAGCTGTTAAATTAGATGTCATCACTAACACACGGCGGATAATAATTCCAGTTAATTGTTAAATTAGATGTCATCGCTAATACACAGGGGATAATATTCCAGTTAATTGTTTAATTCGATGTCACCACTAATACACGGGGGATAATGTTCCAGTTAATTGTTAAAATAGATGTCATCACTAATGCACAGGTGATAATCTTCCAGTTAGTTGTTAAATTCGATGTCATCACTAATGCACAGGTGATAATCTTCCAGTTAATTGTTAAATTAGATGTCATCACTAATACACAGGCGATAATATTCCAGTTAATTGTTCAATTAGATATCATCACGAATACACTGGTGATAATATTCCACTTAATTGTTAAATTAGATGTCATCACTAATACACGGGGGATAATATTCCAGTTAATTGTTAAATTAGATGTCATCACCAATGCACAGGTGATAATCTTCCAGTTAATTGTTAAATTAGATGTCATCACTAATACACAGGGGAGAATATTCCAGTTAATTGTTAAATTAGATGTCATCACTAATACACAGGGGATAATATTCCTGTTAATTGTTAAATTAGATGTCATCTCTAATACACAGGGGCTAATATTCCGGTTAATTGTTAAATTAGATGTCATCACTAATACACAGGGGAGAATATTCCATTTAATTGTTAAATTAGATGTCATCACTAATACACAGGGGATAATATTCCTGTTAATTGTTAAATTAGATGTCATCACTAATACACAGGTGATAATCTTCCAGTTAATTGTTAAATTAGATGTCATCACTAATACACAGGGGATAACATTCCACTTAATTGTTAAATTAGATGTCATCACAAAGACACAGGGGATAATATTCCGATTAATTGTTAAATTAGATGTCATCACTAATACACAGGGGATAATATTCCAGTTAATTGCTTAATTAGATGTCATCACTAATGCACAGGTGATAATCTTCCAGTTAATTGCTAAATTAGATGTCATCACTAATACACAGGTGATAATATTCCAGTTAATTGTTAAATTAGATGTCATCACTCATACACAGGTGATAATATTCCAGTTAATTGTTAAATTAGATGTCATCACTAATACACAGGGGAAAATATTCCACTTAAATGTTAAATTAGTTGTCATGACAAATACACAGGGGATAATATTCCAGTTAATTGTTAAATTAGATGTCATCACAAATACATAGTGGATAATATTCCAGTTAATTGTTAAATTAGATATCATCACTAATACACAGTGGATAATATTCCAGTTAATTGTTAAATTAGATATCATCACTAATACACAGTGGATAATATTCCAGTTAATTGTTTAATTAAATGTCATGACTAATCCACAGGGGATAATATTCCAGTTAATTGTTAAATTAGATATCATCACTAATACACAGTGGATAATATTCCAGTTAATTGTTTAATTAAATGTCATGACTAATCCACAGGGGATAATATTCCAGTTAATTGTTTAATTGGATGTCATCACAAATACACAGGGGATAATATTCCAGTTAATTATTAAATTAGATGTCATCACTAATACACAGGGGATAATATTCCAGTTAATTGTTAAATTAGATTTCATCACTAATGCACAGGTGATAATATTCCGCTTAATTGTTTAATTAGATATCATCACTAATACGCAGGGAAGAATATTCCATTTAATTGTTTCATTTGATGTCATCACGAATACACAGGGGATAATATTCCAGTTAATTGTTAAATTAGATGTCATCACTAATGCACAGGTGATAATCTTCCAGTTAATTGTAAAATTAGATGTCATGACTAATCCACAGGGGATAATATTCCAGTTAATTGTTAAATTAGATGTCATCACTAATACACATGGGGTAATATTCCAGTTAATTGTTTAATGGGATGTCATCACAAATACACAGGGGATGATATTCCAGTTAATTATTAAATTAGATGTCATCACTAATACACAGGGGATTATATTCCAGTTAATTGTTAAATTAGATGTCATCACTAATACACAGGGGATAATATTCCAGTTAATTGTTTAATTAAATGTCATCACGAATACACAGGGGAGAATATTCCAGTTAATTGTTAAATTAGATGTCATCACTAATACACAGGGGAGAATATTCCAGTTAATTGTTAAATTAGATGTCATCACTAATACACAGGTGATAATATTCCAGTTAATTGTTAAATTAGATGTCATCACTAATACACAGGTGATAATATTCCAGTTAATTGTTTAATTAGATGTCATCACTAATACACAGGGGATAATATTCCAGTTAATTGTTAAATTAGATGTCATCACTAATACACAGGGGATAATATTCCAGTTAATTGTTAAATTAGATGTCATCACTAATACACAGGGGAGAATATTCCAGTTAATTGTTAAATTAGATGTCATCACTAATACACAGGTGATAATATTCCAGTTAATTGTTAAGTTAGATGTCATCACTAATACACAGGGGATAATATTCCAGTTAATTATTAAATTAGATGTCATCACTAATACACAGGTGATAATATTCCAGTTAATTGTTAAATTAGATGTCATCACTAATACACAGCTGATAATATTCCAGTTAATTGTTAAATTAGATGTCATCACTAATACACAGGTGATAATATTCCAGTTAATTGTTAAATTAGATGACATCACTAATACACAGGTGATAATATTCCAGTTAATTGTTAAATTAGATGTCATCACTAATACACAGGTGATAATATTCCAGTTAATTGTTAAATTAGATGTCATCACTAATACACAGGTGATAATATTCCGGTTAATTGTTAAATTAGATGTCATCACTAATACACAGGGGATAATATTCCAGTTAATTGTTAAATTAGATGTCATCACTCATACACAGCGGATAATATTCCAGTTAATTGTTAAATTAGATGTCATAACTAATACACAGGGGATAATATTCCGGTTAATTGTTAAATTAGATGTCTTCACCAATACACAGGTGATAATATTCCAGTTAATTGTTAAATTAGATGTCATCACTGATACACTGGGGAGAATATTCCAGTTAATTGTTAAATTAGTTGTCATCACGAATGCACAGGTGATAATCTTCCCGTTAATTGTTAAATTAGATTTCATCACGAATGCACAGGTGATAATATTCCGGTTAATTGTTTAATTAGATATCATCACTAATACGCAGGGAAGAATATTCCATTTAATTGTTTCATTAGATGTCATCACTAATGCACAGGTGATAATCTGCCTCTTAATTGTTAAATTAGATGTCATCACTAATACACAGGTGATAATATTCCAGTTAATTGTTCAATTAGATGTCATCACGAATGCACAGGTGATAATCTTCCCGTTAATTGTTAAATTAGATTTCATCACTAATGCACAGGTGATAATATTCCGCTTAATTGTTTAATTAGATATCATCACGAATACACAGTGGATAATATTCCAGTTAATTGTTAAATTAGATGTCATCACTCATACACAGGTGATAATATTCCAGTTAGTTGTTAAGTTAGATGTCATCACTAATACACAGGGGATAACATTCCACTTAATTGTTAAATTAGATGTCATCACTAATACACAGGGGATAATATTCCAGTTAATTGCTTAATTAGATGTCATCACTAATGCACAGGTGATAATCTTCCAGTTAATTGCTAAATTAGATGTCATCACTAATACACAGGTGATAATATTCCAGTTAATTGTTAAATTAGATGTCATCACTCATACACAGGTGATAATATTCCAGTTAATTGTTAAATTAGATGTCATCACTAATACACAGGGGAAAATATTCCACTTAAATGTTAAATTAGTTGTCATGACAAATACACAGGGGATAATATTCCAGTTAATTGTTAAATTAGATGTCATCACAAATACATAGTGGATAATATTCCAGTTAATTGTTAAATTAGATATCATCACTAATACACAGTGGATAATATTCCAGTTAATTGTTAAATTAGATGTCATCACTCATACACAGGTGATAATATTCCAGTTAGTTGTTAAGTTAGATGTCATCACTAATACACAGGGAATACTATTCCAGTTAATTGTTTAATTAAATGTCATGACTAATCCACAGGGGATAATATTCCAGTTAATTGTGAAATTAGATGTCATCACTAACACACATGGGGTAATATTCCAGTTAATTGTTTAATTGGATGTCATCACAAATACACAGGGGATAATATTCCAGTTAATTATTAAATTAGATGTCATCACTAATACACAGGGGATAATATTCCAGTTAATTGTTAAATTAGATTTCATCACTAATGCACAGGTGATAATATTCCGCTTAATTGTTTAATTAGATATCATCACTAATACGCAGGGAAGAATATTCCATTTAATTGTTTCCTTAGATGTCATCACTAATGCACAGGTGATAATCTGCCTCTTAATTGTTAAATTAGATGTCATCACTAATACACAGGTGATAATATTCCAGTTAATTGTTCAATTAGATGTCATCACGAATGCACAGGTGATAATCTTCCCGTTAATTGTTAAATTAGATTTCATCACTAATGCACAGGTGATAATATTCCGCTTAATTGTTTAATTAGATATCATCACGAATACACAGTGGATAATATTCCAGTTAATTGTTAAATTAGATGTCATCACTCATACACAGGTGATAATATTCCAGTTAGTTGTTAAGTTAGATGTCATCACTAATACACAGGGGATAACATTCCACTTAATTGTTAAATTAGATGTCATCACAAAGACACAGGGGATAATATTCCGATTAATTGTTAAATTAGATGTCATCACTAATACACAGGGGATAATATTCCAGTTAATTGCTTAATTAGATGTCATCACTAATGCACAGGTGATAATCTTCCAGTTAATTGCTAAATTAGATGTCATCACTAATACACAGGTGATAATATTCCAGTTAATTGTTAAATTAGATGTCATCACTCATACACAGGTGATAATATTCCAGTTAATTGTTAAATTAGATGTCATCACTAATACACAGGGGAAAATATTCCACTTAAATGTTAAATTAGTTGTCATGACAAATACACAGGGGATAATATTCCAGTTAATTGTTAAATTAGATGTCATCACAAATACATAGTGGATAATATTCCAGTTAATTGTTAAATTAGATATCATCACTAATACACAGTGGATAATATTCCAGTTAATTGTTAAATTAGATGTCATCACTCATACACAGGTGATAATATTCCAGTTAGTTGTTAAGTTAGATGTCATCACTAATACACAGGGAATACTATTCCAGTTAATTGTTTAATTAAATGTCATGACTAATCCACAGGGGATAATATTCCAGTTAATTGTGAAATTAGATGTCATCACTAACACACATGGGGTAATATTCCAGTTAATTGTTTAATTGGATGTCATCACAAATACGCAGGGGATAATATTCCAGTTAATTGTTAAATTAGATGTCATCACTAATGCACAGGTGATAATCTTCCAGTTAATTGTAAAATTAGATGTCATGACTAATCCACAGGGGATAATATTCCAGTTAATTGTTAAATTAGATGTCATCACTAATACACATGGTGTAATATTCCAGTTAATTGTTTAATGGGATGTCATCACAAATACACAGGGGATGATATTCCAGTTAATTATTAAATTAGATGTCATCACTAATACACAGGGGATTATATTCCAGTTAATTGTTAAATTAGATGTCATCACTAATACACAGGGGATAATATTCCAGTTAATTGTTTAATTAAATGTCATCACGAATACACAGGGGAGAATATTCCAGTTAATTGTTAAATTAGATGTCATCACTAATACACAGGGGAGAATATTCCAGTTAATTGTTAAATTAGATGTCATCACTAATACACAGGTGATAATATTCCAGTTAATTGTTAAATTAGATGTCATCACTAATACACAGGTGATAATATTCCAGTTAATTGTTTAATTAGATGTCATCACTAATACACAGGGGATAATATTCCAGTTAATTGTTAAATTAGATGTCATCACTAATACACAGGGGATAATATTCCAGTTAATTGTTAAATTAGATGTCATCACTAATACACAGGGGAGAATATTCCAGTTAATTGTTAAATTAGATGTCATCACTAATACACAGGTGATAATATTCCAGTTAATTGTTAAGTTAGATGTCATCACTAATACACAGGGGATAATATTCCAGTTAATTGTTAAATTAGATGTCATCACTAATACACAGGTGATAATATTCCAGTTAATTGTTAAATTAGATGTCATCACTAATACACAGCTGATAATATTCCAGTTAATTGTTAAATTAGATGTCATCACTAATACACAGGTGATAATATTCCAGTTAATTGTTAAATTAGATGACATCACTAATACACAGGTGATAATATTCCAGTTAATTGTTAAATTAGATGTCATCACTAATACACAGGTGATAATATTCCAGTTAATTGTTAAATTAGATGTCATCACTAATACACAGGTGATAATATTCCGGTTAATTGTTAAATTAGATGTCATCACTAATACACAGGGGATAATATTCCAGTTAATTGTTAAATTAGATGTCATCACTCATACACAGCGGATAATATTCCAGTTAATTGTTAAATTAGATGTCATAACTAATACACAGGGGATAATATTCCGGTTAATTGTTAAATTAGATGTCTTCACCAATACACAGGTGATAATATTCCAGTTAATTGTTAAATTAGATGTCATCACTGATACACTGGGGAGAATATTCCAGTTAATTGTTAAATTAGTTGTCATCACGAATGCACAGGTGATAATCTTCCCGTTAATTGTTAAATTAGATTTCATCACGAATGCACAGGTGATAATATTCCGGTTAATTGTTTAATTAGATATCATCACTAATACGCAGGGAAGAATATTCCATTTAATTGTTTCATTAGATGTCATCACTAATGCACAGGTGATAATCTGCCTCTTAATTGTTAAATTAGATGTCATCACTAATACACAGGTGATAATATTCCAGTTAATTGTTCAATTAGATGTCATCACGAATGCACAGGTGATAATCTTCCCGTTAATTGTTAAATTAGATTTCATCACTAATGCACAGGTGATAATATTCCGCTTAATTGTTTAATTAGATATCATCACGAATACACAGTGGATAATATTCCAGTTAATTGTTAAATTAGATATCATCACTCATACACAGGTGATAATATTCCAGTTAGTTGTTAAGTTAGATGTCATCACTAATACACAGGGAATAGTATTCCAGTTAATTGTTTAATTAAATGTCATGACTAATCCACAGGGGATAATATTCCAGTTAATTGTTAAATTAGATGTCATCACTAATACACATGGGGTAATATTCCAGTTAATTGTTTAATTGGATGTCATCACAAATACACAGGGGATAATATTCCAGTTAATTATTAAATTAGATGTCATCACTAATACACAGGGGATAATATACCAGTTAATTGTTAAATTAGATTTCATCACTAATGCACAGGTGATAATATTCCGCTTAATTGTTTAATTAGATATCATCACTAATACGCAGGGAAGAATATTCCATTTAATTGTTTCATTTGATGTCATCACGAATACACAGGGGATAATATTCCAGTTAATTGTTAAATTAGATGTCATCACTAATGCACAGGTGATAATCTTCCAGTTAATTGTAAAATTAGATGTCATGACTAATCCACAGGGGATAATATTCCAGTTAATTGTTTAATTGGATGTCATCACAAATACACAGGGGATGATATTCCAGTTAATTATTAAATTAGATGTCATCACTAATACACAGGGGATTATATCCAGTTAACTGTTAAATTAGATGTCATCACTAATACACAGGGGATAATATTCCAGTTAATTGTTTAATTAAATGTCATCACGAATACACAGGGGAGAATATTCCAGTTAATTGTTAAATTAGATGTCATCACTAATACACAGTGGAGAATATTCCAGTTAATTGTTAAATTGGATGTCATCACTAATACACAGGTGATAATATTCCAGTTAATTGTTAAATTAGATGTCATCACTAATACACAGGTGATAATATTCCAGTTAATTGTTTAATTAGATGTCATCACTAATACACAGGGGATAATATTCCAGTTAATTGTTTAATTAGATGTCATCACTAATACACAGGGGAGAATATTCCAGTTAATTGTTAAATTAGATGTCATCACTAATGCACAGGTGATAATATTCCAGTTAATTGTTTAATTAGATGTCATCACTAATACACAGGGGATAATATTCCAGTTAATTGTTAAATTAGATGTCATCACTAATACACAGGTGATAATATTCCAGTTAATTGTTAAATTAGATGTCATCACTAATACACAGGGGAGAATATTCCAGTTAATTGTTAAATTAGATGTCATCACTAATGCACAGGTGATAATCTTCCAGTTAATTGTAAAATTAGATGTCATGACTAATCCACAGGGGATAATATTCCAGTTAATTGTTAAATTAGATGTCATCACTAATACACATGGGGTAATATTCCAGTTAATTGTTTAATTGGATGTCATCACAAATACACAGGGGATGATATTCCAGTTAATTATTAAATTAGATGTCATCACTAATACACAGGGGATTATATTCCAGTTAACTGTTAAATTAGATGTCATCACTAATACACAGGGATAATATTCCAGTTAATTGTTTAATTAAATGTCATCACGAATACACAGGGGAGAATATTCCAGTTAATTGTTAAATTAGATGTCATCACTAATACACAGGGGAGAATATTCCAGTTAATTGTTAAATTAGATGTCATCACTAATACACAGGTGATAATATTCCAGTTAATTGTTAAATTAGATGTCATCACTAATACACAGGTGATAATATTCCAGTTAATTGTTTAATTAGATGTCATCACTAATACACAGGGGATAATATTCCAGTTAATTGTTTAATTAGATGTCATCACTAATACACAGGGGAGAATATTCCAGTTAATTGTTAAATTAGATGTCATCACTAATACACAGGTGATAATATTCCAGTTAATTGTTTAATTAGATGTCATCACTAATACACAGGGGATAATATTCCAGTTAATTGTTAAATTAGATGTCATCACTAATACACAGGTGATAATATTCCAGTTAATTGTTAAATTAGATGTCATCACTAATACACAGGGGAGAATATTCCAGTTAATTGTTAAATTAGATGTCATCACTAATACACAGGTTATAATATTCCAGTTAATTGTTAAGTTAGATGTCATCACTAATACACAGGGGATAATATTCCAGTTAATTGTTAAATTAGATGTCATCACTAATACACAGGTGATAATATTCCAGTTAATTGTTAAATTAGATGTCATCACTAATACACAGGTTATAATATTCCAGTTAATTGTTAAGTTAGATGTCATCACTAATACACAGGGGATAATATTCCAGTTAATTGTTAAATTAGATGTCATCACTAATACACAGGTGATAATATTCCAGTTAATTGTTAAATTAGATGTCATCACTAATACACAGCTGATAATATTCCAGTTAATTGTTAAATTAGATGTCATCACTAATACACAGGTGATAATACTCCAGTTAATTGTTAAATTAGATGACATCACTAATACACAGGTGATAATATTCCAGTTAATTGTTAAATTAGATGTCATCACTAATACACAGGTGATAATATTCCAGTTAATTGTTAAATTAGATGTCATCACTAATACACAGGTGATAATATTCCGGTTAATTGTTAAATTAGATGTCATCACTAATACACAGGGGATAATATTCCAGTTAATTGTTAAATTAGATGTCATCACTCATACACAGCGGATAATATTCCAGTTAATTGTTAAATTAGATGTCATAACTAATACACAGGGGATAATATTCCGGTTAATTGTTAAATTAGATGTCATCACTAATACACAGGTGATAATATTCCAGTTAATTGTTAAATTAGATGTCATCACTGATACACTGGGGAGAATATTCCAGTTAATTGTTAAATTAGTTGTCATCACGAATGCACAGGTGATAATCTTCCCGTTAATTGTTAAATTAGATTTCATCACGAATGCACAGGTGATAATATTCCAGTTAATTGTTTAATTAGATATCATCACTAATACGCAGGGAAGAATATTCCATTTAATTGTTTCATTAGATGTCATCACTAATGCACAGGTGATAATCTGCCTCTTAATTGTTAAATTAGATGTCATCACTAATACACAGGTGATAATATTCCAGTTAATTGTTCAATTAGATGTCATCACGAATGCACAGGTGATAATCTTCCCGTTAATTGTTAAATTAGATTTCATCACTAATGCACAGGTGATAATATTCCGCTTAATTGTTTAATTAGATATCATCACTAATACGCAGGGAAGAATATTCCATTTAATTGTTTCATTTGATGTCATCACTAATACACAGGGGATAATATTCCAGTTAATTGTTAAATTAGATGTCATCACTAATGCACAGGTGATAATCTTCCAGTTAATTGTTAAATTAGATGTCATGACTAATCCACAGGGGATAATATTCCAGTTAATTGTTAAATTAGATGTCATCACTAATACACATGGGGTAATATTCCAGTTAATTGTTTAATTAGATGTCATCACAAATACACAGGGGATGATATTCCAGTTAATTATTAAATTAGATGTCATCACTAATACACAGGGGATAATATTCCAGTTAATTGTTAAATTAGATGTCATCACTAATACACAGGGGATAATATTTCATTTAATTGTTTAATTAGATGTCATCACCAATGCACAGGTGGAAATCTTCCAGTTATTTGTTAAATTAGATGTCATCACTAATACACAGGGGATAATATTCCTGTTAATTGTTAAATTAGATGTCATCACTCATACACAGGTGATAATATTCCAGTTAATTGTTAAATTAGATGTCATCACTCATACACAGGGGATAATATTCCAGACAATTGTTAAATTAGATGTCTTCACTAATACACAGGGGATAATATTCCACTTAAATGTTAAATTAGACGTCATCACAAATACACAGTGGATAATATTCCAGTTAATTGTTAAATTAGATGTCATCACTAATACGCAGGGAATAATATTCCAGTTAATTGTTTAATTAGATGTCATCACTAATACACAGGGGAGAATATTCCAGTTAATTGTTAAATTAGATGTCATCACTAATACACAGGGGATAATCTTCCGGTTACTTGTTAAATTAGATGTCATCACTAATACAATGTGGTGAATCTTCCAGTTAATTGTTAAATTAGATGTCATCACGAATGCACAGGTGATAATCTTCCCGATAATTGTTAAATTAGATTTCATCACTAATGCACAGGTGATAATATTCCGGTTAATTGTTAAATTAGATGTCAGCACTAATACACTGGGGAGAATATTCCAGTTAATTGTTAAATTAGATGTCATCACGAATGCACAGGTGATAATCTTCCCGTTAATTGTTAAGTTAGATGTCATCACTATTGCACAGGTGATAATATTCCGCTTAATTGTTAAATTAGATGTCATCACTAATAGACAGGTGATAATCGGCCTCTTAATTGTTAAATTAGATGTCATCACTAATAGACAGGGGATAATATTCCACTTAATTGTTAAATTAGATGTCATCACTAATACACAGGTGATAATATTCCAGTTAACTGTTAAATTAGATGTCATCACTAATACACAGTGGATAATATTCCTGTTAATTGTTAAATTAGATGTCATCACTAATACACAGGTGATAATATTCCAGTTAATTGTTAAATTAGATGTCATCACTAATACACGGGGGATAATATTCCAGTTAATTGTTAAATTAGATGTCATCACTAATACACAGGGGATAATATTCCAGTTAATTGTTAAATTAGATGTCATCACTAATACACAGGTGATAATATTCCAGTTAATTGTTAAATTAGATATCATCACTAATACACAGGTGTTAATATTCCAGTTAATTGTTAAATTAGATGTCATCACAAAGACACAGGGGAGAATATTCCGATTAATTGTTAAATTAGATGTCATCACTAATACACAGGGGATAATATTCCAGTTAATTGTTTAATTAGATGTCATCACTAATGCACAGATGATAATCTTCCAGTAAATTGCTAAATTAGATGTCATCACTAATACACAGGTGATAATATTCCAGTTAATTGTTAAATTAGATGTCATCACTCATACACAGGTGATAATATTCCAGTTAATTGTTAAATTAGATGTCATGACTAACACACAGGTGATAATATTCCAGTTAACTGTTAAATTAGATGTCATGACTTATACACAGGGGATAATACTCCTGTTAATTGTTACATTAGATGTCATCACTAATAAACAGGGGATGATATTCCAGTTAAATGTTATATTAGATGTCTTGACTAATACACAGGGGATAATACTCCTGTTAATTGTTACATTAGATGTGATCGCTAATACACAGGGGATAATATTCCAGTTATTTGTTCAATTAGATGTCATCACTAATACACAGGGGTTAATATTCCAGTTAATTGTTAAATTAGATATCATCACGAATACACAGGTGATAATATTCCAGTTAATTGTTAAATTAGATGTCATCACGAATGCACAGGTGATAATCTTCCCGTTAATTGTTAAATTAGATTTCATCACTAATGCACAGGTGATAATATTCCGCTTAATTGTTTAATTAGATATCATCACTAATACGCAGGGAAGAATATTCCATTTAATTGTTTCATTAGATGTCATCACTAATACACAGGGGATAATATTCCAGTTAATTGTTAAATTAGATGTGATCACTAATACACAGGGGATAATATTCCAGTTATTTGTTAAATTAGATGTCATCACTAATACACAGGGGATAATATTCCAGTTAATTGTTAAATTAGATGTCATCACTAATACACATGGGGTAATATTCCAGTTAATTGTTTAATTGGATGTCATCACAAATACACAGGGGATAATATTCCAGTTAATTATTAAATTAGATGTCATCACTAATACACAGGGGATAATATTCCAGTTAATTGTTAAGTTAGATGTCATCACTAATACACAGGGGAGAATATTCCAGTTAATTGTTAAATTAGATGTCATCACTAATACACAGGGGATAATATTCCAGTTAATTGTTAAATTAGATGTCATCACTAATACACAGGTGATAATATTCCAGTTAATTGTTAAATTAGATATCATCACTAATACACAGGTGTTAATATTCCAGTTAATTGTTAAATTAGATGTCATCACAAAGACACAGGGGAGAATATTCCGATTAATTGTTAAATTAGATGTCATCACTAATACACAGGGGATAATATTCCAGTTAATTGTTTAATTAGATGTCATCACTAATGCACAGATGATAATCTTCCAGTAAATTGCTAAATTAGATGTCATCACTAATACACAGGTGATAATATTCCAGTTAATAGTTAAATTAGATGTCATCACTCATGCACAGGTGATAATATTCCAGTTAATTGTGAAATTAGATGTCATGACTAACACACAGGTGATAATATTCCAGTTAACTGTTAAATTAGATGTCATGACTTATACATAGGGGATAATACTCCTGTTAATTGTTACATTAGATGTCATCACTAACAAACATGGGATGATATTCCAGTTAAATGTTATATTAGATGTCATGACTAATACACAGGGGATAATACTCCTGTTAATTGTTACATTAGATGTGATCGCTAATACACAGGGGATAATATTCCAGTTATTTGTTCAATTAGATGTCATCACTAATACACAGGGGATAATATTCCAGTTAATTGTTAAATTAGATATCATCACGAATACACAGGTGATAATATTCCAGTTAATTGTTAAATTAGATGTCATCACGAATGCACAGGTGATAATCTTCCCGTTAATTGTTAAATTAGATTTCATCACTAATGCACAGGTGATAATATTCCGCTTAATTGTTTAATTAGATATCATCACTAATACGCAGGGAAGAATATTCCATTTAATTGTTTCATTAGATGTCATCACTAATACACAGGGGATAATATTCCAGTTAATTGTTAAATTAGATGTCATCACTAATACACATGGGGTAATATTCCAGTTAATTGTTTAATTGGATGTCATCAAAAATACACAGGGGATAATATTCCAGTTAATTATTAAATTAGATGGCATCACTAATACACAGGGGATAATATTCCAGTTAATTGTTAAATTAGATGTCATCACTAATACACAGGGGATAATATTCCATTTAATTGTTTAATTAGATGTCATCACTAATGCACAGGTGAAAATCTTCCAGTTATTTGTTAAATTAGATGTCATCACTAATACACGTGGGATAATATTCCAGTTAATTATTAAATTAGATGGCATCACTAATACACAGGGGATAATATTCCAGTTAATTGTTAAATTAGATGTCATCACTAATACACATGGGATAATATTCCAGTTAATTGTTTAATTAGATGTCATCACAAATACACAAGGGATAATATTCCAGTTAATTGTTAAATTAGATGTCATCACTAATAAACAGGGGATAATATTCCAGTTAATTGTTAAATTAGATGTCATCACTAATACACAGGGGATAATATTCCAGTTAATTGTTTAATTAGATGTCATCACTAATGCACAGGTGAAAATATTCCAGTTAATTGTTAAATTAGATGTCATCACTAATACACATGGGATAATATTCCAGTTAATTGTTTAATTAGATGTCATCACTGATACACAGGGATAATATTCCAGTTAATTGTTAAATTAGATGTCATCACTGATACACAGGGGATAATATTCCACTTAAATGTTAAATTAGTTGTCATGACAAATACACAGGGGATAATATTCCAGTTATTTGTTAAATTAGATGTCTTCACTAATACACAGGGGATAATATTCCACTTAATTGTTTAATTAGATGTCATCACTGATACACAGGGGATAATATTCCAGTTAATTGTTAAATTAGATGTCATCACTGATACACAGGGGATAATATTCCAGTTAATTGTTAAATTAGATTTCTTCATTAATACACAGGTGATAATATTCCAGTTAATTGTTTAATTAGATGTCAATACTAATGCACAGGTGAAAATATTCCAGTTAATTGTTAAATTAGATGTCATCACTAATACACATGGGATAATATTCCAGTTAATTGTTTAATTAGATGTCATCACTGATACACAGGGGATAATATTCCAGTTAATTGTTAAATTAGATGTCATCACTGATACACAGGGGATAATATTCCACTTAAATGTTAAATTAGTTGTCATGACAAATACACAGGGGATAATATTCCAGTTAATTGTTAAATTAGATGTCTTCACTAATACACAGGGGATAATATTCCACTTAAATGTTAAATTTGATGTCATCACAAATACATAGTGGATAATATTCCAGTTAATTGTTAAGTTAGATGTCATCACTAATACACAGGGGAGAATATTCCAGTTAATTGTTAAATTAGATGTCATCACTAATACACAGGGGATAATATTCCAGTTAATTATTAAATTAGATGGCATCACTAATACACAGGGGATAATATTCCAGTTAATTGTTAAATTAGATGTCATCACTAATACACAGGGGATAATATTCCATTTAATTGTTTAATTAGATGTCATCACTAATGCACAGGTGAAAATCTTCCAGTTATTTGTTAAATTAGATGTCATCACTAATACACAGGGGATAATATTTCATTTAATTGTTTAATTAGATGTCATCACTAATGCACAGGTGGAAATCTTCCAGTTATTTGTTAAATTAGATGTCATCACTAATACACAGGGGATAATATTCCTGTTAATTGTTAAATTAGATGTCATCACTCATACACAGGTGATAATATTCCAGTTAATTGTTAAATTAGATGTCATCACTCATACACAGGGGATAATATTCCAGACAATTGTTAAATTAGATGTCTTCACTAATACACAGGGGATAATATTCCACTTAAATGTTAAATTAGACGTCATCACAAATACACAGTGGATAATATTCCAGTTAATTGTTAAATTAGATGTCATCACTAATACGCAGGGAATAATATTCCAGTTAATTGTTTAATTAGATGTCATCACCAATACACAGGGGAGAATATTCCAGTTAATTGTTAAATTAGATGTCATCACTAATACACAGGGGATAATATTCCGGTTAATTGTTAAATTAGATGTCATCACTAATACAATGTGGTGAATCTTCCAGTTAATTGTTAAATTAGATGTCATCACGAATGCACAGGTGATAATCTTCCCGATAATTGTTAAATTAGATTTCATCACTAATGCACAGGTGATAATATTCCGGTTAATTGTTAAATTAGATGTCAGCACTAATACACTGGGGAGAATATGCCAGTTAATTGTTAAATTAGATGTCATCACGAATGCACAGGTGATAATCTTCCCGTTAATTGTTAAGTTAGATGTCATCACTATTGCACAGGTGATAATATTCCGCTTAATTGTTAAATTAGATGTCATCACTAATAGACAGGTGATAATCGGCCTCTTAATTGTTAAATTAGATGTCATCACTAATACACAGGTGATAATATTCCAGTTAATTGTTAAATTAGATGTCATCACTAATACACAGGTGATAATATTCCAGTTAACTGTTAAATTAGATGTCATCACTAATACACAGTGGATAATATTCCTGTTAATTGTTAAATTAGATGTCATCACTAATACACAGGTGATAATATTCCAGTTAATTGTTAAATTAGATGTCATCACTAATACACGGGGGATAATATTCCAGTTAATTGTTAAATTAGATGTCATCACTAATACACAGGGGATAATATTCCAGTTAATTGTTAAATTAGATGTCATCACTAATACACAGGTGATAATATTCCAGTTAATTGTTAAATTAGATATCATCACTAATACACAGGTGTTAATATTCCAGTTAATTGTTAAATTAGATGTCATCACAAAGACACAGGGGAGAATATTCCGATTAATTGTTAAATTAGATGTCATCACTAATACACAGGGGATAATATTCCAGTTAATTGTTTAATTCGATGTCATCACTAATGCACAGATGATAATCTTCCAGTAAATTGCTAAATTAGATGTCATCACTAATACACAGGTGATAATATTCCAGTTAATAGTTAAATTAGATGTCATCACTCATACACAGGTGATAATATTCCAGTTAATTGTTAAATTAGATGTCATGACTAACACACAGGTGATAATATTCCAGTTAACTGTTAAATTAGATGTCATGACTTATACATAGGGGATAATACTCCTGTTAATTGTTACATTAGATGTCATCACTAATAAACATGGGATGATATTCCAGTTAAATGTTATATTAGATGTCATGACTAATACACAGGGGATAATACTCCTGTTAATTGTTACATTAGATGTGATCGCTAATACACAGGGGATAATATTCCAGTTATTTGTTCAATTAGATGTCATCACTAATACACAGGGGATAATATTCCAGTTAATTGTTAAATTAGATATCATCACGAATACACAGGTGATAATATTCCAGTTAATTGTTAAATTAGATGTCATCACGAATGCACAGGTGATAATATTCCGCTTAATTGTTTAATTAGATATCATCACTAATACGCAGGGAAGAATATTCCATTTAATTGTTTCATTAGATGTCATCACTAATACACAGGGGATAATATTCCAGTTAATTGTTAAATTAGATGTCATCACTAATACACATGGGGTAATATTCCAGTTAATTGTTTAATTGGATGTCATCAAAAATACACAGGGGATAATATTCCAGTTAATTATTAAATTAGATGGCATCACTAATACACAGGGGATAATATTCCAGTTAATTGTTAAATTAGATGTCATCACTAATACACAGGGGATAATATTCCATTTAATTGTTTAATTAGATGTCATCACTAATGCACAGGTGAAAATCTTCCAGTTATTTGTTAAATTAGATGTCATCACTAATACACATGGGATAATATTCCAGTTAATTATTAAATTAGATGGCATCACTAATACACAGGGGATAATATTCCAGTTAATTGTTAAATTAGATGTCATCACTAATACACATGGGATAATATTCCAGTTAATTGTTTAATTAGATGTCATCACAAATACACAAGGGATAATATTCCAGTTAATTGTTAAATTAGATGTCATCACTAATAAACAGGGGATAATATTCCAGTTAATTGTTAAATTAGATGTCATCACTAATACACAGGGGATAATATTCCAGTTAATTGTTTAATTAGATGTCATCACTAATGCACAGGTGAAAATATTCCAGTTAATTGTTAAATTAGATGTCATCACTAATACACATGGGATAATATTCCAGTTAATTGTTTAATTAGATGTCATCACTGATACACAGGGATAATATTCCAGTTAATTGTTAAATTAGATGTCATCACTGATACACAGGGGATAATATTCCACTTAAATGTTAAATTAGTTGTCATGACAAATACACAGGGGATAATATTCCAGTTATTTGTTAAATTAGATGTCTTCACTAATACACAGGGGATAATATTCCACTTAATTGTTTAATTAGATGTCATCACTGATACACAGGGGATAATATTCCAGTTAATTGTTAAATTAGATGTCATCACTGATACACAGGGGATAATATTCCAGTTAATTGTTAAATTAGATTTCTTCACTAATACACAGGTGATAATATTCCAGTTAATTGTTTAATTAGATGTCAATACTAATGCACAGGTGAAAATATTCCAGTTAATTGTTAAATTAGATGTCATCACTAATACACATGGGATAATATTCCAGTTAATTGTTTAATTAGATGTCATCACTGATACACAGGGGATAATATTCCAGTTAATTGTTAAATTAGATGTCATCACTGATACACATGGGATAATATTCCACTTAAATGTTAAATTAGTTGTCATGACAAATACACAGGGGATAATATTCCAGTTAATTGTTAAATTAGATGTCTTCACTAATACACAGGGGATAATATTCCACTTAAATGTTAAATTTGATGTCATCACAAATACATAGTGGATAATATTCCAGTTAATTGTTAAGTTAGATGTCATCACTAATACACAGGGGAGAATATTCCAGTTAATTGTTAAATTAGATGTCATCACTAATACACAGGGGATAATATTCCAGTTAATTATTAAATTAGATGGCATCACTAATACACAGGGGATAATATTCCAGTTAATTGTTAAATTAGATGTCATCACTAATACACAGGGGATAATATTCCATTTAATTGTTTAATTAGATGTCATCACTAATGCACAGGTGAAAATCTTCCAGTTATTTGTTAAATTAGATGTCATCACTAATACACATGGGATAATATTCCAGTTAATTATTAAATTAGATGGCATCACTAATACACAGGGGATAATATTCCAGTTAATTGTTAAATTAGATGTCATCACTAATACACAGGTGATAATATTCCAGTTAATTGTTAAATTAGATGTCATCACGAATGCACAGGTGATAATATTCCGCTTAATTGTTTAATTAGATATCATCACTAATACGCAGGGAAGAATATTCCATTTAATTGTTTCATTAGATGTCATCACTAATACACAGGGGATAATATTCCAGTTAATTGTTAAATTAGATGTCATCACTAATACACATGGGGTAATATTCCAGTTAATTGTTTAATTGGATGTCATCAAAAATACACAGGGGATAATATTCCAGTTAATTATTAAATTAGATGGCATCACTAATACACAGGGGATAATATTCCAGTTAATTGTTAAATTAGATGTCATCACTAATACACAGGGGATAATATTCCATTTAATTGTTTAATTAGATGTCATCACTAATGCACAGGTGAAAATCTTCCAGTTATTTGTTAAATTAGATGTCATCACTAATACACATGGGATAATATTCCAGTTAATTATTAAATTAGATGGCATCACTAATACACAGGGGATAATATTCCAGTTAATTGTTAAATTAGATGTCATCACTAATACACATGGGATAATATTCCAGTTAATTGTTTAATTAGATGTCATCACAAATACACAAGGGATAATATTCCAGTTAATTGTTAAATTAGATGTCATCACTAATAAACAGGGGATAATATTCCAGTTAATTGTTAAATTAGATGTCATCACTAATACACAGGGGATAATATTCCAGTTAATTGTTTAATTAGATGTCATCACTAATGCACAGGTGAAAATATTCCAGTTAATTGTTAAATTAGATGTCATCACTAATACACATGGGATAATATTCCAGTTAATTGTTTAATTAGATGTCATCACTGATACACAGGGATAATATTCCAGTTAATTGTTAAATTAGATGTCATCACTGATACACAGGGGATAATATTCCACTTAAATGTTAAATTAGTTGTCATGACAAATACACAGGGGATAATATTCCAGTTATTTGTTAAATTAGATGTCTTCACTAATACACAGGGGATAATATTCCACTTAATTGTTTAATTAGATGTCATCACTGATACACAGGGGATAATATTCCAGTTAATTGTTAAATTAGATGTCATCACTGATACACAGGGGATAATATTCCAGTTAATTGTTAAATTAGATTTCTTCACTAATACACAGGTGATAATATTCCAGTTAATTGTTTAATTAGATGTCAATACTAATGCACAGGTGAAAATATTCCAGTTAATTGTTAAATTAGATGTCATCACTAATACACATGGGATAATATTCCAGTTAATTGTTTAATTAGATGTCATCACTGATACACAGGGGATAATATTCCAGTTAATTGTTAAATTAGATGTCATCACTGATACACAGGGGATAATATTCCACTTAAATGTTAAATTAGTTGTCATGACAAATACACAGGGGATAATATTCCAGTTAATTGTTAAATTAGATGTCTTCACTAATACACAGGGGATAATATTCCACTTAAATGTTAAATTTGATGTCATCACAAATACATAGTGGATAATATTCCAGTTAATTGTTAAGTTAGATGTCATCACTAATACACAGGGGAGAATATTCCAGTTAATTGTTAAATTAGATGTCATCACTAATACACAGGGGATAATATTCCAGTTAATTATTAAATTAGATGGCATCACTAATACACAGGGGATAATATTCCAGTTAATTGTTAAATTAGATGTCATCACTAATACACAGGGGATAATATTCCATTTAATTGTTTAATTAGATGTCATCACTAATGCACAGGTGAAAATCTTCCAGTTATTTGTTAAATTAGATGTCATCACTAATACACATGGGATAATATTCCAGTTAATTATTAAATTAGATGGCATCACTAATACACAGGGGATAATATTCCAGTTAATTGTTAAATTAGATGTCATCACTAATACACATGGGATAATATTCCAGTTAATTGTTTAATTAGATGTCATCACAAATACACAAGGGATAATATTCCAGTTAATTGTTAAATTAGATGTCATCACTAATAAACAGGGGATAATATTCCAGTTAATTGTTAAATTAGATGTCATCACTAATACACAGGGGATAATATTCCAGTTAATTGTTTAATTAGATGTCATCACTAATGCACAGGTGAAAATATTCCAGTTAATTGTTAAATTAGATGTCATCACTAATACACATGGGATAATATTCCGGTTAATTGTTTAATTAGATGTCATCACTGATACACAGGGATAATATTCCAGTTAATTGTTAAATTAGATGTCATCACTGATACACAGGGGATAATATTCCACTTAAATGTTAAATTAGTTGTCATGACAAATACACAGGGGATAATATTCCAGTTATTTGTTAAATTAGATGTCTTCACTAATACACAGGGGATAATATTCCACTTAATTGTTTAATTAGATGTCATCACTGATACACAGGGGATAATATTCCAGTTAATTGTTAAATTAGATGTCATCACTGATACACAGGGGATAATATTCCAGTCAATTGTTAAATTAGATTTCTTCACTAATACACAGGTGATAATATTCCAGTTAATTGTTTAATTAGATGTCAATACTAATGCACAGGTGAAAATATTCCAGTTAATTGTTAAATTAAATGTCATCACTAATACACATGGGATAATATTCCAGTTAATTGTTTAATTAGATGTCATCACTGATACACAGGGGATAATATTCCAGTTAATTGTTAAATTAGATGTCATCACTGATACACAGGGGATAATATTCCACTTAAATGTTAAATTAGTTGTCATGACAAATACACAGGGGATAATATTCCAGTTAATTGTTAAATTAGATGTCTTCACTAATACACAGGGGATAATATTCCACTTAAATGTTAAATTAGATGTCATCACAAATACATAGTGGATAATATTCCAGTTAATTGTTAAGTTAGATATCATCACGAATACACAGGTGATAATATTCCAGTTAATTGTTAAGTTAGATGTCATCACTAATACACAGGGGAGAATATTCCAGTTAATTGTTAAATTAGATGTCATCACTAATACACAGGGGATAATATTCCAGTTAATTGTTAAATTAGATGTCATCACTAATACACAGGGGATTAGATTCCAGTTAATTGTTTAATTAGATGTCATCACTAATGCACAGGTGAAAATCTTCCAGTTATTTGTTAAATTAGGTGTCATCACTAATACACAGGTGATAATATTCCAGTTAATTGTTAAATTAGATATCATCACTAATACACAGTGGATAATATTCCTGTTAATTGTTAAATTAGATGTCATCACTCATACACAGGTGATAATATTCCAGTTAATTGTTAAATTAGATGTCATCACTGGTACCCAGGGGATAATATTCCAGTTAAATGTCAGATTAGTTGTCATGACAAATACACAGCGGATAATATTCCAGTTAATTGTTAAATTAGATGTCTTCACTAATACACAGGGGATAATATTCCACTTAAATGTTAAATTAGATGTCATCACTAATACACAGGGGATAGTATTCCAGTTAATTGTTAAGTTAGATGTCATCACTAATACACAGGGAATAATATTCCAGTTAATTGTTAAATTAGATGTCATCACTAATACACAGGGGAGAATATTCCAGTTAATTGTTAAATTAGATGTCATCACAAATACGTAGTGGATAATATTCCAGTTAATTGTTAAATTAGATGTCATCACTAATACACAGGTGATAATATTCCAGTTAATTGTTAAGTTAGATGTCATCACTAATACACAGGGAATAATATTCCAGTTAATTGTTTAATTAGATGTCATCACTAATACACAGGGGAGAATATTCCAGTTAATTGTTAAATTAGATGCCATCACTAATACACAGGGGATAATATTCCAGTTAATTGTTAAGTTAGATGTCATCACTATTGCACAGGTGATAATCTTCCAGTTAATTGTTAAATTAGATGTCATCACTAATACACAGGGGAGAATATTCCAGTAAATTTTTAAATTAGATGTCATCACTAATACACAGGGGATAATATTCCAGTTAATTGGTTAATTAGATATCATCACTAATATACAGGTGATAATGTTCCGCTTAATTGTTTAATTAGATATCATCACTAATACGCAGGGAAGAATGTTCCATTTAATTGTTTCATTAGATGTCATCACTAATACACAGGGGATAATATTCCAGTTAATTGTTAAATTAGATGTCATGACTAATACACAGGGGATAATACTCCTGTTAATTGTTACATTAGATGTGATCACTAATACACAGGGGATAATATTCCAGTTATTTGTTAAATTAGATGTCATCACTAATACACAGGGGATAATATTCCAGTTAATTGTTAAATTAGATGTCATCACTAATACACATGGGGTAATATTCCAGTTAATTGTTTAATTGGATGTCATCACAAATACACAGGGGATAATATTCCAGTTAATTATTAAATTTGATGGCATCACTAATACACAGGGGATAATATTCCAGTTAATTGTTAAATTAGATGTCATCACTAATACACAGGGGATAATATTCCATTTAATTGTTTAATTAGATGTCATCACTAATGCACAGGTGAAAATCTTCCAGTTATTTGTTAAATTAGATGTCATCACTCATACACAGGTGATAATATTCCAGTTAATTGTTAAATTAGATGTCATCACTAATACACAGGGGATAATATTCTACTCAAATGTTAAATTAGTTGTCATGACAAATACACAGGTGATAATATTCCAGTTAATTGTTAAATTAGATGTCTTCACTAATACACAGGGGATAATATTCCGGTTAATTGTTTAATTAGATGTCATCACTAATACACAGGTGATAATATTCCAGTTAATTGTTTAATTAGATGTCATCACTAATACACAGGGGAGAATATTCCAGTTAATTGTTAAATTAGATGTCATCACTAATACACAGGGGATAATATTCCGGTTAATTGTTAAATTAGATATCATCACTAATACACAGGGGATAATATTCCAGTTAATTGTTAACTTAGATGTCATCACGAATGCACAGGTGATAATCCTCCCGTTAACTGTTAAATTAGATTTCATCACTAATGCACAGGTGATAATATTCCGCTTAATTGTTTAATTAGATATCATCACTAATACGCAGGGAAGAATATTCCATTTAATTGTTTCATTAGATGTCATCACTAATACTCAGGGCATAATATTCCAGTTAATTGTTAAATTAGATGTCATGACTAATACACAGGGGATAATACTCCTGTTAATTGTTACATTAGATATGATCACTAATACACAGGGGATAATATTCCAGTTATTTGTTAAATTAGATGTCATCACTAATACACATGGGGTAATATTCCAGTTAATTGTTAAATTAGATGTCATCACTAATACACATGGGGTAATATTCCAGTTAATTGTTTAATTGGATGTCATCACTAATACACATGGGGTAATATTCCAGTTAATTGTTTAATTGGATGTCATCACAAATGCACAGGGGATAATATTCCAGTTAATTATTAAATTAGATGTCATCACTAATACACAGGGGATAATATTCCAGTTAATTGTTAAATTAGATGTCATCACTAATACACAGGGGTAATATTCCATTTAATTGTTTAATTAGATGTCATCACTAATGCACAGGTGAAAATCTTCCAGTTATTTGTTAAATTAGATGTCATCACTAATACACAGGGGATAATATTCTTGTTAATTGTTAAATTAGATGTCATCACTCATACACAGGTGATAATATTCCAGTTAATTGTTAAATTAGATGTCATCACTAATACACAGGGGATAATATTCTACTCAAATGTTAAATTAGTTGTCATGACAAATACACAGGTGATAATATTCCAGTTAATTGTTAAATTAGATGTCTTCACTAATACACAGGGGATAATATTCCACTTATAATGTTAAATTAGATGTCATCACAAATACACACAGTGGATAATATTCCAGTTAATTGTTAAGTTAGATGTCATCACTAATACACAGGGGAGAATATTCCATTTAATTGTTAAGTTAGATGTCATCACTAATACAAAGGGGATAATATTCCGGTTATTTGTTAAATTAGATGGCATCACTAATACACTGGGGAGAATATTCCAGTTAATTGTTAAATTAGATGTCATCACGAATGCACAGATGATAATCTTCCCGTTAATTGTTAAATTAGATTTCATCACTAATGTACAGGTGATAATATTCCGGTTAATTGTTTAATTAGATGTCATCACTAATACACAGGTGATAATATTCCAGTTAATTGTTTAATTAGATGTCATCACTTATACACAGGGGAGAATATTCCAGTTAATTGTTAAATTAGATGTCATCACTAATACACAGGGGATAATATTCCGGTTAATTGTTAAATTAGATGGCATCACTAATACACTGGGGAGAATATTCCAGTTAATTGTTAAATTAGATGTCATCACGAATGCACAGGTGATAATCTTCCCGTTAATTGTTAAATTAGATTTAATCACTAATGCACAGGTGATAATATTCCGGTTAATTGTTTAATTAGATGTCATCACTAATACACTGGGGAGAATATTCCAGTTAATTGTCAAATTAGATGTCATCACGAATGCACATGTGATAATCTTCCCGTTAATTGTTAAATTAGACTTCATCACTAAGGCACAGGTGATAATATTCCGCTTAATTGTTAAATTAGATGTCATCACTAATACACAGGTGATAATCTGCCTCTTAATTGTTACATTGAATGTCATCACACATAGACAGGGGATAATATTCCACTTAATTGTTAAATTAGATTTCATCACTAATACACAGTGGATAATATTCCAGTTAATTGTTAAATTAGATGTCATCACGAATAGACAGGGGATAATATTCCACTTAATTGTTAAATTAGATGTCATCACTAATACACAGTGGATAATATTCCTGTTAATTGTTAAATTAGATGTCATCACTAATACACAGGTGATAATATTCCAGTTAATTGTTAAATTAGATGTCATCACTAATACACAGGGGATAATATTCCGGTTAATTGTTAAATTAGATGTCATCACTAATACACAGGGGATAATATTCCAGTTAATTGTTAAATTAGATGTCATCACTAATACACAGGTGATAATATTCCAGTTAATTGTTAAATTAGATAACATCACTAATACACAGGTGATAATATTCCAGTTAATTGTTAAATTAGATGTCATCACAAAGACACAGGGGATAATATTCCGATTAATTGTTAAATTAGATGTCATCACTAATACACAGGGGATAATATTCCAGTTAATTGTTTAATTAGATGTCATCACTAATACACAGGTGATAATATTCCAGTTAATTGTTAAATTATATATCATCACTAATACACAGGTGATAATATTCCAGTTAATTGTTTAATTAGATGTCATCACTAATGCACAGATGATAATCTTCCAGTAAATTGCTAAATTAGATGTCATCACTAATACACAGGTGATAATATTCCAGTTAACTGGTAAATTCGATGTCATCACTCATACACAGGTGATAATATTCCAGTTAATTCTTAAATTAGATGTCATCACTAACATACAGGTGATAATATTCCAGTTAACTGTTAAATTAGATGTCATGACTAATACACAGGGGATAATACTCCTGTTATTTGTTACATTAGATGTCATCACTAATAAACAGGGGATAATATTCCAGTTAAATGTTAAATTAGATGTCATGACTAATACACAGGGGATAATACTCCTGTTAATTGTTACATTAGATGTGATCGCTAATACACAGGGGATAATATTTCAGTCATTTGTTAAATTAGATGTCATCACTAATACACAGGGGATAATATTCCAGTTAATTGTTAAATTAGATGTCATCACTAATACACATGGGATAATATTCCAGTTAATTGTTTAATTAGATGTCATCACAAATACACAAGGGATAATATTCCAGTTAATTGTTAAATTAGATGTCATCACTAATACACAGGGGATAATATTCCAGTTAATTGTTAAATTAGATGTCATCACTAATACACAGGGGATAATATTCCAGTTAATTGTTTAATTAGATGTCATCACTAATGCACAGGTGAAAATATTCCAGTTAATTGTTAAATTAGATGTCATCACTAATACACATGGGATAATATTCCAGTTAATTGTTTAATTAGATGTCATCACTGATACACAGGGATAATATTCCAGTTAATTGTTAAATTAGATGTCATCACTGATAAACAGGGGATAATATTCCACTTAAATGTTAAATTAGTTGTCATGACAAATACACAGGGGATAATATTCCAGTTAATTGTTAAATTAGATGTCTTCACTAATACACAGGGGATACTATTCCACTTAAATGTTAAATTAGATGTCATCACAAATACATAGTGGATAATATTCCAGTTAATTGTTAAATTAGATGTCATCACTAATACACAGGGAATAATATTCCAGTTAATTGTTTAATTAGATGTCATCACTGATACACAGGGGATAATATTCCAGTTAATTGTTAAATTAGATGTCATCACTGATACACAGGGGATAATATTCCACTTAAATGTTAAATTAGTTGTCATGACAAATACACAGGGGATAATATTCCAGTTAATTGTTAAATTAGATTTCTTCACTAATACACAGGTGATAATAGTCCAGTTAATTGTTTAATTAGATGTCAATACTAATGCACAGGTGAAAATATTCCAGTTAATTGTTAAATTAGATGTCATCACTAATACACATGGGATAATATTCCAGTTAATTGTTTAATTAGATGTCATCACTGATACACAGGGGATAATATTCCAGTTAATTGTTAAATTAGATGTCATCACTGATACACAGGGGATAATATTCCACTTAAATGTTAAATTAGTTGTCATGACAAATACACAGGGGATAATATTCCGGTTAATTGTTAAATTAGATGTCATCACTAATACACAGGGGATAATATTCCAGTTAATTGTTTAATTAGATGTCATCACTGATACACAGGGGATAATATTCCAGTTAATTGTTAAATTAGATGTCATCACTGATACACAGGGGATAATATTCCACTTAAATGTTAAATTAGTTGTCATGACAAATACACAGGGGAGAATATTCCAGTTAATTGTTAAATTAGATGTCATCACTAATACACAGGGGATAATATTCCAGTTAATTGTTAAATTAGGTGTCATCACTAATACACAGGTGATAATATTCCAGTTAATTGTTAAATTAGATATCATCACTAATACACAGTGGATAATATTCCTGTTAATTGTTAAATTAGATGTCATCACTCATACACAGGTGATAATATTCCAGTTAATTGTTAAATTAGATGTCATCACTGGTACCCAGGGGATAATATTCCAGTTAAATGTTAGATTAGTTGTCATGACAAATACAAAGCGGATAATATTCCAGTTAATTGTTAAATTAGATGTCTTCACTAATACACAGGGGATAATATTCCACTTAAATGTTAAATTAGATGTCATCACTAATACACAGTGGATAATATTCCAGTTAATTGTTAAGTTAGATGTCATCACTAATACACAGGGAATAATATTCCAGTTAATTGTTAAATTAGATGTCATCACTAATACACAGGGGAGAATATTCCAGTTAATTGTTAAATTAGATGTCATCACAAATACGTAGTGGATAATATTCCAGTTAATTGTTAAATTAAATGTCATCACTAATACACAGGTGATAATATTCCAGTTAATTATTAAGTTAGATGTCATCACTAATACACAGGGAATAATATTCCAGTTAATTGTTTAATTAGATGTCATCACTAATACACAGGGGAGAATATTCCAGTTAATTGTTAAATTAGATGCCATCACTAATACACAGGGGATAATATTCCAGTTAATTGTTAAGTTAGATGTCATCACTATTGCACAGGTGATAATCTTCCAGTTAATTGTTAAATTAGATGTCATCACTAGTACACAGGGGAGAATATTCCAGTAAATTTTTAAATTAGATGTCATCTCTAATACACAGGGGATAATATTCCAGTTAATTGTTTAATTAGATATCATCACTAATACACAGGGGATAATATTCCAGTAAATTTTTAAATTAGATGTCATCACTAATACACAGGGGATAATATTCCAGTTAATTGTTTAATTAGATGTCATCACTAATACACAGGGGAGAATATTCCAGTTAATTGTTAAATTAGATATCATCACGAATGCACAGGTGATAATCTTCCATTTAATTGTTAAATTAGATGTCATCACTAATGCACAGGTGATAATATTCCGGTTAATTGTTAAATTAGATGTCATCACTAATGCACAGGTGATAATCTGCCACTTAATTGTTAAATTAGATGTCATCACTAATACACAGGGGATAATATTCCACTTAATTGTTAAATTAGATGTCATCACTAATACACAGTGGATAATATTCCTGTTAATTGTTAAATTAGATGTCATCACTAATTCACAGGGGATAATATTCCGGTTAATTGTTAAATTAGATGTCATCACTAATACACAGGGGATAATATTTAAGTTAATTGTTAAATTAGATGTCATCACTAATGCGCAGATGATAATCTTCCAGTTAATTGCTAAATTAGATGTCATCACTAATACACAGGTGATAATATTCCAGTTAATTGTTCAATTAGATGTCATGACTAATACACAGGGGATAATACTCCTGTTAATTGTTACATTAGATGTCATCACTCATACACAGGGGATAATATTCCAGTTATTTGTTAAATTAGATGTCATCACTAATAAACAGAGGATAATGTTCCAGTTAAATGTTAAATTAGATGTCATCACTAATGCACAGATGATAATCTTCCAGTAAACTGCTAAATTAGATGTCATCACTAATACACAGGTGATAATATTACAGTTAATTGTTAAATTAGATGTCATCTCTCATACACAGGTGATAATATTCCAGCTAATTGTTAAATTAGATGTCATCACTAACACACAGGTGATAATATTCCAGTTAACTGTTAAATTAGATGTCATGACTAATACACAGGGGATAATACTCCTGTCAATTGTTACATTGGATATCATCACTAATAAACAGGGGATAATATTCCAGTTAAATGTTAAATTAGATGTCATGACTAATACACAGGGTATAATACTCCTGTTAATTGTTACATTAGATGTGATCGCTAATACACAGGGGATAATATTCCAGTTAATTGTTTAATTAGATGTCATCACAAATACACAAGGGATAATATTCCAGTTAATTGTTAAATTAGATGTCATCACTAATACACAGGGGATCATATTCCAGTAAATTGTTAAGTTAGGTGTCATCACTATTGCACAGGTGATAATCTTCCAGTTAATTGTTAAATTAGATGTCATCACTAATACACAGGGAATAATATTCCAGTTAATTGTTTAATTAGATGTCATCACTAATACGCAGGGCAGAATATTCCAGTTAATTGTTAAATTAGATGTCATCACTAATGCACAGATGATAATCTTCCAGTTAATTGCTAAATTAGATGTCATCACTAATACACAGGTGATAATATTCCAGTTAATTGTTAAATTAGATATCATCACTAATACACAGGTGATAATATTCCAGTTAATTGTTAAATTAGGTGTCATCACTAATACACAGGTGATAATATTCCAGTTAATTGTTAAATTAGATGTCATCACTAATACACAGGTGATAATATTCCAGTTAATTGTTAAATTAGATGTCATCACTAATGCACAGGTGATAATATTCCAGTTAATTGTTAAATTAGATGTCATCACTGATACACAGGGGATAATATTCCACTTAAATGTTAAATTAGATGTCATCACTAATACACAGGTTTTAATATTCCAGTTAATTGTTAGGTTAGATGTCATCAATAATACACAGGGAATAATATTCCAGTTAATTGTTTAATTAGATGTCATCACAAATACATAGTGGATAATATTCCAGTTAATTGTTAAATTAGATGTCATCACTAATACACAGGGAATAATATTCCAGTTAATTGTTTAATTAGATGTCATCACTAATACACAGGGGAGAATATTCCAGTTAATTGTTAAATTAGATGTCATCACTAATACACAGGTGATAATATACCAGTTAATTGTTTAATTAGATGTCATCACTAATACACAGGTGATAATATTCCAGTTAATTGTTAAATTAGATGTCATCACTAATACACAGGTGATAATATTCCAGTTAATTGTTAAATTAGATGTCATCACTAATACACAGGGCAGAATATTCCAGTTAATTGTTAAATTAGATGTCATCTCTAATGCACAGATGATAATCTTCCAGTTAATTGCTAAATTAGATGTCATCACTAATACACAGGTGATAATATTCCAGTTAATTGTTAAATTAGATGTCATCACGAATACACAGGTGATAATATTCCATTCCATTCTCCCAGTTTCTCCGTCTCCGACGCATCTTCTCTGATGATGCTACCTTCCATGACGGTGCTTCTGATATGACCTCCTTTTTCCTCAACCGAGGATTTCCCCCCACTGTGGTTGACAGGGCCCTCAACCGTGTCCGACCCATTCCCCGCACCTCTACCCTCACCCCTTCCCCTCCCTCCCAGAACCGTGACAGGGTTCCCCTTGTCCTCACTTTTCATCCCACCAGCCTCCATATCCAAAGGATCATCCTCCGCCATTTTCGCCACCTCCAGCGTGATGCAACTACCAGTCGCATCTTCCCCTCCCTTCCCCTGTCAGCATTCCGAAGGGATCGTTCCCTCCGCGACACCCTGGTCCACTCCTCCATTACCCCCACCACCTCGTCCCCGTCCCAGGGCACCTTCCCTTGCAATCGCAGGAGGTGTAATACCTGCCCATTTACCTCCTCTCTCCTCACTATCCCAGGCCCCAAACACTCCTTTCAGGTGAAGCAGCGATTTACTTGTACTTCTTTCAATGTAGTATACTGTATTCGCTGCTCACAGTGTGGTCTCCTCTACATTGGGGAGACCAAGCGCAGACTGGGTGACCGCTTTGCGGAACATCTCCGCTCAGTCCGCAAGCAGGACCCTGAGCTTCCGGTTGCTTGCCATTTCAACACTCCCCCCTGCTCTCATGCTCACATCTCTGTCCTGGGATTGCTGCAGTGTTCCAGTGAACATCAACGCAAGCTCGAGGAACAGCATCTCATCTACCGATTAGGCACACTACAGCCTGCCGGACTGAACATTGAGTTCAATAATTTCAGAGCATGACAGCCCCCCACTTTACTTTCATTTTTAGTCATTTTTAGTTATTTTTTATTCCTTTTTTTTTGCATTCCTTTTTACATTTTTTGCATTTATTTCATTTCATCTTAGTTTGTTCAGTTTGCTTACCCACTGTTTTTTTCAGGTTGTTTTTCTTCAGGTTTGCACTTGCTGATGTTCTATATTCAGTATATTCACACCTAATCTGTACTAATGCTTTGTCTTTCAAAACACCATTAACATATTGTTTGCCTTTGCTCTGTGACCTTTTGGTCAGCTATGTGGCCTGGTCCAATCTGCACCTTCTCCTTTGTTATCTCTTGCCCAACCCCCACCTCACTTGTTTATAATCTGTGACTTTTCTAATATTTGTCAGTTCCGAAGAAGGGTCACTGACCCGAAACGTTAACTCTGCTTCTCTTTCCACAGATGCTGCCAGACCTGCTGAGTGAATCCAGCATTTCTTGTTTTTGTTTCAGATTTCCAGCATCCGCAGTATTTTGCTTTTATTTTAGTGGTTAATTCACTGCCACTTCTCTTCCAGGAATGCCTACCTTGAAGAAGTTCTGCTCTTCTCTCCGACGGGATTTTCGTTTGTCTCTTTTACCTTGTTCACCTTCATTGCTTTCTATTTCCCTCCTGGTGTTTGATAAGGTGTCTACCAAAACTCGTTTTCACAGCCACATCTCCTTCCTCAGTGACTGTCTCCGGCTCCGACTGATTCCACGTGGATTCCAACTGCAGTTTCACCCATCATGCTTTGAAACTACCCAGGATCACTGGTATCTCCGAGAAATACAACGTTCCTCGGACTGCTACTCTCGCCGCATCCTGAGATCCACACTCAGTGCTATGCGCCGCCATATGCACACACTGGACCTCTCTCTCCAGCAGCACCGTCTCACCTTATCTCAAATCTGTTCTACTCCGCAGTTGCATCTCATCTTACGTCTCATCCGACGCATTAACAAAAAACTTTTTTTCTTCCTTTCAGGTGTTAAGGAACGCAAGCTCCAGCAGCTGATGGGGACTAATGCCCCTCCAGATCCTCCTTCCGCTTCACTTCCCTCTGACCCCACCCCTTCTGATCTGACCCCTTGCCGTGTATACACTATACCCTCTGACCTCCCCCTCTCTGATGCTGAGCGTTCTGTACTCAGCAAAGGTCTCAGTTTTATCCCCTTACGCCCCCACCTCAATGAATTTCGCGCTCGGCATGACGTTGAGCTCTTCTTCCATCGCCTCCGCCTCCGGGCTCACTTCTTTGACCAGGAGTCCTCCCCCCGACCAGCAGACCCATTCACCCGCCTCCAGTATTCTCCCTCTACCTGGACCCCTCACCCTGGCCTCTTACCCGCTCTTGATCTCTTCATTGAAAACTGTCGGCGAGACATTGGTCGTCTCAATTTCTCTGCCCCCCTCACTCACTCTAACCTGTCCCCCTCTGAACTTGAGGCACTCCGTTCTATCAGGTCTAACCCCGACATGGTCATCAAACCTGCAGACAAGGGTGGTGCTGTTGTTGTATGGCGTACCGACCTCTACCTTGCAGAAGCTCAACGCCAACTCACAGACGCCTCTTCCTACCTCCCTCTGGACCATGACCCCACCACCGAACATCAAGCCACCGTCCAAAGGACTGTCACTGACCTCATCTCCTCTGGAGATCTTCCCTCTACAGCTTCCAACCTCATAGTCCTGCAACCCCGGACAGCCCGCTTCTATCTCCTTCCCAAAATCCACAAACGGGACTGTCCCGGCAGACCCATTGTGTCAGCCTGCTCCTGCCCAACTGAACTTATTTCTTCCTATCTAGACTCTATCTTTTCTCCGCTGGTGCAGTCTCTTCCCACCTACATCCGTGACTCTTCTGACGCCCTACGTCATTTTGACAATTTCCAGTTTCCTGGTCCCAACCGCCACCTCTTCACTATGGACATCCAATCGCTCTACACCTCCATCCCCCACCAGGATGGTTTGAGGGCTCTCCGCTTCTTCCTGGAACAGAGGCCCAACCAGTCCCCATCCACCATCACCCTCCTCCGCCTGGCTGAACTTGTTCTCACATTGAACAACTTCTCCTTCAACTCCACGCACTTCCTTCAAGTAAAAGGTGTCGCTATGGGTACCCGCATGGGTCCTAGTTATGCCTGTCTTTTTGTGGGATATGTCGAGCATTCTTCGTTCCAGTCCTACTCAGGCCCCCTCCCCCAACTCTTTTTCCGGTACATTGATGACTGTATCGGTGCCGTTTCCTGCTCCCGCCCCGAACTCGAAAACTTTATCAACTTTGCTTCCAATTTCCACCCTTCTCTCACCTTTACATGGTCCATCTCTGACACTTCCCTTCCCTTCCTCGACTTCTCTGTCTCCATCTCTGGGGATAGGTTGTCTACCAATATCCATTATAAGCCCACTGACTCCCACAGCTACCTCGACTACACTTCTTCACACCCTACCTCCTGTAAGGACTCCATTCCATTCTCCCAGTTTCTCCGTCTCCGACGCATCTGCTCTGATGATGCTACCTTCCATGACGGTGCTTCTGATATGACCTCCTTTTGCCTCAACCGAGGATTTCCCCCCACTGTGGTTGACAGGGCCCTCAACCGTGTCCGACCCATTCCCCGCACCTCTACCCTCACCCCTTCCCCTCCCTCCCAGAACCGTGACAGGGTTCCCCTTGTCCTCACTTTTCATCCCACCAGCCTCCATATCCAAAGGATCATCCTCCGCCATTTTCGCCACCTCCAGCGTGATGCCACTACCAGTCGCATCTTCCCCTCCCTTCCCCTGTCAGCATTCCGAAGGGATCGTTCCCTCCGCGACACCCTGGTCCACTCCTCCATTACCCCCACCACCTCGTCCCCGTCCCAGGGCACCTTCCCTTGCAATCGCAGGAGGTGTAATACCTGCCCATTTACCTCCTCTCTCCTCACTATCCCAGGCCCCAAACACTCCTTTCAGGTGAAGCAGCGATTTACTTGTACTTCTTTCAATGTAGTATACTGTATTCGCTGCTCACAGTGTGGTCTCCTCTACATTGGGGAGACCAAGCGCAGACTGGGTGACCGCTTTGCGGAACATCTCCGCTCAGTCCGCAAGCAGGACCCTGAGCTTCCGGTTGCTTGCCATTTCAACACTCCCCCCTGCTCTCATGCTCACATCTCTGTCCTGGGATTGCTGCAGTGTTCCAGTGAACATCAACGCAAGCTCGAGGAACAGCATCTCATCTACCGATTAGGCACACTACAGCCTGCCGGACTGAACATTGAGTTCAATAATTTCAGAGCATGACAGCCCCCCTCTACATTGGGGAGACCAAGCGCAGACTGGGTGACCGCTTTGCGGAACATCTCCGCTCAGTCCGCAAGCAGGACCCTGAGCTTCCGGTTGCTTGCCATTTCAACACTCCCCCCTGCTCTCATGCTCACATCTCTGTCCTGGGATTGCTGCAGTGTTCCAGTGAACATCAACGCAAGCTCGAGGAACAGCATCTCATCTACCGATTAGGCACACTACAGCCTGCCGGACTGAACATTGAGTTCAATAATTTCAGAGCATGACAGCCCCCCACTTTACTTTCATTTTTAGTCATTTTTAGTTATTTTTTCTTCCTTTTTTTTTGCATTCCTTTTTACATTTTTTGCATTTATTTCATTTCATCTTAGTTTGTTCAGTTTGCTTACCCACTGTTTTTTTCAGGTTGTTTTTCTTCAGGTTTGCACTTGCTGATGTTCTATATTCAGTATATTCACACCTAATCTGTACTAATGCTTTGTCTTTCAAAACACCATTAACATATTGTTTGCCTTTGCTCTGTGACCTTTTGGTCAGCTATGTGGCCTGGTCCAATCTGCACCTTCTCCTTTGTTATATCTTGCCCAACCCCCACCTCACTTGTTTATAATCTGTGACTTTTCTAATATTTGTCAGTTCCGAAAAAGGGTCACTGACCCGAAACGTTAACTCTGCTTCTCTTTCCACAGATGCTGCCAGACCTGCTGAGTGAATCCAGCATTACTTCTTTTTGTTTCAGATTTCCAGCATCCGCAGTATTTTGCTTTTATTGTAATATTCCAGTTAACTGTTAAATTAGATGTCATGACTAATACACAGGGGATAATACTCCTGTTAATTGTTACATTAGATGTCATCACTCATACACAGGGGATAATATTCCAGTTATTTGTTAAATTATATGTCATCACTAATAAACAGGGGATAATATTCCAGTTAAATGTTAAATTAGATGTCATCACTAATACACAGGGGATAATATTCCAGTTAATTGTTTAATTAGATGTCATCACTAATACACAGGTGATAATATTCCAGCTAATTGTTAAATTAGATGTCATCGCTAATACACAGGGTATAATATTCCAGTTAATTGTTTAATTAGATGTCATCACTAATGCACAGGTGAAAATCTTCCAGTTATTTGTTAAATCAGATGTAATCACTAATACACAGGGGATAATATTCCTGTTAATTGTTAAATTAGATGTCATCACTCATACACAGGTGATAATATTCCAGTTAATTCTTAAATTAGATGTCATCACTAATACACAGGGGATAATATTCCACTTAAATGTTGAATTAGTTGTCATGACAAATACAATGGGGATAATATTCCAGTTAATCGTTAAATTAGATGTCATCCCTAAAACACTGATGATAATATTCCACTTAAATGTTAAATTAGATGTCCTCACCAATACACAGGTGATAATATTCCAGTTAATTGTTAAATTAGATGTCATCACTAATACACAGGGGATAATATTCCAGTTAATTGATTAATTAGATGTCATCACAAAGGCACAGGTGATAATATTCTGATTAATTGTTATATAAGAGTTCATCACTAATACACAGGTGATAATATTCCGATTAATTGTTCAATTAGATGTCATCACTAATACACAGGTGATAATATTCCTGTTAATTGTTTAATTAGATGTCATCACTAATACACAGGTGATAATATTCCAGATAATTGTTAAATTAGATGTCATCACTAATACACGGGATAATATTCCAGTTAATTGTTAAATTTAATGTCATCACTAATACACAGGGGATAATATTTCGATTAATTGTTAAATTAGATGTCAACACAAATGCACTGGTGATAATCTTCCACTTAATTGTTAAATTAGTTGTCAACACAAATACACAGGTGATAATATTCCAGTTAATTGTTAAATTTCAAGTCATCACTAATGCACAGGGGATAATATTCCGATTAATTGGTAAATTAGATGTCAACACAAATGCACAGGTGATAATCTTCCACTTAATTGTTAAATTAGTTGTCAACACAAATACACAGGGGATAATATTCCAGTTAATTGTTAAATTAGATGTCATCACTAATGGACAGGTGATAATCTTCCAGTTAATTTATAAATTTCACGTCATCACTAATATACAGTTGATAATATTCCAGTTAATTGTTAAATTAGATGTCATCACTAATACACAGGGGATAATATTCCATTTAATTGTTAAATTAGATGTCATCACTAATACACAGGTGATAATATTCCTGTTAATTGTTAAATTAGATGTAATCACTAATACACAGGGGATAATCTTCCAGTTAATTGTTAAATTAGATGTCATCACTCATACACAGGGGATAATATTCCGATTAATTGTTAAATTTGATGTCATCACTGATACACAGGGGATAAAATTCCAGTTAATTGTTAAATTAGAAGTCATCACAAAGACACAGGTTATACTATTCCGATCAATTGTTAAATTTGATGTCATCACTGATGCACAGGAGATAATATTCCGATTAATTGTTAAATTAGAAGTCATCACAAATACACAGGGGACAATCTTCCGATTAATTGTTAAATTAGATGTCATCACTAATAGACAGGTGTTAATCTTCCAGGTAATTGATAAATTAGATGTCATCACTAATACACAGGTGAGAATATTCCAGTTAATTGTTAAATTAGATGTCATCACTAATACACATGTTATAATATTCCAGTTAATTGTTAAATTTGATGTCATCACTAATACACAGGTGATAATATACCAGTTAATTGTTTAATTAGATGTCATCACTAATACACAGGTGATGATATTTCGTTTAATTGTTAAATTAGATGTCATCAGTAATACACAGGGGATAATATTGCAGTTAATTGTTAAATTTGATGTCATCACTAATACACAGGGGATAATATTCCGATTAATTGCTCAATTAAATGTCATCACTAATACACAGGGGATAATATTCTGGTTCATTGTTAAATCAGATATCATCACTAATACACAGGTGATAATATTCCTGTTAATTGTTGAATTAGATGTCATCACTAATACACAGGGGAATAATATTCCAGTTAATTGTTGAATTAGATGTCATCACTAATACACAGGTGATAATATTCCAGTTAATTGTTAAATTAGATGTCATCACTAATACACAGGTGATAATATACCAGTTAATTGTTTAATTAGATGTCATCACTCATACACAGGGGATAATATTCCGATTAATTGTGAAATTAGATGCCATCACTAATACACAGGGGATAATATTCCTGTTAATTGTTAAATTAGATTTCATCACTAATGCACAGGTGATAATATTCCAGTTAATTGTTAAATTAGATGTCATCACTAATACACAGGGGAATAATATTCCAGTTAATTGTTGAATTAGATGTCATCACTAATACACAGGTGATAATATTCCAGTTAATTGTTAAATTAGATGTCATCACGAATACACAGTTGATAATATTCCAGTTAATTGTTAAATTAGATATCATCACTAATACACAGGTGATAATAATCCAGTTAATTGTTAAATTAGATGTCATCACTAATGCACAGGGGATAATATTCCTGTTAATTTTTAAATTAGATGTCATCAGTAATACACAGGTGATAATATTCCAGTTAATTGTTAAATTAGATGTCATCACTAATACACAGGGGACAATATTCCAGATAATTGTTAAATTAGATGTCATCGCTAATACACAGGTGATAATATTCCAGTTAATTGTTAAATTAGATGTCATCACTAATACACAGTGGATAATATTCCGATAAATTGTTAAATTAGATGTCATCACTAATGCACAGGGGATAATATTACAGTTAATTGTTAAATTAGATGTCATCACTAATACAAAGGTGATAATATACCAGTTAATTGTTTAATTAGATGTCATCACTCATACACAGGTGATAATATTCCGTATAATTGTTAAATTAGATGTCATCACTAATACACAGGGGATAATATTCCGATTAATTGTTAAATTAGATGCCATCACTAATACACAGGGGATAATATTCCTGTTAATTGTTAAATTAGATTTCATCACTAATGCACAGGTGATAATATTCCAGTTAATTGTTAAATTAGATGTCATCACTAATACACAGGGGAATAATATTCCAGTTAATTGTTGAATTAGATGTCATCACTAATACACAGGTGATAATATTCCAGTTAATTGTTAAATTAGATGTCATCACGAATACACAGGTGATAATATTCCAGTTAATTGTTAAATTAGATATCATCACTAATACACAGGTGATAATAATCCAGTTAATTGTTAAATGAGATGTCATCACTAATGCACAGGGGATAATATTCCTGTTAATTGTTAAATTAGATGTCATCACTCATACACAGGTGATAATATTCCAGTTAATTGTTAAATTAGATGTCATCACTAATACACAGGGGACAATATTCCAGTTAATTGTTAAATTAGATGTCATCGCTAATACACAGGTGATAATATTCCAGTTAATTGTTAAATTAGATGTCATCACTAATACACAGTGGATAATATTCCGATTAATTGTTAAATTAGATGTCATCACTAATACACAGGGGATAATATTCCTGTTAATTGTTAAATTTGATGTCATCACTAATGCACAGGCGATAATAATTCCGGTGAATTCTTAAATTAGGTGTAATCACTAATACACAGGGGATAATATTCCAGTTAATTGTTAAATTATATGTCATCACTAATACACAGGTGATAATATTCCAGTTAATTGTTTAATTAGATGTCATAACTCATACACAGGGGATAATATTCCAGTTAATTGTTAAATTAGATGTCATCACTGATACACAAGGGATAATATTCCAGTTAATTGTTAAATTAGATGTCATCACTAATACACAAGTGATAATATTCCAGTTAATTGTTAAATTAGATGTCATCACTAATGCACAGGCGATAATAATTCCAGTGAATTGTTAAATTAGATGTAATCACTAATACACAGGGGATAATATTCCGATTAATTGTTAAATTAGAGGTCATCACTAATACACAGGGGATTATATTCCTGTTAATTGTTAAATTTGATGTCATCACTAATACACGGGATAATATTCCGATTAATTGTTAAATTAGATGTCATCACTAATACACAGGGGATAATATTCTGGTTCATTGTGAAATCAGATGTCATCACTAATGCACAGGTGTTAATATACCAGTTAATTGTTTAATTAGATGTCATCACTCATACACAGTTGATAATATTCCGTAAAATTGTTAAATTAGATGTCATCACTAATACACAGGGGATAATATTCCGATTAATTGTTAAATTAGATGCCATCACTAATACACAGGGGATAATATTCCTGTTAATTGTTAAATTAGATTTCATCACTAATGCACAGGTGATAATATTCCAGTTAATTGTTAAATTAGATGTCATCACTAATACACAGGGGAATAATATTCCAGTTAATTGTTGAATTAGATGTCATCACTAATACACAGGTGATAATATTCCAGTTAATTGTTAAATTAGATGTCATCACGAATACACAGGTGATAATATTCCAGTTAATTGTTAAATTAGATATCATCACTAATACACAGGTGATAATAATCCAGTTAATTGTTAAATTAGATGTCATCACTAATGCACAGGGGATAATATTCCTGTTAATTGTTAAATTAGATGTCATCACTCATACACAGGTGATAATATTCCAGTTAATTGTTAAATTAGATGTCATCACTAATACACAGGGGACAATATTCCAGTTAATTGTTAAATTAGATGTCATCGCTAATACACAGGTGATAATATTCCAGTTAATTGTTAAATTAGATGTCATCACTAATACACAGTGGATAATATTCCGATTAATTGTTAAATTAGATGTCATCACTAATACACAGGGGATAATATTCCTGTTAATTGTTAAATTTGATGTCATCACTAATGCACAGGCGATAATAATTCCGGTGAATTCTTAAATTAGGTGTAATCACTAATACACAGGGGATAATATTCCAGTTAATTGTTAAATTATATGTCATCACTAATACACAGGTGATAATATTCCAGTTAATTGTTTAATTAGATGTCATAACTCATACACAGGGGATAATATTCCAGTTAATTGTTAAATTAGATGTCATCACTGATACACAAGGGATAATATTCCAGTTAATTGTTAAATTAGATGTCATCACTAATACACAAGTGATAATATTCCAGTTAATTGTTAAATTAGATGTCATCACTAATGCACAGGCGATAATAATTCCAGTGAATTGTTAAATTAGATGTAATCACTAATACACAGGGGATAATATTCCGATTAATTGTTAAATTAGATGTCATCACTAATACACAGGGGATTATATTCCTGTTAATTGTTAAATTTGATGTCATCACTAATACACGGGATAATATTCCGATTAATTGTTAAATTAGATGTCATCACTAATACACAGGGGATAATATTCTGGTTCATTGTGAAATCAGATGTCATCACTAATGCACAGGTGTTAATATACCAGTTAATTGTTTAATTAGATGTCATCACTCATACACAGGTGATAATATTCCGTAAAATTGTTAAATTAGATGTCATCACTAATACACAGGGGATAATATTCCTGTTAATTGTTAAATTAGATGTCATCACTAATACACAGCGGATAATATTCCTGTTAATTGTTAAATTAGATGTCATCACTAATACACAGGGGATAATATTCCTGTTAATTGTTAAATTAGATGTCATCACAAATGCACAGGGGATAATATTCCAGTTAATTGTTAAATTAGATGTCATCACTAATACACAGGGGATAATATTCCAGTTAATTGTTAAATTCGATGTCATCACTAATACACAGGGGATAATATTCCTGTTAATTGTTTAATTAGATGTCATCACTCATACACAGGTGATAATATTCCGTATAATTGTTAAATTAGATGTCATCACTAATACACAGGTGATAATATTCCAGTTAATTGTTAAATTAGATGTCATCACTAATACACAGGTGATAATATTCCAGTTAATTGTTAAATTAGATGTCATCACTAATACACAGGCAATAATATTCCTGTTAATTGTTAAATTATGTGTCATCACTAATGCACAGGCGATAATAATTCCGGTGAATTCTTAAATTAGGTGTAATCACTAATACACAGGGGATAATATTCCAGTTAATTGTTAAATTAGATGTCATCACTAATACACAGGTGATAATATTCCAGTTAATTGTTTAATTAGATGTCATAACTCATACACAGGGGATAATATTCCTGTTAATTGTTAAATTAGATGTCATCACTAATACACAGGTGATAATATTCCAGTTAATTGTTAAATTAGGTGTAATCACGAATACACAGGGGATAATATTCCAGTTAATTGTTAAATTAGATGTCATCACTAATACACAGGGGATAATATTCCTGTTAATTGTTTAATTAGATGTCATCACTCATACACAGGTGATAATATTCCGTATAATTGTTAAATTAGATGTCATCACTAATACACAGGGGATAATATTCCGATTAATTGTTAAATTAGATGTCATCACTAATACATAGGGGATTATATTCCAGTTAATTGTTAAATTTGATGTCATCACTAATACACAGGGGATAATATTCTGGTTCATTGTGAAATCAGATGTCATCACTAATGCACAGGTGATAATATTCCACTTAATTGGTAAATTAGATGTCATCACTAATACACAGGTGTTAATATTCCAGTTAATTGTTAAATTAGATATCATCACTAATACACAGGTGATAATAATCCAGTTAATTGTTAAATTAGATGTCATCGCTAATGCACAGGGGATAATATTCCTGTTAATTGTTAAATTAGATGTCATCAGTAATACACAAGGGATAATATTCCAGTTAATTGTTAAATTAGATGTCATCACTAATACACAGGGGACAATATTCCAGTTAATTGTTAAATTAGATGTCATCGCTAATACACAGGTGATAATATTCCTATCAATTGTTAAATTAGATGTCATCACTAATACACAGATGATAATATTCCAGTTAATTGTTAAATTAGATGTCATCGCTAATACACAGGTGATAATAATCCAGTTAATTGTTAAATTAGATGTTATCGCTAATGCACAGGGGATAATATTCCTGTTAATTGTTAAATTAGATGTCATCAGTAATACACAAGGGATAATATTCCAGTTAATTGTTAAATTAGATGTCATCACTAATACACAGGGGACAATATTCCAGTTAATTGTTAAATTAGATGTCATCGCTAATACACAGGTGATAATATTCCTATCAATTGTTAAATTAGATGTCATCACTAATACACAGATGATAATATTCCAGTTAATTGTTAAATTAGATGTCATCACTAATACACAGTGGATAATATTCCGATTAATTGTTAAATTAGATGTCATCACGAATGCACAGGGGATAATATTCCTCTTAATTGTTAAATTTGATGTCATCACTAATACACAGGGGATAATATTCCAGTTAATTGTTAAATTAGATGTCATCACTGATACACAAGGGATAATATTCCAGTTAATTGTTAAAGTTGATGTCATCACTAATACACAGGGGATAATATTCCTGTTAATTGTTAAATTAGATGTCATCACAAATGCACAGGGGATAATATTCCAGTTAATTGTTAAATTAGATGTCATCACTAATACACAAGTGATAATATTCCAGTTAATTGTTAAATTAGATGTCATCACTAATGTACAGGCGATAATAATTCCAGTGAATTGTTAAATTAGATGTAATCACTAATACACAGGGGATAATATTCCGATTAATTGTTAAATTAGATGTCATCACTAATACACAGGGGATAATATTCCTGTTAATTGTTAAATTTGATGTCATCACGAATACACAGCTGATAATATTCCGATTAATTGTTAAATTAGATGTCATCAATAATACACAGGGGATAATATTCTGGTTCATTGTTAAATTTGATGTCATCACTTACACACAGGGGATAATATTCCAGTTAATTGATAAATTAGATGTCATCACTAATACACAGGGGATAACATTCCAGTTAATTGTTAAATTAGATGTCATCACTAATGCACAGGTGTTAATATACCAGTTAATTGTTTAATTAGATGTCATCACTCATACACAGGTGATAATATTCCGTATAATTGTTAAATTAGATGTCATCACTAATACACAGGGGATAATATTCCTGTTAATTGTTAAATTTGATGTCATCACGAATACACAGCTGATAATGTTCCGATTAATTGTTAAATTAGATGTCATCAATAATACACAGGGGATAATATTCCAGTTAATTGTTAAATTTGATGTCATCACTTACACACAGGGGATAATATTCCAGTTAATTGATAAATTAGATGTCATCACTAATACACAGGGGATAACATTCCAGTTAATTGTTAAATTAGATGTCATCACTAATACACAGGAGATAATATTCCAGTTAATTGATAAATTAGATGTCATGACTAATACACAGGTGATAATATTCCAGTTAATTGTTAAATTAGATGTCATCACAAATACACAGGGGATAACATTCCAGTTAATTGTTAAATTAGATGTCATCACTAATACACAAGTGATAATATTCCAGTTAATTGATAAATTAGATGTCATCACTGATACACAGGGGATAAAATTCCAGTTTATTGTTAAATTAGAAGTCATCACAAAGACACAGGGTATACTATTCCGATCAATTGTTAAATTTGATGTCATCACTAATACACAGGGGATAATATTCCAGTTAATTGTTAAATTTGATGTCATCACTTACACACAGGGGATAATATTACAGTTAATTGATAAATTAGAAGTCATCACAAATACACAGGGGACAATCTTCCGATTAATTGTTAAATTAGATGTCATCACTAATAGACAGGTGATAATCTTCCAGGTAATTGTTAAATTAGATGTCATCACTAATACACAGGTGAGAATATTCCAGTTAATTGTTAAATTAGATGTCATCACTAATACACAGGGGATAATATTCCAGTTAATTGTTAAATTAGATGTCATCACTGATACACAGGTGATAATATACCAGTTAATTTTTTAATTAGATGTCATCACTAATACACAGGTGAAAATATTTCGTTTAATTGTTAAATTAGATGTCATCAGTAATACACAGGGGATAATATTGCAGTTAATTGTTAAATTTGATGTCATCACTAATACACAGGGGATAATATTCCGAATAATTGTTAAATTAATTGTCATCACTAATACACAGGGGATAATATTCTGGTTCATTGTTAAATTAGATGTCATCACTAATACACAGGTGATAATATTCCAGTTAATTGTTAAATTAGATGTCATCACTAATGCACAGGGGATAATATTCCAGTTAATTGTTAAATTAGATGTCATCACTAATACACAGGTGTTAATATACCAGTTAATTGTTAAATTAGATGTCATCACTAATACACAGGGGAATAATATTCCAGTTAATTGTTGAATTAGATGTCATCACCAATACACAGGTGATAATATTCCAGTTAATTGTTAAATTAGATGTCATCACGAATACACAGGTGATAATATTCCAGTTAATTGTTAAATTAGATATCATCACTAATACACAGGGGATAATATTCCGATTAATTGTTAAATTAGATGTCATCACTAATACACAGGGGATAATATTCCTGTTAATTGTTAAATTAGATTTCATCACTAATACAAAGGTGATAATATTCCAGTTAATTGTTAAATTAGATGTCATCACTAATACACAGGGGAATAATATTCCAGTTAATTGTTGAATTAGATGTCATCACCAATACACAGGTGATAATATTCCAGTTAATTGTTAAATTAGATGTCATCACGAATACACAGGTGATAATATTCCAGTTAATTGTTAAATTAGATATCATCACTAATACACAGGTGATAATAATCCAGTTAATTGTTAAATTAGATATCATCACTGATGCACAGGGGATAATATTCCTGTTAATTGTTAAATTAGATGTCATCAGTAATACACAGGGGACAATATTCCAGTTAATTGTTAAATTAGATGTCATCGCTAATACACAGGTGATAATATTCCAGTTAATTGTTAAATTAGATGTCATCACTAATACACAGGGGATAATATTCCAGTTAATTGTTAAATTAGATGTCATCACTGATACACAAGGGATAATATTCCAGTTAATTGTTAAAGTTGATGTCGTCACTAATACACAGGGGATAATATTTTGGTTCATTGTTAAATTAGATGTCATCACAAATGCACAGGGGATAATATTCCAGTTAATTGTTAAATTAGATGTCATCACTAATGCACAGGCGATAATAATTCCAGTGAATTGTTAAATTAGATGTAATCACTAATACACAGGGGATAATATTCCGATTAATTGTTAAATTAGATGTCATCACTAATACACAGGGGATTATATTCCTGTTAAATGTTAAATTTGATGTCATCACTAATACACAGGGGATAATATTCCGATTAATTGTTAAATTAGATGTCATCACTAATACACAGGGGATAATATTCTGGTTCATTGTGAAATCAGATGTCATCACTAATGCACAGGTGTTAATATACCAGTTAATTGTTTAATTAGATGTCATCACTCATACACAGGTGATAATATTCCGTAAAATTGTTAAATTAGATGTCATCACTAATACACAGGGGATAATATTCCTGTTAATTGTTAAATTAGATGTCATCACTAATACTCAGCGGATAATATTCCTGTTAATTGTTAAATTAGATGTCATCACTAATACACAGGTGATAATATTCCTGTTAATTGTTAAATTAGATGTCGTCACAAATGCACAGGGGATAATATTCCAGTTAATTGTTAAATTAGATGTCATCACTAATACACAGGGGATAATATTCCTGTTAATTGTTAAATTCGATGTCATCACTAATACACATGGGATAATATTCCTGTTAATTGTTTAATTAGATGTCATCACTCATGCACAGGTGATAATATTCTGTATAATTGTTAAATTAGATGTCATCACTAATACACAGGTGATAATATTCCAGTTAATTGTTAAATTAGATGTCATCACTAATACACAGGTGATAATATTCCAGTTAATTGTTAAATTAGATGTCATCACTAATACACAGGCAATAATATTCCTGTTAATTGTTAAATTAGATGTCATCACTAATGCACAGGCGATAATAATTCCAGTGAATTGTTAAATTAGGTGTAATCACTAATACACAGGGGATAATATTCCAGTTAATTGTTAAATTAGATGTCATCACTAATACACAGGTGATAATATTCCAGTTAATTGTTTAATTAGATGTCATAACTCATACACAGGGGATAATATGCCAGTTAATTGTTAAATTAGATGTCATCACTAATACACAGGTGATAATATTCCAGTTAATTGTTAAATTAGTTGTAATCACGAATACACAGGGGATAATATTCCAGTTAATTGTTAAATTAGATGTCATCACTAATACACAGGGGATAATATTCCTGTTAATTGTTTAATTAGAAGTCATCACTCATACACAGGTGATAATATTCCGTATAATTGTTAAATTAGATGTCATCACTAATACACAGGGGATAATATTCCGATTAATTGTTAAATTAGATGTCATCACTAATACATAGGGGATTATATTCCTGTTAATTGTTAAATTTGATGTCATCACTAATACACAGGGGATAATATTCTGGTTCATTGTGAAATCAGATGTCATCACTAATGCACAGGTGAAAATATTCCACTTAATTGGTAAATTAGATGTCATCACTAATACACAGGTGTTAATATTCCAGTTAATTGTTAAATTAGATATCATCACTAATACACAGGTGATAATAATCCAGTTAATTGTTAAATTAGATGTCATCGCTAATGCACAGGGGATAATATTCCAGTTAATTGTTAAATTAGATGTCATCACTAATACACAGGGGACAATATTCCAGTTAATTGTTAAATTAGATGTCATCACTAATACACAGATGATAATATTCCAGTTAATTGTTAAATTAGATGTCATCACTAATACACAGTGGATAATATTCCGATTAATTGTTAAATTAGATGTCATCGCTAATGCACAGGGGATAATATTCCTGTTAATTGTTAAATTAGATGTCATCAGTAATACACAAGGGATAATATTCCAGTTAATTGTTAAATTAGATGTCATCACTAATACACAGGGGATAATATTCCAGTTAAATGTTAAATTAGATGTCAGCGCTAATACACAGGTGATAATATTCCTATCAATTGTTAAATTAGATGTCATCGCTAATACACAGATGATAATATTCCAGTTAATTGTTAAATTAGATGTCATCACGAATGCACAGGGGATAATATTCCTCTTAATTGTTAAATTTGATGTCATCACTAATACACAGGTGTTAATATTCCAGTTAATTGTTAAATTAGATATCATCACTAATACACAGGTGATAATAATCCAGTTAATTGTTAAATTAGATGTCATCGCTAATGCACAGGGGATAATATTCCTGTTAATTGTTAAATTAGATGTCATCAGTAATACACAAGGGATAATATTCCAGTTAATTGTTAAATTAGATGTCATCACTAATACACAGGGGACAATATTCCAGTTAATTGTTAAATTAGATGTCATCGCTAATACACAGGTGATAATATTCCTATCAATTGTTAAATTAGATGTCATCACTAATACACAGATGATAATATTCCAGTTAATTGTTAAATTAGATGTCATCACTAATACACAGTGGATAATATTCCGATTAATTGTTAAATTTCATGTCATCACGAATGCACAGGGGATAATATTCCTCTTAATTGTTAAATTTGATGTCATCACTAATACACAGGGGATAATATTCCAGTTAATTGTTAAATTAGATGTCATCACTGATACACAAGGGATAATATTCCAGTTAATTGTTAAAGTTGATGTCATCACTAATACACAGGGGATAATATTCCAGTTAATTGTTAAATTAGATGTCATCACAAATGCACAGGGGATAATATTCCAGTTAATTGTTAAATTAGATGTCATCACTAATACACAAGTGATAATATTCCAGTTAATTGTTAAATTAGATGTCATCACTAATGCACAGGCGATATTAATTCCAGTGAATTGTTAAATTAGATGTAATCACTAATACACAGGGGATAATATTCCGATTAATTGTTAAATTAGATGTCATCACTAATACACAGGGGATTATATTCCTGTTAATTGTTAAATTTGATGTCATCACTAATACACAGGGGATAATATTCCGATTAATTGTTAAATTAGATGTCATCACTAATACACAGGGGATAATATTCTGGTTCATTGTGAAATCAGATGTCATCACTAATGCACAGGTGTTAATATACCAGTTAATTGTTTAATTAGATGTCATCACTCATACACAGGTGATAATATTCCGTAGAATTGTTAAATTAGATGTCATCACTAATACACAGGGGATAATATTCCTGTTAATTGTTAAATTTGATGTCATCACGAATACACAGCTGATAATATTCCGATTAATTGTTAAATTAGATGTTTTCAATAATACACAGGGGATAATATTCCAGTTAATTGTTAAATTTGATGTCATCACTTACACACAGGGGATAATATTCCAGTTAATTGATAAATTAGATGTCATCACTAATACACAGGGGATAACATTCCAGTTAATTGTTAAATTAGATGTCATCACTAATACACAAGTGATAATATTCCAGTTAATTGTTAAATTAGATGTCATCACTAATGCACAGGTGATAATAATTCCAGTTAATTGTTAAATTAGATGTAATCACTAATACACAGGGGATAATATTCCGATTAATTGTTAAATTAGATGTCATCACTAATGCACAGGTGATAATATTCCAGTTAATTGTTAAATTAGATGTCATCACTAATGCACAGGTGATAATATTCCACTGAATTGTTAAATTAGATGTCATCACAAATACACAGGGGACAATATTCTGGTTCATTGTTAAATTAGATGTCATCACTAGTGCACTGTGATAACCTTCCAGTTCATTGTTAAATTAGATGTCATCACTAATACACAGGGTTTAATATTCCGATTAATTGTTAAATTAGATGTCATCAATAATACACAGGGGATAATATTCCAGTTAATTGTTAAATTTGATGTCATCACTAGTACACAGGGGATAATATTCCAGTTAATTGTTAAATTTGATGTCATCACTAGTACACAGGGGATAATATTCCAGTTAATTGTTAAATTAGATGTCATCACTAATACACAGGTGATAATATTCCAGTTAATAGTTAAATTAGATGTCATCACTAATACACAGGGGATAATATTCCAGTTAATTGTTAAATTAGATGTCATCACTAATACACAGGTGATAATATTCCAGTTAATTGTTAAATTAGGTGTCATCAATAATACACAGGTGATAATATTCCAGTTAATTGTTAAATTAGATATCATCACTAATACACAGGTGATAATATTCCAGTGAATTGTTAAATTAGATGTCATCACTAATACACAGGTGATAATATTCCAGTTAATTGTTAAATTAGATGTCATCACTAATACACAGGTGATAATATTCCAGTTAATTGTTAAATTAGATGTCATCACTAATACACAGGTGATAATATTCCAGTTAATTGTTAAATTAGATATCATCACTAATACACAGGTGATAATATTCCAGTTAATTGTTAAATTAGATGTCATCACTAATACACAGGTGATAATATTCCAGTTAATTGTTAAATTAGATATCATCACCAATACACAGGGGATAATATTCCAGTTAATTGTTAAATTAGATATCATCACTAATACAAAGGTGATAATATTCCAGTTAATTGTTAAATTAGATATCATCACCAATACACAGGGGATAATATTCCAGTTAATTGTTAAATTAGATGTCATCACTAATACACAGGGGATAATATTCCAGTTAATTGTTAAATTAGATGTCATCACTGATACACAAGGGATAATATTCCAGTTAATTGTTAAATTTGATGTCATCACTAATACACAGATGATAATATTCCAGTTAATTGTTAAGTTAGATGTCATCACTAATACACAGTGGATAATATTCCAATTAATTGTTAAATTAGATGTCATCACTGATACACAAGGGATAATATTCCAGTTAATTGTTAAATTTGATGTCATCACTAATACACAGGTGATAATATTCCAGTTAATTGTTAAATTAGATATCATCACTAATACAGAGGTGATAATATTCCAGTTAATTGTTAAATTAGATATCATCACTAATACACAGGTGACAATATTCCAGTTAATTGTTAAATTAGATATCATCACGAATACACAGGTGATAATATTCCAGTTACTTGTTAAATTCGATGTCATCACGAATACACAGGTGATAATATTCCAGTTAATTGTTAAATTAGATATCATCACTAATACACAGGGGATAATATTCCAGTTAATTGTTCAAATTAGATGTCATCACAAATGCACAGGGGATAATATTCCGGTTAATTGTTAAATTAGATGTCATCACAAATCCCCAATGATAATATTCCAGTTAATTGTTAAATTAGATGTCATCACTAATACACAGCGGATAATATTCCAGTTAATTGTTAAATTAGATGTCATCACAAATGCACAGGGGATAATATTCCAGTTAATTGTTAAATTAGATGTCATCACTAATGCACAGGCGATAATAATTCCAGTTAATTGTTAAATTCGATGTAATCACTAATACACAGGGGATAATATTCCGATTAATTGTTAAATTAGATGTCATCACTAATACACAGGGGATAATATTCCTGTTAATTGTTAAATTTGATGTCATCACGAATACACAGCTGATAACATTCCACTTAATTGTTAAATTAGATGTCATCACAAATACACAGGGGATAATATTCTGGTTCATTGTTAAATTAGATGTCATCACTAGTGCACTGTGATAATCTTCCAGTTCATTGCTAAATTAGATGTCATGAATAATACACAGGAGATAATATTCCAGTTAATTGTTAAATTAGATGTCATCACTGGTACACAGGGGATAATATTCCAGATAATTGATAAATTACATGTCATCGACAAAACGCAGGTGATAATATTCCAGTTAATTGTTAAATTAGATGTCATCACAAATGCACAGGGGATAATATTCCAGTTCATTGATAAATTAGATGTCATCACGAATACACAGGGGATAATATTCCACTTAATTGTTAAATTAGATGTCATCACAAATACACAGGGGATAACATTCCAGTTAATTGTTAAATTAGATGTCATCACTAATACACAAGTGATAATATTCCAGTTAATTGTTAAATTAGATGTCATCACTAATGCACAGGTGATAATAATTCCAGTTAATTGTTAAATTAGATGTAATCACTAATACACAGGAGATAATATTCCGATTAATTATTAAATTAGATGTCATCACTAATGCACAGGTGATAATATTCCAGTTAATTGTTAAATTAGATGTCATCACTAACGCACAGGTGATAATATTCCACTGAATTGTTAAATTAGATGTCATCACAAATACACAGGGGACAATATTCTGGTTCATTGTTAAATTAGATGTCATCACTAGTGCACTGTGATATCCTTCCAGTTCATTGTTGAATTAGAAGTCATCAATAATACACAGGTGATAATATTCCAGTTAATTGTTAAATATGATGTCATCACTAATACACAGGGGATTGTATTCCAGTTAATTGTTAAATTAGATGTCATCGCTAATACAAAGGTGATAATATTCCAGTTAATTGTTAAATTAGGTGTCATCACCGATGCCCAGTTGATAATCTTCCAGTTAATTGTTAAATTAGATATCATCACTAATACACAAGGGATAATATTCCAGTTAATTGATAAATTAGATGTCATCACTAATATACAGGGTTTAATATTCCGATTAATTGTTAAATTAGATGTCATCAAAAATACACAGGGGATAATATTCCAGTTAATTGTTAAATTTGATGTCATCACTTACACACAGGGGATAATATTCCAGTTAATTGTTATATTTGATGTCATCACTAGTACACAGGGGATAATATTCCAGGTAATTGTTCAATTAGATGTCATCACTAATACACAGGGGATAATATTCCTGTTAATTGTTAAATTATATGTCATCACTAATACACAAGTGATAATATTCCAGTTAATTGTTAAATTAGATGTCATCACTGATGCACAGGCGATAATAATTCCAGTGAATTGTTAAATTAGATGTAATCACTAATACACAGGGGATAATATTCCGATTAATTGTTAAATTAGATGTCATCACTAATACACAGGGGATTATATTCCTGTTAATTGTTAAATTTGATGTCATCACTAATACACAGGGGATAATATTCCGATTAATTGTTAAATTAGATGTCATCACTAATACACAGGGGATAATATTCTGGTTCATTGTGAAATCAGATGTCATCACTAATGCACAGGTGTTAATATACCAGTTAATTGTTTAATTAGATGTCATCACTCATACACAGGTGATAATATTCCGTAGAATTGTTACATTAGATGTCATCACTAATACACAGGGAATAATATTCCTGTTAATTGTTAAATTTGATGTCATCACGAATACACAGCTGATAATATTCCGATTAATTGTTAAATTAGATGTTTTCAATAATACACAGGGGATAATATTCCAGTTAATTGTTAAATTTGATGTCATCACTTACACACAGGGGATAATATTCCAGTTAATTGATAAATTAGATGTCATCACTAATACACAGGGGATAACATTCCAGTTAATTGTTAAATTAGATGTCATCACTAATACACAAGTGATAATATTCCAGTTAATTATTAAATTAGATGTCATCGCTAATGCACAGGTGATAATAATTCCAGTTAATTGTTAAATTAGATGTAATCACTAATACACAGGGGATAATATTCCGATTAATTGTTAAATTAGATGTCATCACTAATGCACAGGTGATAATATTCCAGTTAATTGTTAAATTAGATGTCATCACTAATGCACAGGTGATAATATTCCACTGAATTGTTAAATTAGATGTCATCACAAATACACAGGGGACAATATTCTGGTTCATTGTTAAATTAGATGTCATCACTAGTGCACTGTGATAATATTCCAGTTAATTGATAAATTAGATGTCATCACTAATACACAGGGGATAACCTTCCAGTTCATTGTTAAATTAGATGTCATCAATAATACACAGGTGATAATATTCCAGTTAATTGTTAAATTAGATGTCATCACTAATACACAGGGGATAGTATTCCAGTTAATTGTTAAATTAGATGTCATCACTAATTCACAGGTGATAATATTCCAGTTAATTGATAAATTAGATGTCATCACTAATACACAGGGGATAACCTTCCAGTTCATTGTTAAATTAGATGTCATCAATAATACACAGGTGATAATATTCCAGTTAATTGTTAAATTAGATGTCATCACTAATACACAGGTGATAATATTCCAGTTAATTGTTAAATTAGGTGTCATCACCGATGCACAGTTGATAATCTTCCAGTTAATTGTTAAATTAGATGTCATCACTAATACACAGGGTTTAATATTCCGATTAATTGTTAAATTAGATGTCATCAATAATACACAGGGGATAATATTCCAGTTAATTGTTAAATTTGATGTCATCACTTACACACAGGGGATAATATTCCAGTTAATTGTTAAATTTGATGTCATCACTAGTACACAGGGGATAATATTCCAGTTAATTGTTAAATTAGATGTCATCACTAATACACAGGTGATAATATTCCAGTTAATTGTTAAATTTGATGTCATCACTTACACACAGGGGATAATATTCCAGTTAATTGTTAAATTTGATGTCATCACTAGTACACAGGTGATAATATTCCAGTTAATTGTTAAATTAGATGTCATCACTAATACACAGGTGATAATATTCCAGTTAATTGTTAAATTAGATGTCATCACTAATACACAGGTGATAATATTCCAGTTAATTGTTAAATTAGATGTCATCAATAATACACAGGTGATAATATTCCAGTTAATTGTTAAATTAGATATCATCACTAATACACAGGTGATAATATTCCAGTGAATTGTTAAATTAGATGTCATCACTAATACACAGGTGATAATATTCCAGTTAATTGTTAAATTAGATGTCATCACTAATACACAGGTGATAATATTCCAGTTAATTGTTAAATTAGATGTCATCACTAATACACAGGTGATAATATTCCAGTTAATTGTTAAATTAGATATCATCACTAATACACAGGTGATAATATTCCAGTTAATTGTTAAATTAGATGTCATCACTAATACACAGGTGATAATATTCCAGTTAATTGTTAAATTAGATATCATCACTAATACACAGGTGATAATATTCCAGTTAATTGTTAACTTAGATGTCATCACTAATACACAGGTGATAATATTCCAGTTAATTGTTAAATTAGATGTCATCACTAATACACAGGTGATAATATTCCAGTTAATTGTTAAATTAGATGTCATCAATAATACACAGGTGATAATATTCCAGTTAATTGTTAAATTAGATATCATCACTAATACACAGGTGATAATATTCCAGTGAATTGTTAAATTAGATGTCATCACTAATACACAGGTGATAATATTCCAGTTAATTGTTAAATTAGATGTCATCACTAATACACAGGTGATAATATTCCAGTTAATTGTTAAATTAGATGTCATCACTAATACACAGGTGATAATATTCCAGTTAATTGTTAAATTAGATATCATCACTAATACACAGGTGATAATATTCCAGTTAATTGTTAAATTAGATGTCATCACTAATACACAGGTGATAATATTCCAGTTAATTGTTAAATTAGATATCATCACTAATACACAGGGGATAATATTCCAGTTAATTGTTAAATTAGATATCATCACCAATACACAGGGGATAATATTCCAGTTAATTGTTAAATTAGATATCATCACTAATACAAAGGTGATAATATTCCAGTTAATTGTTAAATTAGATATCATCACCAATACACAGGGGATAATATTCCAGTTAATTGTTAAATTAGATGTCATCACTAATACACAGGGGATAATATTCCAGTTAATTGTTAAATTAGATGTCATCACTGATACACAAGGGATAATATTCCAGTTAATTGTTAAATTTGATGTCATCACTAATACACAGGTGATAATATTCCAGTTAATTGTTAAATTAGATGTCATCACTAATACACAGTGGATAATATTCCAATTAATTGTTAAATTAGATGTCATCACTGATACACAAGGGATAATATTCCAGTTAATTGTTAAATTTGATGTCATCACTAATACACAGGTGATAATATTCCAGTTAATTGTTAAATTAGATATCATCACTAATACAGAGGTGATAATATTCCAGTTAATTGTTAAATTAGATATCATCACTAATACACAGGTGACAATATTCCAGTTAATTGTTAAATTAGATATCATCACTAATACACCGGTGATAATATTCCAGTTACTTGTTAAATTCGATGTCATCACTAATACACAGGTGATAATATTCCAGTTAATTGTTAAATTAGATATCATCACTAATACACAGGGGATAATATTCCAGTTAATTGTTCAAATTAGATGTCATCACAAATGCACAGGGGATAATATTCCGATTAATTGTTAAATTAGATGTCATCACTAATACACAGGGGATTATATTCCTGTTAATTGTTAAATTTGATGTCATCACTAATACACAGGGGATAATATTCCGATTAATTGTTAAATTAGATGTCATCACTAATACACAGGGGATAATATTCTGGTTCATTGTGAAATCAGATGTCATCACTAATGCACAGGTGTTAATATACCAGTTAAATGTTTAATTAGATGTCATCACTCATACACAGGTGATAATATTCCGTAGAATTGTTAAATTAGATGTCATCACTAATACACAGGGGATAATATTCCTGTTAATTGTTAAATTTGATGTCATCACGAATACACAGCTGATAATATTCCGATTAATTGTTAAATTAGATGTTTTCAATAATACACAGGGGATAATATTCCAGTTAATTGTTAAATTTGATGTCATCACTTACACACAGGGGATAATATTCCAGTTAATTGATAAATTAGATGTCATCACTAATACACAGGGGATAACATTCCAGTTAATTGTTAAATTAGATGTCATCACTAATACACAAGTGATAATATTCCAGTTAATTGTTAAATTAGATGTCATCACGAATGCACAGGTGATAATAATTCCAGTTAATTGTTAAATTAGATGTAATCACTAATACACAGGGGATAATATTCCGATTAATTGTTAAATTAGATGTCATCACTAATACACAGGTGATAACATTCCAGTTAATTGTTAAATTAGATGTCATCACTAATGCACAGGTGATAATATTCCACTGAATTGTTAAATTAGATGTCATCACTAATGCACAGGTGATAATATTCCAGTTAATTGTTAAATTAGATGTCATCACTAATGCACAGGTGATAATATTCCACTGAATTGTTAAATTAGATGTCATCACAAATACACAGGGGACAATATTCTGGTTCATTGTTAAATTAGATGTCATCACTAGTGCACTGTGATAACCTTCCAGTTCATTGTTAAATTAGATGTCATCAATAATACACAGGTGATAATATTCCAGTTAATTGTTAAATTAGATGTCATCACTAATACACAGGGGATAGCATTCCAGTTAATTGTTAAATTAGATGTCATCGCTAATACAAAGGTGATAATATTCCAGTTAATTGTTAAATTAGGTGTCATCACCGATGCACAGTTGATAATCTTCCAGTTAATTGTTAAATTAGATGTCATCACTAATACACAGGGTTTAATATTCCGATTAATTGTTAAATTAGATGTCATCAATAATACACAGGGGATAATATTCCAGTTAATTGTTAAATTTGATGTCATCACTTACACACAGGGGATAATATTCCAGTTAATTGTTAAATTTGATGTCATCACTAGTACACAGGGGATAATATTCCAGTTAATTGTTAAATTAGATGTCATCACTAATACACAGGTGATAATATTCCAGTTAATTGTTACATTTGATGTCATCACTTACACACAGGGGATAATATTCCAGTTAATTCTTAAATTTGATGTCATCACTAGTACACAGGGGATAATATTCCAGTTAATTGTTAAATTAGATGTCATCACTAATACACAGGTGATAATATTCCAGTTAATTGTTAAATTAGATGTCATCACTAATACACAGGTGATAATATTCCAGTTAATTGTTAAATTAGATGTCATCAATAATACACAGGTGATAATATTCCAGTTAATTGTTAAATTAGATATCATCACTAATACACAGGTGATAATATTCCAGTGAATTGTTAAATTAGATGTCATCACTGATACACAGGTGATAATATTCCAGTTAATTGTTAAATTAAATGTCATCACTAATACACAGGTGATAATATTCCAGTTAATTGTTAAATTAGATGTTATCACTAATACACAGGTGATAATATTCCAGTTAATTGTTAAATTAGATATCATCACTAATACACAGGTGATAATATTCCAGTTAATTGTTAAATTAGATGTCATCATTAATACACAGGTGATAATATTCCAGTTAATTGTTAAATTTGATGTCATCACCAATACACAGGGGATAATATTCCAGTTAATTGTTAAATTAGATATCATCACTAATACAAAGGTGATAATATTCCAGTTAATTGTTAAATTAGATATCATCACCAATACACAGGGGATAATATTCCAGTTAATTGTTAAATTAGATGTCATCACTAATACACAGGGGATAATATTCCAGTTAATTGTTAAATTAGATGTCATCACTGATACACAAGGGCTAATATTCCAGTTAATTGTTAAATTTGATGTCATCACTAATACACAGGTGATAATATTCCAGTTAATTGTTAAATTAGATGTCATCACTAATACACAGTGGATAATATTCCAATTAATTGTTAAATTAGATGTCATCACTGATACACAAGGGATAATATTCCAGTTAATTGTTAAATTTGATGTCATCACTAATACACAGGTGATAATATTCCAGTTAATTGTTAAATTAGATATCATCACTAATACAGAGGTGATAATATTCCAGTTAATTGTTAAATTAGATATCATCACTAATACACAGGGGATAATATTCCAGTTAATTGTTCAAATTAGATGTCATCACAAATGCACAGGGGATAATATTCCGGTTAATTGTTAAATTAGATGTCATCACAAATCCCCAATGATAATATTCCAGTTAATTGTTAAATTAGATGTCATCACTAATACACAGCGGATAATATTCCAGTTAATTGTTAAATTAGATGTCATCACAAATGCACAGGGGATAATATTCCAGTTAATTGTTAAATTAGATGTCATCACTAATGCACAGGCGATAATAATTCCAGTTAATTGTTAAATTCGATGTAATCACTAATACACAGGGGATAATATTCCGATTAATTGTTAAATTAGATGTCATCACTAATACACAGGGGATAATATTCCAGTTAATTGTTAAATTAGATGTCATCACTAATGCACAGGCGATAATAATTCCAGTTAATTGTTAAATTCGATGTAATCACTAATACACAGGGGATAATATTCCGATTAATTGTTAAATTAGATGTCATCACAAAATACACAGGGGATAATATTCTGGTTCATTGTTAAATTAGATGTCATCACTAGTGCACTGTGATAATCTTCCAGTTCATTGCTAAATTAGATGTCATGAATAATACACAGGTGATAATATTCCAGTTAATTGTTAAATTAGATGTCATCACTGGTACACAGGGGATAATATTCCAGATAATTGATAAATTACATGTCATCGACAAAACGCAGGTGATAATATTCCAGTTAATTGTTAAATTAGATGTCATCACAAATGCACAGGGGATAATATTCCAGTTAATTGATAAATTAGATGTCCTCACGAATACACAGGGGATAATATTCCAGTTAATTGTTAAATTAGATGTCATCACAAATACACAGGGGATAACATTCCAGTTAATTGTTAAATTAGATGTCATCACTAATACACAAGTGATAATATTCCAGTTAATTGTTAAATTAGATGTCATCACTAATGCACAGGTGATAATAATTCCAGTTAATTGTTAAATTAGATGTAATCACTAATACACAGGAGATAATATTCCGATTAATTATTAAATTAGATGTCATCACTAATGCACAGGTGATAATATTCCAGTTAATTGTTAAATTAGATGTCATCACTAACGCACAGGTGATAATATTCCACTGAATTGTTAAATTAGATGTCATCACAAATACACAGGGGACAATATTCTGGTTCATTGTTAAATTAGATGTCATCACTAGTGCACTGTGATAACCTTCCAGTTCATTGTTGAATTAGAAGTCATCAATAATACACAGGTGATAATATTCAAGTTAATTGTTAAATAAGATGTCATCACTAATACACAGGGGATTGTATTCCAGTTAATTGTTAAATTAGATGTCATCGCTAATACAAAGGTGATAATATTCCAGTTAATTGTTAAATTAGGTGTCATCACCGATGCCCAGTTGATAATCTTCCAGTTAATTGTTAAATTAGATGTCATCACTAATACACAAGGGATAATATTCCAGTTAATTGATAAATTAGATGTCATCACTAATATACAGGGTTTAATATTCCGATTAATTGTTAAATTAGATGTCATCAAAAATACACAGGGGATAATATTCCAGTTAATTGTTAAATTTGATGTCATCACTTACACACAGGGGATAATATTCCAGTTAATTGTTATATTTGATGTCATCACTAGTACACAGGGGATAATATTCCAGGTAATTGTTCAATTAGATGTCATCACTAATACACAGGGGATAATATTCCTGTTAATTGTTAAATTATATGTCATCACTAATACACAAGTGATAATATTCCAGTTAATTGTTAAATTAGATGTCATCACTAATGCACAGGTGATAATATTCCTTTTAATTGTTAAATTAGATGTCATCACTAATACACAGGGGATAATATTCCGATTAATTGTTAAATTAGATGTCATCACTAATATACAGGGGATAATATTCCTGTTAATTGTTAAATTTGATGTCATCACTAATACACAGGTGATAATATTCCAGTTAATTGTTAAATTAGATATCATCACTAATACACAGGTGATAATATTCCAGTTAATTGTTAAATTAGATGTCATCACTAATACACAGGTGATAATATTCCAGTTAATTGTTAAATTTGATGTCATCACTAATACACAGGTGATAATATTCCTGTTAATTGTTAAATTAGATGTCATCACTAATACACAGGTGATAATATTCCAGTTAATTGTTAAATTTGATGTCATCACTAATACACAGGTGATAATATTCCAGTTAATTGTTAAATTAGATATCATCACTAATACACAGGTGACAATATTCCAGTTAATTGTTAAATTAGATATCATCACTAATACACAGGTGATAATATTCCAGTTACTTGTTAAATTCGATGTCATCACTAATACACAGGTGATAATATTCCAGTTAATTGTTAAATTAGATATCATCACTAATACACAGGGGATAATATTCCGTTTAATTGTTCAAATTAGATGTCATCACAAATGCACAGGGGATAATATTCCGGTTAATTGTTAAATTAGATGTCATCACAAATCCCCAATGATAATATTCCAGTTAATTGTTAAATTAGATGTCATCACTAATACACAGCGGATAATATTCCAGTTAATTGTTAAATTAGATGTCATCACAAATGCACAGGGGATAATATTCCAGTTAATTGTTAAATTAGATGTCATCACTAATGCACAGGCGATAATAATTCCAGTTAATTGTTAAATTCGATGTAATCACTAATACACAGGGGATAATATTCCGATTAATTGTTAAATTAGATGTCATCACTAATACACAGGGGATAATATTCCTGTTAATTGTTAAATTTGATGTCATCACGAATACACAGCTGATAACATTCCACTTAATTGTTAAATTAGATGTCATCACAAATACACAGGGGATAATATTCTGGTTCATTGTTAAATTAGATGTCATCACTAGTGCACTGTGATAATCTTCCAGTTCATTGCTAAATTAGATGTCATGAATAATACACAGGTGATAATATTCTAGTTAATTGTTAAATTAGATGTCATCACTGATACACAGGGGATAATATTCCAGATAATTGATAAATTACATGTCATCGACAAAACGCAGGTGATAATATTCCAGTTAATTGTTAAATTAGATGTCATCACTAATGCACAGGGGATAATATTCCAGTTAATTGATAAATTAGATGTCATCAAGAATACACAGGGGATAATATTCCAGTTAATTGTTAAATTAGATGTCATCACAAATACACAGGGGATAACATTCCAGTTAATTGTTAAATTAGATGTAATCACTAATACACAAGTGATAATATTCCAGTTAATTGTTAAATTAGATGTCATCACTAATGCACAGGTGATAATAATTCCAGTTAATTGTTAAATTAGATGTAATCACTAATACACAGGAGATAATATTCCGATTAATTATTAAATTAGATGTCATCACTAATGCACAGGTGATAATATTCCAGTTAATTGTTAAATTAGATGTCATCACAAATACACAGGGGATAACATTCCAGTTAATTGTTAAATTAGATGTAATCACTAATACACAAGTGATAATATTCCAGTTAATTGTTAAATTAGATGTCATCACTAATGCACAGGTGATAATAATTCCAGTTAATTGTTAAATTAGATGTAATCACTAATACACAGGAGATAATATTCCGATTAATTATTAAATTAGATGTCATCACTAATGCACAGGTGATAATATTCCAGTTAATTGTTAAATTAGATGTCATCACTAACGCACAGGTGATAATATTCCACTGAATTGTTAAATTAGATGTCATCACAAATACACAGGGGACAATATTCTGGTTCATTGTTAAATTAGATGTCATCACTAGTGCACTGTGATATCCTTCCAGTTCATTGTTGAATTAGAAGTCATCAATAATACACAGGTGATAATATTCCAGTTAATTGTTAAATAAGATGTCATCACTAATACACAGGGGATTGTATTCCAGTTAATTGTTAAATTAGATGTCATCGCTAATACAAAGGTGATAATATTCCAGTTAATTGTTATATTAGGTGTCATCACCGATGCCCAGTTGATAATCTTCCAGTTAATTGTTAAATTAGATGTCATCACTAATACACAAGGGATAATATTCCAGTTAATTGATAAATTAGATGTCATCACTAATATACAGGGTTTAATATTCCGATTAATTGTTAAATTAGATGTCATCAAAAATACACAGGGGATAATATTCCAGTTAATTGTTAAATTTGATGTCATCACTTACACACAGGGGATAATATTCCAGTTAATTGTTATATTTGATGTCATCACTAGTACACAGGGGATAATATTCCAGGTAATTGTTCAATTAGATGTCATCACTAATACACAGGTGATAATATTCCAGTTAATTGTTAAATTAGATGTCATCACTAATACACAAGTGATAATATTCCAGTTAATTGTTAAATTAGATGTCATCACTAATGCACAGGTGATAATATTCCTTTTAATTGTTAAATTAGATGTCATCACTAATACACAGGGGATAATATTCCGATTAATTGTTAAATTAGATGTCATCACTAATACACAGGGGATAATATTCCTGTTAATTGTTAAATTAGATGTCATCACTAATACACAGGTGATAATATTCCAGTTAATTGTTAAATTTGATGTCATCACTAATACACAGGTGATAATATTCCAGTTAATTGTTAAATTAGATATCATCACTAATACACAGGTGATAATATTCCAGTTAATTGTTAAATTAGATATCATCACTAATACACAGCTGACAATATTCCAGTTAATTGTTAAATTAGATATCATCACTAATACACAGGTGATAATATTCCAGTTACTTGTTAAATTCGATGTCATCACTAATACACAGGTGATAATATTCCAGTTAATTGTTAAATTAGATATCATCACTAATACACAGGGGATAATATTCCAGTTAATTGTTCAAATTAGATGTCATCACAAATGCACAGGGGATAATATTCCGGTTAATTGTTAAATTAGATGTCATCACAAATCCCCAATGATAATATTCCAGTTAATTGTTAAATTAGATGTCATCACTAATACACAGCGGATAATATTCCAGTTAATTGTTAAATTAGATGTCATCACAAATGCACAGGGGATAATATTCCAGTTAATTGTTAAATTAGATGTCATCACTAATGCACAGGCGATAATAATTCCAGTTAATTGTTAAATTCGATGTAATCACTAATACACAGGGGATAATATTCCGATTATTTGTTAAATTAGATGTCATCACTGATACACAGGGGATAATATTCCTGTTAATTGTTAAATTTGATGTCATCACGAATACACAGCTGATAACATTCCACTTAATTGTTAAATTAGATGTCATCACAAATACACAGGGGATAATATTCTGGTTCATTGTTAAATTAGATGTCATCACTAGTGCACTGTGATAATCTTCCAGTTCATTGCTAAATTAGATGTCATGAATAATACACAGGGGATAATATTCCAGATAATTGATAAATTACATGTCATCGACAAAACGCAGGTGATAATATTCCAGTTAATTGTTAAATTAGATGTCATCACAAATGCACAGGGGATAATATTCCAGTTAATTGATAAATTAGATGTCATCACGAATACACAGGGGATAATATTGTGGTTCATTGTTAACTTAGATGTCATCACTAGTGCACTGTGATAACCTTCCAGTTCATTGTTGAATTAGAAGTCATCAATAATACACAGGTGATAATATTCCAGTTAATTGTTAAATAAGATGCCATCACTAATACACAGGGGATTGTATTCCAGTTAATTGTTAAATTAGATGTCATCGCTAATACAAAGGTGATAATATTCCAGTTAATTGTTAAATTAGATGTCATCACTAATACAAAGGGGATAATATTCCAGTTAATTGTTAAATTAGATGTCATCACTAATACACAGTGGATAATATTCCGATTAATTGTTAAATTAGATGTCATCACTAATACACAGGGGATAATATTCCTGTTAATTGTAAAATTAGATGTCATCACTAATACACAGGTGATAATATTCCAGTTAATTGTTAAATTAGATGTCATCACTAATACACAGGGGATAATATCCGATTAATTGTTAAATTAGATGTCATCACTAATACACAGGGGATAATATTCCTGTTAATTGTTAAATTTGATGTCATCACTAATACACAGGGGATAATATTCCACTTAATTGTTAAATTAGATGTCATCACAAATACACAGGGGATAATATTCTGGTTCATTGTTAAATTAGATGTCATCACTAGTGCACTGTGATAATCTTCCAGTTCATTGTTAAATTAGATGTCATCAATAATACACAGGTGATAATATTACAGTTAATTGTTAAATTAGATGTCATCGCTGATACAAAGGTGATAATATTACAGTTAATTGTTAAATTAGATGTCATCACTGATGCACAGTTGATAATCTTCCAGTTAATTGTTAAATTAGATGTCATCACTAATACACAAGTGATAATATTCCAGTTAATTGATAAATTAGATGTCATCACTAATATACAGGTTTTAATATTCCGATCAATTGTTAAATTCGATGTCATCACTAATAAACAGGGGATAATATTCCAGTTAATTGTTAAATTTGATGTCATCACTTACACACAGGGGATAATATTCCAGGTAATTCTTAAATTAGATGCCATCACTAATACACAGGGGATAATATTCCAGTTAATTGTTAAATTAGATGTCATCACTAATACACAAGGGATAATATTCCAATTAATTGCTAAATTAGTAGTCATCACTAACGCAAAAGTGATCATATTCCAGTTAATTGTTAAATTTGATGTCATCACTAATACACAGGGGATAATATTCCAGTTAATTGTTAAATTAGATGTCAACACTAATACAAAGGGGATAATATTCCAGTTAATTGTTAAATTAGATGTCATCACTAATACACAGTGGATAATATTCCGATTAATTGTTAAATTAGATGTCATCACTAATACACAGGGGATAATATTCCTGTTAATTGTTAAATTAGATGTCATCACTAATACACAGGTGATAATATTCCAGTTAATTGTTAAATTAGATGTCATCACTAATACACAGGGGATAATATTCCGATTAATTGTTAAATTAGATGTCATCACTAATACACAGGGGATAATATTCCTGTTAATTGTTAAATTTGATGTCATCACTAATACACAGGGGATAATATTCCACTTAATTGTTAAATTAGATGTCATCACAAATACACAGGGGATAATATTCTGGTTCATTGTTAAATTAGATGTCATCACTAGTGCACTGTGATAATCTTCCAGTTCATTGTTAAATTAGATGTCATCAATAATACACAGGTGATAATATTACAGTTAATTGTTAAATTAGATGTCATCGCTGATACAAAGGTGATAATATTCCAGTTAATTGTTAAATTAGATGTCATCACTGATGCACAGTTGATAATCTTCCAGTTAATTGTTAAATTAGATGTCATCACTAATACACAAGTGATAATATTCCAGTTAATTGATAAATTAGATGTCATCACTAATATACAGGTTTTAATATTCCGATTAATTGTTAAATTCGATGTCATCACTAATACACAGGTGATAATATTCCAGTTAATTGTTAAATTTGATGTCATCACTTACACACAGGGGATAATATTCCAGTTAATTGTTAAATTTAATGTCATCACTAATACACAGGGGATAATATTCCAGGTAATTCTTAAATTAGATGTCATCACTAATACACAGGGGATAATATTCCAGTTAATTGTTAAATTAGATGTCATCACTAATACACAAGCAATAATATTCCAATTAATTGTTAAATTAGTAGTCATCACTAACGCAAAAGTGATCATATTCCAGTTAATTGTTAAATTTGATGTCATCACTAATACACAGGGGATAATATTCCAGTTAATTGTTAAATTAGATGTCATCACTAATGCACAGGTGATAATATTTCCAGTTAATTGTTAAATTAGATGTAATCACTAATACACAGGGGATAATATTCCGATTAATTTGTTAAATTTGATGTCATCACTAATACACAGGTGATAATTTTCCACTTAATTGTTAAATTAGATGTCATCACAAATACACAGGGGATAATATTCTGGTTCATTGTTAAATTAGATGTCATCACGAGTGCACTGTGATAATCTTCCAGTTCATTGTTAAATTAGATGTCATCAATAATACACAGGTGATAATATTCCAGTTAATTGTTAAATTAGATGTCATCACTGATGCACAGTTGATAATCTTCCAGTTAATTGTTTAATTAGATGTCATCAATAATACACAAGGGATAATATTCCAGTTAATTAATATTTAGATGTCATCACTAATATACAGGGTTTAATATTCCGATTAATTGTTAAAGTAGATGTCATCAATAATACACAGGGGATAATATTCCAGTTAATTGTTAAATTTGATGTCATCACTTACACACAGGGGATAATATTCCAGTTAATTGTTAAATTTGATGTCATCACTAATACACAGGGAATAATATTCCAGTTAATTGTTAAATTAGATGTCATCACTAATACACAGGGGATAATATTCCAGTTAATTATTAAATTATATGTCATCACTAATACACAAGTGATAATATTCCAGTTAATTGTTAAATTAAATGTCATCACTAATGCACAGGTGATAATATTCCGTTTAATTGATAAATTAGATGTCATCACTAATACACAGGGGATAATATTCCGATTAATTGTTAAATTAGATGTCATCACTAATACACAGGGGATAATATTCCTGTTAATTGTTAAATTAGATGTCATCACTAATACACAGGTGATAATATTCTAGTTAATTGTTAAATTAGATGTCATCACTAATACACAGGGGATAATATTCCGATTAATTGTTAAATTAGATGTCATCACTAATACACAGGGGATAATATTCCTGTTAATTGTTAAATTAGATGTCATCACTAATACACAGCTAATAATATTCCAGTTAATTGTTAAATTAGATGTCATCACTAATACACAGGGGATAATATTCCAGTTAATTGTTAAATTAGATGTCATCACTAATACAAAGGGGATAATATTCCAGTTAATTGTTAAATTAGATGTCATCACTAATACACAAGAGATAATATTCCAGTTAATTGTTAAATTAGATGTAATCACTAATACACAGGGGATAATATTCCGTTTAATTGTTAAATTAGATGTCATCACTAATACACAGGGGATAATATTCCAGTTAATTGTTAAATTAGATGTCATCACTAATACACAAGAGATAATATTCCAGTTAATTGTTAAATTAGATGTAATCACTAATACACAGGGGATAATATTCCGTTTAATTGTTAAATTAGATGTCATCACTAATACACAGGGGATAATATTCCTGTTAATTATTATATTTGATGTCATCACTAATACACAGGTGATAATATTCCACTTAATTGTTAAATTAGATGTCATCACAAATACACAGGGGATAATATTCTGGTTCATTGTTAAATTAGATGTCATCAATAATGCACTGTGATAATCTTCCAGTTCATTGTTAAATTAGATGTCATCAATAATACACAGGGGATAATATTCCAGTTAATTATTAAATTAGATGTCATCGCTGATACAAAGGTGATAATATTACAATTAATTGTTAAATTAGATGTGATCACTGATACACAGTTGATAATCTTAAAGTTAATTGTTAAATTAGATGTCATCACTAATACAGAGGGGATAATATTCCAGTTAATTGATAAATTAGATGTCATCACAAATACACAGGGGATAATATTCCAGTTAATTGTTAAATTAGATGTCATCACTAATACACAAGTGATAATATTCCAGTTAATTGTTAAATTAGATGTCATCACTAATGCACAGGTGATAATAATTCCAGTTAATTGTTAAATTTGATGTCATCACTCATACACAGGGGATAATATTCCAGTTAATTGTTAAATTAGATGTCATCACAAATGCACAGGGGATAATATTCCAGTCAACTGTTAAATTAGATGTCATCACTAATACACAAGTGATAATATTCCAGTTAATTGTTAAATTAGATGTCATCACTAATGCACAGGCGATAATAATTCCAGTTAATTGTTAAATTAGATGTAATCACTAATACACAGGTGATAATATTCCGATTAATTGTTAAATTAGATGTCATCACTAATACACAGGTGATAATTTTCCACTTAATTGTTAAATTAAATGTCATCAAAAATACACAGGGGATAATATTTTGGTTCATTGTTAAATTAGTTAAATTAGATGTAATCACTAATACACAGGGGATAATATTCCTGTTAATTGTTAAATTTGATGTCATCACTAATACACAGGTGATAATTTTCCACTTAATTGTTAAATTAAATGTCATCAAAAATACACAGGGGATAATATTTTGGTTCATTGTTAAATTAGATGTCATCACTAGTGCACTGAGATAATCTTCCAGTTCATTGTTAAATTAGATGTCATCAATAATACACAGGTGATAATATTCCAGTTAATTGTTAAATTAGATATCATCACTAATACACAGAGGATAATATTCCAGTTAATTATTAAATTAGATGTCATCGCCAATACAAAGGTGGTAATATTCCAATTAATTGTTAAATTAGATGTCATCACTGATACGCAGTTGATAATCGTAAAGTTAATTGTTAAATTAGATGTCATCACTAATACACAGGGGATAATATTCCAGTTAATTGATAAATTAGATGTCATCACAAATACACAGGGGATAATATTCCAGTTAATTGTTAAATTAGATGTCATCACTAATACACAAGTGATAATATTCCAGTTAATTGTTAAATTAGATGTCATCACTAATGCACAGGTGATAATATTCCGTTTAATTGTTAAATTAGATGTCATCACAAATACACAGGGGATAATATTCCGATTAATTGTTAAATTAAATGTCATCACTAATACACAGGGGATAATATTCCTGTTAATTGTTAAATTAGATGTCACCACTAATACACAGGTGATAATATTCCAGTTAATTGTTAAATTAGATGTCATCACTAATACACAGGGGATAATATTCCTATTAATTGTTAAATTAGATGTCATCACGAATACACAGGGGATAATATTCCTGTTAATTGTTAAATTAGATGTCATCACTAATACACAGTTGATAATATTCCAGTTAATTGTTAAATTAGAGGTCAAAACTAATACACAGGGGATAATATTCCAGTTAATTGTTAAATTAGATGTCATCACTAATACAAAGGGGACAATATTCCAGTTAATTGTTAAATTAGATGTCATCACTCATACACAGTGGATAATATTCCGATTAATTGTTAAATTAGATGTCATCACTAATACACAGGGGATAATATTCCTGTTAATTGTTAAATTTGATGTCATCACTAATACGCAGGGGATAATATTCCACTTAATTGTTAAATTAGATGTCATCACAAATACACAGGGGATAATATTTAGGTTCATTGTTAAATTAGATGTCATCACTAGTGCACTGTGATAAACTTCCAGTTCATTGTTAAATTAGATGTCATCAATAATACACAGGTGATAATATTCCAGCTAATTGTTAAATTAGATGTCATCACTAATACACAAGGGATAATATTACAGTTAATTGTTAAATTAGATGTCATCGCTAATACAAAGGTGATAATATTCCTGTTAATTGTTAAATTAGATGTCATCACTAATACACAGCTAATAATATTCCAGTTAATTGTTAAATTAGATGTCATCACTAATACACAGGGGATAATATTCCAGTTAATTGTTAAATTAGATGTCATCACTAATACAAAGGGGATAATATTCCAGTTAATTGTTAAATTAGATGTCATCACTAATACACAAGAGATAATATTCCAGTTAATTGTTAAATTAGATGTAATCACAAATACACAGGGGATAATATTCCGTTTAATTGTTAAATTAGATGTCATCACTAATACACAGGGGATAATATTCCAGTTAATTGTTAAATTAGATGTCATCACTAATACACAAGAGATAATATTCCAGTTAATTGTTAAATTAGATGTAATCACTAATACACAGGGGATAATATTCCGTTTAATTGTTAAATTAGATGTCATCACTAATACACAGGGGATAATATTCCTGTTAATTATTATATTTGATGTCATCACGAATACACAGGTGATAATATTCCACTTAATTGTTAAATTAGATGTCATCACAAATACACAGGGGATAATATTCTGGTTCATTGTTAAATTAGATGTCATCAATAGTGCACTGTGATAATCTTCCAGTTCATTGTTAAATTAGATGTCATCAATAATACACAGGGGATAATATTCCAGTTAATTATTAAATTAGATGTCATCGCTGATACAAAGGTGATAATATTACAATTAATTGTTAAATTAGATGTGATCACTGATACACAGTTGATAATCTTAAAGTTAATTGTTAAATTAGATGTCATCACTAATACAGAGGGGATAATATTCCAGTTAATTGATAAATTAGATGTCATCACAAATACACAGGGGATAATATTCCAGTTAATTGTTAAATTAGATGTCATCACTAATACACAAGTGATAATATTCCAGTTAATTGTTAAATTAGATGTCATCACTAATGCACAGGTGATAATAATTCCAGTTAATTGTTAAATTTGATGTCATCACTCATACACAGGGGATAATATTCCAGTTAATTGTTAAATTAGATGTCATCACAAATGCACAGGGGATAATATTCCAGTCAACTGTTAAATTAGATGTCATCACTAATACACAAGTGATAATATTCCAGTTAATTGTTAAATTAGATGTCATCACTAATGCACAGGCGATAATAATTCCAGTTAATTGTTAAATTAGATGTAATCACTAATACACAGGTGATAACATTCCGATTAATTGTTAAATTAGATGTCATCACTAATACACAGGTGATAATTTTCCACTTAATTGTTAAATTAAATGTCATCAAAAATACACAGGGGATAATATTTTGGTTCATTGTTAAATTAGTTAAATTAGATGTAATCACTAATACACAGGGGATAATATTCCTGTTAATTGTTAAATTTGATGTCATCACTAATACACAGGTGATAATTTTCCACTTAATTGTTAAATTAAATGTCATCAAAAATACACAGGGGATAATATTTTGGTTCATTGTTAAATTAGATGTCATCACTAGTGCACTGAGATAATCTTCCAGTTCATTGTTAAATTAGATGTCATCAATAATACACAGGTGATAATATTCCAGTTAATTGTTAAATTAGATATCATCACTAATACACAGAGGATAATATTCCAGTTAATTATTAAATTAGATGTCATCGCCAATACAAAGGTGATAATATTCCAATTAATTGTTAAATTAGATGTCATCACTGATACGCAGTTGATAATCGTAAAGTTAATTGTTAAATTAGATGTCATCACTAATACACAGGGGATAATATTCCAGTTAATTGATAAATTAGATGTCATCACAAATACACAGGGGATAATATTCCAGTTAATTGTTAAATTAGATGTCATCACTAATACACAAGTGATAATATTCCAGTTAATTGTTAAATTAGATGTCATCACTAATGCACAGGTGATAATATTCCGTTTAATTGTTAAATTAGATGTCATCACAAATACACAGGGGATAATATTCCGATTAATTGTTAAATTAAATGTCATCACTAATACACAGGGGATAATATTCCTGTTAATTGTTAAATTAGATGTCACCACTAATACACAGGTGATAATATTCCAGTTAATTGTTAAATTAGATGTCATCACTAATACACAGGGGATAATATTCCTATTAATTGTTAAATTAGATGTCATCACGAATACACAGGGGATAATATTCCTGTTAATTGTTAAATTAGATGTCATCACTAATACACAGTTGATAATATTCCAGTTAATTGTTAAATTAGAGGTCAAAACTAATACACAGGGGATAATATTCCAGTTAATTGTTAAATTAGATGTCATCACTAATACAAAGGGGACAATATTCCAGTTAATTGTTAAATTAGATGTCATCACTCATACACAGTGGATAATATTCCGATTAATTGTTAAATTAGATGTCATCACTAATACACAGGGGACAATATTCCTGTTAATTGTTAAATTTGATGTCATCACTAATACGCAGGGGATAATATTCCACTTAATTGTTAAATTAGATGTCATCACAAATACACAGGGGATAATATTTTGGTTCATTGTTAAATTAGATGTCATCACTAGTGCACTGTGATAAACTTCCAGTTCATTGTTAAATTAGATGTCATCAATAATACACAGGTGATAATATTCCAGCTAATTGTTAAATTAGATGTCATCACTAATACACAAGGGATAATATTACAGTTAATTGTTAAATTAGATGTCATCGCTAATACAAAGGTGATAATATTCCAGTTAATTGTTAAATTAGATGTCATCACTGATGCACAGTTGATAATCTTCAAGTTAATTGTTAAATTAGATGTCATCACTAATACACAAGTGATAATATTCCAGTTAATTGATAAATTAGATGTCATCACTAATATACATGTTTTAATATTCTGATTAATTGTTAAATTCGATGTCATCACTAATACACAGGGGATAATATTCCAGTTAATTGTTAAATTTGATGTCATCACTTACACACAGGGGATAATATTCCAGTTAATTGTTAAATTTGATGTCATCACTCATACACAGGGGATAATATTCCAGGTAATTATTAAATTAGATGTCATCACTAATACACAGGGGAGAATATTCCAGTTAATTGTTAAATTAGATGTCATCACTAATACACAAGGGATAATATTTCAATTAATTGTTAAATTAGTAGTCATCACTAACGCAAAAGGGATCATATTCCAGTTAATCGTTAAATTTAATGTCATCACTAATACACAGGGGATAATATTCCAGTTAATTGTTAAATTAGATGTCATCACTAATGCACAGGTGATAATATTTCCAGTTAATTGTTAAATTAGATGTAATCACTAATACACAGGGGATAATATTCCAGTTAATTGTTAAATTAGATGTCATCACTAATACACAGGGGATAATATTCCACTTAATTGTTAAATTAGATGTCATCACAAATACACAGGGGATAATATTCTGGTTCATTGTTAAATTAGATGTCATCACGAGTGCACTGTGATAATCTTCCAGTTCATTGTTAAATTAGATGTCATCAATAATGCACAGGTGATAATATTCCAGTTAATTGTTAAATTAGATGTCATCACTAATACACAAGGGATAATATTCCAGTTAATTGATAAATTAGATGTCATCACTAATATACAGGGTTTAATATTCCGATTAATTGTTAAATTAGATGTCATCACTAATACACAGGGGATAATATTCCAGTTAATTGTTAAATTAGATGTCATCACTAATACACAGGGGATAATATTCCGATTAATTGTTAAATTAGATGTCATCACTAATACACAGGGGATAATATTCCTGTTAATTGTTAAATTAGATGTCATCACTAATACACAGCTGATAATATTCCAGTTAATTGTTAAATTAGATGTCATCACTAATACACAGGGGATAATATTCCAGTTAATTGTTAAATTAGATGTCATCACTAATACACAGGGGATAATATTCCGATTAATTGTTAAATTAGATGTCATCACGAATACACAGGGGATAATATTCATGTTAATTGTTAAATTAGATGTCATCACTAATACACAGTTGATAATATTCCAGTTAATTGTTAAATTAGAGGTCAAAACTAATACACAGGGGATAATATTCCAGTTAATTGTTAAATTAGATGTCATCACTAATACAAAGGGGATAATATTCCAGTTAATTGTTAAATTAGATGTCATCACTAATACACAGTGGATAATATTCCGATTAATTGCTAAATTAGATGTCATCACTAATACACAGGGGATAATATTTCTGTTAATTGTTAAATTAGATGTCATCACTAATACACAGGTGATAATATTCCAGTTAATTGTTAAATTAGATGTCATCACTAATACACAGGGGATAATATTCCGATTAATTGTTAAATTAGATGACATCACTAATACACAGGGGATAATATTCCTGTTAATTGTTAAATTAGATGTCATCACTAATACACAGGGGATAATATTACAGTTAATTGTTAAATTAGATGTCATCACTAATACACAGGGGATAATATTCCAGTTAATTGTTAAATTAGATGTCATCACTAATACACAGGGGATAATATTCCTGTTAATTGTTAAATTAGATGTCATCACTAATACACAGGGGATAATATTACAGTTAATTGTTAAATTAGATGTCATCACTAATACACAGGTGATAATATTCCAGTTAATTGTTAAATTAGATGTCATCACTAATACACAGGGGATAATATTCCAGTTAATTGTTAAATTAGATGTCATCACTGATGCACAGTTGATAATCTTCCAGTTAATTGTTAAATTAGATGTCATCACTAATACACAAGTGATAATATTCCAGTTCATTGATAAATTAGATGTCATCACTAATATACAGGTTTTAATATTCCGATTAATTGTTAAATTCGATGTCATCGCTAATACACAGGGGATAATATTCCAGTTAATTGTTAAATTTGATGTCATCACTTACACACAGGGGATAATATTCCAGTTAATTGTTAAATTTGATGTCATCACTCATACACAGGGGATAATATTCCAGGTAATTGTTAAATTAGATGTCATCACTAATACACAGGGGATAATATTCCAGTTAATTGTTAAATTAGATGTCATCACTAAAACACAAGGGATAATATTCCAATTAATTGTTAAATTAGTAGTCATCACTAACGCAAAAGGGATCATATTCCAGTTAATTGTTAAATCTGATGTCATCACTAATACACAGGGGATAATATTCCAGTTAATTGTTAAATTAGATGTCATCACTAATGCACAGGTGATAATATTTCCAGTTAATTGTTAAATTAGATGTAATCACTAATACACAGGGGATAATATTCCGATTAATTGTTAAATTAGATGTCATCACTAATACACAGAGGATAATATTCCTGTTAATTGTTAAATTTGATGTCATCACTAATACACAGGGGATAATATTCCACTTAATTGTTAAATTAGATGTCATCACAAATACACAGGGGATAATATTCTGGTTCATTGTTAAATTAGATGTCATCACGAGTGCACTGTGATAATCTTCCAGTTCATTGTTAAATTAGATGTCATCAATAATACACAGGTGATAATATTCCAGTTAATTGTAATTCCATCTTCGCTGCCTTCGGAGAATACTTGGCATCAGGTGGCAGGACTATATCTCCAACACAGAAGTCCTTGAAGCGGCCAACACCCCCATTTTATACACACTACTGAGTCAGCGGCGCTTGAGATGGCTTGGCCATGTGAGCCGCATGGAAGATGGCAGGATCCCCAAAGACACATTGTACAGCGAGCTCGCCACTGGTATCAGACCCACCGGCCGTCCATGTCTCCGTTATAAAGACGTCTGCAAACGTGACATGAAATCGTGTGACATTGATCACAAGTCGTGGGAGTCAGTTGCCAGCATTCGCCAGAGCTGGCGGGCAGCCATAAAGACAGGGCTAAATTGTGGCGAGTCGAAGAGACTTAGTAGTTGGCAGGAAAAAAGACAGAGGCGCAAGGGGAGAGCCAACTGTGCAACAGCCCCAACAAAGAAATTTCTCTGCAGCACCTGTGGAAGAGCCTGTCACTCCAGAATTGGCCTTTATTGCCACTCCAGGCGCTGCTTCACAAACCACTGACCACCTCCAGGCGCTTACCCATTGTCTCTCGAGATAAGGAGGCCCAAAAGAAATTGTTAAATTAGATGTCATCGCTAATACAAAGGTGATAATATTCCAGTTATTTGTTAAATTAGATGTCATCACTGATGCACAGATGATAATCTTCCAGTTAATTGTTAAATTAGATGTCATCACTAATATACAAGGGATAATATTCCAGTTAATTGTTAAATTAGATGTCATCAATAATACACAGGGGATAATATTCCAGTTAATTGTTAAATTTGATGTCATCACTTACACACAGGGGATAATATTCCAGTTAATTGTTAAATTTGATGTCATCACTAATACACAGGGAATAATATTCCAGGTAATTGTTAAATTAGATGTCATCACTAATACACAGGTGATACTATTGCAGTTAATTGTTGAATTAGATGTCATCACTAATACACAGGGGATAATATTCCAGTTAATTATTAAATTATATGTCATCACTAATACACAAGTGATAATATTCCAGTTAATTGTTAAATTAGATGTCATCACTAATGCACAGGTGATAATATTCCGTTTAATTGTTAAATTAGATGTCATCACTAATACACAGGGGAGAATATTCAGATTAATTGTTAAATTAGATGTCATCACTAATACACAGGGGATAATATTCCTGTTAATTGTTAAATTAGATGTCATCACTAATACACAGGTGATAATATTCCAGTTAATTGTTAAATTAGATGTCATCACTAATACACAGGGGATAATATTCCTGTTAATTGTTAAATTAGATGTCATCACTAATACACAGGGGATAATATTCCGATTAATTGTTAAATTAGATGTCATCACTAATACACAGGGGATAATATTCCTGTTAATTGTTAAATTAGATGTCATCACTAATACACAGCTGATAATATTCCAGTTAATTGTTAAATTAGATGTCATCACTAATACACAGGGGATAATATTCCAGTTAATTGTTAAATTAGATGTCATAACTAATACAAAGGGGATAATATTCCAGTTAATTGTTAAATTAGATGTCATCACTAATGCACAGGTGATAATAATTCCAGTTAATTGTTAAATTAGATGTAATCACTAATACACAGTGGATAATATTCCGATTAATTGTTAAATTAGATGTCATCACTGATCCACAAGGGATAATATTCCAGTTAAATGTTAAATTTGATGTCATCACTAATACACAGGGGATAATATTCCAGTTAATTGTTAAATTAGATGTCATCACTAATACACAAGAGGTAATATTCCAGTTAATTGTTAAATTAGATGTAATCACTAATACACAGGGGATAATATTCCGTTTAATTGTTAAATTAGATGTCATCACTAATACACAGGGGATAATATTCCTGTTAATTGTTAAATTTGATGTCATCACTAATACACAGGTAATAATATTCCACTTAATTGTTAAATTAGATGTCATCACAAATACACAGGGGATAATATTCTGGTTCATTGTTAAGTTAGATGTCATCACTAATGCACAGGTGATAATATTCCGTTTAATTGTTAAATTAGATGTCATCACTAATACACAGGGGATAATATTCAGAATAATTGTTAAATTAGATGTCATCACTAATACACAGGGGATAATATTCCTGTTAATTGTTAAATTAGATGTCATCACTAATACACAGGTGATAATATTCCAGTTAATTGTTAAATTAGATGTCATCACTAATACACAGGGGATAATATTCCGATTAATTGTTAAATTAGATGTCATCACGAATACACAGGGGATAATAGTCCTGTTAATTGTTAAATTAGATGTCATCACTAATACACAGCTGATAATATTATAGTTAATTGTTAAATTAGATGTCATCACTAATACACAGGGGATAATATTCCAGTTAATTGTTAAATTAGATGTCATCACGAATACAAAGGGGATAATATTCCAGTTAATTGTTAAATTAGATGTCATCACTAATGCACAGGTGATAATAATTCCAGTTAATTGTTAAATTAGATGTAATCACTAATACACAGTGGATAATATTCCGATTAATTGTTAAATTAGATGTCATCACTGATCCACAAGGGATAATATTCCAGTTAATTGTTAGATTTGATGTCATCACTAACACACAGGGGATAATATTCCAGTTAATTGTTAAATTAGATGTCATCACTAACACACAGGGGATAATATTCCGTTTAATTGTTAAATTAGATGTCATCACTATTACACAGGGGATAATATTCCTGTTAATTGTTAAATTTGATGTCATCACTAATACACAGGTGATAATATTCCACTAAATTGTTAAATTAGATGTCATCACAAATACACAGGGGATAATATTCTGGTTCATTGATAAATTAGATGTCATCAATAGTGCACTGTGATAATCTTCCAGTTCATTGTTAAATTAGATGTCATCAATAATACACAGGGGATAATATTCCAGTTAATTATTAAATTAGATGTCATCGCTGATACAAAGGTGATAATATTCCAATTAATTGTTAAATTAGATGTGATCACTGATACACAGTTGATAATTTTAAAGTTAATTGTTAAATTAGATGTCATCACTAATACACAGGGGATAATATTCCAGTTTATTGATAAATTAGATGTCATCACAAATACACAGGGGATAATATTCCAGTTAATTGTTAAATTAGATGCCATCAATCATACACAAGTGATAATATTCCAGTTAATTGTTAAATTAGATGTCATCACTAATGCACAGGTGATAATAATTCCAGTTAATTGATAAATTAGATGTCATCACAAATACACAGGGGATAATATTCCAGTTAATTGTTAAATTAGATGTCATCACTCATACACAAGTGATAATATTCCAGTTAATTGTTAAATTAGATGTAATCACTAATACACAGGGGATAATATTCCGATTAATTGTTAAATTAGATGTCATCACTAATACACAGGGGATAATATTCCAGTTAATTGTTAAATTTGATGTCATCACTAATACACAGGGGATAATATTCCACTTAATTGTTAAATTAGATGTCATCACTAATACAAAGGGGATAATATTCCAGTTAATTGTTAAATTAGATGTCATCGCTAAAACACAGGGGTTAATATTCCGATTAATTGTTAAATTAGATGTCATCACTGATACACAAGGGATAATATTCCAGTTAATTGTTAAATTTGATGTCATCACTAATACACAGGGGATAATATTCCAGTTAATTGTTAAATTAGATGTCATCAGAAATGCACATGGGATAATATTCCAGTTAATTGTTAAATTAGATGTCATCACTAATACACAAGAGATAATATTCCAGTTAATTGTTAAATTAGATGTCATCACTAATGCACAGGCGATAATAATTCCAGTTAATTGTTAAATTAGATGTAATCACTAATACACAGGGGATAATATTCCGATTAATTGTTAAATTAGATGTCATCACTAATACACAGGGGACAATATTCCACTTAATTGTTAAATTAGATGTCATCACAAATACACAGGGGATAATATTTTGGTTCATTGTTAAATTAGATGTCATCACTAGTGCACTGTGATAATCTTCCATTTCATTGTTAAATTAGATGTCATCAATAATACACAGGTGATAATATTCCAGTTAATTGTTAAATTAGATGTCATCACGAATACACAGGGGATAATATTCCAGTTAATTATTAAATTAGATGTCATCGCTAATACAAAGGTGACAATATTCCAATTAATTGTTAAATTAGATGTCATCACTGATACACAGTTGATAATCTAAAAGTTAATTGTTCAATTAGATGTCATCACTAATACACAAGTGATAATATTCCAGTTAATTGTTAAATTAGATGTCATCACTAATGCACAGGTGATAATATTCCGTTTAATTGTTAAATTAGATGTCATCACTAATACACAGGGGAGAATATTCAGATTAATTGTTAAATTAGATGTCATCACTAATACACAGGGATAACATTCCTGTTAATTGTTAAATTAGATGTCATCACTAATACACAGGTGATAATATTCCAGTTAATTGTTAAATTAGATGTCATCACTAATACACAGGGGATAATATTCCGATTAATTGTTAAATTAGATGTCATCACTAATACACAGGGGATAATATTCCTGTTAATTGTTAAATTAGATGTCATCACAAATACACAGCTGATAATATTCCAGTTATTTGTTAAATTAGATGTCATCACTAATACACAGGGGATAATATTCCAGTTAATTGTTAAATTAGATGTCATCACTAATGCACAGGTGATAATAATTCCAGTTAATTGTTAAATTAGATGTAATCACTAATACACAGTGGATAATATTCCGATTAATTGTTAAATTAGATGTCATCACTGATCCACAAGGGATAATATTCCAGTTCATTGTTAAATTTGATGTCATCACTAATACACAGGGGATAATATTCCAGTTAATTGCTAAATTAGATGTCATCACTAATGCACAAGAGATAATATTCCAGTTAATTGTTAAATTAGATGTAATCACTAATACACAGGGGATAATATTCCGTTTAATTGTTAAATTAGATGTCATCACTAATACACAGGGGATAATATTCCTGTTAATTGTTAAATTTGATGTCATCACTAATACACAGGTGATAATATTCCACTTAATTGTTAAATTAGATGTCATCACAAATACACAGGGGATAATATTCTGGTTCATAGTTAAATTAGATGTCATCAATAGTGCACTGTGATAATCTTCCAGTTCATTGTTAAATTAGATGTCATCACTAATGCACAGGTGATAATATTCCGTTTAATTGTTAAATTAGATGTCATCACTAATACACAGGGGATAATATTCAGACTAATTGTTAAATTAGATGTCATCACTAATACACAGGGGATAATATTCCTGTTAATTGTTAAATTAGATGTCATCACTAATACACAGGTGATAATATTCCACTTAATTGTTAAATTAGATGTCATCACAAATACACAGGGGATAATATTCTGGTTCATTGTTAAATTAGATGTCATCAGTAGTGCACTGTGATAATCTTCCAGTTCATTGTTAAATTAGATGTCATCACTAATGCACAGGTGATAATATTCCGTTTAATTGTTAAATTAGATGTCATCACTAATACACAGGGGATAATATTCAGACTAATTGTTAAATTAGATGTCATCACTAATACACAGGGGATAATATTCCTGTTAATTGTTAAATTAGATGTCATCACTAATACACAGGTGATAATATTCCAGTTAATTGTTAAATTAGATGTCATCACTAATACACAGGGGATAATATTCCGATTAATTGTTAAATTAGATGTCATCACGAATACACAGGGGATAATATTCCTGTTAATTGTTAAATTAGATGTCATCACTAATACACAGCTGATAATATTCCAGTTAATGGTTAAATTAGATGTCATCACTAATACACAGGGGATAATATTCCAGTTAATTGTTAAATTAGATGTCATCACGAATACAAAGGGGATAATATTCCAGTTAATTGTTAAATTAGATGTCATCACTAATGCACAGGTGATAATAATTCCAGTTAATTGTTAAATTAGATGTAATCACTAATACACAGTGGATAATATTCCGATTAATTGTTAAATTAGATGTCATCACTGATCCACAAGGGATAATATTCCAGTTAATTGTTAAATTTGATGTCATCACTAATACACAGGGGATAATATTCCAGTTAATTGTTAAATTAGATGTCATCACTAATACACAAGAGATAATATTCCAGTTAATTGTTAAATTAGATGTAATCACTAATACACAGGGGATAATATTCCGTTTAATTGTTAAATTAGATGTCATCACTAATACACAGGGGATAATATTCCTGTTAATTGTTAAATTTGATGTCATCACTAATACACAGGTGATAATATTCCACTTAATTGTTAAATTAGATGTCATCACAAATACACAGGGGATAATATTCTGGTTCATTGTTAAATTAGATGTCATCAATAGTGCACTGTGATAATCTTCCAGTTCATTGTTAAATTAGATGTCATCAATAATACACAGGGGATAATATTCCAGTTAATTATTAAATTAGATGTCATCGCTGATACAAAGGTGATAATATTCCAATTAATTGTTAAATTAGATATGATCACTGATACACAGTTGATAATCTTAAAGTTAATTGTTAAATTAGATGTCATCACTAAAACAGAGGGGATAATATTCCAGTTAATTGATAAATTAGATGTCATCACAAATACACAGGGGATAATATTCCAGTTAATTGTTAAATTAGATGTCATCACTCATACACAAGTGATAATATTCCAGTTAATTGTTAAATTAGATGTAATCACGAATACACAGGGGATAATATTCCGATTAATTGTTAAATTAGATGTCATCACTAATACACAGGGGATAATATTCCAGTTAATTGTTAAATTTGATGTCATCACTAATACACTGGGGATAATATTCCACTTAATTGTTAAATTAGATGTCATCAATAATACACAGGGGATAATATTCCAGTTAATTATTAAATTAGATGTCATCGCTGATACAAAGGTGATAATATTCCAATTAATTGTTAAATTAGATGTGATCACTGATACACAGTTGATAATTTTAAAGTTAATTGTTAAATTAGATGTCATCACTAATACACAGGGGATAATATTCCAGTTTATTGATAAATTAGATGTCATCACAAATACACAGGGGATAATATTCCAGTTAATTGTTAAATTAGATGCCATCAATCATACACAAGTGATAATATTCCAGTTAATTGTTAAATTAGATGTCATCACTAATGCACAGGTGATAATAATTCCAGTTAATTGATAAATTAGATGTCATCACAAATACACAGGGGATAATATTCCAGTTAATTGTTAAATTAGATGTCATCACTCATACACAAGTGATAATATTCCAGTTAATTGTTAAATTAGATGTAATCACTAATACACAGGGGATAATATTCCGATTAATTGTTAAATTAGATGTCATCACTAATACACAGGGGATAATATTCCAGTTAATTGTTAAATTTGATGTCATCACTAATACACAGGGGATAATATTCCACTTAATTGTTAAATTAGATGTCATCACTAATACAAAGGGGATAATATTCCAGTTAATTGTTAAATTAGATGTCATCGCTAAAACACAGGGGTTAATATTCCGATTAATTGTTAAATTAGATGTCATCACTGATACACAAGGGATAATATTCCAGTTAATTGTTAAATTTGATGTCATCACTAATACACAGGGGATAATATTCCAGTTAATTGTTAAATTAGATGTCATCAGAAATGCACATGGGATAATATTCCAGTTAATTGTTAAATTAGATGTCATCACTAATACACAAGAGATAATATTCCAGTTAATTGTTAAATTAGATGTCATCACTAATGCACAGGCGATAATAATTCCAGTTAATTGTTAAATTAGATGTAATCACTAATACACAGGGGATAATATTCCGATTAATTGTTAAATTAGATGTCATCACTAATACACAGGGGACAATATTCCACTTAATTGTTAAATTAGATGTCATCACAAATACACAGGGGATAATATTTTGGTTCATTGTTAAATTAGATGTCATCACTAGTGCACTGTGATAATCTTCCATTTCATTGTTAAATTAGATGTCATCAATAATACACAGGTGATAATATTCCAGTTAATTGTTAAATTAGATGTCATCACGAATACACAGGGGATAATATTCCAGTTAATTATTAAATTAGATGTCATCGCTAATACAAAGGTGACAATATTCCAATTAATTGTTAAATTAGATGTCATCACTGATACACAGTTGATAATCTAAAAGTTAATTGTTCAATTAGATGTCATCACTAATACACAAGTGATAATATTCCAGTTAATTGTTAAATTAGATGTCATCACTAATGCACAGGTGATAATATTCCGTTTAATTGTTAAATTAGATGTCATCACTAATACACAGGGGAGAATATTCAGATTAATTGTTAAATTAGATGTCATCACTAATACACAGGGATAACATTCCTGTTAATTGTTAAATTAGATGTCATCACTAATACACAGGTGATAATATTCCAGTTAATTGTTAAATTAGATGTCATCACTAATACACAGGGGATAATATTCCGATTAATTGTTAAATTAGATGTCATCACTAATACACAGGGGATAATATTCCTGTTAATTGTTAAATTAGATGTCATCACAAATACACAGCTGATAATATTCCAGTTATTTGTTAAATTAGATGTCATCACTAATACACAGGGGATAATATTCCAGTTAATTGTTAAATTAGATGTCATCACTAATGCACAGGTGATAATAATTCCAGTTAATTGTTAAATTAGATGTAATCACTAATACACAGTGGATAATATTCCGATTAATTGTTAAATTAGATGTCATCACTGATCCACAAGGGATAATATTCCAGTTCATTGTTAAATTTGATGTCATCACTAATACACAGGGGATAATATTCCAGTTAATTGCTAAATTAGATGTCATCACTAATGCACAAGAGATAATATTCCAGTTAATTGTTAAATTAGATGTAATCACTAATACACAGGGGATAATATTCCGTTTAATTGTTAAATTAGATGTCATCACTAATACACAGGGGATAATATTCCTGTTAATTGTTAAATTTGATGTCATCACTAATACACAGGTGATAATATTCCACTTAATTGTTAAATTAGATGTCATCACAAATACACAGGGGATAATATTCTGGTTCATTGTTAAATTAGATGTCATCAATAGTGCACTGTGATAATCTTCCAGTTCATTGTTAAATTAGATGTCATCACTAATGCACAGGTGATAATATTCCGTTTAATTGTTAAATTAGATGTCATCACTAATACACAGGGGATAATATTCAGACTAATTGTTAAATTAGATGTCATCACTAATACACAGGGGATAATATTCCTGTTAATTGTTAAATTAGATGTCATCACTAATACACAGGTGATAATATTCCACTTAATTGTTAAATTAGATGTCATCACAAATACACAGGGGATAATATTCTGGTTCATTGTTAAATTAGATGTCATCAATAGTGCACTGTGATAATCTTCCAGTTCATTGTTAAATTAGATGTCATCACTAATGCACAGGTGATAATATTCCGTTTAATTGTTAAATTAGATGTCATCACTAATACACAGGGGATAATATTCAGACTAATTGTTAAATTAGATGTCATCACTAATACACAGGGGATAATATTCCTGTTAATTGTTAAATTAGATGTCATCACTAATACACAGGTGATAATATTCCAGTTAATTGTTAAATTAGATGTCATCACTAATACACAGGGGATAATATTCCGATTAATTGTTAAATTAGATGTCATCACGAATACACAGGGGATAATATTCCTGTTAATTGTTAAATTAGATGTCATCACTAATACACAGCTGATAATATTCCAGTTAATGGTTAAATTAGATGTCATCACTAATACACAGGGGATAATATTCCAGTTAATTGTTAAATTAGATGTCATCACGAATACAAAGGGGATAATATTCCAGTTAATTGTTAAATTAGATGTCATCACTAATGCACAGGTGATAATAATTCCAGTTAATTGTTAAATTAGATGTAATCACTAATACACAGTGGATAATATTCCGATTAATTGTTAAATTAGATGTCATCACTGATCCACAAGGGATAATATTCCAGTTAATTGTTAAATTTGATGTCATCACTAATACACAGGGGATAATATTCCAGTTAATTGTTAAATTAGATGTCATCACTAATACACAAGAGATAATATTCCAGTTAATTGTTAAATTAGATGTAATCACTAATACACAGGGGATAATATTCCGTTTAATTGTTAAATTAGATGTCATCACTAATACACAGGGGATAATATTCCTGTTAATTGTTAAATTTGATGTCATCACTAATACACAGGTGATAATATTCCACTTAATTGTTAAATTAGATGTCATCACAAATACACAGGGGATAATATTCTGGTTCATTGTTAAATTAGATGTCATCAATAGTGCACTGTGATAATCTTCCAGTTCATTGTTAAATTAGATGTCATCAATAATACACAGGGGATAATATTCCAGTTAATTATTAAATTAGATGTCATCGCTGATACAAAGGTGATAATATTCCAATTAATTGTTAAATTAGATATGATCACTGATACACAGTTGATAATCTTAAAGTTAATTGTTAAATTAGATGTCATCACTAAAACAGAGGGGATAATATTCCAGTTAATTGATAAATTAGATGTCATCACAAATACACAGGGGATAATATTCCAGTTAATTGTTAAATTAGATGTCATCACTCATACACAAGTGATAATATTCCAGTTAATTGTTAAATTAGATGTAATCACGAATACACAGGGGATAATATTCCGATTAATTGTTAAATTAGATGTCATCACTAATACACAGGGGATAATATTCCAGTTAATTGTTAAATTTGATGTCATCACTAATACACTGGGGATAATATTCCACTTAATTGTTAAATTAGATGTCATCAATAATACACAGGGGATAATATTCCAGTTAATTATTAAATTAGATGTCATCGCTGATACAAAGGTGATAATATTCCAATTAATTGTTAAATTAGATGTGATCACTGATACACAGTTGATAATTTTAAAGTTAATTGTTAAATTAGATGTCATCACTAATACACAGGGGATAATATTCCAGTTAATTGTTAAATTAGATGTCATCACTAATACACAGGGGATAATATTCCAGTTTATTGATAAATTAGATGTCATCACAAATACACAGGGGATAATATTCCAGTTAATTGTTAAATTAGATGCCATCAATCATACACAAGTGATAATATTCCAGTTAATTGTTAAATTAGATGTCATCACTAATGCACAGGTGATAATAATTCCAGTTAATTGATAAATTAGATGTCATCACAAATACACAGGGGATAATATTCCAGTTAATTGTTAAATTAGATGTCATCACTCATACACAAGTGATAATATTCCAGTTAATTGTTAAATTAGATGTCATCAATAATACACAGGGGATAATATTCCAGTTAATTATTAAATTAGATGTCATCGCTGATACAAAGGTGATAATATTCCAATTAATTGTTAAATTAGATGTGATCACTGATACACAGTTGATAATTTTAAAGTTAATTGTTAAATTAGATGTCATCACTAATACACAGGGGATAATATTCCACTTAATTGTTAAATTAGATGTCATCAATAATACACAGGGGATAATATTCCAGTTAATTATTAAATTAGATGTCATCGCTGATACAAAGGTGATAATATTCCAATTAATTGTTAAATTAGATGTGATCACTGATACACAGTTGATAATTTTAAAGTTAATTGTTAAATTAGATGTCATCACTAATACACAGGGGATAATATTCCAGTTAATTGTTAAATTAGATGTCATCACTAATACACAGGGGATAATATTCCAGTTTATTGATAAATTAGATGTCATCACAAATACACAGGGGATAATATTCCAGTTAATTGTTAAATTAGATGCCATCAATCATACACAAGTGATAATATTCCAGTTAATTGTTAAATTAGATGTCATCACTAATGCACAGGTGATAATAATTCCAGTTAATTGATAAATTAGATGTCATCACAAATACACAGGGGATAATATTCCAGTTAATTGTTAAATTAGATGTCATCACTCATACACAAGTGATAATATTCCAGTTAATTGTTAAATTAGATGTAATCACTAATACACAGGGGATAATATTCCGATTAATTGTTAAATTAGATGTCATCACTAATACACAGGGGATAATATTCCAGTTAATTGTTAAATTTGATGTCATCACTAATACACAGGGGATAATATTCCACTTAATTGTTAAATTAGATGTCATCACTAATACAAAGGGGATAATATTCCAGTTAATTGTTAAATTAGATGTCATCGCTAAAACACAGGGGTTAATATTCCGATTAATTGTTAAATTAGATGTCATCACTGATACACAAGGGATAATATTCCAGTTAATTGTTAAATTTGATGTCATCACTAATACACAGGGGATAATATTCCAGTTAATTGTTAAATTAGATGTCATCAGAAATGCACATGGGATAATATTCCAGTTAATTGTTAAATTAGATGTCATCACTAATACACAAGAGATAATATTCCAGTTAATTGTTAAATTAGATGTCATCACTAATGCACAGGCGATAATAATTCCAGTTAATTGTTAAATTAGATGTAATCACTAATACACAGGGGATAATATTCCGATTAATTGTTAAATTAGATGTCATCACTAATACACAGGGGACAATATTCCACTTAATTGTTAAATTAGATGTCATCACAAATACACAGGGGATAATATTTTGGTTCATTGTTAAATTAGATGTCATCACTAGTGCACTGTGATAATCTTCCATTTCATTGTTAAATTAGATGTCATCAATAATACACAGGTGATAATATTCCAGTTAATTGTTAAATTAGATGTCATCACGAATACACAGGGGATAATATTCCAGTTAATTATTAAATTAGATGTCATCGCTAATACAAAGGTGACAATATTCCAATTAATTGTTAAATTAGATGTCATCACTGATACACAGTTGATAATCTAAAAGTTAATTGTTCAATTAGATGTCATCACTAATACACAAGTGATAATATTCCAGTTAATTGTTAAATTAGATGTCATCACTAATGCACAGGTGATAATATTCCGTTTAATTGTTAAATTAGATGTCATCACTAATACACAGGGGAGAATATTCAGATTAATTGTTAAATTAGATGTCATCACTAATACACAGGGATAACATTCCTGTTAATTGTTAAATTAGATGTCATCACTAATACACAGGTGATAATATTCCAGTTAATTGTTAAATTAGATGTCATCACTAATACACAGGGGATAATATTCCGATTAATTGTTAAATTAGATGTCATCACTAATACACAGGGGATAATATTCCTGTTAATTGTTAAATTAGATGTCATCACAAATACACAGCTGATAATATTCCAGTTATTTGTTAAATTAGATGTCATCACTAATACACAGGGGATAATATTCCAGTTAATTGTTAAATTAGATGTCATCACTAATGCACAGGTGATAATAATTCCAGTTAATTGTTAAATTAGATGTAATCACTAATACACAGTGGATAATATTCCGATTAATTGTTAAATTAGATGTCATCACTGATCCACAAGGGATAATATTCCAGTTAATTGTTAAATTTGATGTCATCACTAATACACAGGGGATAATATTCCAGTTAATTGCTAAATTAGATGTCATCACTAATGCACAAGAGATAATATTCCAGTTAATTGTTAAATTAGATGTAATCACTAATACACAGGGGATAATATTCCGTTTAATTGTTAAATTAGATGTCATCACTAATACACAGGGGATAATATTCCTGTTAATTGTTAAATTTGATGTCATCACTAATACACAGGTGATAATATTCCACTTAATTGTTAAATTAGATGTCATCACAAATACACAGGGGATAATATTCTGGTTCATTGTTAAATTAGATGTCATCAATAGTGCACTGTGATAATCTTCCAGTTCATTGTTAAATTAGATGTCATCACTAATGCACAGGTGATAATATTCCGTTTAATTGTTAAATTAGATGTCATCACTAATACACAGGGGATAATATTCAGACTAATTGTTAAATTAGATGTCATCACTAATACACAGGGGATAATATTCCTGTTAATTGTTAAATTAGATGTCATCACTAATACACAGGTGATAATATTCCACTTAATTGTTAAATTAGATGTCATCACAAATACACAGGGGATAATATTCTGGTTCATTGTTAAATTAGATGTCATCAATAGTGCACTGTGATAATCTTCCAGTTCATTGTTAAATTAGATGTCATCACTAATGCACAGGTGATAATATTCCGTTTAATTGTTAAATTAGATGTCATCACTAATACACAGGGGATAATATTCAGACTAATTGTTAAATTAGATGTCATCACTAATACACAGGGGATAATATTCCTGTTAATTGTTAAATTAGATGTCATCACTAATACACAGGTGATAATATTCCAGTTAATTGTTAAATTAGATGTCATCACTAATACACAGGGGATAATATTCCGATTAATTGTTAAATTAGATGTCATCACGAATACACAGGGGATAATATTCCTGTTAATTGTTAAATTAGATGTCATCACTAATACACAGCTGATAATATTCCAGTTAATGGTTAAATTAGATGTCATCACTAATACACAGGGGATAATATTCCAGTTAATTGTTAAATTAGATGTCATCACGAATACAAAGGGGATAATATTCCAGTTAATTGTTAAATTAGATGTCATCACTAATGCACAGGTGATAATAATTCCAGTTAATTGTTAAATTAGATGTAATCACTAATACACAGTGGATAATATTCCGATTAATTGTTAAATTAGATGTCATCACTGATCCACAAGGGATAATATTCCAGTTAATTGTTAAATTTGATGTCATCACTAATACACAGGGGATAATATTCCAGTTAATTGTTAAATTAGATGTCATCACTAATACACAAGAGATAATATTCCAGTTAATTGTTAAATTAGATGTAATCACTAATACACAGGGGATAATATTCCGTTTAATTGTTAAATTAGATGTCATCACTAATACACAGGGGATAATATTCCTGTTAATTGTTAAATTTGATGTCATCACTAATACACAGGTGATAATATTCCACTTAATTGTTAAATTAGATGTCATCACAAATACACAGGGGATAATATTCTGGTTCATTGTTAAATTAGATGTCATCAATAGTGCACTGTGATAATCTTCCAGTTCATTGTTAAATTAGATGTCATCAATAATACACAGGGGATAATATTCCAGTTAATTATTAAATTAGATGTCATCGCTGATACAAAGGTGATAATATTCCAATTAATTGTTAAATTAGATATGATCACTGATACACAGTTGATAATCTTAAAGTTAATTGTTAAATTAGATGTCATCACTAAAACAGAGGGGATAATATTCCAGTTAATTGATAAATTAGATGTCATCACAAATACACAGGGGATAATATTCCAGTTAATTGTTAAATTAGATGTCATCACTCATACACAAGTGATAATATTCCAGTTAATTGTTAAATTAGATGTAATCACGAATACACAGGGGATAATATTCCGATTAATTGTTAAATTAGATGTCATCACTAATACACAGGGGATAATATTCCAGTTAATTGTTAAATTTGATGTCATCACTAATACACTGGGGATAATATTCCACTTAATTGTTAAATTAGATGTCATCACTAATACAAAGGGGATAATATTCCAGTTAATTGTTAAATTAGATGTCATCGCTAAAACACAGGGGTTAATATTCCGATTAATTGTTAAATTAGATGTCATCACTGATACACAAGGGATAATATTCCAGTTAATTGTTAAATTTGATGTCATCACTAATACACAGGGGATAATATTCCAGTTAATTGTTAAATTAGATGTCATCAGAAATGCACAGGGGATAATATTCCAGTTAATTGTTAAATTAGATGTCATCACTAATACACAAGAGATAATATTCCAGTTAATTGTTAAATTAGATGTCATCACTAATGCACAGGCGATAATAATTCCAGTTAATTGTTAAATTAGATGTAATCACTAATACACAGGGGATAATATTCCGATTAATTGTTAAATTAGATGTCATCACTAATACACAGGAGATAATATTCCACTTAATTGTTAAATTAGATGTCATCACAAATACACAGGGGATAATATTTTGGTTCATTGTTAAATTAGATGTCATCACTAGTGCACTGTGATAATCTTCCAGTTCATTGTTAAATTAGATGTCATCAATAATACACAGGTGATAATATTCCAGTTAATTGTTAAATTAGATGTCATCACGAATACACAGGGGATAATATTCCAGTTAATTATTAAATTAGATGTCATCGCTAATACAAAGGTGACAATATTCCAATTAATTGTTAAATTAGATGTCATCACTGATACACAGTTGATAATCTTAAAGTTAATTGTTCAATTAGATGTTATCACTAATACACAGGGGATAATATCCCAGTTAATTGATAAATTAGATGTCATCAAAAAAACACATTGGATAATATTCCAGTTAATTGTTAAATTAGATGTCATCACTAATACACAAGTGATAATATTCCAGTTATTTGTTAAATTAGATGTCATCACTAATGCACAGGTGATAATAATTCCAGTTAATTGTTAAATTAGATGTAATCACTAATACACAGGGGATAATATTCCGATTAATTGTTAAATTAGATGTCATCACTAATACACAGGGGATAATATTCCTGTTAATTGTTAAATTTGATGTCATCACTAATACACAAGGGATAATCTTCCAGTTAATTGATAAATTAGATGTCATCACTAATATACAGGGTTTAATATTCCGATGAATTGTTAAATTCGATGTCATTACTCATACACAGGGGATAATATTCCAGTTAATTGTTAAATTTGATGTCATCAATTTCACACAGGGGATAATATTCCAGTTATTTGTTAAATTTGATGTCATCACTAAAACACAGCGGATAATATTCCGATTAATTGTTAAATTAGATGTCATCACTGATACACAAGGGATAATATTCCAGTTAATTGTTAAATTTGATGTCATCACTAATTCTTTTTTTTTTTCTTTTGGGCCTCCTTATCTCGAGAGACAATGGATACGTGCCTGGAGGTGGTCAGTGGTTTGTGAAGCAGCGTCTGGAGTGGCTATAAAGGTCAATTCTGGAGTGACAGGCTCTTCCACAGGTGCTGCTGAGAAATTTGTTTGTTGGGGCTGTTGCACAGTTGGCTCTCCCCTTGCGCCTCTGTCTTTTTTCCTGCCAACTACTAAGTCTCTTCGACTCGCCACAATTTAGCCCTGTCTTTATGGCTGCCCGCCAGCTCTGGCGAATGCTGGCAACTGACTCCCACGACTTGTGATCAATGTCACACGATTTCATGTCGCGTTTGCAGACGTCTTTATAACGGAGACATGGACGGCCGGTGGGTCTGATACCAGTGGCGAGCTCGCTGTACAATGTGTCTTTGGGGATCCTGCCATCTTCCATGCGGCTCACATGGCCAAGCCATCTCAAGCGCCGCTGACTCAGTAGTGTGTATAAGCTGGGGGTGTTGGCCGCTTCAAGGACTTCTGTGTTGGAGATATAGTCCTGCCACCTGATGCCAAGTATTCTCCGAAGGCAGCGAAGATGGAATGAATTGAGACGTCGCTCTTGGCTGGCATACGTTGTCCAGGCCTCGCTGCCGTAGAGCAAGGTACTGAGGACACAGGCCTGATACACTCGGACTTTTGTGTTCCGTGTCAGTGCGCCATTTTCCCACACTCTCTTGGCCAGTCTGGACATAGCAGTGGAAGCCTTACCCATGCGCTTGTTGATTTCTGCATCTAGAGACAGGTTACTGGTGATAGTTGAGCCTAGGTAGGTGAACTCTTGAACCACTTCCAGAGCGTGGTCGCCAATATTGATGGATGGAGCATTTCTGACATCCTGCCCCATGATGTTCGTTTTCTTGAGGCTGATGGTTCGGCCAAATTCATTGCAGGCAGACGCAAACCTGTCGATGAGACTCTGCAGGCATTCTTCAGTGTGAGATGTTAAAGCAGCATCGTCAGTAAAGAGGAGTTCTCTGATGAGGACTTTCCGTACTTTGGACTTCGCTCTTAGACGGGCAAGGTTGAACAACCTGCCCCCTGATCTTGTGTGGAGGAAAATTCCTTCTTCAGAGGATTTGAACGCATGTGAAAGCAGCAGGGAGAAGAAAATCCCAAAAAGTGTGGGTGCGAGAACACAGCCCTGTTTCACACCACTCAGGATAGGAAAGGGCTCTGATGAGGAGCCACCATGTTGAATTGTGCCTTTCATATTGTCATGGAATGAGGTGATGATACTTAGTAGCTTTGGTGGACATCCGATCTTTTCTAGTAGACTGAAGAGACCACGTCTGCTGACGAGGTCAAAGGCTTTGGTGAGATCAATGAAAGCAATGTAGAGGGGCATCTGTTGTTCACGGCATTTCTCCTGTATCTGACGAAGGGAGAACAGCATGTCAATAGTCGATCTCTCTGCACGAAAGCCACACTGTGCCTCAGGGTAGACGCGCTCGGCCAGCTTCTGGAGCCTGTTCAGAGCGACTCGAGCAAAGACTTTCCCCACTATGCTGAGCAGGGAGATTCCATGGTAGTTGTTGCAGTCACCGCGGTCAACTTTGTTTTTATAGAGGGTGATGATGTTAGCATCGCGCATGTCCTGGGGTACTGCTCCCTCGTCCCAGCACAGGCATAGCAGTTCATGTAGTGCTGAGAGTACTGCAGGCTTGGCACTCTTGATTATTTCAGGGGTAATGCTGTCCTTCCCAGGGGCTTTTCCGCTGGCTAGGGAATCAATGGCATCACTGAGTTCCGATTTGGTTGGCTGTATGTCCAGCTCATCCATGACTGGTAGAGGCTGGGCTGCATTGAGGGCAGTCTCAGTGACAGCATTCTCCCTGGAGTACAGTTCTAGGTAGTGCTCAACCCAGCGGTCCATCTGTTTGCGTTGGTCAGTGATTATGTCCCCCGATTTAGATTTGAGGGGGGTGATCTTCTTGATGGTTGGCCCAAGAGCTCTCTTCATGCCATCATACATTCCTCTGATGTTTCCGGTGTCTGAGGCCAGCTGAATATGACTGCATAGGTGTTGCCAGTAGTCGTTTGCGCAACGCCTGGCTGTTCTTTGTGCAGTACTTCTGGCTGCTTTAAGTGCTGCGGATGTTAAATCGCTGGGGGCTTTCTTGTAGTTCAAAAGTGCAATGCGCTTAGCGGCTATGACAGGTTCCAGCTCTTCATTATGAGATTGAAACCAGTCTGCATTTCTCTTCGCACTTTTGCCGTAGGTGGTCAAAGCTGACTCATAGATGGCGTCTCTGATGTGGGCCCACTTGGTCTCAGCATCCCCTGTGGGAGTGTTTTGAAGGGCTGTTACAAGTGAATTTAGAAATTTTTGTAACAGCTGTGGGTGAGAAATTCTGCTCGTGTTGATGCGCGGGTGGCCCTTCTGCTTGGAATGATGCAACTTCTTTGGTCTGAGTCTAACCTTGCTGCACACCAGGGAGTGGTCGGTGTCGCAGTCCGCACTGTGGAAGCTGCGTGTGATTTGAACACTGTTTAAGGCGGCTCGCCTTGTGACAATGAGGTCTAGCTGGTGCCAACGACGTGATCTTGGGTGCCTCCATGAAACCTGGTGACAGGGTTTAGTGTGAAAGAACGAGTTGGTGATGCAGAGGTTATGATAGGTACACAACTCAAGCAGTCTCTGCCCGTTCTCATTCATCCTTCCAACGCCATAGCGCCCAAGGCAGGAGGGCCATGAGTCATGGTCGGCCCCAACCCTGGCATTAAAGTCCCCCAGCAGGAATAGGTGTTCGGTGTTGGGGATGCTGCTAATGATGTTATGGAGTTGTTCATAGAACTGGTCTTTAGCTTCAGGTGCGGAACAGAGTGTTGGAGCATAGATGCTGAGCAGGTGTACTGGACCAGAGGTGGTGAGCAGTCGGATGGACAGTATGCGTTCCGAGCCATTTGAGGGAAGCTCTATCATGCTGAGCAAGGAGTTTCTGATGGCGAAGCCCACTCCATGCTGTCTTGGTTCTTCAGGATCCCTGCCCTGCCAGAAGAAGGTGTAGTCTTGCTCTGCTAGAGAGCCACTCGTGGGGAGGCGTGTCTCCTGAAGTGCTGCAATGTCCACATTGAGTCTACTGAGCTCGTTGTTAATGATGGCGGTCTTCCGAGAATCGTTGATTTGTGTAAGGTCTTCCGACAGGCCAGGACACATAGTTCTGACGTTCCAGCTTGCAAAGCGAAGGGCTGGTACCTTCTTTCCTTTTTTCATGTTGTTTGGTGCGGTGTATCAGTCCACCTTTCGGGCAATGACCCTGAGCTCCAAGCACCCATTGAAGCAGGCAGACTGTGGCGGGACAGAACCTTATTGACCGGGGGCTGCCCGGTTTGAGGCGGGCGGTAGCTGTCCAGTGAGGTGCAATGACCTCTCCCACCGACAAAGGCAACCCGTGGCGCCCAGTTTCTACGCCAATTTATCTGGACTTATAACCCGTAACTGCTGCCTTCCGTGTTGTTTCAGTCGCTGTGAGGCAACTATGGAGTGACCTCTCCATGGCGCATGCCTGGTCAAATTTATGGAGGTTGAGAGTTGCCCAGTCGTCAAAACCCCCCTCTCGGCCTTTCTGGTGGGGTCCAAAGGAGTGCAGGACACGACGTTTGGCACCAGTATGGCTGCAGGAACTGCCGGAAACATGCCAAAGGTGACACATGACCGCCTACGGGGTTCCGCTCCGGATTTTCTGTTAGGGTTTACTCCCTTAGCCTTGGTCTCTCCCGAGACGCCCACAAGACAGTGGGGTTGTTGGGGCCCCTACACAGGTGTAGGATGGTGCTGGTGGGAGGAGAGGATGCAAGGGGGAGGGGTAGAGGGAGGGGGTGGGGGGGGTGCAGGGGAAGGGGGTGCGGGGTGAAGATGGTGCGAGGGGTGGCGGGCTGGGACGGGGTTGTGAGGGGGTGAGCTGAGAGGGTGGAGCAGGGAAGGGGACGGGGGTGGGGGGGGTGGAAGGGGGGTAAAGGGGGGGGAGGGGGGGTGGAATCTGGTGCAGGTAATAAGCCATTTCCTCAGTGCCCACCATCGACGTCCGGAAAGCTCATCCACGTCCTTCGGGAGGTGAAGCATCATTTGGCAGACTTAGAGGTGATTACATTTGCTAAGGGTTTTTTTTTTTGCAGTGGTTTAAATAAAGGCATGCAGCATTGCCGACAGTGCGCTGCAGATGCTCTCCGAGCCATCTCCCGCGGGCGCTTTGAAGTTGCGGCCGGGGGGGCCGTTCGTGGATGTTTTGGGTGTTCGGGGCACCTTTTCACAGGACTTCTCTCGGGTCCCGCAGCTCCTTCTTCACCTCAATGGACTTACCGCATGCCGTGGCTGCAGACACTCCGGACTGTGAAGACAGCAGGATCGGAGATTGAAGTATCGGCAGCTGTGCTCGTCAGTTTCATCCGGATCAATTTCATTGAGAAAACAAAGAGCAGGTGTGGCTGGGGGAGGGCAGTGGGCCCAGGTAACATACACTAAACTAACTGTTAACTTTTAGATAGGGCTAAAATGAACTGATTTAAAGAGCCAGGGGAATTTAAACAGTTTAAGAGGGCAGATTGGGGGAGAAAACGTTAGGGATGGGAGCAGATGGCCATGGATAGAGTTGAACAGCAAGGGAGCTTCCTAGGAAGCTTCCAGCCAAGGAGCCATCTTGAAAGTCAGCACAATACGTTACAAATATCCAAAGTGAAGGCGGCTCAATGCTGTGATTGCATTTTAGGAGATGCTTCATCTTTTGAGCGCTATCGCTCAGTTACAATCAGTTTGCATTCTTGCCATTGCACTTTTCTATTTGCAGCTTGTTTTCAGGACAATAATTTTTTTTTACAAAAACCTGTTGGCGCTGGCCAGTTGCAGCTGAACCAGCTGACAGGAAAAAGGATTGGCACACCCTGGTTTATTTTTGCAAATTATACCTGACACTTGCATAATAACTCTGCAGAGGTGATGTACTTAACGTGCAAGTATTGGAAAGCCTTACCCTTGCTTTACAGGAGATACACAGGGGATAATATTCCAGTTAATTGTTAAATTAGATGTCATCACTAATACACAAGAGATAATATTCCAGTTAATTGTTAAATTAGACGTCATCACTAATGCACAGCCGATAATAATTCCAGTTAATTGTTAAATTAGATGTAATCACTAATACACAGGGGATAATATTCCAGTTAATTGTTAAATTAGATGTCATCACTAATACACAAGAGATAATATTCCAGTTAATTGTTAAATTAGACGTCATCACTAATGCACAGCCGATAATAATTCCAGTTAATTGTTAAATTAGATGTCATCACTAATACACAGGGGATAATATTCCTGTTAATTGTTAAATTTGATGTCATCACTAATACACAGGTGATAATATTCCACTTAATTGCTAAATTAGATGTCATCACAAATACACAGGGGATAATATTTTGGTTCATTGTTAATTTAGATGTCATCACTAGTGCACTGTGATAATCTTCCAGTTCATTGTTAAATTAGATGTCATCAATAATACACAGGTGATAATATTCCAGTTAATTGTTAAATTAGATGTCATCACGAATACACAGGGGATAATATTCCAGTTAATTATTAAATTAGATGTCATCACTAATACAAAGGTGACAATATTCCAATTAATTGTTAAATTAGATGTCATCACTGATACACAGTTGATAATCTTAAAGTTAATTGTTAAATTAGATGTCATCACTAATACACAGGGGATAATATTCCAGTTAATTGTTAAATTAGATGTCATCACTAATACACAGGGGATAATATTCCAGTTAATTGATAAATTAGATGTCATCACAAAAACACAGGGGATAATATTCCAGTTAATTGTTAAATTAGATGTCATCACTAATACACAAGTGATAATATTCCAGTTATTTGTTAAATTAGATGTCATCACGAATGCACAGGTGATAATAATTCCAGTTAATTGTTAAATTAGATGTCATCACTAATGCACAGGGGATAATATTCCGATTAATTGTTAAATTAGATGTCATCACTAATACACAGGGGATAATATTCCTGTTAATTGTTAAATTAGATGTCATCACTAATACACAGGGGATAATATTCCACTTAATTGTTAAATTAGATGTCATCACAAATACACAGGGGATAATATTCTGGTTCATTGTGAAATTAGATGTCATCACAAGTGCACTGTGATAATCTTCCAGTTCATTGTTAAAGTAGATGTCATCAATAATACACAGGTGATAATATTCCACTTAATTGTTAAATTAGATGTCATCACTAATACACAGGGGATAATATTCCAGTTAATTGTTAAATTAGATGTCATCGCTAATACAAAGGTGATAATATTCCAGTTAATTGTTAAATTAGATGTCATCACTGATGCACCGTTGATAATCTTCCAGTTAATTGTTGAATTAGATGTCATCACTAATACACAAGGGTTAATCTTCCAGTTAATTGATAAATTAGATGTCATCACTAATATACAGGGTTTAATATTCCGATTAATTGTTAAATTCGATGTCATCACTAACACACAGGGGATAATATTCCAGTTAATTGTTAAATTAGATGTCATCACTTACAGGGGATAATATTCCAGTTATTTGTTAAATTTGATGTCATCACTAATACACAGGGGATAATATTCCAGGTAATCGTTTAATTAGATGTCAAATCTAATGCACAGGGAATAATATTCCAGTTAATTGTTAAATTAGATGTCATCACTAATACACAAGGGATAATATTCCAATTAATTGTTAAATTAGTAGTCATCACTAATGCAAAGGGGATCATATTCCAGTTAATTGTTAAATTAGATGTCACCGCTAATCCACAGGGGATAATATTCAAGTTTATTGTTAAATTAGATGTCAACACTAATGCACAGGGGATGATATACCAGTTCATTGTTAAATTTGATTTCATCACTAATGCAATGGGGATAATATTCCAGTTAATTGTTCAATTAGATGTCATCACAAATACGCAGGTGATAATATTCCGATTAATAGTTAAATTGGATGTCATCACTAATGCACAGGTGAGAATTTTTCAATTAATTGTTAAATTTGATGTCATCACTAATACACAGGGGATAATATTCCAGTTAATTGTTAAATTTGATGTCATCACTAATGCACAGGTGATAATATTCCAGTTAATTATTAAATTAGATGTCATCACTAATACACAGGGGATAATATTCCAGTTATTTGTTCAATTAGATGTTATCACAAATACACAGGGGATAATATTCCAATTAATTTTTAAATTTGATGTCATCACTAATGCACAGGGGATAATATTCCAGTTAATTGTTAAATTAGATGTCATCATAAATACACAGTGGATAATATTCCAGTTAATTGTTAAATTAGATCTCATCACTAATGCACAGGTGATAATCTTCCATTTAATTGTTAAATTAGATGTCATCACAAATACACAGGGGATAATATTCCGATTAATTGTCAAATTCGAAGTCATCACTAATGCACAGGAGATAATCTTCCAGTTAATTGCTCAATTAGATGTCATCACTAATACACAGGGGAATAATATTCCAGTTAATTGTTGAATTAGATGTCATCACTAATACACAGGTGATAATATTCCAGTTAATTGTTAAATTAGATGTCATCACTAAAACACAGGTGATAATATTCCAGTTAATTGTTAAATTAGATGTCATCTCTAATACACAGGGGAATAATATTCCGGTTAATTGTTGAATTAGATGTCATCACGAATACACAGGGGATAATATTCCAGTTAATTGTTAAATTAGATGTCATCACTTAGACACAGGGAATAATATTCTGGTTCATTGTTAAATTAGATGTCATCACTAATACACAGGGGATAATATTCCAGTTAATTGTTAAATTAGATGTCATCACTAATGCACAGGGGATAATATTCCAGCTAATTGTTAAATTTAGATGTCATCACTAATACACAAGTGATAATATTCCAGTTAATTGTTAAATTAGATGTCATCACTAATACAAAGGGGATAATATTCCAGTTAATTGTTAAATTAGATGTCATCACGAATACACAGTGGATAATATTCCGATTAATTGTTAAATTAGATGTCATCACTGATGCACAAGGGATAATATTCCATTTAATTGTTAAATTTGAAGTCATCACTAATACACAGGGGATAATATTCCAGTTAATTGTTAAATTAGATGTCATCACAAATGCACAGGGGATAATATTCCGTTTAATTGTTAAATTAGATGTCATCACTAATACACAGGGGATAATATTCCTGTTAATTGTTAAATTTGATGTCATCACTAATACACAGGTGATAATATTCCACTTAATTGCTAAATTAGATGTCATCACAAATACACAGGGGATAATATTTTGGTTCATTGTTAAATTAGATGTCATCACTAGTGCACTGTGATAATCTTCCAGTTCATTGTTAAATTAGATGTCATCAATAATACACAGGTGATAATATTCCAGTTAATTGTTAAATTAGATGTCATCACGAATACACAGGGGATAATATTCCAGTTAATTATTAAATTAGATGTCATCACTAATACAAAGGTGACAATATTCCAATTAATTGTTAAATTAGATGTCATCACTGATACACAGTTGATAATCTTAAAGTTAATTGTTAAATTAGATGTCATCACTAATACACAGGGGATAATATTCCAGTTAATTGTTAAATTAGATGTCATCACTAATACACAGGGGATAATATTCCAGTTAATTGATAAATTAGATGTCATCACAAAAACACAGGGGATAATATTCCAGTTAATTGTTAAATTAGATGTCATCACTAATACACAAGTGATAATATTCCAGTTATTTGTTAAATTAGATGTCATCACGAATGCACAGGTGATAATAATTCCAGTTAATTGTTAAATTAGATGTCATCACTAATGCACAGGGGATAATATTCCGATTAATTGTTAAATTAGATGTCATCATTAATACACAGGGGATAATATTCCTGTTAATTGTTAAATTAGGTGTCATCACTAATACACAGGGGATAATATTCCACATAATTGTTAAATTAGATGTCATCACAAATACACAGGGGATAATATTCTGGTTCATTGTGAAATTAGATGTCATCACAAGTGCACTGTGATAATCTTCCAGTTCATTGTTAAAGTAGATGTCATCAATAATACACAGGTGATAATATTCCACTTAATTGTTAAATTAGATGTCATCACTAATACACAGGGGATAATATTCCAGTTAATTGTTAAATTAGATGTCATCGCTAATACAAAGGTGATAATATTCCAGTTAATTGTTAAATTCGATGTCATCACTGATGCACCGTTGATAATCTTCCAGTTAATTGTTGAATTAGATGTCATCAATAATACACAAGGGTTAATCTTCCAGTTAATTGATAAATTAGATGTCATCACTAATATACAGGGTTTAATATTCCGATTAATTGTTAAATTCGATGTCATCACTAACACACAGGGGATAATATTCCAGTTAATTGTTAAATTTGATGTCATCACTTACAGGGGATAATATTCCAGTTATTTGTTAAATTTGATGTCATCACTAATACACAGGGAATAATATTCCAGTTAATTGTTAAATTAGATGTCATCACTAATACACAAGGGATAATATTCCAATTAATTGTTAAATTAGTAGTCATCACTAATGCAAAGGGGATCATATTCCAGTTAATTGTTAAATTAGATGTCACCGCTAATCCACAGGGGATAATATTCAAGTTTATTGTTAAATTAGATGTCATCACTAATGCACAGGTGATAATTTTTCAATTAATTGTTAAATTTGATGTCATCACTAATACACAGGGATAATATTCCAGTTAATTGTTAAATTTGATGTCATCACTAATGCACAGGAAATAATATTCCAGTTAATTATTAAATTAGATGTCATCACTAATACACAGGGGATAATATTCCAGTTATTTGTTCAATTAGATGTTATCACAAATACACAGGGGATAATATTCCAATTAATTTTTAAATTTGATGTCATCACTAATGCACAGGGGATAATATTCCAGTTAATTGTTAAATTAGATGTCATCACAAATACACAGTGGATAATATTCCAGTTAATTGTTAAATTAGATGTAATCACGAAATCACAGGGGATAATATTCCGATTAATTGTTAAATTAGATGTCATCACTAATACACAGGGGATAATATTCCTGTTAATTGTTAAATTAGATGTCATCACAAATACACAGTGGATAATATTCTGGTTCATTGTTAAATTAGATGTCATCACTAGTGCACTGTGATAATCTTCCAGTTCATTGTTAAATTAGATGTCATCAATAATACACAGCTGATAATATTCCAGCTAATTTTTAAATTAGATGTCATCACTAATACACAGGGGATAATATTCCAGTTAATTGTTAAATTAGATGTCATCACTAATATACAGGGTTTAATATTCCGATTAATTGTTAAATTCGATGTCATCACTAACACACAGGGGATAATATTCCAGTTAATTGTTAAATTTGATGTCATCACTTACAGGGGATAATATTCCAGTTATTTGTTAAATTTGATGTCATCACTAATACACAGGGGATAATATTCCAGGTAATCGTTAAATTAGATGTCATCACTAATGCACAGGGAATAATATTCCAGTTAATTGTTAAATTAGATGACATCACTAATACACAAGGGATAATATTCCAATTAATTGTTAAATTAGTAGTCATCACTAATGCAAAGGGGATCATATTCCAGTTAATTGTTAAATTAGATGTCACCGCTAATCCACAGGGGATAATATTCAAGTTTATTGTTAAATTAGATGTCAACACTAATGCACAGGGGATGATATACCAGTTCATTGTTAAATTTGATGTCATCACTAATGCAATGGGGATAATATTCCAGTTAATTGTTCAATTAGATGTCATCACAAATACACAGGGGATAATATTCCGATTAATAGTTAAATTGGATGTCATCACTAATGCACAGGTGATAATTTTTCAATTAATTGTTAAATTTGATGTCATCACTAATACACAGGGGATAATATTCCAGTTAATTGTTAAATTTGATGTCATCACTAATGCACAGGTGATAATATTCCAGTTAATTATTAAATTAGATGTCATCACTAATACACAGGGGATAATATTCCAGTTATTTGTTCAATTAGATGTTATCACAAATACACAGGGGATAATATTCCAATTAATTTTTAAATTTGATGTCATCACTAATGCACAGGGGATAATATTCCAGTTAATTGTTAAATTAGATGTCATCACAAATACAAAGTGGATAATATTCCAGTTAATTGTTAAATTAGATCTCATCACTAATGCACAGGCGATAATCTTCCATTTAATTGTTAATTAGATGTCATCACAAATACACAATGGATAATATTCCGATTAATTGTCAAATTCGAAGTCATCACTAATGCACAGGAGATAATCTTCCAGTTAATTGCTCAATTAGATGTCATCACTAATACACAGGGGAATAATATTCCAGTTAATTGTTGAATTAGATGTCATCACTAATACACAGGTGATAATATTGCAGTTAATTGTTAAATTAGATGTCATCACTAAAACACAGGTGATAATATTCCAGTTAATTGTTAAATTAGATGTCATCTCTAATGCACAGGGGAATAATATTCCGGTTAATTGTTGAATTAGATGTCATCACTAATACACAGGGGATAATATTCCAGTTAATTGTTAAATTAGATGTCATCACTTAGACACAGGGAATAATATTCTGGTTCATTGTTAAATTAGATGTCATCACTAATACACAGGGGATAATATTCCAGTTAATTGTTAAATTAGATGTCATCACAAATGCACAGGGGATAATATTCCAGTTAATTGTTAAATTAGATGTCATCACTAATACACAAGTGATAATATTCCAGTTAATTGTTAAATTAGATGTCATCACTAATGCACAGGTGATAATAATTCCAGTTATTTGTTAAATTAGATGTAATCACTAATACACAGGGGATAATATTCTGGTTCATTGTTAAATTGGATGTCATCACTAGTGCACTGTGATAATCTTCCAGTGCATTGTTAAATTAGATGTCATCAATAATACACAGGTGATAATATTCCAGTTAATTGTTAAATTAGATGTCATCACTAATACACAGGGGAAAATATTCCAGTTAATTATTAAATTAGATGTCATCGCTTATACAAAGGTGATAACATTCCAATTAATTGTTAAATTAGATGTCATCACTAATACACAGGGGATAATATTCCAGTTAATTGTTAAATTAGATGTCATCACAAATACACAGTGGATAATATTCCAGTTAATTGTTAAATTAGATGTCATCACTAATACACAAGTGATAATATTCCAGTTAATTGTTAAATTAGATGTAATCACTAAATCACAGGGGATAATATTCCGATTAATTGTTAAATTAGATGTCATCACTAATACACAGGGGATAATATTCCTGTTAATTGTTAAATTAGATGTCATCACAAATACACAGTGGGTAATATTCTGGTTCATTGTTAAATTAGATGTCATCACTAGTGCACTGTGATAATCTTCCAGTTCATTGTTAAATTAGATGTCATCAATAATACACAGCTGATAATATTCCAGCTAATTTTTAAATTAGATGTCATCACTAATACACAGGGGATAATATTCCAGTTAATTGTTAAATTAGATGTCATCGCTAATACAAAGGTGATAACATTCCAGTTAATTGTAAAATTTGATGTCATCACTAATACACAGGGGATAATATTCCAGGCAATTGTTAAATTAGATATCATCACTAATACACCGGGGATAATATTCCAGTTAATTGTTAAATTTGATGTCATCACTTACACACAGGGGATAATATTCCAGATAATTGTTAAATTTGATGTCATCACTAATACACAGGGATAATATTCCAGTTAATTGTTCAATTAGATGTTATCACAAATACACAATGGATAATATTCCAATTGATTTTTAAATTTGATGTCATCACTAATACACAGGGGATAATATTCCAGTTAATTATTAAATTAGATGTCAACACTAATGTACAGGGGATAATATTCAAGTTTATTATTAAATTAGATGTCAACACTAATGTACAGGGGATAATATTTCAGTTAATTGTTAAATGTGATGTCATCACTAATGCACTGGTGATAATATTCCAGTTCATTGTTCAATTAGATGTCATCACAAATACACAGGGGATAATATTCCGATAAATCGTTAAATTAGATGTCATCAGAAATGCACAGGTGATAATTTTTCAGTTAATTCTTAAATTTGATGTCATCACTAATACACAGGGATAATATTCCAGTTAATTGTTAAATTTGATGTCATCACAAATGCGCAGGTGATAATATTCCAGTTAATTATTAAATTAGATGTCATCACTAATACACAGGGGATAATATTCCAGTTATTTGTTCAATTAGATGTTATCACAAATACACAGTGGATAATATTCCAGTTAATTGTTAAATTAGATCTCATCACTAATGCACAGGTGATAATCTTCCATTTTATTGTTAAATTAGATGTCATCACAAATACACAGGGGATAATATTCCGATTAATTGTCAAATTCGAAGTCATCACTAATGCGCAGGAGATAATCTTCCTGTTAATTGCTCAATGAGATGTCATCACTAATACACAGGGGAATAATATTCCAGTTAATTGTTGAATTAGATGTCATCACTAATACACAGGTGATAATATTCCAGTTAATTGTTAAATTAGATGTCATCACTAAAACACAGGTGATAATATTCCAGTTAATTGTTAAATTAGATGTCATCTCTAATACACAGGGGAATAATATTCCGGTTAATTGTTGAATTAGATGTCATCACTAATACACAGGGGATAATATTCCAGTTAATTGTTAAATTAGATGTCATCACTTAGACACAGGGAATAATATTCTGGTTCATTGTTAAATTAGATGTCATCACTAATACACAGGGGATAATATTCCAGTTAATTGTTAAATTAGATGTCATCACTAATGCACAGGGGATAATATTCCAGCTAATTGTTAAATTTAGATGTCATCACTAATACACAAGTGATAATATTCCAGTTAATTGTTAAATTAGATGTCATCACTAATACAAAGGGGATAATATTCCAGTTAATTGTTAAATTAGATGTCATCACGAATACACAGTGGATAATATTCCGATTAATTGTTAAATTAGATGTCATCACTGATGCACAAGGGATAATATTCCAGTTAATTGTTAAATTTGAAGTCATCACTAATACACAGGGGATAATATTCCAGTTAATTGTTAAATTAGATGTCATCACAAATGCACAGGGGATAATATTCCAGTCAATTGTTAAATTAGATGTCATCACTAATACACAAGTGATAATATTCCAGTTAATTGTTAAATTAGATGTCATCACTAATGCACAGGCGATAATAATTCCAGTTATTTGTTAAATTAGATGCAATCACTAATACACAGGGGATAATACTCTGGTTCATTGTTAAATTGGATGTCATCACTAGTGCACTGTGATAATCTTCCAGTGCATTGTTAAATTAGATGTCATCAATAATAAACAGGTGATAATATTCCAGTTAATTGTTAAATTAGATGTCATCACTAATACACAGGGGAAAATATTCCAATTAATTATTAAATTAGATGTCATCGCTTATACAAAGGTGATAACATTCCAATTAATTGTTAAATTAGATGTCATCACTGATACACAGTTGATAATCTTAAAGTTAATTGTTAAATTAGATGTCATCACTAATACACAGGGGATAATATTCCAGTTAATTATTAAATTAGATGTCATCACAAATACACAGTGGATAATATTCCAGTTAATTGTTAAATTAGATGTCATCACTAATACACAAGTGATAATATTCCAGTTAATTGTTAAATTAAATGTAATCACTAAATCACAGGGGATAATATTCCGATTAATTGTTAAATTAGATGTCATCTCTAATACACAGGGGATAATATTCCTGTTAATTGTTAAATTAGATGTCATCACAAATACACAGTGGATAATATTCTGGTTCATTGTTAAATTAGATGTCATCACTAGTGCACTGTGATAATCTTCCAGTTCATTGTTAAATTAGAAGTCATCAATAATACGCAGCTGATAATATTCCAGCTAATTTTTAAATTAGATGTCATCACTAATACACAGGGGATAATATTCCAGTTAATTGTTAAATTAGATGTCATCGCTAATACAAAGGTGATAACATTCCAGTTAATTGTAAAATTTGATGTCATCACTAATACACAGGGGATAATATTCCAGGCAATTGTTAAATTAGATATCATCACTAATACACCGGGGATAATTTTCCAGTTAATTGTTAAATTTGATGTCATCACTTACATACAGGGGATAATATTCCAGATAATTGTTAAATTTGATGTCATCACTAATACACAGGGATAATATTCCAGTTTATTGTTCAATTAGATGTTATCACAAATACACAATGGATAATATTCCAATTGATTTTTAAATTTGATGTCATCACTAATACACAGGGGATAATATTCCAGTTAATTATTAAATTAGATGTCAACACTAATGTACAGGGGATAATATTCAAGTTTATTATTAAATTAGATGTCAACACTAATGTACAGGGGATAATATTTCAGTTAATTGTTAAATGTGATGTCATCACTAATGCACTGGCGATAATATTCCAGTTCATTGTTCAATTAGATGTCATCACAAATACACAGGGGATAATATTCCGATAAATCGTTAAATTAGATGTCATCACTAATGCACAGGTGATAATTTTTCAGTTAATTCTTAAATTTGATGTCATCACTAATACACAGGGGATAATATTCAAGTTAATTGTTAAATTTGATGTCATCACTAATGCACAGGTGATAATATTCCAGTTAATTGTTAAATTAGATGTCATCACTAATACATAGGTGATAATATTCCAGTTAATTGTTCAATTAGATGTTATCACAAATACACATGGGATAATATTCCAATTAATTTTTAAATTTGATGTCATCACTAACACACAGGGGATAATATTCCAGTTAATTGTTAAATTAGATGTCATCACAAATACACAGTGGATAATATTCCAGTTAATTGTTAAGTTAGATGTCATCACTAATACACAGGGGATAATATTCCAGTTAATTATTAAATTAGATGTCATCACTAATACACAGGGGATAATATTCCAGTTAATTGTTAATTAGATATCATCACTAATACACAAGGGATAATATTCCAGTTAATTGATAAATTAGATGTCATCACTAATACACAAGGGATAATATTCCAGTTAATTGTTAAATTTGATGTCATCACTAATACACAGGTGATAATATTCCAGTTAATTGTTAAATTAGATGCCATCACTAATACATAGGTGATAATATTCCAGTTAATTGTTCAATTAGATGTTATCACAAATACACAGGGGATATTATTCCAATTAATTTTTAAATTTGATGTCATCACTAACACACAGGGGATAATATTCCAGTTAATTGTTAAGTTAGATGTCATCACAAATACACAGGGGTTAATATTCCAGTTAATTATTAAATTAGATGTCATCGCTAATACAAAGGTGATAACATTCCAATTAATTGTTAAATTAGATGTCATCACTGATACAGAGTTGATAATCTTAAAGTTAATTGTTAAATTAGATGTCATCACTAATACACAGGGGATAATATTCCAGTTAATTAATAAATTAGATGTCATCACTAATACACAGGGGATAATATTCCAGTTAATTGTTAAATTAGATGTCATCACAAATACACAGGGGATAATATTCCAGTTAATTGTTAAATTAGATGTCATCACTAATACACAATTGATAATATTCCAGTTAATTGTTAAATTAGATGTCATCACTAATGCACAGGTGATAATAATCCCAGTTAATTGTTAAATTAGATGTAATAACTAATACACAGGGGATAATATTCCAGTTAATTGTTAAGTTAGATGTCATCACTAATACACAGGGGATAATATTCCAGTTAATTATTAAATTAGATGTCATCGCTAATACAAAGGTGATAACATTCCAATTAATTGTTAAATTAGATGTCATCACTGATACACAGTTGATAATCTTAAAGTTAATTGTTAATTTAGATGTCATCACGAATACACAGGGGATAATATTCCAGTTAATTGTTAAATTAGATGTCATCACTATTAAACAGGGGATAATATTCCAGTTAATTGTTAGATTTGATGTCATCACTAATGCACTGGGGATAATATTCCAGTTAATTGTTCAATTAGATGTCATCACAAATTCACAGGGGATAATATTCCAATTAATAGTTAAATTAGATGTCAACACGAATGCAAAGGTGATATTTTTTCAGTTAATTGTTAAATTTGATGTCATCACGAATACACAGGGGATAATATTCCAGTTAATTGTTAAGTTAGATGTCATCACTAATACACAGGGGAAAATATTCCAGTTAATTATTAAATTAGATGTCATCGCTTATACAAAGGTGATAACATTCCAATTAATTGTTAAATTAGATGTCACCAATGACACACAGTTGATAATCTTAAAGTTAATTGTTAAATTAGATGTCATCACTAATACACAGGGGATAATATTCCAGTTAATTGATAAATTAGATGTCATCACTAATACACAGGGGATAATATTCCAGTTAATTGTTAAATTAGATGTCATCACAAATACACAGGGGATAATATTCCAGTTAATTGTTAAATTAGATGTCATCACTAATACACAAGTGATAATATTCCAGTTAATTGTTAAATTAGATGTCATCACTAATGCACAGGTGATAATAATCCCAGTTAATTGTTAAATTAGATGTAATAGCTAATACACAGGTGATAATATTCCAGTTAATTGTTAAATTAGATGTCATCACTAATACACAGGGGATAATATTCCAGTTAATTATTAAATTAGATGTCATCGCTAATGCAAAGGTGATAACATTCCAATTAATTCTTAAATTAGATGTCATCACTGATACACAGGTGATAATATTCCAGTTAATTGTTAAATTTGATGTCATCACTAATGCACTGGGGATAATATTCCAGTTCATTGTTCAGTTAGATGTCATCACAAATACACAGGGGATAATATTCCGATTAATAGTTAAATTAGATGTCAACACGAATGCAAAGGTGATAATTTTTCAGTTAATTGTTAAATTTGATGTCATCACTAATACACAGGGGATAATATTCCAGTTAATTGTTAAATTTGATGTCATCACTAATGCACAGGTGATAATATTCCAGTTAATTGTTAAATTAGATGTCATCACTAATACACAGGTGATAATATTCCAGTAAATTGTTCAATTAGATGTTATCACAAATACACAGGGGATAATATTCCAATTAATTTTTAAATTTGATGTCATCACTAAGACACAGGGGATAATATTCCAGTTAATTATTAAATTAGATGTCATCGCTAATACAAAGGTGATAACATTCCAATTAATTGTTAAATTAGATGTCATCACTGATACACAGCTGATAATCTTAAAGTTAATTGTTAAATTAGATGTCATCACTAATACACAGGGGATAATATTCCAGTTAATTGTTAAATTAGATGTCATCACTAACACACAGGGGATAATATTCCAGTTAATTGTTAAATTAGATGTCATCACAAATACACAGGGGATAATATTCCAGTTAATTGTTAAATTGGATGTCATCACTAATGCACAGGTGATAATAATTCCAGTTAATTGTTAAATTAGATGTAATAACTAATACACAGGTGATAATATTCCAGTTAATTGTTAAATTGGATGTCATCACTAATACACAGGTGATAATATTCCAGTTAATTATTAAATTAGAAGTCATCGCCAATACAGAGGTGATAACATTCCCATTAATTGTTAAATTAGATGTCATCACTGATACACAGTTGATAATCTTAAAGTTAATTGTTAAATTAGATGTCATCACTAATACACAGGGGATAATATTCCAGTTAATTGATAAATTAGATGTCATCACAAATACACAGGGGATAATATTCCAGTTAATTGTTAATTAGATATCATCACTAATACACAAGGGATAATATTCCAGTTAATTGATAAATTAGATGTCATCACTAATACACAAGGGATAATATTCCAGTTAATTGTTAAATTTGATGTCATCACTAATACACAGGTGATAATATTCCAGTTAATTGTTAAATTAGATGCCATCACTAATACATAGGTGATAATATTCCAGTTAATTGTTCAATTAGATGTTATCACAAATACACAGGGGATAATATTCCAATTAATTTTTAAATTTGATGTCATCACTAACACACAGGGGATAATATTCCAGTTAATTGTTATGTTAGATGTCATCACAAATACACAGGGGTTAATATTCCAGTTAATTATTAAATTAGATGTCATCGCTAATACAAAGGTGATAACATTCCAATTAATTGTTAAATTAGATGTCATCACTGATACAGAGTTGATAATCTTAAAGTTAATTGTTAAATTAGATGTCATCACAAATACACAGTGGATAATATTCTGGTTCATTGTTAAATTAGATGTCATCACTAGTGCACTGTGATAATCTTCCAGTTCATTGTTAAATTAGATGTCATCAATAATACACAGCTGATAATATTCCAGCTAATTTTTAAATTAGATGTCATCACTAATACACAGGGGATAATATTCCAGTTAATTGTTAAATTAGATGTCATCGCTAATACAAAGGTGATAACATTCCAGTTAATTGTAAAATTTGATGTCATCACTAATACACAGGGGATAATATTCCAGGCAATTGTTAAATTAGATATCATCACTAATACACCGGGGATAATATTCCAGTTAATTGTTAAATTTGATGTCATCACTTACATACAGGGGATAATATTCCAGATAATTGTTAAATTTGATGTCATCACTAATACACAGGGATAATATTCCAGTTAATTGTTCAATTAGATGTTATCACAAATACACAATGGATAATATTCCAATTGATTTTTAAATTTGATGTCATCACTAATACACAGGGGATAATATTCCAGTTAATTATTAAATTAGATGTCAACACTAATGTACAGGGGATAATATTCAAGTTTATTATTAAATTAGATGTCAACACTAATGTACAGGGGATAATATTTCAGTTAATTGTTAAATGTGATGTCATCACTAATGCACTGGCGATAATATTCCAGTTCATTGTTCAATTAGATGTCATCACAAATACACAGGGGATAATATTCCGATAAATCGTTAAATTAGATGTCATCACTAATGCACAGGTGATAATTTTTCAGTTAATTCTTAAATTTGATGTCATCACTAATACACAGGGGATAATATTCAAGTTAATTGTTAAATTTGATGTCATCACTAATGCACAGGTGATAATATTCCAGTTAATTGTTAAATTAGATGTCATCACTAATACATAGGTGATAATATTCCAGTTAATTGTTCAATTAGATGTTATCACAAATACACAGGGGATAATATTCCAATTAATTTTTAAATTTGATGTCATCACTAACACACAGGGGATAATATTCCAGTTAATTGTTAAATTAGATGTCATCACAAATACACAGTGGATAATATTCCAGTTAATTGTTAAGTTAGATGTCATCACTAATACACAGGGGATAATATTCCAGTTAATTATTAAATTAGATGTCATCACTAATACACAGGGGATAATATTCCAGTTAATTGTTAATTAGATATCATCACTAATACACAAGGGATAATATTCCAGTTAATTGATAAATTAGATGTCATCACTAATACACAAGGGATAATATTCCAGTTAATTGTTAAATTTGACGTCATCACTAATACACAGGTGATAATATTCCAGTTAATTGTTAAATTAGATGCCATCACTAATACATAGGTGATAATATTCCAGTTAATTGTTCAATTAGATGTTATCACAAATACACAGGGGATAATATTCCAATTAATTTTTAAATTTGATGTCATCACTAACACACAGGGGATAATATTCCAGTTAATTGTTAAGTTAGATGTCATCACAAATACACAGGGGTTAATATTCCAGTTAATTATTAAATTAGATGTCATCGCTAATACAAAGGTGATAACATTCCAAATAATTGTTAAATTAGATGTCATCACTGATACAGAGTTGATAATCTTAAAGTTAATTGTTAAATTAGATGTCATCACTAATACACAGGGGATAATATTCCAGTTAATTAATAAATTAGATGTCATCACTAATACACAGGGGATAATATTCCAGTTAGTTGTTAAATTAGATGTCATCACAAATACACAGGGGATAATATTCCAGTTAATTGTTAAATTAGATGTCATCACTAATACACAATTGATAATATTCCAGTTAATTGTTAAATTAGATGTCATCACTAATGCACAGGTGATAATAATCCCAGTTAATTGTTAAATTAGATGTAATAACTAATACACAGGGGATAATATTCCAGTTAATTGTTAAGTTAGATGTCATCACTAATACACAGGGGATAATATTCCAGTTAATTATTAAATTAGATGTCATCGCTAATACAAAGGTGATAACATTCCAATTAATTGTTAAATTAGATGTCATCACTGATACACAGTTGATAATCTTAAAGTTAATTGTTAATTTAGATGTCATCACAAATACACAGGGGATAATATTCCAGTTAATTGTTAAATTAGATGTCATCACTAATAAACAGGGGATAATATTCCAGTTAATTGTTAGATTTGATGTCATCACTAATGCACTGGGGATAATATTCCAGTTAATTGTTCAATTAGATGTCATCACAAATTCACAGGGGATAATATTCCGATTAATAGTTAAATTAGATGTCAACACGAATGCAAAGGTGATATTTTTTCAGTTAATTGTTAAATTTGATGTCATCACGAATACACAGGGGATAATATTCCAGTTAATTGTTAAGTTAGATGTCATCACTAATACACAGGGGATAATATTCCAGTTAATTATTAAATTAGATGTCATCGCTAATACAAAGGTGATAACATTCCAATTAATTGTTAAATTAGATGTCACCAATGACACACAGTTGATAATCTTAAAGTTAATTGTTAAATTAGATGTCATCACTAATACACAGGGGATAATATTCCAGTTAATTGATAAATTAGATGTCATCACTAATACACAGGGGATAATATTCCAGTTAATTGTTAAATTAGATGTCATCACAAATACACAGGGGATAATATTCCAGTTAATTGTTAAATTAGATGTCATCACTAATACACAAGTGATAATATTCCAGTTAATTGTTAAATTAGATGTCATCACTAATGCACAGGTGATAATAATCCCAGTTAATTGTTAAATTAGATGTAATAGCTAATACACAGGTGATAATATTCCAGTTAATTGTTAAATTAGATGTCATCACTAATACACAGGGGATAATATTCCAGTTAATTATTAAATTAGATGTCATCGCTAATGCAAAGGTGATAACATTCCAATTAATTCTTAAATTAGATGTCATCACTGATACACAGGTGATAATATTCCAGTTAATTGTTAAATTTGATGTCATCACTAATGCACTGGGGATAATATTCCAGTTCATTGTTCAATTAGATGTCATCACAAATACACAGGGGATAATATTCCGATTAATAGTTAAATTAGATGTCAACACGAATGCAAAGGTGATAATTTTTCAGTTAATTGTTAAATTTGATGTCATCACTAATACACAGGGGATAATATTCCAGTTAATTGTTAAATTTGATGTCATCACTAATGCACAGGTGATAATATTCCAGTTAATTGTTAAATTAGATGTCATCACTAATACACAGGTGATAATATTCCAGTAAATTGTTCAATTAGATGTTATCACAAATACACAGGGGATAATATTCCAATTAATTTTTAAATTTGATGTCATCACTAAGACACAGGGGATAATATTCCAGTTAATTATTAAATTAGATGTCATCGCTAATACAAAGGTGATAACATTCCAATTAATTGTTAAATTAGATGTCATCACTGATACACAGCTGATAATCTTAAAGTTAATTGTTAAATTAGATGTCATCACTAATACACAGGGGATAATATTCCAGTTAATTGTTAAATTAGATGTCATCACTAACACACAGGGGATAATATTCCAGTTAATTGTTAAATTAGATGTCATCACAAATACACAGGGGATAATATTCCAGTTAATTGTTAAATTGGATGTCATCACTAATGCACAGGTGATAATAATTCCAGTTAATTGTTAAATTAGATGTAATAACTAATACACAGGTGATAATATTCCAGTTAATTGTTAAATTAGATGTCATCACTAATACACAGGTGATAATATTCCAGTTAATTATTAAATTAGAAGTCATCGCCAATACAGAGGTGATAACATTCCCATTAATTGTTAAATTAGATGTCATCACTGATACACAGTTGATAATCTTAAAGTTAATTGTTAAATTAGATGTCATCACTAATACACAGGGGATAATATTCCAGTTAATTGATAAATTAGATGTCATCACAAATACACAGGGGATAACATTCCAGTTAATTGTTAAGTTAGATGTCATCACTAATACACAGGGGATAATATTCCAGTTAATTGTTAAATTAGATGTCATCACTAATACACAGGGGATAATATTCCAGTTAATTGTTAAATTAGATGTCATCACTAATGCACAGGTGATATTAATTCCAGTTAATTTTTAAATTAGATGTAATCACCAATACACAGGGGATAATATTCCGATTAATTGTGAAATTAGATGTCATCACTAATACACAGTGGATAATATTCCTGTTAATTGTTAAATTTGATGTCATCACTAATACACAGGGGATAATATTCCACTTAATTGTTAAATTAGATGTCAGCACAAATACACAGGGGATAATATTCTGGTTCATTGTTAAATTAGATGTCATCACTAGTGCACAGTGATAATCTTCCAGTTCATTGTTAAATTAGATGTCATCAATAATACACAGGTGATAATATTCCAGCAATTTTGTTAAATTAGATGTCATCACTAATACACAGGGGATAATATTCCAGTTAATTGTTAAATTAGATGTCATCGCTAATACAAAGGTGATAATATTCCAGTTAATTGTTAAATTAGATGTCATCACTGATGCACAGTTGATAATCTTCCAGTTAATTGTTAAATTAGATGTCATCACTAATACACAAGGGATAATATTCCAGTTAATTGATAAATTAGATGTCATCACTAATACACAGGGTTTAATATTCCGATTAATTGTTAAATTAGATCTCATCACTAATACACAGGGGATAATATTCCAGTTAATCGTTAAATTTGATGTCATCACTTGCACACCGGGGATAATATTCCAGTTAATTGTTAAATTTGATGTCATCACTAATACACAGGGAATAATATTCCAGGTAATTGTTAAATTAGATGTCATCACTAATACACAGGGGATAATATTCCAGTTAATTGTTAAATTTGATGTCATCACTAATGCACAGGTGATAATATTCCAGTTAATTGTTAAATTAGATGTCATCACTAATACACAGGTGATAATATTCCAGTTAATTGTTCAATTAGATGTAATCACTAATACACAGGGGATAATATTCCGATTAATTGTTAAATTAGATGTCAATACTAATACACAGGGGATAATATTCCTGTTAATTGTTAAATTTGATGTCATCACTAATACACAGGGGATAATATTCCACTTAATTGTTAAATTAGATGTCATCACAAATACACAGGGGATAATATTCTGGTTCATTGTTAAATTAGATGTCATCACCAGTGCACTGTGATAATCTTCCAGTTCATTGTTAAATTAGATGTCATCAATAATACAAAGGTGATAATATTCCAGCTAATTGTGAAATTAGATGTCATCACTAATACACAGGGGATAATATTCCAGTTAATTGCTAAATTAGATGTCATCGCTAATACAAAGGTGATAATATTCCAGTTAATTGTTAAATTAGATGTCATCACTAATACACAAGTGATAATATTCCAGTTAATTGTTAAATTAGATGTCATCACTAATGCACAGGTGATAATAATTCCAGTTAATTGTTAAATTAGATGTAATCACTAATACACAGGGGATAATATTCCGATTAATTTTTTTAATTTGATGTCATCACTAATACACAGGGGATAATAATTCCAGTTAATTGTTAAATTAGATGTAATCACTAATACACATGGGATACTATTCCAATTAATTTTTTTAATTTGATGTCATCACTAATACACAGGGGATAATATTCCAGTTAATTGTTAAATTAGATGTCATCACAAATACACAGTGGATAATATACCAGTTAATTGTTAAGTTAGATGTCATCACAGATACACAGTTGATAATCTTAAAGTTAATTGTTAAATTAGATGTCATCACTAATACACAGGGGATAATATTCCAGTTAATTGTTAAATTAGATGTCATCACTAATACACAAGTGATAATATTCCAGTTAATTGTTAAATTAGATGTCATCACTAATGCACAGGTGATAATAATTCCAGTTAATTGTTAAATTAGATGTAATCACTAATACACAGGGGATAATATTCCGATTAATTGTTAAATTAGATGTCAATACTAATACACAGGGGATAATATTCCTGTTAATTGTTAAATTTGATGTCATCACTAATACACAGGGGATAATATTCCACTTAATTGTTAAATTAGATGTCATCACAAATACACAGGGGATAATATTCTGGTTCATTGTTAAATTAGATGTCATCACCAGTGCACTGTGATAATCTTCCAGTTCATTGTTAAATTAGATGTCATCAATAATACAAAGGTGATAATATTCCAGCTAATTGTGAAATTAGATGTCATCACTAATACACAGGGGATAATATTCCAGTTAATTGCTAAATTAGATGTCATCGCTAATACAAAGGTGATAATATTCCAGTTAATTGTTAAATTAGATGTCATCACTAATACACAAGTGATAATATTCCAGTTAATTGTTAAATTAGATGTCATCACTAATGCACAGGTGATAATAATTCCAGTTAATTGTTAAATTAGATGTAATCACTAATACACAGGGGATAATATTCCGATTAATTGTTAAATTAGATGTCAATACTAATACACAGGGGATAATATTCCTGTTAATTGTTAAATTTGATGTCATCACTAATACACAGGGGATAATATTCCACTTAATTGTTAAATTAGATGTCATCACAAATACACAGGGGATAATATTCTGGTTCATTGTTAAATTAGATGTCATCACCAGTGCACTGTGATAATCTTCCAGTTCATTGTTAAATTAGATGTCATCAATAATACAAAGGTGATAATATTCCAGCTAATTGTGAAATTAGATGTCATCACTAATACACAGGGGATAATATTCCAGTTAATTGCTAAATTAGATGTCATCGCTAATACAAAGGTGATAATATTCCAGTTAATTGTTAAATTAGATGTCAACACTAATGCAAAGGGGATCATATTCCAGTTAATTGTTAAATTAGATGTCACCACTAATCCACAGGGGATAATATTCAAGTTTATTGTTAAATTAGATGTCAACATTAATGCACAGGGGATAGTATTCCAGTTAATTGTTCAATTAGATGTCATCACAAATACACAGGGTATAATATTCCGATTAATAGTTAAATTAGATGTCATCACTAATGCAGAGGTGATAATTTTTCAGTTAATTGTTAAATTTCATGTCATCACTAATACACAGGGGATAATATTCCAGTTAATTGTTAAATTTGATGTCATCACTAATGCACAGGTGATAATATTCCAGTTAATGGTTAAATTAGATGTCATCACTAATACACAGGGGATAATATTCCAGTTAATTGTTCAATTAGATGTTATCACAAATACACAGGGGATAATATTCCAATTAATTTTTAAATTTGATGTCATCACTAATACACAGGGGATAATATTCCAGTTAATTGTTAAATTTGATGTCATCACAAATACACAATGGATAATATTACAGTTAATTGTTAAATTAGATGTCATCACTAATGCACAGGTGATAATATTCCAGTTAATTGTTAAATTAGATGTCATCACTGATACACAGGTGATAATATTCCAGTTAATTGTTAAATTAGATGTCATCACTGATACACAGGTGATAATATTCCAGTTAATTGTTCAATTAGATGCTATCAAAAATACACAGGGGATAATATTCCAATTAATTTTTAAATTTGATGTCATCACTAATACACAGGGGAGAATATTCAAGTTAATTGTTAAATTAGATGTCATCGCTAATACAAAGGTGATAATATTCCAGTTAATTGTTAAATTAGATGTCATCACTGATGCACAGTTGATAATCTTCCAGTTAATTGTTAAATTAGATGTCATCACTAATACACAAGGGATAATATTCCAGTTAATTGATAAATTAGATGTCTTCACTAATACACAGGGTTCAATATTCCGATTAATTGTTAAATTAGATCTCATCACTAATACACAGGGGATAATATTCCAGTTAATTGTTAAATTTGATGTCATCACTAATACACAGGGGATAATATTCCAGGTAATTGTTAAATTAGATGTCATCACTAATACACAGGGGATAATATTCCAGTTAATTGTTAAATTTGATGTCATCACTAATGTACAGGTGATAATATTCCAGTTAATTGTTAAATTAGATGTCATCACTAATACACAGGTGATAATATTCCAGTTAATTGTTCAATTAGATGTTATCACAAATACACATGGGATACTATTCCAATTAATTTTTTTAATTTGATGTCATCACTAATACACAGGGGATAATATTCCAGTTAATTGTCAAATTAGATGTCATCACAAATACACAGTGGATAATATACCAGTTAATTGTTAAGTTAGATGTCATCACAGATACACAGTTGATAATCTTAAAGTTAATTGTTAAATTAGATGTCATCACTAATACACAGGGGATAATATTCCAGTTAATTGTTAAATTAGATGTCATCACTAATGCACAAGTGATAATATTCCAGTTAATTGTTAAATTAGATGTCATCACTAATGCACAGGTGATAATAATACCAGTTAATTGTTAAATTAGATGTAATCACTAATACACAGGGGATAATATTCCGATTAATTGTTAAATTAGATGTCATCACTAATACACAGGGGATAATATTCCTGTTAATTGTTAAATTTGATGTCATCACTAATACACAGGGGATAATATTCCACTTAATTGTTAAATTAGATGTCATCACAAATACACAGGGGATAATATTCTGGTTCATTGTTAAATTAGATGTCATCACCAGTGCACTGTGATAATCTTCCAGTTCATTGTTAAATTAGATGTCATCAATAATACAAAGGTGATAATATTCCAGCTAATTGTGAAATTAGATGTCATCACTAATACACAGGGGATAATATTCCAGTTAATTGCTAAATTAGATGTCATCGCTAATACAAAGGTGATAATATACCAGTTAATTGTTAAATTAGATGTCATCACTGATGCACAGTTGATAATCTTCCAGTTACTTGTTAAATTAGATGTCAACACTAATGCAAAGGGGATCATATTCCAGTTAATTGTTAAATTAGATGTCACCACTAATCCACAGGGGATAATATTCAAGTTTATTGATAAATTAGATGTCAACATTAATGCACAGGGGATAATATTCCAGTTAATCGTTCAATTAGATGTCATCACAAATACACAGGGGATAATATTCCAGTTAATTGTTCAATTAGATGCTATCAAAAATACACAGGGGATAATATTCCAATTAATTTTTAAATTTGATGTCATCACTAATACACAGGGGATAATATTCCAGTTAATTGTTAAATTTGATGTCATCACAAATACACAATGGATAATATTACAGTTAATTGTTAAATTAGATGTCATCACTAATGCACAGGTGATAATATTCCAGTTAATTGCTCAATTAGATGTCATCACTAATACACAGGGGAATAATAGTCCAGTAAATTGTTGAATTTGATGTCATCACTAATACACAGGTGATAATATTCCAGTTAATTGTTAAATTAGATGTCATCTCTAATACACAGGGGAATAATATTCCAGTTAATTGTTGAATTAGATGTCATCACTAATACACAGGTGATAATATTCCTGTTAATTGTTAAATTAGATGTCATCACTAATACACAGGGGAATAATATTCCAGTTAATTGTTGAATTAGATGTCATCACTAATACACAGGGGATAATATTCCAGTTAATTGTTAAATTAGATGTCATCACTAATACACAGGGGAATAATATTCCAGTTAATTGTTGAATTAGATGTCATCACTAATACACAGGGGATAATATTCCAGTTAATTGTTAAATTAGATGTCATCACTAATACACAGGGGATAATATTCCAGTTAATTGTTAAATTAGATGTCATCACTAATGCACAGGGGATAGTATTCCAGTTAATTCTTAAAGTAGATGTCATCACTAATGCACAGGGGACAATATTCCAGCTAATTGTTAAATTTAGATGTCATCACTAATACGCAAGTGATAATATTCCAGTTAATTGTTAAATTAGATGTCATCACTAATACACAGGGGATAATATTCCAGTTAATTGTTAAATTAGATGCCATCACTAATACACAGGTGATAATATTCCAGTTAATTGTTCAATTAGATGTTATCACAAATACACATGGGATACTATTCCAATTAATTTTTTAAATTTGATGTCATCACTAATACACAGGGGATAATATTCCAGTTAATAGTTAAACTAGATGTCATCACATATACACAGTGGATAATATACCAGTTAATTGTTAAGTTAGATGTCATCACAGATACACAGTTGATAATCTTAAAGTTAATTGTTAAATTAGATGTCATCACTAATACACAGGGGATAATATTCCAGTTAATTGTTAAATTAGATGTCATCACTAATACACAAGTGATAATATTCCAGTTAATTGTTAAATTAGATGTCATCACTAATGCGCAGGTGATAATAATTCCAGTTAATTGTTAAATTAGATGTAATCACTAATACACAGGGGATAATATTCCGATTAATTGTTAAATTAGATGTCATCACTAATACACAGGGGATAATATTCCACTTAATTGTTAAATTAGATGTCATCACAAATACACAGGGGATAATATTCTGGTTCATTGTTAAATTAGATGTCATCACCAGTGCACTGTGATAATCTTCCAGTTCATTGTTAAATTAGATGTCATCAATAATACAATGGTGATAATATTCCAGCTAATTGTGAAATTAGATGTCATCACTAATACACAGGGGATAATATTCCAGTTAATTGCTAAATTAGATGTCATCGCTAATACAAAGGTGATAATATTCCAGTTAATTGTTAAATTAGATGTCATCACTGATGCACAGTTGATAATCTTCCAGTTACTTGTTAAATTAGATGTCAACACTAATCCACAGGGGATAATATTCCAGTTAATTGTTAAATTAGATGTCAACATTAATGCACAGGGGATAATATTCCAGTTAATTGTTCAATTAGATGTCATCACAAATACACAGGGGATAATATTCTGATTAATAGTTAAATTAGATGTCATCACTAATGCAGAGGTGATAATATTCCAGTTAATTGTTAAATTTGGTGTCATCACTAATGCACAGGTGATAATATTCCAGTTAATTGTTAAATTAGATGTCATCACTAATACACTGGGAATAATATTCCAGTTAATTGTTAAATTAGATGTCATCACTAATGCAAAGGGGATCATATTCCAGTCAATTGTTAAATTTGATGTCACCACTAATCCACAGGGGATAATATTTAAGTTAATTGTTAAAATATATGTCAACAATAATGCACAGGGGATAATATTTCAGTTAATTGTTAAATTTGATGTCATCACTAATGCACTGGGGATAATATTCCAGTTAATTTTTAAATTAGATGTCATCACAAATACACAGGGGATAATATTCCGATTAATAGTTAAATTAGATGTCATCACTAATACACAGGGGCTAATATTCCGATTAATTGTTAATTAGATGTCGTCACTAATGCACAGGTGTTAATTTTTCAGTTAATTGTTAAATTAGATGTCATTACGAATACACAGCGGATAATATTCCAGTTAATTGTTAAATTTGATGTCATCACTAATACACACGGGATAATATTCCAGTTAATTGTTAAATTTGATGTCATCACTAATACACTGCGGATAATATTCCAGTTAATTGTTAAATTAGATGTCATCACAAATACACAGGGGTTAATATTCAGATTAATTGTTAAAATTGATGTCATCACGAATACACAGGGGATAATATTCCAGTTAATTGTTAAATTAGATGTCATCACAAATACACAGGGGATAATATTCCGATTAATTGTTAAAATAGATGTCATCACTAATGCACCGGTGATAATCTTCCAGATAATTGTTAAATTCGATGTCATCACAAATACACAGGGGATAATATTCCGATTAATTGTTAAATTAGATGTCATCACTAATGCACAGGTTATAATCTTCCAGTTAATTGTTAAATTCGATGTCATCACAAATACACAGGGGATAATATTCCAGTTAATTGTTAAATTAGATGTCATCACTAATGCACAGGTGATAATCTTCCAGTTAATTGTTAAATTCGATGTCATCACAAATACACAGGGGATAATATTCCGATTAATTGTTAAATTAGATGTCATCACTAATGCACAGGTTATAATCTTCCTGTTAATTGTTAAAATTGATGTCATCACGAATACACAGGGAATAATATTCCTGTTAATTGTTAAATTAGATGTCATCACAAATACACAGGGGATAATATTGCGATTAATTGTTAAATTTGATGTCATCACTAATGCACAGGAGATAATCTTCCAGTTAATTGCTCAATTAGATGTCGTCACTAATACAGAGGGGAATAATATTCCAGTTAATTGTTGAATTAGATGTCATAACTAATACACAGGTGATAATATTCCAGTTAATTGTTAAATTAGATGTCATCACTAAAGCACAGGTGACAATATTCCAGTTAATTGTTAAATTAGATGTCATCACTTATACACAGGTGATAATATTCCAGTTAATTGTTAAATTAGATGTCATCACTAATACACAGGGGCTAATATTCTACTTAATTGTTAAATTAGATGTCATCACAAATACACAGGGGATATTATTCCAGTTAATTGTTAAATTAGATGTCAACACTAATACACAGGGGTTAATATTCTACTTAATTGTTAAATTAGATGTCATCACAAATACACAGGGGATAATATTCCAGTTAATTGCTAAATTTGATGTCATCATTAATACACAGGGGATAATATTCCAGTTAATTCTTAAATTTGATGTCATCACTTAAACACAGGGGATAATATTCCAGTTAATTGTTAAATTTAATGTCATCACTCATACACAGGGGATAATATTCCAGGTAATAGTTAAATTAGATGTCATCACTGATGCACAGGTGATAATCTTCCAGTTAATTGTTAAATTGGATGTCATCACTAATACACAAGGGATAATATTCCGATTAATTGTTAAATTAGTAGTCATCACTAAGACACATGGGATAATATTCCAGTTAATTTTTCAATTAGATGTCATCACTAATGCACAGCTGAATAATATTCCAGTTACTTGTTAAGTTAGATGTCATCACTAATACACTGGGAATAATATTCCAGTTAATTGTTAAATTAGATGTCATCACTAATGCAAAGGGGATCATATTCCAGTCAATTGCTCAATTAGCTGTCGTCACTAATACAGAGGGGAATAATATTCCAGTTAATTGTTGAATTAGATGTAATCACTCATACACAGGTGATAATATTCCCGTTAATTGTTAAATTAGAAGTCATCACTAATGCACAGGTGATAATATTCCAGTTAATTGTTAAATTAGATGTCATCACTAATACACAGGGGTTAATATTCTACTTAATTGTTAAATTAGATGTCATCACAAATACACAGGGGATAATATTCCAGTTAATTGTTAAATTAGATGTCATCACTAATACACAGGGGTTAATATTCTACTTAATTGTTAATTTAGATGTCATCACGTATACACAGGGGATAATATTCCAGTTAATTGTTAGATTAGATTTGTTCGCTAATACACAGGGGATAATATTCCAGTTAATTGCTAAATTAGATGTCATCGCGAATACAAAGGTGATAATATTCCAGTTAATTGTTAAATTAGATGTCATCACTAATACACAGTGATAATCTTCCAGTTAATTGTTAAATTAGATGTCATCACTAACATACAGGGTTTAATATTCCGATTAATTGTTAAATTAGATGTCATCTCTAATACACAGGGGATAATATCAGTTAATTGTTAAATTTGATGTCATCACTAATACACAGGGGATAATATTCCAGTTAATTGTTAAATTTGATGTCATCACTAATACACAGGGGATAATATTCCAGGTAATAGTTACATTAGATGTCATCACTAATGCACAGGTGATAATCTTCCAGTTAATTGTTAAATTAGATGTCATCACTAATACACAAGGGATAATATTCCGATTAATTGTTAAATTAGTAGTCATCACTAATACACATGGGATAATATTCCAGTTAATTTTTCAGTTACATGTCATCGCTAATGCACAGCTGAATTATATTCCAGTTAATTGTTAAATTAGATGTCATCACTAATGCACAGGGGATAATATTCCGATTAATTGTTAAATTTGATGTCATCACTAATGCACAGGACATAATCTTCCAGTTCATTGCTCAATTAGATGTCATCACGAATACAAAGGGCAATGATATTCCAGTTAATTGTTGAATTAGATGTCATCACAAATACTCAGGGGTTAATATTGCAATTAATTGATACATTAGATGTAATCACTATTACACTGGGGATAATATTCCGATTAATTGTTAAATTTGATGTCATCCCAAATACACAGGTGATAATATCAGTTAATTGTTAAATTTGATGTCATCACGAATACACAGGGGATAATATTCCAGTTAATTGTTAAATTAGATGTCATCCCAAATACACAGGTGATAATATCAGTTAATTGTTAAATTTGATGTCATCACTAATACACACGGGATAATATTCCGATTAATTGTTAAATTAGATGTCATCACGAATGCACAGGTGATAATCTTCCAGTTAATTGTCAAATTAGATGTCATCACAAATACACAGGGGATAATATCACAGTTGATAGTTAAATTTGATGTCATCACTAATACACAGGGGATAATATTCCAGTTAATTGTTAAATTAGATATCATCACTAATACACAGGGGATAATATTTCAGTTAATTGTTAAATTAGATGTCATCACTAATACACAGGGGTTAATATTCAGATTAATTGTTAAAATTGATGTCATCACAAATACACAGGGGATAATATTCCGATTAATTGTTAAATTAGATGTCATCACTAATGCACAGGTGATAATCTTCCATTTAATTGTTAAATTCGATGTCATCACAAATACACAGGGGATAATATTCAGATTAATTGTTAAAATTGATGTCATCACAGATACACAGGGAATAATCTTCCAGTTAATTGTTAAATTAGTTGTCATCACTAATACACAGGGGTTAATATTCAGATTAATTGTTAAATTCGATGTCATCACAAATACACAGGGGATAATATTCCGATTAATTGTTTAATCAGAAGTCCTCACTAATGCACAGGTAATAATCTTCCAGTTAATTGTTAAATTCGATGTTATCACAAATACACAGGGGATAATATTCAGATTAATTGTTAAAATTGATGTCATCACAGATACACAGGGAATAATCTTCCAGTTAATTGTTAAATTAGATGTCATCACTAATGCACAGGTAATAATCTTCCAGTTAATTGTTAAATTCGATGTCATCACAAATACACAGGGGATAATATTCAGATTAATTGTTAAAATTGATGTCATCACAGATACACAGGGAATAATCTTCCAGTTAATTGTTAAATTAGATGTCATCACTAATACAGAGGGGAATGATATTCCAGTTAATTGTTGAATTAGATGTCATCACAAATACACAGGGGTTAATATTCCAATTAATTGTTATATTTGATGTCATCACTAATACACAGGTGTTAATTTTTCAGTTAATTGTTAAATTTGATGTCATCACTAATACACAGTATTTAATATTCCAGTTAATTGTTCAATTAGACGTCATCACTAATACACAGATGATAATGTTCCAGTTAATTATTACATTAGATGTCTTCACAAATACACAGGGGATAATATTCCGATTAATTGTTAAATTAGATGTCATCACAAATACACAGGGGATAATATTCCAGTTAATTGTTAAATTAAATGTCTTCACTGATACACAGGTGATAATATTCCAGTTAATTATTAAATTAGATGTTATCACAAATACACAGGGGATAATATTCCGAATAATTGTTAAATTAGATGTCATCACAAATACACAGGGGATAATATTCCAGTTAATTGTTAAATTAGGTGTTATCACAAATACACAGGGGATAACATTCCGATTAATTGTTAAATTAGATGTCATCACTCATGCACAGGGAACAATATTCCAGTTAATTGTTAAATTAGATGTTATCACTAATACACGGGGGATAATATTCCAGTTAATTGTTAAATTAGATGTCATCACTAATACACAGGGTATAATATTCCGATTAATTGTTAAATTAGAAGTCCTCACTAATGCACAGGTAATAATCTTCCAGTTAATAGTTAAATTCGATGTCATCACAAATACACAGGGGATAATATTCAGATTAATTGTTAAAATTGATGTCATCACTAATACACAGGGAATAATCTTCCAGTTAATTGTTAAATTAGATGTCATCACTAATACAGAGGGAAATGATATTCCAATTAATTGTGAAATTAGATGTCATCACTAATACACTGGGAATAATATTCCGATTAATTGTTAAATTTGATGTCATCACTAATACACTGGGGTTAATATTCCAGTTAATTGTTAAATTAGATGTCATCACTAATACACAGGTGTTAATTTTTCAGTTAATTGTTAAATTTGATGTCATCACTAATACACAGTATTTAATATTCTAGTTAATTGTTCAATTAGACGTCATCACTAATACACAGAATATAATATTCCAGTTAATTATTACATTAGATGTCTTCACAAATACACAGGGGATAATATTCCGATTAATTGTTAAATTAGATGTCATCACAAATACACAGGGGATAATATTCCAGTTAATTGTTAAATTAGATGTCATCACTGATACACAGGTGATAATATTCCAGTTAATTGTTAAATTAGATGTTATCACAAATACACAGGGGATAATATTCCGAATAATTGTTAAATTAGATGTCATCACAAATACACAGGGGATAATATTCCGATTAATTGTTAAATTAGATGTCATCACTAATACACAGGGGATAATATTCCAGTTAATTGTTAAATTAGATGTCATCACTAATACACAGGGGATGATCCGATTAATCGTTAAATTAGATGTCATCACTAATACACAGGGGATAATATTCCAGTTAATTGTTAATTGTTAAATAAGATGTTATCACAAATACACAGGGGATAATATTCCGATTAATTGTTAAATTAGATGGCATAACTAATACACAGTGGATGATCCAATTAATCGTTAAATTAGATGTCATCACTAATACACAGGGGATAATATTCCGATTAATTGTTAAATTAGATGTCATCACTAATACACAGCGGATAATATTCCAGTTAATTGTTAAAATAGATGTTATCACAAATACACAGGGGATAATATTCCAGTTAATTGTTAAATTAGATGTCATCACTAATAGACAGGGGATAATATTCCAGTTAATTGTTAAATTAGATGTTGTCACAAATACACAGGGGATAATATTCCAGTTAATTGATAAATAGAAGCCATCACTAATGCACAGGCTATAATATTCCAGTCAATTGTTAAATTAGATGCCATCACTAATACACAGGCTATAATATTCCAGTCAATTGTTAAATTAGATGTCATCACTAATACACAGGGGATAATATTCCAGTTAATTGATCAAATAGAAGTCATCACTAATACACAGGGGATAATATTCCAGTTAATTGTTAAATTAGATGTCATCACTAATATACAGGGTTAATATTCCGATTAATTGTTAAATTAGATGTCATCACTAATGCACAGGGGATAATATTCCAGTTAATTGTTAAACTAGATGTCATCACAAATACACAGGTGATAATATTCCGATTAATTGTTAAATTAGATGTCATCACTAATGCACAGTGGATAATATTCCAGTTAATTGCTAAATTAGATGTCATCACTAATACACAGGGGATAATCTTCCAGTTAATAGTTAAATTCGATGTCATCACAAATACACAGGGGATAATATTCCGATTAATTGTTAAAATAGATGTCATCACTAATGCACAGTGGATAATATTCCATTTAATTGCTAAATTAGATGTCATCACTAATACACAGGTGATAATATTACAGTTAATTGTTAAATTAGATGTCATCACTAATAGACAGGGGATAATATTCCAGTTAATTGTTAGATTAGATGTTATCACAAATACACAGGGGATAATATTCAAGTTAATTGTTAAATTAGATGTCATCACTAATACACAGGTGATAATATCAGTTAATTGTTAAATTTGATGTCATCACGAATACACAGGGGATAATATTCCAGTTAATTGTTAAATTAGATGTCATCCCAAATACACAGGTGATAATATCAGTTAATTGTTAAATTTGATGTCATCACTAATACACACGGGATAATATTCCGATTAATTGTTAAATTAGATGTCATCACGAATGCACAGGTGATAATCTTCCAGTTAATTGTCAAATTAGATGTCATCACAAATACACAGGGGATAATATCACAGTTGATAGTTAAATTTGATGTCATCACTAATACACAGGGGATAATATTCCAGTTAATTGTTAAATTAGATATCATCACTAATACACAGGGGATAATATTTCAGTTAATTGTTAAATTAGATGTCATCACTAATACACAGGGGTTAATATTCAGATTAATTGTTAAAATTGATGTCATCACAAATACACAGGGGATAATATTCCGATTAATTGTTAAATTAGATGTCATCACTAATGCACAGGTGATAATCTTCCATTTAATTGTTAAATTCGATGTCATCACAAATACACAGGGGATAATATTCAGATTAATTGTTAAAATTGATGTCATCACAGATACACAGGGAATAATCTTCCAGTTAATTGTTAAATTAGTTGTCATCACTAATACACAGGGGTTAATATTCAGATTAATTGTTAAATTCGATGTCATCACAAATACACAGGGGATAATATTCCGATTAATTGTTTAATCAGAAGTCCTCACTAATGCACAGGTAATAATCTTCCAGTTAATTGTTAAATTCGATGTTATCACAAATACACAGGGGATAATATTCAGATTAATTGTTAAAATTGATGTCATCACAGATACACAGGGAATAATCTTCCAGTTAATTGTTAAATTAGATGTCATCACTAATGCACAGGTAATAATCTTCCAGTTAATTGTTAAATTCGATGTCATCACAAATACACAGGGGATAATATTCAGATTAATTGTTAAAATTGATGTCATCACAGATACACAGGGAATAATCTTCCAGTTAATTGTTAAATTAGATGTCATCACTAATACAGAGGGGAATGATATTCCAGTTAATTGTTGAATTAGATGTCATCACAAATACACAGGGGTTAATATTCCAATTAATTGTTATATTTGATGTCATCACTAATACACAGGTGTTAATTTTTCAGTTAATTGTTAAATTTGATGTCATCACTAATACACAGTATTTAATATTCCAGTTAATTGTTCAATTAGACGTCATCACTAATACACAGATGATAATGTTCCAGTTAATTATTACATTAGATGTCTTCACAAATACACAGGGGATAATATTCCGATTAATTGTTAAATTAGATGTCATCACAAATACACAGGGGATAATATTCCAGTTAATTGTTAAATTAAATGTCTTCACTGATACACAGGTGATAATATTCCAGTTAATTATTAAATTAGATGTTATCACAAATACACAGGGGATAATATTCCGAATAATTGTTAAATTAGATGTCATCACAAATACACAGGGGATAATATTCCAGTTAATTGTTAAATTAGGTGTTATCACAAATACACAGGGGATAACATTCCGATTAATTGTTAAATTAGATGTCATCACTCATGCACAGGGAACAATATTCCAGTTAATTGTTAAATTAGATGTTATCACTAATACACGGGGGATAATATTCCAGTTAATTGTTAAATTAGATGTCATCACTAATACACAGGGTATAATATTCCGATTAATTGTTAAATTAGAAGTCCTCACTAATGCACAGGTAATAATCTTCCAGTTAATAGTTAAATTCGATGTCATCACAAATACACAGGGGATAATATTCAGATTAATTGTTAAAATTGATGTCATCACTAATACACAGGGAATAATCTTCCAGTTAATTGTTAAATTAGATGTCATCACTAATACAGAGGGAAATGATATTCCAATTAATTGTGAAATTAGATGTCATCACTAATACACTGGGAATAATATTCCGATTAATTGTTAAATTTGATGTCATCACTAATACACTGGGGTTAATATTCCAGTTAATTGTTAAATTAGATGTCATCACTAATACACAGGTGTTAATTTTTCAGTTAATTGTTAAATTTGATGTCATCACTAATACACAGTATTTAATATTCTAGTTAATTGTTCAATTAGACGTCATCACTAATACACAGAATATAATATTCCAGTTAATTATTACATTAGATGTCTTCACAAATACACAGGGGATAATATTCCGATTAATTGTTAAATTAGATGTCATCACAAATACACAGGGGATAATATTCCAGTTAATTGTTAAATTAGATGTCATCACTGATACACAGGTGATAATATTCCAGTTAATTGTTAAATTAGATGTTATCACAAATACACAGGGGATAATATTCCGAATAATTGTTAAATTAGATGTCATCACAAATACACAGGGGATAATATTCCGATTAATTGTTAAATTAGATGTCATCACTAATACACAGGGGATAATATTCCAGTTAATTGTTAAATTAGATGTCATCACTAATACACAGGGGATGATCCGATTAATCGTTAAATTAGATGTCATCACTAATACACAGGGGATAATATTCCAGTTAATTGTTAATTGTTAAATAAGATGTTATCACAAATACACAGGGGATAATATTCCGATTAATTGTTAAATTAGATGGCATAACTAATACACAGTGGATGATCCAATTAATCGTTAAATTAGATGTCATCACTAATACACAGGGGATAATATTCCGATTAATTGTTAAATTAGATGTCATCACTAATACACAGCGGATAATATTCCAGTTAATTGTTAAAATAGATGTTATCACAAATACACAGGGGATAATATTCCAGTTAATTGTTAAATTAGATGTCATCACTAATAGACAGGGGATAATATTCCAGTTAATTGTTAAATTAGATGTTGTCACAAATACACAGGGGATAATATTCCAGTTAATTGATAAATAGAAGCCATCACTAATGCACAGGCTATAATATTCCAGTCAATTGTTAAATTAGATGCCATCACTAATACACAGGCTATAATATTCCAGTCAATTGTTAAATTAGATGTCATCACTAATACACAGGGGATAATATTCCAGTTAATTGATCAAATAGAAGTCATCACTAATACACAGGGGATAATATTCCAGTTAATTGTTAAATTAGATGTCATCACTAATATACAGGGTTAATATTCCGATTAATTGTTAAATTAGATGTCATCACTAATGCACAGGGGATAATATTCCAGTTAATTGTTAAACTAGATGTCATCACAAATACACAGGTGATAATATTCCGATTAATTGTTAAATTAGATGTCATCACTAATGCACAGTGGATAATATTCCAGTTAATTGCTAAATTAGATGTCATCACTAATACACAGGGGATAATATTCCAGTTAATTGTTAAATTAGATGTCATCACAAATACACAGGGGATAATATTCCGATTAATTGTTAAAATAGATGTCATCACTAATGCACAGTGGATAATATTCCATTTAATTGCTAAATTAGATGTCATCACTAATACACAGGTGATAATATTACAGTTAATTGTTAAATTAGATGTCATCACTAATAGACAGGGGATAATATTCCAGTTAATTGTTAGATTAGATGTTATCACAAATACACAGGGGATAATATTCAAGTTAATTGTTAAATTAGATGTCATCACTAATACACAGGGGATAATATTCCAGTTAATTGTTCAATTAGATGTCATCACTAATACACAGGGGATAATATTCCGATTAATTGTTAAATTAGATGTCATCACTAATACACAGGGGATAATATTCCAGTTAATTGTTAAAATAGATGTCATCACTCATGCACAGGGGATAATATTCCAGTTAATTGTTAAATTTGATGACATCACTAATGCACAGGGGATAATTTTCCAGTTGATTGTTAAACTAGATGTCATCACAAATACACAGGTGATAATATTCCGATTAGTTGTTAAATTAGATGTCATCACTAATGCACAGTGGATAATATTCCAGTTAATTGCTAAATTAGATGTCATCACTAATACACAGGTGATAATATTCCAGTTAATTGTTAAATTAGATGTTATCACAAATACACAGGGGATAATATTCCGATTAATTGTTAAATTAGATGTCATCACTAATGCACAGTGGATAATATTCCAGTTAATTGCTAAATTAGATGTCATCACTAATACACAGGTGATAATATTCCAGTTAATTGTTAAATTAGATGTCATCACTAATAGACAGGGGATAATATTCCAGTTAATTGTTAAATTAGATGTTATCACAAATACACAGGGAATAATATTCTAGTTAATTGTTAAATTAGATGTCATCACTAATACACAGGTGATAATAGTCAGATTAATTGTTAAATTAGATGTCATCACTAATAGACAGGGGATAATATTCCAGTTAATTGTTAAATTAGATGTCATCACTAATACACAGGTGATAATATTCCGGTTAATTCTTAAGTTAGATGTCATCACTAATACACAAGGTATAATATTCTGGTTAATTGTTAAATTAGATGTCTTCACGAATACAAAGGGGATAATATTCCAGTTAATTGTTAAATTAGATGTCATCACAAATACACAGGGGATAATATCACAGTTAATTGTTAAAATTGATGTCATCACTAATACACAGGGGATAATATTCCAATTAATTGTTAAATTAGATGTCATCACAAGTACGCAGGGGATAATATTACGTTGAATTGTTAAATCAGAAGTGATCACTAATGCACAGGGGATAATATTCCATTTAATTGCTCAATTAGATGTCATCACTAATACACAAGGGATAATATTCCAGTTAATTGTCAAATTATATGTCATCACTAATGCACAGGTGATAATCTACCAGTTAATTGTTAAATTAGACGTCATCACTAATACACAGGGGATAATATTCCAGTTAATTGTTAGATTAGATGTTATCACAAATACACAGGGGATAATATTCAAGTTAATTGTTAAATTAGATGTCATCACGAATACACAGGGGATAATATTCCAGTTAATTGTTCAATTAGATGTCATCACTAATACACAGGGGATAATATTATGATTAATTGTTAAATTAGATGTCATCACTAATACACAGGGGATAATATTCCAGTTAATTGTTAAAATAGATGTCATCACTCATGCACAGGGGATAATATTCCAGTTAATTGTTAAATTTGATGACATCACTAATGCACAGGGGATAATATTCCAGTTAATTGTTAAACTAGATGTCATCACAAATACACAGGTGATAATATTCCGATTAGTTGTTAAATTAGATGTCATCACTAATGCACAGTGGATAATATTCCAGTTAATTGCTAAATTAGATGTCATCACTAATACACAGGTGATAATATTCCAGTTAATTGTTAAATTAGATGTTATCACAAATACACAGGGGATAATATTCCGATTAATTGTTAAATTAGATGTCATCACTAATGCACAGTGGATAATATTCCAGTTAATTGCTAAATTAGATGTCATCACTAATACACAGGTGATAATATTCCAGTTAATTGTTAAATTAGATGTCATCACTAATAGACAGGGGATAATATTCCAGTTAATTGTTAAATTAGATGTTATCACAAATACACAGGGAATAATCTAGTTAATTGTTAAATTAGATGTCATCACTAATACACAGGTGATAATAGTCAGATTAATTGTTAAATTAGATGTCATCACTAATAGACAGGGGATAATATTCCAGTTAATTGTTAAATTAGATGTCATCACTAATACACAGGTGATAATATTCCGGTTAATTCTTAAGTTAGATGTCATCACGAATACACAAGGTATAATATTCTGGTTAATTGTTAAATTAGATGTCTTCACGAATACACAGGGGATAATATTCCAGTTAATTGTTAAATTAGATGTCATCACAAATACACAGGGGATAATATCACAGTTAATTGTTAAAATTGATGTCATCACTAATACACAGGGGATAATATTCCAATTAATTGTTAAATTAGATGTCATCACAAGTACACAGGGGATAATATTACGTTGAATTGTTAAATCAGAAGTGATCACTAATGCACAGGGGATAATATTCCATTTAATTGCTCAATTAGATGTCATCACTAATACACAAGGGATAATATTCCAGTTAATTGTCAAATTAGATGTCATCACTAATGCACAGGTGATAATCTACCAGTTAATTGTTAAATTAGACGTCATCACTAATACACAGGTGATAAAATTCCAGTTAATTGTTAAATTAGATGTCATCACTAATTCACAGGTGATAATATTCCAGTTAATTTTTAAATTAGATGTCATCACTAATACACAGGTGATAATATTCCAGTTAATTGCTAAATTAGATGTCATCACGAATACACAGGGGACAATATTCCAGTTAATTGTTAAATTAGATGTCATCACTAATGCACAGTGGATAATATTCCAGTTAATTGCTAAATTAGATGTCATCACTAATACACAGGTGATAATATTCCAGTTAATTGTTAAATTAGATGTTATCACAAATACACAGGGGATAATATTCCGATTAATTGTTAAATTAGATGTCATCACTAATGCCCAGTGGATAATATTCCAGTTAATTGCTAATTTAGATGTCATCACTAATACACAGGTGATAATATTCCAGTTAATTGTTAAATTAGACGTCATCACTAATAGACAGGGGATAATATTCCAGTTAATTGTTAGATTAGATGTTATCACAAATACACAGGGGATAATATTCAAGTTAATTGTTAAATTAGATGTCATCACTAATACACAGGTGATAATAGTCCGATTAATTGTTAAATTAGATGTCATCACTAATAGACAGGGGATAATATTCCAGTTAATTGTTAAATTAGATGTCATTACTAATACACAGGGGATAATATTCCAGTTAATTGTTAAATTAGATGTCATCACTAATACACAGGGGATAATATTCCGATTAATTGTTAAATTAGATGTCATCACTAATACACAGCGGATAATATTCCAGTTAATTGTTAAAATAGATGTCATCACTCATGCACAGGGGATAATATTCCAGTTAATTGTTAAATTTGATGACATCACTAATGCACAGGGGATAATATTCCAGTTAATTGTTAAACTAGATGTCATCACAAATACACAGGTGATAATATTCCGATTAGTTGTTAAATTAGATGTCATCACTAATGCACAGGGGATAATATTCCAGTTAATTGCTAAATTAGATGTCATCACTAATACACAGGTGATAATATTCCAGTTAATTGTTAAATTAGATGTCATCACTAATAGACAGGGGATAATATTCCAGTTAATTGTTAAATTAGATGTTATCACAAATACACAGGGGATAATATTCAAGTTAATTCTTAAGTTAGATGTCATCACTAATACACAAAGTATAATATTCTGGTTAATTGTTAAATTAGATGTCTTCACGAATACACAGGGGATAATATTCCAGTTAATTGTTAAATTAGATGTCATCACAGGTACACAGGGGATAATATTACGTTGAATTGTTAAATCAGAAGTGATCACTAATGCACAGGGGATAATATTCCATTTAATTGCTCAATTAGATGTCATCACTAATACACAAGGGATAATATTCCAGTTAATTGTCAAATTAGATGTCATCACTAATGCACAGGTGATAATCTACCAGTTAATTGTTAAATTAGACGTCATCACTAATACACAGGGGATAATATTCCAGTTAATTGTTAAATTAGATGTCATCACTAATGCACAGGTGATAATATTCCAGTTAATTTTTAAATTAGATGTCATCACTAATACACAGGTGATAATATTCCAGTTAATTGTTAAATTAAATGTCATCACTAATACACAGGGGACAATATTCCAGTTAATTGTTAAATTAGATGTCATCACTAATACACAGGGGGTAATGTTCAAGGTAATTGTTAAATTAGATGCCATCACTAATGCACAGGGGATAATATTCAAGGTAATTGTTAAATTAGATGTCATCACTAATTCTTTTCTTTTGGGCCTCCTTATCTCGAGAGACAATGGATACGCGCCTGGAGGTGGTCAGTGGTTTGTGAAGCAGCGCCTGGAGTGTCTATAAAGGCCAATTCTGGAGTGACAGGCTCTTCCACAGGTGCTGCAGAGAAATTTGTTTGTTGGGGCTGTTGCGCAGTTGGCTCTCCCCTTGCGCCTCTGTCTTTTTTCCTGCCAACTACTCAGTCTCTTCGACTCGCCACAATTTAGCCCTGTCTTTATGGCTGCCCGCCAGCTCTGGCGAATGCTGGCAACTGACTCCCACGACTTGTGATCAATGTCACACGATTTCATGTCGCGTTTGCAGACGTCTTTATAACGGAGACATGGACGGCCGGTGGGTCTGATACCAGTGGCGAGCTCGCTGTACAATGTGTCTTTGGGGATCCTGCCATCTTCCATGCGGCTCACATGGCCAAGCCATCTCAAGCGCCGCTGACTCAGTAGTGTGTATAAGCTGGGGGTGTTGGCCGCTTCAAGGACTTCTGTATTGGAGATATAGTCCTGCCACCTGATGCCAAGTATTCTCCGAAGGCAGCGAAGATGGAATGAATTGAGACGTCGCTCTTGGCTGGCATACGTTGTCCAGGCCTCGCTGCCGTAGAGCAAGGTACTGAGGACACAGGCCTGATACACTCGGACTTTTGTGTTCCGTGTCAGTGTGCCATTTTCCCACACTCTCTTGGCCAGTCTGGACATAGCAGTGGAAGCCTTACCCATGCGCTTGTTGATTTCTGCATCTAGAGACAGGTTACTGGTGATAGTTGAGCCTAGGTAGGTGAACTCTTGAACCACTTCCAGAGTGTGGTCGCCAATATTGATGGATGGAGCATTTCTGACATCCTGCCCCATGATGTTCGTTTTCTTGAGGCTGATGGTTAGGCCAAATTCATTGCAGGCAGACGCAAACCTGTCGATGAGACTCTGCAGGCATTCTTCAGTGTGAGATGTTAAAGCAGCATCGTCAGCAAAGAGGAGTTCTCTGATGAGGACTTTCCGTACTTTGGACTTCGCTCTTAGACGGGCAAGGTTGAACAACCTGCCCCCTGATCTTGTGTGGAGGAAAATTACTTCTTCAGAGGATTTGAACGCATGTGAAAGCAGCAGGGAGAAGAAAATCCCAAAAAGTGTGGGTGCGAGAACACAGCCCTGTTTCACACCACTCAGGATAGGAAAGGGCTCTGATGAGGAGCCACCATGTTGAATTGTGCCTTTCATATTGTCATGGAATGAGGTGATGATACTTAGTAGCTTTGGTGGACATCCGATCTTTTCTAGTAGTCTGAAGAGACCACGTCTGCTGACGAGGTCAAAGGCTTTGGTGAGATCAATGAAAGCAATGTAGAGGGGCATCTGTTGTTCACGGCATTTCTCCTGTATCTGACGAAGGGAGAACAGCATGTCAATAGTCGATCTCTCTGCACGAAAGCCACACTGTGCCTCAGGGTAGACGCGCTCGGCCAGCTTCTGGAGCCTGTTCAGAGCGACTCGAGCAAAGACTTTCCCCACTATGCTGAGCAGGGAGATTCCACGGTAGTTGTTGCAGTCACCGCGGTCACCTTTGTTTTTATAGAGGGTGATGATGTTAGCATCGCGCATGTCCTGGGGTACTGCTCCCTCGTCCCAGCACAGGCATAGCAGTTCATGTAGTGCTGAGAGTATAGCAGGCTTGGCACTCTTGATTATTTCAGGGGTAATGCTGTCCTTCCCAAGGGCTTTTCCGCTGGCTAGGGAATCAATGGCATCACTGAGTTCCGATTTGGTTGGCTGTATGTCCAGCTCATCCATGACTGGTAGAGGCTGGGCTGCATTGAGGGCAGTCTCAGTGACAGCATTCTCCCTGGAGTACAGTTCTAGGTAGTGCTCAACCCAGCGGTCCATCTGTTTGCGTTGGTCAGTGATTATGTCCCCCGATTTAGATTTGAGGGGGGTGATCTTCTTGATGGTTGGCCCAAGAGCTCTCTTCATGCCATCATACATTCCTCTGATGTTTCCGGTGTCTGAGGCCAGCTGAATATGACTGCATAGGTGTTGCCAGTAGTCGTTTGCGCAACGCCTAGCTGTTCTTTGTGCAGTACTTCTGGCTGCTTTAAGTGCTGCGGATGTTAAATCGCTGGGGGCTTTCTTGAAGTTCAAAAGTGCAATGCGCTTAGCGGCTATGACAGGTTCCAGCTCTTCATTATGAGATTGAAACCAGTCTGCATTTCTCTTCGCACTTTTGCCGTAGGTGGTCAAAGCTGACTCATAGATGGCGTCTCTGATGTGGGCCCACTTGGTCTCAGCATCCCCTGTGGGAGTGTTTTGAAGGGCTGTTACAAGTGAATTTAGAAATTTTTGTAACAGCTGTGGGTGAGAAATTCTGCTCGTGTTGATGCGCGGGTGGCCCTTCTGCTTGGAATGATGCAACTTCTTTGGTCTGAGTCTAACCTTGCTGCACACCAGGGAGTGGTCGGTGTCGCAGTCCGCACTGTGGAAGCTGCGTGTGATTTGAACACTGTTTAAGGCGGCTCGCCTTGTGACAATGAGGTCTAGCTGGTGCCAACGACGTGATCTTGGGTGCCTCCATGAAACCTGGTGACAGGGTTTAGTGTGAAAGAACGAGTTGGTGATGCAGAGGTTATGATAGGTACACAACTCAAGCAGTCTCTGCCCGTTCTCATTCATCCTTCCAACGCCATAGCGCCCAAGGCAGGAGGGCCATGAGTCATGGTCGGCCCCAACCCTGGCATTAAAGTCCCCCAGCAGTAATAGGTGTTCGGTGTTGGGGATGCTGCTAATGATGTTATGGAGTTGTTCATTGAACTGGTCTTTAGCTTCAGGTGCGGAACAGAGTGTTGGAGCATAGATGCTGAGCAGGTGTACTGGACCAGAGGTGGTGAGCAGTCGGATGGACAGTATGCGTTCCGAGCCATTTGAGGGAGGCTCTATCATGCTGAGCAAGGAGTTTCTGATGGCGAAGCCCACTCCATGCTGTCTTGGTTCTTCAGGATCCCTGCCCTGCCAGAAGAAGGTGTAGTCTTGCTCTGCTAGAGAGCCACTCGCGGGGAGGCGTGTCTCCTGAAGTGCTGCAATGTCCACATTGAGTCTACTGAGCTCGTTGTTAATGATGGCGGTCTTCCGAGAATCGTTGATTTGTGTAAGGTCTTCCGACAGGCCAGGACACATAGTTCTGACGTTCCAGCTTGCAAAGCGAAGGGCTGGTACCTTCTTTCCTTTTTTCATGTTGTTTGGTGCGGTGTATCAGTCCACCTTTCGGGCAATGACCCTGAGCTCCAAGCACCCATTGAAGCAGGCAGACTGTGGCGGGACAGAACCTTATTGACCGGGGGCTGCCCGGTTTGAGGCGGGCGGTAGCTGTCCAGTGAGGTGCAATGACCTCTCCCACCGACAAAGGCAACCCGTGGCGCCCAGTTTCTACGCCAATTTATCTGGACTTATAACCCGTAACTGCTGCCTTCCGTGTTGTTTCAGTCGCTGTGAGGCAACTATGGAGTGACCTCTCCATGGCGCATGCCTGGTCAAATTTATGGAGGTTGAGAGTTGCCCAGTCGTCAAAACCCCCCTCTCGGCCTTTCTGGTGGGGTCCAAAGGAGTGCAGGACACGACGTTTGGCACCAGTATGGCTGCAGGAACTGCCGGAAACATGCCAAAGGTGACACATGACCGCCTACGGGGTTCCGCTCCGGATTTTCTGTTAGGGTTTACTCCCTTAGCCTTGGTCTCTCCCGAGACGCCCACAAGACAGTGGGGTTGTTGGGGCCCCTACACAGGTGTAGGATGGTGCTGGTGGGAGGAGGGGATGCAAGGGGGAGGGGTAGAGGGAGGGGGTGGGGGGGGTGCAGGGGAAGGGGGTGCGGGGTGAAGATGGTGCGAGGGGTGGCGGGCTGGGACGGGGTTGTGAGGGGGTGAGCTGAGAGGGTGGAGCAGGGAAGGGGACGGGGGTGGGGGGGGTGGAAGGGGGGTAAAGGGGGGGAGGGGGGGGTGGAATCTGGTGCAGGTAATAAGCCATTTCCTCAGTGCCCACCATCGACGTCCGGAAAGCTCATCCACGTCCTTCGGGAGGTGAAGCATCATTTGGCAGACTTAGAGGTGATTACATTTGCTAAGGGTTTTTTTTTTTGCAGTGGTTTAAATAAAGGCATGCAGCATTGCCGACAGTGCGCTGCAGATGCTCTCCGAGCCATCTCCCGCGGGCGCTTTGAAGTTGCGGCCGGGGGGGCCGTTCGTGGATGTTTTGGGTGTTCGGGGCACCTTTTCACAGGACTTCTCTCGGGTCCCGCAGCTCCTTCTTCACCTCAATGGACTTACCGCATGCCGTGGCTGCAGACACTCCGGACTGTGAAGACAGCAGGATCGGAGATTGAAGTATCGGCAGCTGTGCTCGTCAGTTTCATCCGGATCAATTTCATTGAGAAAACAAAGAGCAGGTGTGGCTGGGGGAGGGCAGTGGGCCCAGGTAACATACACTAAACTAACTGTTAACTTTTAGATAGGGCTAAAATGAACTGATTTAAAGAGCCAGGGGAATTTAAACAGTTTAAGAGGGCAGATTGGGGGAGAAAACGTTAGGGATGGGAGCAGATGGCCATGGATAGAGTTGAACAGCAAGGGAGCTTCCTAGGAAGCTTCCAGCCAAGGAGCCATCTTGAAAGTCAGCACAATACGTTACAAATATCCAAAGTGAAGGCGGCTCAATGCTGTGATTGCATTTTAGGAGATGCTTCATCTTTTGAGCGCTATCGCTCAGTTACAATCAGTTTGCATTCTTGCCATTGCACTTTTCTATTTGCAGCTTGTTTTCAGGACAATAATTTTTTTTTACAAAAACCTGTTGGCGCTGGCCAGTTGCAGCTGAACCAGCTGACAGGAAAAAGGATTGGCACACCCTGGTTTATTTTTGCAAATTATACCTGACACTTGCATAATAACTCTGCAGAGGTGATGTACTTAACGTGCAAGTATTGGAAAGCCTTACCCTTGCTTTACAGGAGATACACAGGGGATAATATTCCAGTTAATTGTTAAATTAGATGTCATCACTAATACACAAGAGATAATATTCCAGTTAATTGTTAAATTAGACGTCATCACTAATGCACAGCCGATAATAATTCCAGTTAATTGTTAAATTAGATGTAATCACTAATACACAGGGGATAATATTCGATTAATTGTTAAATTAGATGTCATCACTAATACACAGGGGATAATATTCCTGTTAATTGTTAAATTTGATGTCATCACTAATACACAGGTGATAATATTCCACTTAATTGCTAAATTAGATGTCATCACAAATACACAGGGGATAATATTTTGGTTCATTGTTAATTTAGATGTCATCACCAGTGCACTGTGATAATCTTCCAGTTCATTGTTAAATTAGATGTCATCAATAATACACAGGTGATAATATTCCAGTTAATTGTTAAATTAGATGTCATCACGAATACACAGGGGATAATATTCCAGTTAATTATTAAATTAGATGTCATCACTAATACAAAGGTGACAATATTCCAATTAATTGTTAAATTAGATGTCATCACTGATACGCAGTTGATAATCTTAAAGTTAATTGTTAAATTAGATGTCATCACTAATACACAGGGGATAATATTCCAGTTAATTGTTAAATTAGATGTCATCACTAATACACAGGGGATAATATTCCAGTTAATTGATAAATTAGATGTCATCACAAAAACACAGGGGATAATATTCCAGTTAATTGTTAAATTAGATGTCATCACTAATACACAAGTGATAATATTCCAGTTATTTGTTAAGTTAGATGTCATCACGAATGCACAGGTGATAATAATTCCAGTTAATTGTTAAATTAGATGTCATCACTAATGCACAGGGGATAATATTCCGATTAATTGTTAAATTAGATGTCATCACTAATACACAGGGGATAATATTCCTGTTAATTGTTAAATTAGATGTCATCACTAATACACAGGGGATAATATTCCACTTAATTGTTAAATTAGATGTCATCACAAATACACAGGGGATAATATTCTGGTTCATTGTTACATTAGATGTCATCACAAGTGCACTGTGATAATCTTCCAGTTCATTGTTAAAGTAGATGTCATCAATAATACACAGGTGATAATATTCCACTTAATTGTTAAATTAGATGTCATCACTAATACACAGGGGATAATATTCCAGTTAATTGTTAAATTAGATGTCATCGCTAATACAAAGGTGATAATATTCCAGTTAATTGTTAAATTAGATGTCATCACTGATGCACCGTTGATAATCTTCCAGTTAATTGTTGAATTAGATGTCATCACTAATACACAAGGGTTAATCTTCCAGTTAATTGATAAATTAGATGTCATCACTAATATACAGGGTTTAATATTCCGATTAATTGTTAAATTCGATGTCATCACTAACACACAGGGGATAATATTCCAGTTAATTGTTAAATTTGATGTCATCACTTACAGGGGATAATATTCCAGTTATTTGTTAAATTTGATGTCATCACTAATACACAGGGGATAATATTCCAGGTAATCGTTAAATTAGATGTCATCACTAATGCACAGGGAATAATATTCCAGTTAATTGTTAAATTAGATGTCATCACTAATACACAAGGGATAATATTCCAATTAATTGTTAAATTAGTAGTCATCACTAATGCACAGGGGATAATATTCCAGTTAATTGTCAAATTAGATGTCATCACTAATGCACAGGTGATAATCTACCAGTTAATTGTTAAATTAGACGTCATCACTAATACACAGGGGATAATATTCCAGTTAATTGTTAGATTAGATGTTATCACAAATACACAGGGGATAATATTCAAGTTAATTGTTAAATTAGATGTCATCACTAATACACAGGGGATAATATTCCAGTTAATTGTACAATTAGATGTCATCACTAATACACAGGGGATAATATTATGATTAATTGTTAAATTAGATGTCATCACTAATACACAGGGGATAATATTCCAGTTAATTGTTAAAATAGATGTCATCACTCATGCACAGGGGATAATATTCCAGTTAATTGTTAAATTTGATGACATCACTAATGCACAGGGGATAATATTCCAGTTAATTGTTAAACTAGATGTCATCACAAATACACAGGTGATAATATTCCGATTAGTTGTTAAATTAGATGTCATCACTAATGCACAGTGGATAATATTCCAGTTAATTGCTAAATTAGATGTCATCACTAATACACAGGTGATAATATTCCAGTTAATTGTTAAATTAGATGTTATCACAAATACACAGGGGATAATATTCCGATTAATTGTTAAATTAGATGTCATCACTAATGCACAGTGGATAATATTCCAGTTAATTGCTAAATTAGATGTCATCACTAATACACAGGTGATAATATTCCAGTTAATTGTTAAATTAGATGTCATCACTAATAGACAGGGGATAATATTCCAGTTAATTGTTAAATTAGATGTTATCACAAATACACAGGGAATAATATTCTAGTTAATTGTTAAATTAGATGTCATCACTAATACACAGGTGATAATAGTCAGATTAATTGTTAAATTAGATGTCATCACTAATAGACAGGGGATAATATTCCAGTTAATTGTTAAATTAGATGTCATCACTAATACACAGGTGATAATATTCCGGTTAATTCTTAAGTTAGATGTCATCACTAATACACAAGGTATAATATTCTGGTTAATTGTTAAATTAGATGTCTTCACGAATACACAGGGGATAATATTCCAGTTAATTGTTAAATTAGATGTCATCACAAATACACAGGGGATAATATCACAGTTAATTGTTAAAATTGATGTCATCACTAATACACAGGGGATAATATTCCAATTAATTGTTAAATTAGATGTCATCACAAGTACGCAGGGGATAATATTACGTTGAATTGTTAAATCAGAAGTGATCACTAATGCACAGGGGATAATATTCCATTTAATTGCTCAATTAGATGTCATCACTAATACACAAGGGATAATATTCCAGTTAATTGTCAAATTAGATGTCATCACTAATGCACAGGTGATAATCTACCAGTTAATTGTTAAATTAGACGTCATCACTAATACACAGGGGATAAAATTCCAGTTAATTGTTAAATTAGATGTCATCACTAATTCACAGGTGATAATATTCCAGTTAATTTTTAAATTAGATGTCATCACTAATACACAGGTGATAATATTCCAGTTAATTGCTAAATTAGATGTCATCACTAATACACAGGGGACAATATTCCAGTTAATTGTTAAATTAGATGTCATCACTAATGCACAGTGGATAATATTCCAGTTAATTGCTAAATTAGATGTCATCACGAATACACAGGTGATAATATTCCAGTTAATGGTTAAATTAGATGTTATCACAAATACACAGGGGATAATATTCCGATTAATTGTTAAATTAGATGTCATCACTAATGCCCAGTGGATAATATTCCAGTTAATTGCTAAATTAGATGTCATCACAAATACACAGGGGATAATATTCTGGTTCATTGTGAAATTAGATGTCATCGCTAATACAAAGGTGATAATATTCCAGTTAATTGTTAAATTAGATGTCATCACTGATGCACCGTTGATAATCTTCCAGTTAATTGTTGAATTAGATGTCATCACTAATACACAAGGGTTAATCTTCCAGTTAATTGATAAATTAGATGTCATCACTAATATACAGGGTTAAATATTCCGATTAATTGTTAAATTCGATGTCATCACTAACACACAGGGGATAATATTCCAGTTAATTGTTAAATTTGATGTCATCACTTACAGGGGATAATATTCCAGTTATTTGTTAAATTTGATGTCATCACTAATACACAGGGGATAATATTCCAGGTAATCGTTAAATTAGATGTCATCACTAATGCACAGGGAATAATATTCCAGTTAATTGTTAAATTAGATGTCATCACTAATACACAAGGGATAATATTCCAATTAATTGTTAAATTAGTAGTCATCACTAATGCACAGGGGATAATATTCCAGTTAATTGTCAAATTAGATGTCATCACTAATGCACAGGTGATAATCTACCAGTTAATTGTTAAATTAGACGTCATCACTAATACACAGGGGATAATATTCCAGTTAATTGTTAGATTAGATGTTATCACAAATACACAGGGGATAATATTCAAGTTAATTGTTAAACTAGATGTCATCACAAATACACAGGTGATAATATTCCGATTAGTTGTTAAATTAGATGTCATCACTAATGCACAGTGGATAATATTCCAGTTAATTGCTAAATTAGATGTCATCACTAATACACAGGTGATAATATTCCAGTTAATTGTTAAATTAGATGTTATCACAAATACACAGGGGATAATATTCCGATTAATTGTTAAATTAGATGTCATCACTAATGCACAGTGGATAATATTCCAGTTAATTGCTAAATTAGATGTCATCACTAATACACAGGTGATAATATTCCAGTTAATTGTTAAATTAGATGTCATCACTAATAGACAGGGGATAATATTCCAGTTAATTGTTAAATTAGATGTTATCACAAATACACAGGGAATAATATTCTAGTTAATTGTTAAATTAGATGTCATCACTAATACACAGGTGATAATAGTCAGATTAATTGTTAAATTAGATGTCATCACTAATAGACAGGGGATAATATTCCAGTTAATTGTTAAATTAGATGTCATCACTAATACACAGGTGATAATATTCCGGTTAATTCTTAAGTTAGATGTCATCACTAATACACAAGGTATAATATTCTGGTTAATTGTTAAATTAGATGTCTTCACGAATACACAGGGGATAATATTCCAGTTAATTGTTAAATTAGATGTCATCACAAATACACAGGGGATAATATCACAGTTAATTGTTAAAATTGATGTCATCACTAATACACAGGGGATAATATTCCAATTAATTGTTAAATTAGATGTCATCACAAGTACGCAGGGGATAATATTACGTTGAATTGTTAAATCAGAAGTGATCACTAATGCACAGGGGATAATATTCCATTTAATTGCTCAATTAGATGTCATCACTAATACACAAGGGATAATATTCCAGTTAATTGTCAAATTAGATGTCATCACTAATGCACAGGTGATAATCTACCAGTTAATTGTTAAATTAGACGTCATCACTAATACACAGGGGATAAAATTCCAGTTAATTGTTAAATTAGATGTCATCACTAATTCACAGGTGATAATATTCCAGTTAATTTTTAAATTAGATGTCATCACTAATACACAGGTGATAATATTCCAGTTAATTGCTAAATTAGATGTCATCACTAATACACAGGGGACAATATTCCAGTTAATTGTTAAATTAGATGTCATCACTAATGCACAGTGGATAATATTCCAGTTAATTGCTAAATTAGATGTCATCACTTATACACAGGTGATAATATTCCAGTTAATTGTTAAATTAGATGATATCACAAATACACAGGGGATAATATTCCGATTAATTGTTAAATTAGATGTCATCACTAATGCCCAGCGGATAATATTCCAGTTAATTGCTAAATTAGATGTCATCACTAATACACAGGTGATAATATTCCAGTTAATTGTTAAATTAGACGTCATCACTAATAGACAGGGGATAATATTCCAGTTAATTGTTAGATTAGATGTTATCACAAATACACAGGGGATAATATTCAAGTTAATTGTTAAATTAGATGTCATCACTAATACACAGGTGATAATAGTCCGATTAATTGTTAAATTAGATGTCATCACTAATAGACAGGGGATAATATTCCAGTTAATTGTTAAATTAGATGTCATCACTAATACACAGGGGATAATATTCCAGTTAATTGTTAAATTAGATGTCATCACTAATACACAGGGGATAATATTCCGATTAATTGTTAAATTAGATGTCATCACTAATACACAGCGGATAATATTCCAGTTAATTGTTAAAATAGATGTCATCACTCATGCACAGGGGATAATATTCCAGTTAATTGTTAAATTTGATGACATCACTAATGCACAGGGGATAATATTCCAGTTAATTGTTAAACTAGATGTCATCACAAATACACAGGTGATAATATTCCGATTAGTTGTTAAATTAGATGTCATCACTAATGCACAGGGGATAATATTCCAGTTAATTGCTAAATTAGATGTCATCACTAATACACAGGTGATAATATTCCAGTTAATTGTTAAATTAGATGTCATCACTAATAGACAGGGGATAATATTCCAGTTAATTGTTAAATTAGATGTTATCAGAAATACACAAGGGATAATATTCAAGTTAATTCTTAAGTTAGATGTCATCACTAATACACAAGGTATAATATTCTGGTTAATTGTTAAATTAGATGTCTTCACGAATACACAGGGGATAATATTCCAGTTAATTGTTAAATTAGATGTCATCGCAAATACACAGGGGATAATATCACAGTTAATTGTTAAAATTGATGTCATCACTAATACACAGGGGATAATATTCCAATTAATTGTTAAATTAGATGTCATCACAAGTACACAGGGGATAATATTACGTTGAATTGTTAAATCAGAAGTGATCACTAATGCACAGGGGATAATATTCCATTTAATTGCTCAATTAGATGTCATCACTAATACACAAGGGATAATATTCCAGTTAATTGTCAAATTAGATGTCATCACTAATGCACAGGTGATAATCTACCAGTTAATTGTTAAATTAGACGTCATCACTAATACACAGGGGATAATATTCCAGTTAATTGTTAAATTAGATGTCATCACTAATGCACAGGTGATAATATTCCAGTTAATTTTTAAATTAGATGTCATCACTAATACACAGGTGATAATATTCCAGTTAATTGTTAAATTAGATGTCATCACTAATACACAGGGGACAATATTCCAGTTAATTGTTAAATTAGATGTCATCACTAATGCACAGGGGATAATATTCAAGGTAATTGTTAAATTAGATGCCATCACTAATGCACAGGGGATAATATTCAAGGTAATTGTTAAATTAGATGTCATCACTAATTCTTTTCTTTTGGGCCTCCTTATCTCGAGAGACAATGGATACGCGCCTGGAGGTGGTCAGTGGTTTGTGAAGCAGCGCCTGGAGTGTCTATAAAGGCCAATTCTGGAGTGACAGGCTCTTCCACAGGTGCTGCAGAGAAATTTGTTTGTTGGGGCTGTTGCGCAGTTGGCTCTCCCCTTGCGCCTCTGTCTTTTTTCCTGCCAACTACTCAGTCTCTTCGACTCGCCACAATTTAGCCCTGTCTTTATGGCTGCCCGCCAGCTCTGGCGAATGCTGGCAACTGACTCCCACGACTTGTGATCAATGTCACACGATTTCATGTCGCGTTTGCAGACGTCTTTATAACGGAGACATGGACGGCCGGTGGGTCTGATACCAGTGGCGAGCTCGCTGTACAATGTGTCTTTGGGGATCCTGCCATCTTCCATGCGGCTCACATGGCCAAGCCGTCTCAAGCGCCGCTGACTCAGTAGTGTGTATAAGCTGGGGGTGTTGGCCGCTTCAAGGACTTCTGTATTGGAGATATAGTCCTGCCACCTGATGCCAAGTATTCTCCGTGGGCAGCGAAGATGGAATGAATTGAGACGTCGCTCTTGGCTGGCATACGTTGTCCAGGCCTCGCTGCCGTAGAGCAAGGTACTGAGGACACAGGCCTGATACACTCGGACTTTTGTGTTCCGTGTCAGTGCGCCATTTTCCCACACTCTCTTGGCCAGTCTGAACATAGCAGTGGAAGCCTTACCCATGCGCTTGTTGATTTCTGCATCTAGAGACAGGTTACTGGTGATAGTTGAGCCTAGGTAGGTGAACTCTTGAACCACTTCCAGAGTGTGGTCGCCAATATTGATGGATGGAGCATTTCTGACATCCTGCCCCATGATGTTCGTTTTCTTGAGGCTGATGGTTAGGCCAAATTCATTGCAGGCAGACGCAAACCTGTCGATGAGACTCTGCAGGCATTCCTCAGTGTGAGATGTTAAAGCAGCATCGTCAGCAAAGAGGAGTTCTCTGATGAGGACTTTCCGTACTTTGGACTTCGCTCTTAGACGGGCAAGGTTGAACAACCTGCCCCCTGATCTTGTGTGGAGGAAAATTACTTCTTCAGAGGATTTGAACGCATGTGAAAGCAGCAGGGAGAAGAAAATCCCAAAAAGTGTGGGTGCGAGAACACAGCCCTGTTTCACACCACTCAGGATAGGAAAGGGCTCTGATGAGGAGCCACCATGTTGAATTGTGCCTTTCATATTGTCATGGAATGAGGTGATGATACTTAGTAGCTTTGGTGGACATCCGATCTTTTCTAGTAGTCTGAAGAGACCACGTCTGCTGACGAGGTCAAAGGCTTTGGTGAGATCAATGAAAGCAATGTAGAGGGGCATCTGTTGTTCACGGCATTTCTCCTGTATCTGACGAAGGGAGAACAGCATGTCAATAGTCGATCTCTCTGCACGAAAGCCACACTGTGCCTCAGGGTAGACGCGCTCGGCCAGCTTCTGGAGCCTGTTCAGAGCGACTCGAGCAAAGACTTTCCCCACTATGCTGAGCAGGGAGATTCCACGGTAGTTGTTGCAGTCACCGCGGTCACCTTTGTTTTTATAGAGGGTGATGATGTTAGCATCGCGCATGTCCTGGGGTACTGCTCCCTCGTCCCAGCACAGGCATAGCAGTTCATGTAGTGCTGAGAGTATAGCAGGCTTGGCACTCTTGATTATTTCAGGGGTAATGCTGTCCTTCCCAAGGGCTTTTCTGCTGGCTAGGGAATCAATGGCATCACTGAGTTCCGATTTGGTTGGCTGTATGTCCAGCTCATCCATGACTGGTAGAGGCTGGGCTGCATTGAGGGCAGTCTCAGTGACAGCATTCTCCCTGGAGTACAGTTCTAGGTAGTGCTCAACCCAGCGGTCCATCTGTTTGCGTTGGTCAGTGATTATGTCCCCCGATTTAGATTTGAGGGGGGTGATCTTCTTGATGGTTGGCCCAAGAGCTCTCTTCATGCCATCATACATTCCTCTGATGTTTCCGGTGTCTGAGGCCAGCTGAATATGACTGCATAGGTGTTGCCAGTAGTCGTTTGCGCAACGCCTAGCTGTTCTTTGTGCAGTACTTCTGGCTGCTTTAAGTGCTGCGGATGTTAAATCGCTGGGGGCTTTCTTGAAGTTCAAAAGTGCAATGCGCTTAGCGGCTATGACAGGTTCCAGCTCTTCATTATGAGATTGAAACCAGTCTGCATTTCTCTTCGCACTTTTGCCGTAGGTGGTCAAAGCTGACTCATAGATGGCGTCTCTGATGTGGGCCCACTTGGTCTCAGCATCCCCTGTGGGAGTGTTTTGAAGGGCTGTTACAAGTGAATTTAGAAATTTTTGTAACAGCTGTGGGTGAGAAATTCTGCTCGTGTTGATGCGCGGGTGGCCCTTCTGCTTGGAATGATGCAACTTCTTTGGTCTGAGTCTAACCTTGCTGCACACCAGGGAGTGGTCGGTGTCGCAGTCCGCACTGTGGAAGCTGCGTGTGATTTGAACACTGTTTAAGGCGGCTCGCCTTGTGACAATGAGGTCTAGCTGGTGCCAACGACGTGAACTTGGGTGCCTCCATGAAACCTGGTGACAGGGTTTAGTGTGAAAGAACGAGTTGGTGATGCAGAGGTTATGATAGGTACACAACTCAAGCAGTCATCACTAATACACAGGTGATAATATTCCAGTAAATTGATCAATTAGAAGTCATCACTAATGCACAGGGGATAATATTCCAGTTAATTGTTAAATTAGATGTAATAACGAATGCACAGGGGATAATATTCCAGTTAATTGTTAAATTAGATGTCATCACTAATACACAGGGGATAATATACTAGTTAATTGTTAAATTAGATGTTATCTCAAATGCACAGGGGATAATATTCCGATTAATTGTTAAATTAGATGTCAAAACGAATGCACAGGGGATAATATTCCGTTTAATTGTTAAAATAGATGTCATCACTAATACACAGGGGATAATATTCCAGTTAATTGTTAAATTAGATGTCATCACTAATACACAGGGGATAATATTCCGATTAATTGTTAAATTAGATGTCATCACTAATACACAGGGGATAATATTCCAGTTAATTGTTAAAATTGATGTCATCACTAATGCACAGGGGATAATATTCCAGTTAATTGTTAAATTAGATGCCATCACTAATACACAGGGGATAATATTCCAGTTAATTGATAAATAGAAGTCATCACTAATATACAGGGGATAATATTCCAGTTAATTGTTAAATTAGATGCCATCACTAATGCACAGGCTATAATATTACAGTCAATTGTTAAATTAGATGCCATCACTAATACACAGGCTATAATATTCCAGTCAATTGTTAAATTAGATTTCATCACTAATACACAGGGGATAATATTCCAGTTAATTGATCAAATAGAAGTCATCACTAATACACAGGGGATAATATTCCTATTAATTGTTAAATTAGATGTCATCACTAATACACAGGTGATAATATTCCAGTTAATTGTTAAATTAGATGTCATCACTAATACACAGGGGATAATATTCCAGTTAATTGTTAAAATAGATGTCATCACTAATACACAGGTGATAATATTCCAGTTAATTGTTAAATTAGATGTCATCACTAATACACAGGGGATAATATTCCAGTTAATTGTTAAATTAGATGTCATCACTAATACACAGGGGATAATATTCCAGTTAATTGATCAAATAGAAGTCATCACTAATACACAGGGGATAATATTCCAGTTAATTGTTAAAATAGATGTCATCACTAATGCACAGGGGATAATATTCCAGTTAATTGTTAAATTTGATGACATCACTAATGCACAGGGGATAATATTCCAGTTAATTGTTAAACTAGATGTCATCACAAATACACAGGTGATAATATTCCGATTAATAGTTAAATTAAATGTCATCACTAATGCACAGCTAATAATCTTCCAGTTAATTGTTGAATTAGATGTCATCACTAATACACAGGGGATAATATTCCAGTTAATTGTTTAATTAGATGTCATCACAAATACACAGGGGATAATATTCCGATTAATTGTTAAATTAGAAGTCATCACGAACGCAAAGGAGATAATATTCCAGTTAATTGTTCAATTAGATGTCATCACTAATACACAGGGGAATAATATTCCAGTTAATTGTTAAATTAGAAGTCATCACTAATGCACAGGGGATAATGTCCCGGTTAATTGTTCAATTAGATGTCATCACTAATACACAGAGGAATAATATTCCTGTTAAGTGTTAAATTAGATGTCATCACTAATACACAGGGGAATAATATTGCAGTTAATTGTTCAATTAGATGTCTTCACTAATGCACAGAGGATAATGTTCCAGTTAATTGTTCAATTAGATGTCATCACTAATACACAGGGGAATAATATTGCAGTTAATTGTTAAATTAGATGTCATCACTAAGACAAAGCGGATAATATTCCAGTTAATTGTTAAATTAGGTGTCATCACTAATACACAGGGAGTAATATTCCAGTTAATTGTTAAAATAGATGTCATCACTAATGCACAGGGGATAATATTCCAGTTCATTGTTAAATTTGATGTCATCACTAATACACAGGGGATAATATTCCAGTTAATTGTTAAAATAGATGTCATCACTAATACACAGGGGATAATATTCCAGTTAATTGTTAAATTAGATGTCATCACTAATGCACAGGGGATAATATTTCAGTTAATTGTTAAATTTGATGTCATCACTAATGCACAGGGGATAATATTCCAGTTAATTGTTAAATTAGATGTCATCACAAATACACAGATGATAATATTGCGATTAATAGTTAAATTAGATGTCATCACTAATGCACAGGTGATAAACTTCCAGTTAATTGTTAAATTAGATATCATCACTAATACACAGGGGATAGTATTCCAGTTAATTGTTAAATTTGATGTCATCACTGATACACAGGGGATAATACTCCGATTAATTGTTAAATTAGATGTCATCACTAATACACAGGGGATAATATTCCGATTAATTGTTGAATTAGAAGTCATCACTAATACACAGGGGATAATATTCCAGTTAATTGTTAAAATAGATGTCATCACTAATGCACAGGGGATAATATTCCAGTTAATTGTTAAATTTGATGACATCACTAATGCACAGGGGATAATATTCCAGTTAATTGTTAAATTAGATGTCATCACAAATACACAGGTGATAATATTCCGATTAATAGTTAAATTAAATGTCATCACTAATGCACAGCTAATAATCTTCCAGTTAATTGTTAAATTAGATGTCATCACTAATACACAGGGGATAATATTCCAGTTAATTGTTTAATTAGATGTCATCACAAATACACAGGGGATAATATTCCGATTAATTGTTAAATTAGAAGTCATCACGAATGCACAGGAGATAATATTCCAGTTAATTGTTCAATTAGATGTCATCACTAATACACAGGGGAATAATATTCCAGTTAATTGTTAAATTAGAAGTCATCACTAATGCACAGGGGATAATGTCCCGGTTAATTGTTCAATTAGATGTCATCACTAATACACAGAGGAATAATATTCCTGTTAAGTGTTAAATTAGATGTCATCACTAATACACAGGGGAATAATATTGCAGTTAATTGTTCAATTAGATGTCATCACTAATGCACAGAGGATAATGTTCCAGTTAATTGTTCAATTAGATGTCATCACTAATACACAGGGGAATAATATTGCAGTTAATTGTTAAATTAGATGTCATCACGAAGACAAAGCGGATAATATTCCAGTTAATTGTTAAATTAGGTGTCATCACTAATACACAGGGAGTAATATTCCAGTTAATTGTTAAAATAGATGTCATCACTAATGCACAGGGGATAATATTCCAGTTCATTGTTAAATTTGATGTCATCACTAATACACAGGGGATAATATTCCAGTTAATTGTTAAAATAGATGTCATCACTAATACACAGGGGATAATATTCCATTTAATTGTTAAATTAGATGTCATCACTAATGCACAGGGGATAATATTTCAGTTAATTGTTAAATTTGATGTCATCACTAATGCACAGGGGATAATATTCCAGTTAATTGTTAAATTAGATGTCATCACAAATACACAGATGATAATATTGCGATTAATAGTTAAATTAGATGTCATCACTAATGCACAGGTGATAAACTTCCAGTTAATTGTTAAATTAGATATCATCACTAATACACAGGGGATAGTATTCCAGTTAATTGTTAAATTTGATGTCATCACTGATACACAGGGGATAATACTCCGATTAATTGTTAAATTAGATGTCATCACTAATACACAGGGGATAATATTCCGATTAATTTTTGAATTAGAAGTCATCACTAATACACAGGGGAAAATATTCCAGTTAATTGTTAAAATAGATGTCATCACTAATGCACAGGGGATAATATTCCAGTTAATTGTTAAATTAGATGTCATCACTAATACACAGGGGATAATATTCCAGTTAATTGTTAAATTAGATGTCATCACTAATACACAGGGGATAATATTCCAGTTAATTGATCAAATAGAAGTCATCACTAATACACAGGGGATAATATTCCAGTTAATTGTTAAAATAGATGTCATCACTAATGCACAGGGGATAATATTCCAGTTAATTGTTAAATTTGATGACATCACTAATGCACAGGGGATAATATTCCAGTTAATTGTTAAACTAGATGTCATCACAAATACACAGGTGATAATATTCCGATTAACAGTTAAATTAAATGTCATCACTAATGCACCGCTAATAATCTTCCAGTTAATTGTTGAATTAGATGTCATCACTAATACACAGGGGATAATATTCCAGTTAATTGTTTAATTAGATGTCATCACAAATACACAGGGGATAATATTCCGATTAATTGTTAAATTAGAAGTCATCACGAATGCAAAGGAGATAATATTCCAGTTAATTGTTCAATTAGATGTCATCACTAATACACAGGGGAATAATATTCCAGTTAATTGTTAAATTAGAAGTCATCACTAATGCACAGGGGATAATGTTCCGGTTAATTGTTCAATTAGATGTCATCACTAATACACAGAGGAATAATATTCCTGTTAAGTGTTAAATTAGATGTCATCACTAATACACAGGGGAATAATATTGCAGTTAATTGTTCAATTAGATGTCTTCACTAATGCACAGAGGATAATGTTCCAGTTAATTGTTCAATTAGATGTCATCACTAATACACAGGGGAATAATATTGCAGTTAATTGTTAAATTAGATGTCATCACTAAGACAAAGCGGATAATATTCCAGTTAATTGTTAAATTAGGTGTCATCACTAATACACAGGGAGTAATATTCCAGTTAATAGTTAAAATAGATGTCATCACTAATGCACAGGGGATAATATTCCAGTTCATTGTTAAATTTGATGTCATCACTAATACACAGGGGATAATATTCCAGTTAATTGTTAAAATAGATGTCATCACTAATACACAGGGGATAATATTCCAGTTAATTGTTAAATTAGATGTCATCACTAATGCACAGGGGATAATATTTCAGTTAATTGTTAAATTTGATGTCATCACTAATGCACAGGGGATAATATTCCAGTTAATTGTTAAATTAGATGTCATCACAAATACACAGATGATAATATTGCGATTAATAGTTAAATTAGATGTCATCACTAATGCACAGGTGATACACTTCCAGTTAATTGTTAAATTAGATATCATCACTAATACACAGGGGATAGTATTCCAGTTAATTGTTAAATTTGATGTCATCACTGATACACAGGGGATAATACTCCGATTAATTGTTAAATTAGATGTCATCACTAATACACAGGGGATAATATTCCGATTAATTGTTGAATTAGAAGTCATCACTAATACACAGGGGATAATATTCCAGTTAATTGTTAAAATAGATGTCATCACTAATGCACAGGGGATAATATTCCAGTTAATTGTTAAATTTGATGACATCACTAATGCACAGGGGATAATATTCCAGTTAATTGTTAAATTAGATGTCATCACAAATACACAGGTGATAATATTCCGATTAATAGTTAAATTAAATGTCATCACTAATGCACAGCTAATAATCTTCCAGTTAATTGTTAAATTAGATGTCATCACTAATACACAGGGGATAATATTCCAGTTAATTGTTTAATTAGATGTCATCACAAATACACAGGGGATAATATTCCGATTAATTGTTAAATTAGAAGTCATCACGAATGCACAGGAGATAATATTCCAGTTAATTGTTCAATTAGATGTCATCACTAATACACAGGGGAATAATATTCCAGTTAATTGTTAAATTAGATGTCATCACTAATGCACAGGGGATAATGTCCCGGTTAATTGTTCAATTAGATGTCATCACTAATACACAGAGGAATAATATTCCTGTTAAGTGTTAAATTAGATGTCATCACTAATACACAGGGGAATAATATTGCAGTTAATTGTTCAATTAGATGTCATCACTAATGCACAGAGGATAATGTTCCAGTTAATTGTTCAATTAGATGTCATCACTAATACACAGGGGAATAATATTGCAGTTAATTGTTAAATTAGATGTCATCACGAAGACAAAGCGGATAATATTCCAGTTAATTGTTAAATTAGGTGTCATCACTAATACACAGGGAGTAATATTCCAGTTAATTGTTAAAATAGATGTCATCACTAATGCACAGGGGATAATATTCCAGTTCATTGTTAAATTTGATGTCATCACTAATACACAGGGGATAATATTCCAGTTAATTGTTAAAATAGATGTCATCACTAATACACAGGGGATAATATTCCATTTAATTGTTAAATTAGATGTCATCACTAATGCACAGGGGATAATATTTCAGTTAATTGTTAAATTTGATGTCATCACTAATGCACAGGGGATAATATTCCAGTTAATTGTTAAATTAGATGTCATCACAAATACACAGATGATAATATTGCGATTAATAGTTAAATTAGATGTCATCACTAATGCACAGGTGATAAACTTCCAGTTAATTGTTAAATTAGATATCATCACTAATACACAGGGGATAGTATTCCAGTTAATTGTTAAATTTGATGTCATCACTGATACACAGGGGATAATACTCCGATTAATTGTTAAATTAGATGTCATCACTAATACACAGGGGATAATATTCCGATTAATTTTTGAATTAGAAGTCATCACTAATACACAGGGGAAAATATTCCAGTTAATTGTTAAAATAGATGTCATCACTAATGCACAGGGGATAATATTCCAGTTAATTGTTAAATTTGATGACATCACTAATGCACAGGGGATAATATTCCAGTTAATTGTTAAATTAGATGTCATCACAAATACACAGGTGATAATATTCCGATTAATAGTTAAATTAAATGTCATCACTAATGCACAGCTAATAATCTTCCAGTTAATTGTTAAATTAGATGTCATCACTAATACACAGGGGATAATATTCCAGTTAATTGTTTAATTATATGTCATCACAAATACACAGGGGATAATATTCCGATTAATTGTTAAATTAAAAGTCATCACGAATGCACAGGAGATAATATTCCAGTTAATTGTTCAATTAGATGTCATCACTAATACACAGGGGAATAATATTCCAGTTAATTGTTAAATTAGAAGTCATCACTAATGCACAGGGGATAATGTCCCGGTTAATTGTTCAATTAGATGTCATCACTAATACACAGAGGAATAATATTCCTGTTAAGTGTTAAATTAGATGTCATCACTAATACACAGGGGAATAATATTGCAGTTAATTGTTCAATTAGATGTCATCACTAATGCACAGAGGATAATGTTCCAGTTAATTGTTCAATTAGATGTCATCACTAATACACAGGGGAATAATATTGCAGTTAATTGTTAAATTAGATGTCATCACGAAGACAAAGCGGATAATATTCCAGTTAATTGTTAAATTAGGTGTCATCACTAATACACAGGGAGTAATATTCCAGTTAATTGTTAAAATAGATGTCATCACTAATGCACAGGGGATAATATTCCAGTTCATTGTTAAATTTGATGTCATCACTAATACACAGGGGATAATATTCCAGTTAATTGTTAAAATAGATGTCATCACTAATACACAGGGGATAATATTCCAGTTAATTGTTAAATTAGATGTCATCACTAATGCACAGGGGATAATATTTCAGTTAATTGTTAAATTTGATGTCATCACTAATGCACAGGGGATAATATTTCAGTTAATTGTTAAATTTGATGTCATCACTAATGCACAGGGGATAATATTCCAGTTAATTGTTAAATTAGATGTCATCACAAATACACAGATGATAATATTGCGATTAATAGTTAAATTAGATGTCATCACTAATGCACAGGTGATAAACTTCCAGTTAATTGTTAAATTAGATATCATCACTAATACACAGGGGATAGTATTCCAGTTAATTGTTAAATTTGATGTCATCACTGATACACAGGGGATAATACTCCGATTAATTGTTAAATTAGATGTCATCACTAATACACAGGGGATAATATTCCGATTAATTGTTTAATTAGAAGTCATCACTAATGCACAGGAGATAATATTCCATTTAATTGTTCAATTAGATGTCATCACTAATACACAGGGGAATAATATACCAGTTAATTGTTAAATTAGAAGTCATCACTAATGCCCAGGGGATAATGTTCCAGTTAATTGTTCAATTAGATGTCATCACTAATACACAGGGGAATAATGTTCCTGTTAAGTGTTAAATTAGATGTCATCACTAATACACTGGGGAATAATATTCCAGTTAATTGTTCAATTAGATGTCATCACTAATACACAGGGGAATAATATTCCAATTATTTGTTAAATTAGAAGTCATCACTAATGCACAGAGGATAATGTTCCAGTTAATTGTTCAATTAGATGTCATAACTAATACACAGGGGAATGATATTTCAGTTAATTGTTAAATTAGGTGTCATCACTAAGACACAAGGGATAATATTTCAGTTAATTGTTAAATTAGGTGTCATCACTAATACACAGGTAGTAATATTCTGTTTAATTGTTAAATTAGATGCCATCACAAATGCACTGGGGATAATATTCCAGTTAACTGTTAAATTAGGTGTCATCACTAAAGCACAGGGGATAATATTCCAGTTAATTGTTAAATTAGATGTCATCACTAATACACAGGGGATAATATTCCAGTTAATTGATAAAATAGAAGTCATCACTAATACACAGGGGATAATATTCCAGTTAATTGTTAAAATAGATGTCATCACTAATGCACAGGGGATAATATTCCAGTTAATTGTTAAATTTGATGACATCACTAATGCACAGGGGATAATATTCCAGTTAATTGTTAAACTAGATGTCATCACAAATACACAGGTGATAATATTCCGATTAATAGTTAAATTAAATGTCATCACTAATGCACAGCTAATAATCTTCCAGTTAATTGTTAAATTAGATGTCATCACTAATGCACAGGGGATAATATTCCAGTTCATTGTTAAATTTGATGACATCACTAATACACAGGGGATAATATTCCAGTTAATTGTTAAAATAGATGTCATCACTAATACACAGGGGATAATATTCCAGTTAATTGTTAAATTAGATGTCATCACTAATGCACAGGGGATAATATTTCAGTTAAGTGTTAAATTTGATGTCATCACTAATGCACAGGGGATAATATTTCAGTTAATTGTTAAATTTGATGTCATCACTAATGCACAGGGGATAATATTCCAGTTAATTTTTAAATTAGATGTCATCACTAAAGCACAGGGGATATTATTTCAGTTAATTGTTAAATTTGATGTCATCACTAATGCACAGGGGATAATATTTCAGTTAATTGTTAAATTTGATGTCATCACTAATGCACAGGGGATAATATTCCAGTTAATTGTTAAATTAGATGTCATCACAAATACACAGATGATAATATTGCGATTAATAGTTAAATTAGATGTCATCACTAATGCACAGGTGATAAACTTCCAGTTAATTGTTAAATTAGATATCATCACTAATACACAGGGGATAGTATTCCAGTTAATTGTTAAATTTGATGTCATCACTGATACACAGGGGATAATACTCCGATTAATTGTTAAATTAGATGTCATCACTGATACACAGGGGATAATATTCCGATTAATTGTTGAATTAGAAGTCATCACTAATGCACAGGAGATAATATTCCATTTAATTGTTCAATTAGATGTCATCACTAATACTCAGGGGAATAATATTCCAGTTAATTGTTAAATTAGAAGTCATCACTAATGCCCAGGGGATAATGTTCCAGTTAATAGTTCAATTAGATGTCATCACTAATACACAGGGGAATAATGTTCCTGTTAAGTGTTAAATTAGATGTCATCACTAATACACTGGGGAATAATATTCCAGTTAATTGTTCAATTAGATGTCATCACTAATACACAGGGGAATAATATTCCAATTATTTGCTAAATTAGAAGTCATCACTAATGCACAGAGGATAATGTTCCAGTTAATTGTTCAATTAGATGTCATCACTAATACACAGGGGAATAATATTGCAGTTAATTGTTAAATTAGATGTCATCACTAAGACACAAGGGATAATATTTCAGTTAATTGTTAAATTAGGTGTCATCACTAATACACAGGTAGTAATATTCTGTTTAATTGTTAAATTAGATGCCATCACAAATACACTGGGGATAATATTCCAGTTAACTGTTAAATTAGGTGTCATCACTAAAGCACAGGGGATAATATTCCAGCTAATTGTTAAATTTAGATGTCATCACTAATACACAGGGGTTAATATTCCGATTAATTGTTAAATTAGATGTCATCACTAATACACAGGTTATAATATTCCATTTAATTCTTAAATTAGATGTCATCACTGATGCACAGGTGATAATATTCCAGTTAATTGTTAAATTTAGATGGCATCATTAATACACAGGGTCTGATATTCCAATTACTTGTTAAATTAGGAGTCATCACTAATACACAGGGGATAATATTCCGATTAATTGTTAAAATAGATGTCATCACAAGTACACAGGGGATAATATTACGTTGAATTGTTAAATCAGAAGTGATCACTAATGCACAGGGGATAATATTCCATTTAATTGCTCGATTAGATGTCATCACTAATACACAGGGGATAATATTCCAGTTAATTGTCAAATTAGATGTCATCACTAATGCACAGGTGATAATCTTCCAGTTAATTGTTAAATTAGACGTCATCACTAATACACAGGGGATAATATTCCAGTTAATTGTTAAATTAGATGTCATCACTAATACACAGGGGACAATATTCCAGTTAATTGTTAAATTAGATGTCATCACTAATACACAGGGGATAATGTTCAAGGTAATTGTTAAATTAGATGCCATCACTAATGCACAGGGGATAATATTCAAGGTAATTGTTAAATTAGATGTCATCACTAATACACAGGTGATAATATTCCAGTAAATTGATCAATTAGAAGTCATCACTAATGCACAGGGGATAATATTCCAGTTAATTGTTAAATTAGATGTAATAACCAATGCACAGGGGATAATATTCCTGTTAATTGTTAAATTAGATGTCATCACTAATACACAGGGGATAATATACTAGTTAATTGTTAAATTAGATGTTATCACAAATGCACAAGGGATAATATTCCGATTAATTGTTAAATTAGATGGCAAAACGAATGCACAGGGGATAATATTCCGTTTAATTGTTAAATTAGATGTCATCACTAATACACAGGGGATAATATTCCATTTAATTCTTAAATTAGATGTCATCACTGATGCACAGGTGATAATATTCCAGCTAATTGTTAAATTTAGATGACATCATTAATACACAGGGTCTGATATTCCAATTAATTGTTAAATTAGGAGTCATCACTAATACACAGGGGATAATATTCCGATTAATTGTTAAATTAGATGTCATCACAAGTACACAGTGGATAATATTACGTTGAATTGTTAAATCAGAAGTGATCACTAATGCACAGGGGATAATATTCCATTTAATTGCTCAATTAGATGTCATCACTAATACACAGGTAATAATATTCCAGTTAATTGTCAAATTAGATGTCATCACTAATGCACAGGTGATAATCTTCCAGTTAATTGTTAAATTAGACGTCATCACTAATACACAGGGGATAATATTCCAGTTAATTGTTAAATTAGATGTCATCACTAATACACAGGGGACAATATTCCAGTTAATTGTTAAATTAGATGTCATCACTAATACACAGGGGATAATGTTCAAGGTAATTGTTAAATTAGATGCCATCACTAATGCACAGGGGATAATATTCAAGGTAATTGTTAAATTAGATGTCATCACTAATACACAGGTGATAATATTCCAGTAAATTGATCAATTAGAAGTCATCACTAATGCACAGGGGATAATATTCCAGTTAATTGTTAAATTAGATGTAATAACCAATGCACAGGGGATAATATTCCAGTTAATTGTTAAATTAGATGTCATCACTAATACATGGGGATAATATACTAGTTAATTGTTAAATTAGATGTCATAACGAATACACAGGGGATAATATTCTAGTTAATTGTTAAATTAGATGTTATGGCATATACACAGGGGATAATATTCCGATTCATTGTTAAATTAGATGTCATAACGAATGCACAGGGGATAATATTCCGTTTAATTGTTAAATTAGATGTCATCACGAATACACAGGGGATAATATTCCAGTTAATTGTTAAATTAGATGTCATAACGAATGCACAGGGAATAATATTGCAGTTAATTGTTAAATTAGATGTCATCACTAATACACAGGTGATAATATTCCAGTTAATTGTTTAATTGGATGCCATCACTAGTGCACAGGTAATAATGTTCCAGTCAATTGTTAAATTAGATGTCATCACTAATACACAGGGGATAATATTCCAGTTAATTGATAAATAGAAGTCATCACTAATACACAGGTGATAATATTCCAGTTAATTGTTAAATTAGATGTCATCACTAATACACAGGGGATAATATTCCTATTAATTGTTAAATTAGATGTCATCACTAATACACAGGGGATAATATTCCAGTTAATTGTTAAAATAGATGTCATCACTAATGCACAGGGGATAATATTCCAGTTAATTGTTAAATTAGATGCCATCACTAATACACAGGGGATAATATTCCAGTTAATTGATAAATAGAAGTCATCACTAATATACAGGGGATAATATTCCAATTAATTGTTAAATTAGATGCCATCACTAATGCACAGGCTATAATATTCCAGTCAATTGTTAAATTAGATGCCATCACTAATACACAGGCTATAATATTCCAGTCAATTGTTAAATTAGATGTCATCACTAATACACAGGGGATAATATTCCAGTTAATTGATCAAATAGAAGTCATCACGAACACACAGGGGATAATATTCCAGTTAATTGTTAAATTAGATGTCATCGCAAATACACAGGGGATAATATTCCAGTTAATTGTTAAATTCGATGTCATCACTAATACACAGGGGATAATATTCCAGTTAATTGTTAAAATAGATGTCATCACTAATACACAGGTGATAATATTCCAGTTAATTGTTAAATTAGATGTCATCACTAATACACAGGGGATAATATTCCAGTTAATTGTTAAATTGGATGTCATCACTAATACACAGGGGATAATATTCCAGTTAATTGTTAAAATAGATGTCATCACTAATACACAGGGGATAATATTCCAGTTAATTGTTAAATTTGATGACATCACTAATGCACAGGTGATAATATTCCAGTTAATTGTTAAACTAGATGTCATCACAAATACACAGGTGATAATATTCCGATTAATAGTTAAATTAAATGTCATCACTAATGCACAGCTAATAATCTTCCAGTTAATTGTTAAATTAGATGTCATCACTAATACACAGGGGATAATATTCCAGTTAATTGTTTAATTAGATGTCATCACAAATACACAGGGGATAATATTCCGATTAATTGTTAAATTAGAAGTCATCACGAATGCACAGGAGATAATATTCCAGTTAATTGTTCAATTAGATGTCATCACTAATACACAGGGGAATAATATTCCAGTTAATTGTTAAATTAGAAGTCATCAGTAATCCACAGGGGATAATTTCCCGGTTAATTGTTCAATTAGATGTCATCACTAATACACAGAGGAATAATATTCCTGTTAAGTGTTAAATTAGATGTCATCACTAATACACAGGGGAATAATATTCCAGTTAATTGTTCAATTAGATGTCATCACTAATGCACAGGTGATAATATTCCAGTTAATTGTTAAATTAGGTGTCATCACTAATACACAGGGAGTAATATTGCAGTTAATTGTTAAAATAGATGTCATCACTAATGCACAGGGGATAATATTCCAGTTCATTGTTAAATTTGATGTCATCACTAATACACAGGGGATAATATTCCAGTTAATTGTTAAAATAGATGTCATCACTAATACACAGGGGATAATATTCCAGTTAATTGTTAAATTAGATGTCATCACTAATGCACAGGGGATAATATTTCAGTTAATTGTTAAATTTGATGTCATCACTAATTCACAGGGGATAATATTTCAGTTAATTGTTAAATTTGATGTCATCACTAATGCACAGGGGATAATATTCCATTTAATTGTTCAATTAGATGTCATCACTAATACACAGGGGAATAATATTCCAGTTAATTGTTAAATTAGAAGTCATCACTAATGCCCAGGGGATAATGTTCCAGTTAATTGTTCAATTACATGTCATCACTAATACACAGGGGAATAATGTTCCTGTTAAGTGTTAAATTAGATGTCATCACTAATACACTGGGGAATAATATTCCAGTTAATTGTTCAATTAGATGTCATCACTAATACACAGGGGAATAATATTCCAATTATTTGTTAAATTAGAAGTCATCACTAATGCACAGAGGATAATGTTCCAGTTAATTGTTCAATTAGATGTCATCACTAATACACAGGGGAATAATATTGCAGTTAATTGTTAAATTAGATGTCATCACTAACACACAAGGGATAATATTTCAGTTAATTGTTAAATTAGGTGTCATCACTAATACACAGGTAGTAATATTCTGGTTAATTGTTAAATTAGATGCCACCACAAATACACTGGGTATAATATTCCAGTTAACTGTTAAATTAGGTGTCATCACTAAAGCACAGGGGATAATATTCCAGCTAATTGTTAAATTAGATGTCATCACTAATACACAGGGGTTAATATTCCGATTAATTGTTAAATTAGATGTCATCACTAATACACAGGTTATAATATTCCGTTTAATTCTTAAATTAGATGTCATCACTGATGCACAGGTGATAATATTCCAGCTAATTGTTAAATTTAGATGACATCATTAATACACAGGGTCTGATATTCCAATTAATTGTTAAATTAGGAGTCATCACTAATACACAGGGGATAATATTCCGCTTAATTGTTAAATTAGATGTCATCACTAATGCACAGGTGATAATCTTCCAGTTAATTGTTAAATTAGATGTCATCACAAATACACAGGGGATAATATTCCGATTAATTGTTAAGTTAGATGTCATCACTAATACACAGGGGAATAATATTCCAGTTAATTGTTCAATTAGATGTCATCACTAATACACAGGGGAATAATATTCCAGTTAATTGTTAAATTAGAAGTCATCACGAATGCACAGGGGATAATATTCCAGTTAATTGTTAAAATAGATGTCATCACTAATGCACTGGGGATAATATTCCAGTTCATTGTTAAATTTGATGTCATCACTAATACACAGGGGATGGTGCTCTTAATTGTTAAATTAGATGTCGTCACTAATACACAGGGGATAATATTCCAGTTAATTGTTAAAATAGATGTCATCACTAATGCACAGGGGATAATATTCCAGTTAATTGTTAAATTTGATGTCATCGCTAATGCACAGGGGATAATATTCCAGTTAATTGTTAAATTAGATGTCATCACAAATACACAGATGATAATATTGCGATTAGTAGTTAAATTAGATGTCATCACTAATGCACAGGTGATAAACTTCCAGTTAATTGTTAAATTAGATGTCATCACTAATACGCAGGGGATAATATTTCAGTTAATTGTTAAATTTGAAGTCATCACTGATACACAGGGGATAATTTTCCGATTAATTGTTAAATTAGATGTCATCACTAATACACAGGGGATAATATTCCGATTAATTGTTGAATTAGAAGTCATCACTAATGCACAGGAGATAATATTCCAGTTAATTGTTCAATTAGATGTCATCACTAATACACAGGGGAATAATATTCCAGTTAATTGTTAAATTAGAAGTCATCACTAATGCACAGGGGATAATGTTCCAGTTAAGTGTTCAATTACATGTCATCACTAATACACAGGGGAATAATATTCCAGTTAATTGTTAAATTAGAAGTCATCGCTAATGCACAGAGGATAATGTTCCAGTTAATTGTTCAATTAGATGTCATCACTGAGACACAAGGGATAATATTTCAGTTAATTGTTAAATTAGATGTCATCACTAATACACAGGTAGTAATCTTCTGGTTAATTGTTAAATTAGATGCCATCACAAATACACTGGGGATAATATTCCAGTTAACTGTTAAATTAGGTGTCATCACTAATGCACAGGGGATAATATTCCAGCTAATTGTTAAATTTAGATGTCATCACTAATACACAGGGGCTAATATTCCAATTAATTGTTAAATTAGGAGTCATCACTAATACACAGGTGATAATATTCCGATTAATTGTTAAATTTGATGTCATCACTAATGCACCGGTGATAATCTTCCAGTTAATTGTTAAATTAGATATCATCACTAATACACAGGGGAATAAAATTGCAGTTAATTGTTAAATTAGATGTCATCACTAATACACAGGTAGTAATATTCTGGTTAATTGTTAAATTAGATGCCATCACAAATACACTGGGGATAATATTCCAGTTAACTGTTAAATTAGGTGTCATCACTAATGCACAGGGGATAATATTCCAGCTAATTGTTAAATTTAGATGTCATCACTAATACACAGGAGTTAATATTCCAATTAATTGTTAAATTAGATGTGATCACTAATACACAGGTGATAATATTCCGATTAATTGTCAAATTAGATGTCATCACTAATACACAGGTTATAATATTCCATTTAATTCTTAAATTAGATGTCATCACTAATGCACAGGTGATAATATTCCAGCTAATTGTGAAATTTAGATGTCATCATTAATACACAGGGGCTAATATTCCAATTAATTGTTAAATTAGGAGTCATCACTAATACACAGGTGATAATATTCCGATTAATTGTTAAATTAGATGTCATCACTAATGCACAGGTGTTAATCTTCCAGTTAATTGTTAAATTAGATGTCATCACTATACACAGGGGAATAATATTCCAATTAATTGTTAAATTAGGAGTCATCACAAATACACAGGGGATAATATTCCAGTTAATTGTTAAATTAGATGTCTTCACTAATACACAGGGGATAATATTCCAGTTAATTGTTAAATTAGAAGTCATCACTAATGCACAGGGGATAATGTTCCAGTTAATTGTTCAATTAGATGTCATCACGAATACACAGGGGATAATATTCCAGTTAATTGTTAAATTAGATGTCATCACTAATACACAGGTGATAATATTCCAGTTAATTGTTAAATTAGATGTCATCACTAATACACAGGGGATAATATTCCAGTTAATTGTTAAATTAGATATCATCACTAATACACAGGTGATAATATTCCAGTTAATTGTTAAATTAGATGTCTTCACTAATACACAGGGGATAATATTCCTGTTAATTGTTAAATTAGAAGTCAACACTAATGCACAGAGGAATATTATTCCAGTTAATTGTTCAATTAGATGCCATCACTAATACACAGGGGATAATATTCCAGTTAATTGTTAAATTAGATGTCATCACTAATACACAGGGGAATAATATTCCAATTAATTGTTCAATTAGAAGTCAACACTAATGCACAGAGGATAGTGTTGCAGTTAATTATTCAATTAGATGTCATCACTACGGCACAGGGAATAATATTCCTGTTAATTGTTAAATTCGGTGTCATCACAAATACACAGCGTTAATATTCCAGTTAATTGATCTATTCGAAGTCATCACGAAGGCACAGGGGATAATATTCCTGTTAATTGTTAGCATAGATGTCATCACTAATGCACAGGGGTTAATATTCCAGTTAATTGTTAAATTAGGTGTCATCAATAATGCACAGGGGATAGTATTCCAGCTAATTGTTAAATTTAGATGTCATCACGAATGCACAGGGGTTAATATTCCAATTAATTGTCAAATTAGATGTGATCACAAATACACTGGGGATAATATTCCAGTTAATTGTTAAATTAGGTGTCATCACGAATGCACAGGGGATAATATTCCAGCTAATTGTTAAAATTAGATGTCATCACTAATACACAGGGGTTCATATTCCAATTAATTGTTAAATTAGATGTGATCACTAATACACAGGTGATAATATTCCGATTAATTGTTAAATTAGATGTCATCACTAATACACAGGTTATAATATTCCATTTAATTCTTAAATTAGATGTCATCACTCATGCACAGGGGATAATATTCCAATTAATTGTTAAATTAGATGCAATCACACATCCACAGGGTATTGTATTCTTCTTAAATGTTAAAGTAGATGTCATCACTTATACACAGGGAATAATATTCTGGTTCATTGTTAAATTAGATGTCATCACTAATACACAGGGGATTATATTCCAGTTAATTGTTCAATTTGATGTCATCACTAATACACAGGGGAATAATATTCCAATTAATTGTTAAATTAGAAGTCGTCACTAATGCACAGGCGATAATTTTCCAGTTAAATGTGAAATTAGATGTCATCACTAATACACAGGTGATAATATTCCAGTTAATTGTTAAATTAGATATCATCACGAATACACAGGTGATAATATTGCAGTTAATTGTTAAAGTAGATGTCTTCACTAATACACAGTGGATAATATTCCAGTTAATTGTTAAAGTAGAAGTCAACACTAATGCACAGAGGAATATTATTCCAGTTAATTGTTCAATTAGAAGTCATCACTAATGCACAGTGGATAATATTCCAGTTAATTGTTAAATTAGATGTCATCACTAATGCACAGGTGATAATATTCCAGTTAATTGTTAAATTAGATGTCATCACTAATGCACAGGTGATAATATTCCAGTTAATTGTTAAATTAGATGTCATCACTAATACACAGGGGATAATATTCCAGTTAATTGTTAAATTAGATATCATCACTAATACACAGGGGATAATATTGCAGTTAATTGTTAAATTAGATGTCATCACTAATGCACAGGTGATAATATTCCAGTTAATTGTTTAATTAGATGTCATCACTAATACACAGGGGATAATATTCCAGTTAATTGTTAAATTAGATGTCATCACGAATACACAGGGGATAATATTCCAGTTAATTGTTAAATTAGATGTCATCACTAATACACAGGGGATAATATTCAAGATAATTGTTAAATTAGATGTCATCACTAATGCACAGGGGATAATATTCCAGCTAATTGTTAAATTTAGATGTCATCACTAATACACAGGGGCTAATATTCCAATTAATTGTTAAATTAGGAGTCATCACTAATACACAGGTGATAATATTCCGATTAATTGTTAAATTAGCTATCATCACTAATACACAGGGGAATAATATTTCAGTTAATTGTTAAATTAGATGTCATAACTAATACACAGGTAGTAATATTCTGGTTAATTGTTAAATTAGATGCCATCACAAATACACTGGGGATAATATTCCTGTTAACTGTTAAATTAGGTGTCATCACTAATGGACAGGGGATAATATTCCAGCTAATTGTTAAATTTAGATGTCATCACTAATACACAGGAGTTAATATTCCAACTAATTGTTAAATTAGATGTGATCACTAATACACAGGTGATAATATTCCGATTAATTGTCAAATTAGATGTCATCACTAATACACAGGTTATAATATTCCATTTAATTCTTAAATTAGATGTCATCACTAATGCACAGGTGATAATATTCCAGCTAATTGTGAAATATAGATGTCATCATTAATACACAGGGGCTAATATTCCAATTAATTGTTAAATTAGGAGTCATCACTAATGCACAGGTGATAATCTTCCTGTTAATTGTTAAATTAGATGTCATCACAAATACACAGGGGATAATATTCCAGTTAATTGTTAAATTAGATGTCATCACTAATGCACAGGTGATAATATTCCAGTTAATTGTTTAATTAGATGTCATCACTAATACACAGGGGATAATATTCCAGTTAATTGTTAAATTAGGAGTCATCACTAATACACAGGTGATAATATTCCGATTAATTGTTAAATTAGCTATCATCACTAATACACAGGGGAATAATATTTCAGTTAATTGTTAAATTAGATGTCATAACTAATACACAGGTAGTAATATTCTGGTTAATTGTTAAATTAGATGCCATCACAAATACACTGGGGATAATATTCCAGTTAACTGTTAAATTAGGTGTCATCACTAATGGACAGGGGATAATATTCCAGCTAATTGTTAAATTTAGATGTCATCACTAATACACAGGAGTTAATATTCCAACTAATTGTTAAATTAGATGTGATCACTAATACACAGGTGATAATATTCCGATTAATTGTCAAATTAGATGTCATCACTAATACACAGGTTATAATATTCCATTTAATTCTTAAATTAGATGTCATCACTAATGCACAGGTGATAATATTCCAGCTAATTGTGAAATATAGATGTCATCATTAATACACAGGGGCTAATATTCCAATTAATTGTTAAATTAGGAGTCATCACTAATGCACAGGTGATAATCTTCCTGTTAATTGTTAAATTAGATGTCATCACAAATACACAGGGGATAATATTCCAGTTAATTGTTAAATTAGATGTCATCACTAATGCACAGGTGATAATATTCCAGTTAATTGTTTAATTAGATGTCATCACTAATACACAGGGGATAATATTCCAGTTAATTGTTAAATTAGATGTCATCACGAATACACAGGGGATAATATTCCAGTTAATTGTTAAATTAGATGTCATCACTAATACACAGGGGATAATATTCAAGATAATTGTTAAATTAGATGTCATCACTAATGCACAGGGGATAATATTCCAGCTAATTGTTAAATTTAGATGTCATCACTAATACACAGGGGCTAATATTCCAATTAATTGTTAAATTAGGAGTCATCACTAAAACACAGGTGATAATATTCCGATTAATTGTTAAATTAGATGTCATCACTAATGCACAGGTGTTAATCTTCCAGTTAATTGTTAAATTAGATATCATCACTAATACACAGGGGAATAATATTTCAGTTAATTGTTAAATTAGATGTCATAACTAATACACAGGTAGTAATATTCTGGTTAATTGTTAAATTAGATGCCATCACAAATACACTGGGGATAATATTCCAGTTAACTGTTAAATTAGGTGTCATCACTAATGCACAGGGGATAATATTCCAGCTAATTGTTAAATTTAGATGTCATCACTAATACACAGGAGTTAATATTCCAACTAATTGTTAAATTAGATGTGATCACTAATACACAGGTGATAATATTCCGATTAATTGTCAAATTAGATGTCATCACTAATACACAGGTTATAATATTCCATTTAATTCTTAAATTAGATGTCATCACTAATGCACAGGTGATAATATTCCAGCTAATTGTGAAATTTAGATGTCATCATTAATACACAGGGGCTAATATTCCAATTAATTGTTAAATTAGGAGTCATCACTAATGCACAGGTGATAATCTTCCAGTTAATTGTTAAATTAGATGTCATCACAAATACACAGGGGATAATATTCCAGTTAATTGTTAAATTAGATGTCTTCACTAATACACAGGGGATAATATTCCAGTTAATTGTTAAATTAGAAGTCGTCACTAATGCACAGGGGATAATGTTCCAGTTAATTGTTCAATTAGCTGTCATCACGAATACACAGGGGATAATATTCCAGTTAATTGTTAAATTAGATGTCATCACTAATACACAGGTGATAATATTCCAGTTAATTGTTAAATTAGATGTCATCACTAATACACAGGGGATAATATTCCAGTTAATTGTTAAATTAGATATCATCACTAATACACAGGTGATAATATTCCAGTTAATTGTTAAATTAGATGTCTTCACTAATACACAGGGGATAATGTTCCTGTTTATTGTTAAATTAGAAGTCAACACTAATGCACAGAGGAATATTATTCCAGTTAATTGTTCAATTAGATGCCATCACTAATACACAGGGGATAATATTCCAGTTAATTGTTAAATTAGATGTCATCACTAATACACAGGGGAATAATATTCATATTACTTGTTCAATTAGAAGTCAACACTAATGCACAGAGGATAGTGTTGCAGTTAATTGTTCAATTAGATGTCATCACTACGGCACAGGGAATAATATTCCTGTTAATTGTTAAATTCGGTGTCATCACAAATACACAGCGTTAATATTCCAGTTAATTGATCTATTCGAAGTCATCACGAAGGCACAGGGGATAATATTCCTGTTAATTGTTAGCATAGATGTCATCACTAATGCACAGGGGTTAATTTTCCAGTTAATTGTTAAATTAGGTGTCATCAATATTGCACAGGGGATAGTATTCCAGCTAATTGTTAAATTTAGATGTCATCACGAATGCACAGGGGTTAATATTCCAATTAATTGTCAAATTAGATGTGATCACAAATACACTGGGGATAATATTCCAGTTAATTGTTAAATTAGGTGTCATCACGAATGCACAGGGGATAATATTCCAGCTAATTGTTAAAATTAGATGTCATCACTAATACACAGGGGTTCATATTCCAATTAATTGTTAAATTAGATGTGATCACTAATACACAGGTGATAATATTCCGATTAATTGTTAAATTAGATGTCATCACTAATACACAGGTTATAATATTCCATTTAATTCTTAAATCAGATGTCATCACTCATGCACAGGGGATAATATTCCAATTAATTGTTAAATTAGATGCAATCACACATCCACAGGGTATTGTATTCTTCTTAAATGTTAAAGTAGATGTCATCACTTATACACAGGGAATAATATTCTGGTTCATTGTTAAATTAGATGTCATCACTAATACACAGGGGATTATATTCCAGTTAATTGTTCAATTTGATGTCATCACTAATACACAGGGGAATAATATTCTGGTTCATTGTTAAATTAGAAGTCGTCACTAATGCACAGGCGATAATATTCCAGTTAAATGTGAAATTAGATGTCATCACTAATACACAGGTGATAATATTCCAGTTAATTGTTAAATTAGATATCATCACGAATACACAGGTGATAATATTGCAGTTAATTGTTAAAGTAGATGTCTTCACTAATGCACAGGGGATAATATTCCAGGAAAGTGATCAATTAGAAGTCATCACTAATACACAGTGGATAATATTCCAGTTAATTGTTAAATTAGATGTCATCACTAATACACAGGGGACAATATTCCAGTAAATTGATCAATTAGAAGTCATCACTAATGCACAGTGGATAATATTCCAGTTAATTGTTAAATTAGATGTCATCACTAATGCACAGGTGATAATATTCCAGTTAATTGTTAAATTAGATGTCACCACTAATACAAAGGTGATAATATTCCAGTTAATTGTTAAATTAGATATCATCACTAATACACAGGGGATAATATTGCAGTTAATTGTTAAATTAGATGTCATCACTAATGCACAGTGGATAATATTCCAGTTAATTGTTAAATTAGATGTCATCACTAATACACAGGTGATAATATTCCAGTTAATTGTTAAGTTAGATGTCATCACTAATACACAGGTGATAATATGGCAGTTAATTGTTAAATTAGATGTCATCACTAATGCACAGGTGATAATATTCCAGTTAATTGTTTAATTAGATGTCATCACTAATACACAGGGGATAATATTCCAGTTAATTGTTAAATTAGATGTCATCACTAATACACAGGGGATAATATTCAAGGAAATTGTTTAATTAGATGTCATCACTAATACACAGGGGATAATATTCCAGTTAATTGTTAAATTAGATGTCATCACTAATGCACAGGGGATAATATTCCAGTTAATTGTTAAGTTAGATGTCATCACTAATACACAGGTGATAATATTCCAGTTAATTGTTAAATTAGATGTCATCACTAATACACAGTTGATAATATTCCAGTTAATTGTTAAATTAGATGTCATCACGAATGCACAGGTGATAATATTCCTTTTAATTGTTAAATTAGATGTCATCACTAATACACAGGGGACAATATTCCAGTTAATTGTTAAATTAGATGTCATCACTAATACACAGGGGATAATATTCCAGTTAATTGTTAAATTAGATGTCATCACTAATACACAGCTGATAATATTCCAGTTAATTGTTAAATTAGATATCATCACTAATGCACAGGTGATAATATTCCTTTTAATTGTTAAATTAGATGTCATCACTAATACAAAGGGGATAATATTCCAGTTAATTGTTAAATTAGATATCATCACTAATGCACAGGTGATAATATTCCTTTTAATTGTTAAATTAGATGTCATCACTAATACACAGGGGACAATATTCCAGTTAATTGTTAAATTAGATGTCATCACTAATGCACAGGGGATAATATTCCAGTTAATTGTTAAATTAGATGTCATCACGAATACACAGGGGATAATATTCCAGTTAATTGTTAAATTAGATATCATCACTAATACACAGGGGACAATATTCCAGTTAATTGTTAAATTTGATGTCATCACTAATACACAGGGGATAATATTCCAGTTAATTGTTAAATTAGATGTCATCACTAATACACAGGGGATAATATTCCAGTTAATTGTTAAATTAGATATCATCACTAATACACAGGGGATTATATTCCAGTTAATTGTTAAATTAGATGTCATCACTAATACACAGGTGATAATATTCCAGTTAATTGTTAAATTAGATGTCATCACTAATACACAGGGGATAATATTCCAGTTAATTGTTAAATTAGATATCATCACTAATACACAGGGGATAATATTGCAGTTAGTTGTTAAATTAGATATCATGACTAATACTCAGGGATAATATTGAGGTTAATTGTTAAATTTGATATCATCACTAATACACAGGTGATAATATTCTAGTTAATTGTTAATTTAGATGACATCACTAATGCACAGGGGTTTATATTCCAGTTACTTGTTAAATTAGATGTCATCACTAATACACAGGGGATAATATTCCAGTTAATTGTTAAATTAGATGTCATCACTAATGCACAGTGCATAATATTCCAGCTAATTGTTAAATCTAGATGTCATCACTAATACAATGGTGTTAATATTCCAATGAATTGTTAAATTAGATGTCATCACTAATAAACAGGGGATAATATTCCAGTTAATTGTTCAAATAGATGTCATTACTAATACACAGAAGGTAATATTCCAGTTAAATGTTAAATTAGATGTCATCACTAATACACAGGGGATGATCCGGTTAATTGTTCAATTAGATGTCATCACTAATACACAGGGGTTATTATTCCAATTAATTCTTAAATTAGATGTCATCAATAATACACAGGATTTAATATTCCAGATAATTGTTCAAATAGATGTCATTACTAATACACAGAAGATAATATTGCAGTTGAATGTTAAATTAGATGTCATCACTAATACACAGGGGATGATCCGATTAATTTTTCAATTAGATGTCATCACTAATACACAGGGGTTATTATTCCAATTAATTCTTAAATTAGATGTCATCAATAATACACAGGATTTAATATTCCAGTTAATTGTTCAAATATATGTCATTACTAATATACAGAATATAATATTGCAGTTAAATGTTAAATTAGATATCATCACGAATACACAGGGGATAATATTCCAGTTAACTGTTAAATTAGATGTCATCACTGATACACAGGTGATAATATTTCAGTTAATTGTTAAATTAGATGTTATCACAAATACACAGGGGAAAATATTCCGATTAATTGTTAAATTAGATGTCATCACAAATACACAGGGGATAATATTTCAGTTAATTGTTAAATTAGATGTTATCACAAACACTCAGGGGATAATATTCCGATTATTTGTTAAATTAGATGCCATCAATAATACACAGGGGATGATCCGATTAATTGTTAAATTAGATGTCATCACTAATACACAGGGCATAATATTCCAGTTAATTGTTAAATTAGATGTTATCACAAATACACAGGCGATAATATTCCGATTAATTGTTAAATTAGATGTCATCACTAATGCTCAGTGGATAATATTCCAGTTAATTGCTAAATTAGATGTCATCACCAATCCACAGGGGATAATATTCAATTTAATTGTTAAACTAGATGTCATCACGAAAACACAAGGGATAATATTCCAGTTAATTGTTAAATTTGATGTCATCACTAATACACAGGGGATAATATTCCAGTTAATTGTTAAAGTTGATGTCATCACTAATACACAGGGGATAATATTCCGATTAATAGTTAAATTAGATGTCATCACTAATACACAGGGGATAATATTCCAGTTTATTGTTAAATTTGATGTCATCACTAATACACAGGGGATAATATTCCAGTTAATTGTTAAATTAGAAGTCATCACTAATGCACAGGGGATACTTTTTCCGATTTTTTGTTAACTTAGATGTCATCACGAATACACAGGTTATAATATTCCATTTAATTCTTAAATTAGATGTTATCACTAATACACAGTGGTTAATATTCCAGTTAATTGTTAAATTAGATGTCATCACTAATACATAGTGGATAATATTCCAGTTAATTGTTAAATTAGATGTCATCACTGAAACACAGGGGAGAATATTCCAGTTAATTGTTGAATTAGATGTTATGATAAATACACAGGGGATAATATTCCAGTTAATTGTTAAGTTTGATGTCATCACTAATACACAGGATTTAATATTGCAGTTAATTGTTCAATTAGATGTCATCACTAATACACAGCAGATAATATTCCAGTTAATTGTTAAATTAGATGTCATCACCAATACACGGGATGATCAGATTAATTGGTCAATTAGATGTCATCACTAATACACAGGGGAGAATATTCCAGTTAATTGTTGAATTAGATGTTATGACGAATACACAGGGGATAATATTCCGATTAATTGTTAAATTCGATGACATCACTAATGCACAGTGGATAATATTTCAGCTAATTGCTAAATTAGATGTCATCACTAATGCACATGGTATAATATTCCAGTTAATTGTTAAATTAGATGTCATCACTAATACACAGGGGATAATATTCCGATTAATCATTAAATTAGATGTCATCACTAATGCACAGGGGATAATATTCCAGTTAATTGTTAAATTAGATGTCATCACAACTGCACAGGGGATAATCTTCCAGTTAGTTGTTAAATTAGATGTCATCACTAATACACAGGGGATAATATTCCAGTTAATTGTTCAATTAGAAGTCATCACTAATACACAGGGGAATAATATACCTGTTAATTGTTAAATTAGATGTCATCACTAATGCACAGGGGATAATATTCCTGTTAATTGTTAAATTAGATATCATCACTAATACACAGGCAATAATATTCTGATTAATTGTTAAATTAGATGTCGTCACTAATGCACAGGGGATAATATGCCGATTAATTGTTAAATTAGATGTCATCACTAATACGCAGGGGATAATATTCCAGTTAATTGCTAAATTAGATGTCATCACTAATACACAGGCGATAATATTCAAGTTAATTGTTAAATTCGATGTCATCACCAGTACACAGGCGATAATATTCCAGTTATTTGTTAAATTAGATGTCATCACTAATACACAGGTGATAATATTCCATTTAATTGTTAAGTTTGATGTCATCACTTATACACAGGGGCTAATATTCCATTTAGTTGTTAAATTAGATGTCATCACTAATACACAGGTGATAATATTCCGGTTAATTGTGAAATTATATGTCATCACAAATACACAGGGGATAATATTCCGATTAATTGTTAAATTAGTTGTCATCACTAATGCACAGGTGATAATATTCCATTTAATTGTTAAATTAGATGTCATCACTAATACACAGGGGATAACATTCCATTTAATTGTTAAATTAGATGTCATCACAAATACACAGGGGATAATATTGAAATTAATTGTTAAATTATTTGTCATCACTAATGCACAGGTGATAATCTTCCACTTAATTGTTAAAATAGATGTCATCACTAATACACAGGGGATAATATTCCAGTTAATTGTTCAATTAGTTGTCATCACTAATACACAAGGGAATAATATTCCAGTTAATTGTTAAATTAGATGTCATCTCTAATACCCAGGGGATAATATTCCGGTTAATTGTTAAATTAGATGCAATCACATATCTACAGGGTATTGTCTTCATCTTAAATGTTAAATTAGATGTCATCCCGAATACACAGGGGATAACATTCAAGGTAATTGTTAAATTAGATGTCATCAATAATACACAGGGGATAATATTCCAGTTAATTGATCAATTTGAAGTCATCACTAATACACAGGGGATAATATTCCAGTTAATTGTTAAATTGGATGTCATCACTAATACACAGGGGATAATATTCCAGTTAATTGTTAAAGTTGATGTCATCACTAATACACAGGGGATAATGTTCCGATTAATAGTTAAATTAGATGTCATCACTAATACACAGGGGATAATATTCCAGTTTATTGTTAAATTTGATGTCATCACTAATACACAGGGGATAATATTCCAGTTAATTGTTAAATTAGAAGTCATCACTAATGCACAGGGGATACTTTTTCCGATTTTTTGTTAACTTAGATGTCATCACGAATACACAGGTTATAATATTCCATTTAATTCTTAAATTAGATGTTATCACTAATACACAGTGGTTAATATTCCAGTTAATTGTTAAATTAGATGTCATCACTAATACATAGTGGATAATATTCCAGTTAATTGTTAAATTAGATGTCATCACTGAAACACAGGGGAGAATATTCCAGTTAATTGTTGAATTAGATGTTATGACAAATACACAGGGGATAATATTCCAGTTAATTGTTAAGTTTGATGTCATCACTAATACACAGGATTTAATATTGCAGTTAATTGTTCAATTAGATGTCATCACTAATACACAGCAGATAATATTCCAGTTAATTGTTAAATTAGATGTCATCACCAATACACGGGATGATCAGATTAATTGGTCAATTAGATGTCATCACTAATACACAGGGGAGAATATTCCAGTTAATTGTTGAATTAGATGTTATGATGAATACACAGGGGATAATATTCCGATTAATTGTTAAATTCGATGACATCACTAATGCACAGTGGATAATATTCCAGCTAATTGCTAAATTAGATGTCATCACTAATGCACATGGTATAATATTCCAGTTAATTGTTAAATTAGATGTCATCACTAATACACAGGGGATAATATTCCGATTAATCATTAAATTAGATGTCATCACTCATGCACAGGGGATAATATTCCAGTTAATTGTTAAATTAGATGTCATCACAACTGCACAGGGGATAATCTTCCAGTTAGTTGTTAAATTAGATGTCATCACTAATACACAGGGGATAATATTCCAGTTAATTGTTCAATTAGAAGTCATCACTAATACACAGTGGAATAATATACCTGTTAATTGTTAAATTAGATGTCATCACTAATGCACAGGGGATAATATTCCTGTTAATTGTTAAATTAGATATCATCACTAATACACAGGCAATAATATTCTGATTAATTGTTAAATTAGATGTCGTCACTAATGCACAGGGGATAATATTGAAATTAATTGTTAAATTATTTGAAATCACTAATGCACAGGTGATAATCTTCCACTTAATTGTTAAAATAGATGTCATCACTAATACACAGGGGATAATATTCCAGTTAATTGTTCAATTAGTTGTCATCACTAATACACAAGGGAATAATATTCCAGTTAATTGTTAAATTAGATGTCATCTCTAATACCCAGGGGATAATATTCCGGTTAATTGTTAAATTAGATGCAATCACACATCTACAGGGTATTGTCTTCATCTTAAATGTTAAATTAGATGTCATCCCGAATACACAGGGGATAACATTCAAGGTAATTGTTAAATTAGATGTCATCAATAATACACAGGGGATAATATTCCAGTTAATTGATCAATTTGAAGTCATCACGAATACACAGGGGATAATATTCCAGTTAATTGTTAAATTAGATGTCATCACTAATACACAGGGGATAATATTACGATTAATTGTTAAATTAGATGTCATCACTAATACACAGGGGATAATATTCCAGTTAATTGTTAAATTAGATGTTTTCACAAATACACAGGGGATAATATTCCAATTAATTGTGAAATTAGAAGTCATCACTAATGCACAGGTGATAATCTTCCACTTAATTGTTAAAATAGATGTCATCACTAATACACAGGGGATAATATTCCAGTTAATTGTTCAATTAGTTGTCATCACTAATACCCAGGGGATAATATTACGATTAATTGTTAAATTAGATGCAATCACACATCTACAGGGTATTGTCTTCATCTTAAATGTTAAATTAGATGTCATCCCGAATACACAGGGGATAATATTCAAGGTAATTGTTAAATTAGATGTCATCAATAATACACAGGGGATAATATTCCAGTTAATTGATCAATTTGAAGTCATCACTAATACACAGGGGATAATATTCCAGTTAATTGTTAAATTAGATGTCATCACTAATACACAGGGGATAATATTACGATTAATTGTTAAATTAGATGTCATCACTAATACACAGGGGATAATATTCCAGTTAATTGTTAAATTAGATGTTATCACAAATACACAGGGGATAATATTCCAATTAATTGTTAAATTAGAAGTCATCACTAATGCACAGGTGATAATATTCCAGTTAATTGCTCAGTTAGATGTCATCACTAATCCACAGGGGATAATATTCCAGTTAATTGTTAGATTAGATGTCATCACTAATGCACAGGGGATAATGTTCCAGTTAATTGTTAAAATAGATGTCATCACTAATACACAGGGGATAATATTCCAGTTAATTGTTCAATTAGTTGTCATCACTAATACACAAGGGAATAATATTCCAGTTAATTGTTAAATTAAATGTCATAACTAATACACAGGCGATAATATTACGATTAATTGTTAAATTAGATGTCATCACTAATACACAGGGGATAATATTCCAGTTAATTGTTAAATTAGATGTCATCACTAATACACAGGGGATAATATTCCAGTTAATTGTTAAATTAGATGTTATCACAAATACATAGGGGATAATATTCCAATTAATTGTTAAATTAGAAGTCATCACTAATGCACAGGTGATAATATTCCAGTTAATTGCTCAGTTAGATGTCATCACTAATCCACAGGGGATAATATTCCAGTTAATTGTTAAATTAGATGTCATCACTAATGCACAGGGGATAATATTCCAGTTAATTGATAAATTAGATGTCATCACTAATACAAAGGGGATAATATTACGATTAGTTTTTAAGTTAGATGTCATCACTAATACACAGGGGATAATGTTCCAGTTAATTGTTAAATTAGATGTCATCACTAATACACAGGGGATAATATTCCAGTTAATTGTTAAAGTAGATGTTATCACAAATACACAGGGGATAATATTCCAATTAATTGTTAAATTAGAAGTCATCACTAATGCACAGGTGATAATATTCCAGTTAATTGCTCAGTTAGATGTCATCACTAATCCACAAGGGATAATATTCCAGTTAATTGTTAAATTAGATGTCATCACTAATGCACAGGGGATAATATTCCAGTTAATTGTTAAATTAGATGTCATCACTAATACACAGGTGATAATATTCCAGTTAATTGTTAAATTAGATGTCATCACTAATACACAGGCAATAATATTCCGATTAATTGTTAAATTAGATGTCGTCACTAATGCACATGGGATAATATGCCGATTAATTGTTAAATTAGATGTCATCACTAATACACAGGGGATGATCCGATTAATTGTTAAATTAGATATCATCAGTAATACACAGGCGATAATATTCCAGTTAATTGTTAAATTAGATGTCATCACTAATACACAGGGGATAATATTCCATTTAATTGTTAAATTAGATGTCATCACTAATACACAGGTGATAATATTCCAGTTAATTGTTAAATTAGATGTCATCACTAATATACAGGTGATAATATTCCAGTTAATTGTTAAATTAGATGTCATCACTAATACACAGGTGATAATATTCCAGTTAATTGTTAAATTAGATGTCATCACTAATCCACAGGGGATAATATTCCATTTAATTGTTAAATTAGATGTCATCACTAATCCACAGGGGATAATATTCAAGTTAATTGTTAAATTAGATGTCATCACTAATATACAGGGGATAATATTCCAGCTAATTGTTCAATTCGATGTCATCACTAATACACAGGCGATAATATTCCAGTTAATTGTTAAATTTGATGTCATCACTAATACACAGGGGATAATATTCCAGTTAATTGTTAAATTAGATATCATCACTAATACAAAGGCAATAATATTCTGATTAATTGTTAAGTTAGATGTCGTCACGAAAGCACAGGGGATAATATGCCGATTAATTGTTAAATTAGATGTCATCACTAATACACAGGGGATAATATTCCAGTTAATTGTAAAATTAGATGTCATCACTAATCCACAGGGGATAATATTCCATTTAATTGTTAAATTAGATGTCATCACTAATAAACAGGTGATAATATTCCAGTTAATTGCTAAATTAGATGTCATCACTAATACACAGGGGATAATATTCCATTTAATTGTTAAATTAGATGTCATCACTAATAAACAGGTGATAATATTCCAGTTAATTGCTAAATTAGATGTCATCACTAATACACAGGGGATAATATTCCATTTAATTGTTAAATTAGATGTCATCACTAATACACAGGGGATAATATTCCATTTAATTGTTAAATTAGATGTCATCACTAATACACAGGTGATAATATTCCAGTTAATTGCTAAATTAGATGTCATCACTAATCCACAGGGGATAATATTCCAGTTAATTGTTAAATTAGATGTCATCACTAATCCACAGGGGATAATATTCCAGCTAAATGTTAAATTAGATGTCATGACTAATACACAGGGGATAATATTCAAGTTAATTGTTCAATTCGATGCCATCTCTAATACACAGGGGATAATATTCCAGTTAATTGTAAAATTAGATGTCATCACTAATACACAGGGGATAATATTCCGATTAATTGTTAAATTAGATGTCATCACTAATACACAGGGTATAATATTCCAGTTAATTGTTAAATTAGATGTTATCACAAATACACAGGGGATAATATGCCGATTAATTGTTCAATTAGAAGTCATCACTAATACACAGGGGATAATATTCCAGTTAATTGTTCAATTAGTTGTCATCACTAATACACAAGGGAATAATATTCCAGTTAATTGTTAAATTAAATGTCATAACTAATACACAGGGGATAATATTACGATTAATTATTAAATTAGATGTCATCACTAATACACAGGGGATAATATTCCAGTTAATTGTTAAATTAGATGTCATCACTAATACACAGGGGATAATATTCCAGTTAATTGTTAAATTAGATGTTATCACAAATACATAGGGGATAATATTCCAATTAATTGTTAAATTAGATGTCATCACGAATACACAGTGGATAATATTCCGATTAATTGTTAAATTAGATGTCATCACTGATGCACAAGGGATAATATTCCAGTTAATTGTTAAATTTGAAGTCATCACTAATACACAGGGGATAATATTCCAGTTAATTGTTAAATTAGATGTCATCACAAATGCACAGGGGATAATATTCCAGTTAATTGTTAAATTAGATGTCATCACTAATGCACAGGGGATAATATTCCAGTTAATTGTTAAATTAGATGTCATCACTAATACACAGGGGATAATATTACGATTAGTTTTTAAGTTAGATGTCATCACTAATACACAGGGGATAATGTTCCAGTTAATTGTTAAATTAGATGTCATCACTAATACACAGGGGATAATATTCCAGTTAATTGTTAAAGTAGATGTTATCACAAATACACAGGGGATAATATTCCAATTAATTGTTAAATTAGAAGTCATCACTAATGCACAGGTGATAATATTCCAGTTAATTGCTCAGTTAGATGTCATCACTAATCCACAAGGGATAATATTCCAGTTAATTGTTAAATTAGATGTCATCACTAATACACAGGTGATAATATTCCAGTTAATTGTTAAATTAGATGTCATCACTAATGCACAGGTGATAATATTCCAGTTAATTGCTCAGTTAGATGTCATCACTAATCCACAGGGGATAATATTCCAGTTAATTGTTAAATTAGATGTCATCACTAATACACAGGTGATAATATTCCAGTTAATTGTTAAATTAGATGTCATCACTAATACACAGGCAAAAATATTCCGATTAATTGTTAAATTAGATGTCGTCACTAATGCACATGGGATAATATGCCGATTAATTGTTAAATTAGATGTCATCACTAATACACAGGGGATAATATTCCAGTTAATTGCTAAATTAGATGTCATCAGTAATACACAGGCGATAATATTCCAGTTAATTGTTAAATTAGATGTCATCACTAATCCACAGGGGATAATATTCCATTTAATTGTTAAATTAGATGTCATCACTAATACACAGGTGATAATATTCCAGTTAATTGTTAAATTAGATGTCATCACTAATACACAGGCAATAATATTCCGATTAATTGTTAAATTAGATGTCATCACTAATACACAGGGGATAATATTCCAGTTAATTGTTAAATTAGATGTTATCACAAATACATAGGGGATAATATTCCAATTAATTGTTAAATTAGAAGTCATCACTAATGCACAGGTGATAATATTCCAGTTAATTGCTCAGTTAGATGTCATCACTAATCCACAGGGGATAATATTCCAGTTAATTGTTAAATTAGATGTCATCACTAATGCACAGGGGATAATATTCCAGTTAATTGTTAAATTAGATGTCATCACTAATACACAGGGGATGATATTACGATTAGTTTTTAAGTTAGATGTCATCACTAATACACAGGGGATAATGTTCCAGTTAATTGTTAAATTAGATGTCATCACTAATACACAGGGGATAATATTCCAGTTAATTGTTAAAGTAGATGTTATCACAAATACACAGGGGATAATATTCCAATTAATTGTTAAATTAGAAGTCATCACTAATGCACAGGTGATAATATTCCAGTTAATTGCTCAGTTAGATGTCATCACTAATCCACAAGGGATAATATTCCAGTTAATTGTTAAATTAGATGTCATCACTAATGCACAGGGGATAATATTCCAGTTAATTGTTAAATTAGATGTCATCACTAATACACAGGTGATAATATTCCAGTTAATTGTTAAATTAGATGTCATCACTAATACACAGGCAATAATATTCCGATTAATTGTTAAATTAGATGTCGTCACTAATGCACATGGGATAATATGCCGATTAATTGTTAAATTAGATGTCATCACTAATACACAGGGGATGATCCGATTAATTGTTAAATTAGATATCATCACTCATACGCAGGGGATAATATTCCAGTTAATTGCTAAATTAGATGTCATCAGTAATACACAGGCGATAATATTCCAGTTAATTGTTAAATTAGATGTCATCACTAATCCACAGGGGATAATATTCCATTTAATTGTTAAATTAGATGTCATCACTAATACACAGGTGATAATATTCCAGTTAATTGTTAAATTAGATGTCATCACTAATATACAGGTGATAATATTCCAGTTAATTGCTAAATTAGATGTCATCACTAATCCACAGGGGATAATATTCCATTTAATTGTTAAATTAGATGTCATCACTAATCCACAGGGGATAATATTCAAGTTAATTGTTAAATTAGATGTCATCACTAATATACAGGATATAATATTCCAGCTAATTGTTCAATTCGATGTCATCACTAATACACAGGAGATAATATTCCAGTTAATTGTTAAATTTGATGTCATCACTAATACACAGGGGATAATATTCCAGTTAATTGTTAAATTAGATATCATCACTAATACAAAGGCAATAATATTCTGATTAATTGTTAAGTTAGATGTCGTCACGAAAGCACAGGGGATAATATGCCGATTAATTGTTAAATTAGATGTCATCACTAATACACAGGGGATAATATTCCAGTTAATTGTAAAATTAGATGTCATCACTAATCCACAGGGGATAATATTCCATTTAATTGTTAAATTAGATGTCATCACTAATCCACAGGGGATAATATTCCAGCTAAATGTTAAATTAGATGTCATGACTAATACACAGGGGATAATATTCAAGTTAATTGTTCAATTCGATGCCATCTCTAACACACAGGGGATAATATTCCAGTTAATTGTAAAATTAGATGTCATCACTAATACACAGGGGATAATATTCCGATTAATTGTTAAATTAGATGTCATCACTAATACACAGGGTATAATATTCCAGTTAATTGTTAAATTAGATGTTATCACAAATACACAGGGGATAATATGCCGATTAATTGTTCAATTAGAAGTCATCACTAATGCACAGGTGATAATATTCCACTTTATTGCTCAGTTAGATGTCTTCACTAATCCACAGGGGATAATATTCCAGTTAATTGTTAAATTAGATGTCATCACTAATGCACAGGGGATAATATTCCAGTTAAATGTTAAATTAGATGTCATCACTAATACACAGGTGATAATATTCCAGTTAATTGTTAAATTAGATGTCATCACTAATACACAGGGGATAATATTCCAGTTAATTGTTAAATTAGATGTCATCACTAATACATAGGCAATAATATTCCAGTTAATTGTTATATTAGATATCATCACTAATGCACAGGGGATAATATTCCAGTTAATTGTTAAATTAGATGTCATCACTAATACACAGGGGATAATATTACGATTAATTGTTCAATTAGATGTCATCACTAATACACAGGGGATAATGTTCCAGTTAATTGTTAAATTAGATGTCATCACTAATACACAGGGGATAATATTCCAGTTAATTGTTAAATTAGATATCATCACTAATGCACAGGGGATAATATTCCAGTTAATATTTAAATTAGATGTCATCACAAATACACAGTGGACAATATTCCGATTAATTGTTAAATTAGATATCATCACTAATACACATGGGATAATATTACGATTAATTGTTAAATTAGATGTCATCACTAATGCACAGGGGATAATATTCCAGTTAACTGTTAAATTAGATGTCATCACTAATACACAGGTGATAATATTCCAGTTAATTGTTAAATTAGATGTCATCACTAATACACAGGGGATAATATTCCAGTTAATTGTTAAATTAGATATCATCACTAATGCACAGGGGATAATATTCCAGTTAATATTTAAATTAGATGTCATCACAAATACACAGTGGACAATATTCCGATTAATTGTTAAATTAGATATCATCACTAATACACATGGGATAATATTACGATTAATTGTTACATTAGATGTCATCACTAATGCACAGGGGATAATATTAAAGTTAACTGTTAAATTAGATGTCATCACTAATACACAGGTGATAATATTCCAGTTAATTGTTAAATTAGATGTCATCACTAATACACAGGGGATAATATTCCAGTTAATTGTTAAATTAGATATCATCACTAATGCACAGGGGATAATATTCCAGTTAATATTTAAATTAGATGTCATCACAAATACACAGTGGATAATATTCCGATTAATTGTTAAATTAGATGTCATCACTAATGCACAGGGGATAATATTACAGTTAACTGTTAAATTAGATGTCATCACTAATACACAGGTGATAATATTCCAGTTAGTTGCTAAATTAGATGTCATCACTGATACACATTGGATAATATTCCAGTTAATTGTTAAATTAGATGTCATCACTAATACACAGGGGATAATATTCAAGTTAATTGCTAAATTAGATGTCATCACTAATACACAGGGGATAATATTCAAGTTAATTGTTAACTTCGATGTCATCACTAATACACAGGCGATAATATTCCAGTTAATTGTTAAATTGGATGTCATCACTAATACACAGGCGATAATTTTCCAGTTAATTGTTAAATTAGATATCATCACTAATACACAGGGGATAATATTCAAGTTAATTGTTCAATTCGATGTCATCACTAATACACAGGCGATAATATTCCAGTTAATTGTTAAATTTGATGTCATCACTAATGCACAGGGGATAATATTCCAGTTAATTGTTAAATTAGATCTCATTACTAATAGACATGGGGATAATATTCCGATCAATTGTTAAATTTGATGTCATCACTAATACACAGGGGATAATAGTCCAGTTAATTGTTAAATTAGATGTCATCACTAATACACAGGGGATAATTTTCCAGTTAATTGTTCAATTTGATGTCATCACAAATACACAGGGGATAATATTCCGATTAATTGTTAACTTAGAAGTCATCACGAATGCACAGGTAATAATATTCCAGTTAATTGTTTATTAGATGCCATCACTAATACACAGGGGATAATATTCCAGTTAATTGTTTATTAGATGTCATCACTAATGCACAGGGAATATTATTCCAGTTAATTGTTCAATTAGATGTCATCACTAATACACAGGGGAATAATATTCCAGTTAATTGTTTATTAGATGTCATCACTAATACAAAGTGAATAATATTGCAGTTAATTGTTAAATTAGATGTCATCACTAATACACAGGTGCTAATATTCCAGTTAATTGTTAAATTAGATGTCATTACTAATACACATGGGGATAATATTCCGATTAATTGTTAAATTTGATGTCATCACTAATACACAGGTGATAATATTCCAGTTAATTGTTCAATTAGATATCATCACTAATACACAGGTGATAATTTTCCAGTTAATTGTTAAATTTGATGTCATCACTAATACACAAGGGATAATTTTCCAGTTAATTGTTAAATTAGATGTCATCAGAAATACACAGGGGATAATATTCCAGTTAATTGTTAAATTAGATGTCATCACAAATACACAGGGGTTATTATTCCAGTTAATTGTTTATTAGATGTCATCACTAATACACAGGGGTATAATATTCCAGTTAATTGTTCAATTAGATGTCATCACTAATACACAGGGGAATAATATTCAAGGTAATTGTTAAATTAGATGTCATCACTAATACACTGGTGTTAATATTCCAGTTAACTGTTCAATTAGATGTCATCACTAATACACAGGGCAATAATATTCAAGGTAATTGTTAAATTAGATGTCATCACTAATACACTGGTGTTAATATTCCAGTTAACTGTTCAATTAGATCTCATCACTAATACACAGGGCAATAATATTCCAGTTAACTGTTCAATTAGATGTCATCACTAATACACAGGGAATATTATTCCAGTTAATTGTTCAATTAGATGTCATCACTAATACACAGGGGAATAATATTCCAGTTAATTGTTTATTAGATGTCATCACGAATACACAGCGGAATAATATTCCAGTTAATTGTTCAATTAGATGTCATCACTAATACACAGCGGAATAATATTCAAGGTAATTGTTAAATTAGATGTCATCACTAAAACACTGGTGTTAATATTCCAGTTAACTGTTCAATTAGATGTCACCACGAATGCACAGGGGATAATAATCCGGTTAATTGTTAAATTAGATGTCATCACTAATACACAGGGGATAATATTCCATTTAATTGTTAAATTAGATGTTATCACTAATACACAGGGTATAATATTCCAGTGGATTGTTAAATTAGATGTCATCACTAGTACACTGAGTATAATATTCCAGTTAATTGTTAATTTAGATGTCACCACTGGTACACAGGGGATAATATTCCAGTTAATTGTTAAATTAGATGTCATCACTAATACACAGGGGATAATATTCCAGTTAACTGTTCAATTAGATGCCACCACTAACACACTGGGTATAATATTCCAGTTAATTGTTAAATTAGATGTCATCACTGATACACAGGGGATAATATTCCAGTTAATTGTTAAATTAGATGTCATCACTAATAAACTGGTGATAATATTCCAGTTAATTGTTAAATTATATGTCATCACTGATACACAGGGGATAATATTCCAGTTAATTGTTAAATTAGATGTCATCACGAATACACAGGGGATAATATTCCAGTTAATTGTTCAATTAGATGTCATCACTGATACACAGGGGATAATATTCCAGTTAATTGTTAAATTAGATGTCATCACCAATACACAGGTTAAAATATTCCAGTTAATTGTTAAATTAGATGTCATCACTAATACACAGGTGATAATATTCCAGTTAATTGTTAAATTAGATGTAATCACTAATGCACAGGTGATTATATTCCAGTTAATTGTTAAATTAGATGTCACCACTAATGCACAGGGGATAATATTCCAGTTAATTGTTAAATTAGATGTCACCACTAATACACTGGTGTTAATATTCCAGTTAATTGTTCAATTAGATGTCATCACTAATATACAGGGGATAATATTCCAGTTAATTGTTAAATTAGATGAAATCACTTATACACAGGGGTTAATAGTCCAGTTAATTGTTAAATTCGATGTCATCACTAATGCACAGGGGATAATGTTCCAGTTATTTGATCAATTAGAAGTCATCACTAATACACAGGGTATAATATTCCGGTTAATTGTTAAATTAGATGTCATCACTAATACACAGGGGATAATATTCCATTTAATTGTTAAATTAGATGTCACCACTAATACACAGGGTATAATATTCCAGTTAATTGTTAAATTAGATGACATCACTTATCCACAGGGGTTAATATTCCAGTTAATTGTTAAATTAGATGTCATCACTAATGCCCAGGTGATAATCTTCCTGTTAATTGTTAAAATAGATGTCATCACAAACACACAGGGGATAATATTCCGATTAATTGTTAACTTAGAAGTCATCAGTAATGCACAGGGAATAATATTCCAGTTAATTGTTTATTAGATGCCATCACTAATACACAGGGAATTATATTCCTGTTAATTGTTAAATTAGATGTCATCACTAATGCACAGGGAATATTATTCCAGTTAATTGTTCAATTAGATGTTATCACTAATACACAGGGGAATAATATTCCAGTTAATTGTTAAATTCGATGTCATCACTAATACACAGGGGATAATATTCCTGTTAATTGATCAATTAGAAGTCATCACTAATGCACAGGGGATAATATTCCTTTTAATTTTTAAATTAGATGTCATCACTAATACACAGGGGATAATATTCAAGGAAATTGTTAAATTAGATGTCATCACTAATACACTGGTGTTAATATTCCAGTTAACTGTTCAATTAGATGTCATCACTAATACACAGGGCAATAATATTCCAGTTAATTGTTAAATTAGATGTCATCACGAATGCACAGGGAATATTATTCCAGTTAATTGTTCAATTAGATGTCATCACTAATACACAGGGGAATAATATTCCAGTTAATTGTTTATTAGATGTCATCACGAATACACAGCGGAATAATATTCCAGTTAATTGTTCAATTAGATGTCATCACTAATACACAGGGGAATAATATTCAAGGCAATTGTTAAATTAGATGTCATCACTAAAACACTGGTGTTAATATTCCAGTTAACTGTTCAATTAGATGTCACCACGAATGCACAGGGGATAATAATCCAGTTAATTGATCAATTAGATGTCATCACTAATACACAGGGGATAATATTCCGGTTAATTGTTAAATTAGATGTCATCACTAATACACAGGGGATAATATTCCATTTAATTGTTAAATTAGATGTCATCACTAATACACAGGGTATAATATTCCAGTGGATTGTTAAATTAGATGTCATCACTAGTACACTGGGTATAATATTCCAGTTAATTGTTAAATTAGATGTCACCACTAATACACAGGGTATAATATTCCAGTTAATTGTTAAATTAGATGACATCACTTATCCACAGGGGGTAATATTCCAGTTAATTGTTAAATTAGATGTCATCACTAATGCCCAGGTGATAATCTTCCTGTTAATTGTTAAAATAGATGTCATCACAAACACACAGGGGATAATATTCCGATTAATTGTTAACTTAGAAGTCATCAGTAATGCACAGGGAATAATATTCCAGTTAATTGTTTATTAGATGCCATCACTAATACACAGGGAATTATATTCCTGTTAATTGTTAAATTAGATGTCATCACTAATGCACAGGGAATATTATTCCAGTTAATTGTTCAATTAGATGTTATCACTAATACACAGGGGAATAATATTCCAGTTAATTGTTAAATTCGATGTCATCACTAATACACAGGGGATAATATTCCTGTTAATTGATCAATTAGAAGTCATCACTAATGCACAGGGGATAATATTCCTTTTAATTTTTAAATTAGATGTCATCACTAATACACAGGGGATAATATTCAAGGAAATTGTTAAATTAGATGTCATCACTAATACACTGGTGTTAATATTCCAGTTAACTGTTCAATTAGATGTCATCACTAATACACAGGGCAATAATATTCCAGTTAATTGTTAAATTTAATGTCATCACGAATGCACAGGGAATATTATTCCAGTTAATTGTTCAATTAGATGTCATCACTAATACACAGGGGAATAATACTCCAGTTAATTGTTTATTAGATGTCATCACGAATACACAGCGGAATAATATTCCAGTTAATTGTTCAATTAGATGTCATCACTAATACACAGGGGAATAATATTCAAGGCAATTGTTAAATTAGATGTCATCACTAAAACACTGGTGTTAATATTCCAGTTAACTGTTCAATTAGATGTCACCACGAATGCACAGGGGATAATAATCCAGTTAATTGATCAATTACATGTCATCACTAATACACAGGGGATAATATTCCGGTTAATTGTTAAATTAGATGTCATCACTAATACACAGGGGATAATATTCCATTTAATTGTTAAATTAGATGTCATCACTAATACACAGGGTATAATATTCCAGTGGATTGTTAAATTAGATGTCATCACTAGTACACTGGGTATAATATTCCAGTTAATTGTTAAATTAGATGTCACCACTAATACACAGGGTATAATATTCCAGTTAATTGTTAAATTAGATGACATCACTTATCCACAGGGGGTAATATTCCAGTTAATTGTTAAATTAGATGTCATCACTAATGCCCAGGTGATAATCTTCCTGTTAATTGTTAAAATAGATGTCATCACAAACACACAGGGGATAATATTCCGATTAATTGTTAACTTAGAAGTCATCACTAATGCACAGGGCATAATATTCCAGTTAATTGTTTATTAGATGCCATCACTAATACACAGGGAATTATATTCCAGTTAATTGTTAAATTAGCTTTCATCACTAATGCACAGGGAATATTATTCCAGTTAATTGTTCAATTAGATGTTATCACTAATACACAGGGGAATAATATTCCAGTTAATTGTTTATTAGATGTCATCACTAATACACAGTGAATACTATTGCAGTTAATTGTTAAATTAGATGCATTCACACATCTACAGGGTATTGTCTTCATCTTAAATGTTAAATTAGATGTCATCCCCAATACACAGGGAGCAATATTCTCGTTAATTTTTACATTAGATGCCATCACTAATACACAGGTGATAATATTCAAGGTAATTGTTAAATTCGATGTCATCACTAATACACAGGGGATAATATTCCTGTTAATTGATCAATTAGAAGTCATCACTAATGCACAGGGGATAATATTCCTTTTAATTTTTAAATTAGATGTCATCACTAATACACAGGGGATAATATTCACGGTAATTGTTAAATTCGATGTCATCACTAATACACTGGTGTTAATATTCCAGTTAACTGTTCAATTAGATGTCATCACTAATACACAGGGCAATAATATTCCAGTTAATTGTTAAATTAGATGTCATCACGAATGCTCAGGGAATATTATTCCAGTTAATTGTTCAATTAGATGTCATCACTAATACACAGGGGAATAATATTCCAGTTAATTGTTTATTAGATGTCATCACGAATACACAGCGGAATAATATTCCAGTTAATTGTTCAATTAGATGTCATCACTAATACACAGGGGAATAATATTCAAGGTAATTGTTAAATTAGATGTCATCACTAATACACTGGTGTTAATATTCCAGTTAACTGTTCAATTAGATGTCACCACGAATGCACAGGGGATAATAATCCAGTTAATTGATCAATTAGATGTCATCACTAATACACAGGGGATAATATTCCGGTTAATTGTTAAATTAGATGTCATCCCTAATACACAGGTGATAATATTCCAGTTAATTGTTAAATTAGATGTCACCACGAATGCACAGGGGATAATAATCCAGTTAATTGATCAATTAGATGTCATCACTAATACACAGGGGATAATATTCCATTTAATTGTTAAATTAGATGTCATCACTAATACACAGGGTATAATATTCCAGTGGATTGTTAAATTAGATGTCATCACTAGTACACTGGGTATAATATTCCAGTTAATTGTTAAATTAGATGTCACCACTGGTACACAGGGGATAATATTCCAGTTAATTGTTAAATTAGATGTCATCACTAATACACAGGGGATAATATTCCAGTTAACTGTTCAATTAGAGGCCACCACTAACACACTGGGTATAATATTCCAGTTAATTGTTAAATTAGATGTCATCACTGATACACAAGGGATAATATTCCAGTTAATTGTTAAATTAGATGTCATCACTAATAAACTGGTGATAATATTCCAGTTAATTGTTAAATTAGATGTCATCACTAATACACAGTTGATAATATTCCAGTTAATTGTTAAATTAGATGTCATCACGAATACACAGGGGATAATATTCCAGTTAATTGTTCAATTAGATGTCATCACTGATACACAGGGTATAATATTCCAGTTAATTGTTAAATTAGATGTCATCACTAATACACAGGGGATAATATTCCAGTTAATTGTTCAGTTAGATGTCATCACTGATACACAGGGGATAATATTCCAGTTAATTGTTAAATTAGATGTCATCACGAATACACAGGGGATAATATTCCAGTTAATTGTTCAATTAGATGTCATCACTGATACACAGGGGATAATATTCCAGTTAATTGTTAAATTAGATGTCATCACTAATACACAGGGGATAATATTCCTGTTAATTGATCAATTAGAAGTCATCACTAATGCACAGGGGATAATATTCCTTTTAATTTTTAAATTAGATGTCATCACTAATACACAGGGGATAATATTCAAGGTAATTGTTAAATTAGATGTCATCACTAAAACACTGGTGTTAATATTCCAGTTAACTGTTCAATTAGATGTCACCACGAATGCACAGGGGATAATAATCCAGTTAATTGATCAATTACATGTCATCACTAATACACAGGGGATAATATTCCGGTTAATTGTTAAATTAGATGTCATCACTAATACACAGGGGATAATATTCCATTTAATTGTTAAATTAGATGTCATCACTAATACACAGGGTATAATATTCCAGTGGATTGTTAAATTAGATGTCATCACTAGTACACTGGGTATAATATTCCAGTTAATTGTTAAATTAGATGTCACCACTAATACACAGGGTATAATATTCCAGTTAATTGTTAAATTAGATGACATCACTTATCCACAGGGGGTAATATTCCAGTTAATTGTTAAATTAGATGTCATCACTAATGCCCAGGTGATAATCTTCCTGTTAATTGTTAAAATAGATGTCATCACAAACACACAGGGGATAATATTCCGATTAATTGTTAACTTAGAAGTCATCACTAATGCACAGGGCATAATATTCCAGTTAATTGTTTATTAGATGCCATCACTAATACACAGGGAATTATATTCCAGTTAATTGTTAAATTAGCTTTCATCACTAATGCACAGGGAATATTATTCCAGTTAATTGTTCAATTAGATGTTATCACTAATACACAGGGGAATAATATTCCAGTTAATTGTTTATTAGATGTCATCACTAATACACAGTGAATACTATTGCAGTTAATTGTTAAATTAGATGCATTCACACATCTACAGGGTATTGTCTTCATCTTAAATGTTAAATTAGATGTCATCCCCAATACACAGGGAGCAATATTCTCGTTAATTTTTACATTAGATGCCATCACTAATACACAGGTGATAATATTCAAGGTAATTGTTAAATTCGATGTCATCACTAATACACAGGGGATAATATTCCTGTTAATTGATCAATTAGAAGTCATCACTAATGCACAGGGGATAATATTCCTTTTAATTTTTAAATTAGATGTCATCACTAATACACAGGGGATAATATTCACGGTAATTGTTAAATTCGATGTCATCACTAATACACTGGTGTTAATATTCCAGTTAACTGTTCAATTAGATGTCATCACTAATACACAGGGCAATAATATTCCAGTTAATTGTTAAATTAGATGTCATCACGAATGCTCAGGGAATATTATTCCAGTTAATTGTTCAATTAGATGTCATCACTAATACACAGGGGAATAATATTCCAGTTAATTGTTTATTAGATGTCATCACGAATACACAGCGGAATAATATTCCAGTTAATTGTTCAATTAGATGTCATCACTAATACACAGGGGAATAATATTCAAGGTAATTGTTAAATTAGATGTCATCACTAATACACTGGTGTTAATATTCCAGTTAACTGTTCAATTAGATGTCACCACGAATGCACAGGGGATAATAATCCAGTTAATTGATCAATTAGATGTCATCACTAATACACAGGGGATAATATTCCGGTTAATTGTTAAATTAGATGTCATCCCTAATACACAGGTGATAATATTCCAGTTAATTGTTAAATTAGATGTCACCACGAATGCACAGGGGATAATAATCCAGTTAATTGATCAATTAGATGTCATCACTAATACACAGGGGATAATATTCCATTTAATTGTTAAATTAGATGTCATCACTAATACACAGGGTATAATATTCCAGTGGATTGTTAAATTAGATGTCATCACTAGTACACTGGGTATAATATTCCAGTTAATTGTTAAATTAGATGTCACCACTGGTACACAGGGGATAATATTCCAGTTAATTGTTAAATTAGATGTCATCACTAAGACACAGGGGATAATATTCCAGTTAACTGTTCAATTAGATGCCACCACTAACACACTGGGTATAATATTCCAGTTAATTGTTAAATTAGATGTCATCACTGATACACAGGGGATAATATTCCAGTTAATTGTTAAATTAGATGTCATCACTAATAAACTGGTGATAATATTCCAGTTAATTGTTAAATTAGATGTCATCACTAATACACAGTTGATAATATTCCAGTTAATTGTTAAATTAGATGTCATCACGAATACACAGGGGATAATATTCCAGTTAATTGTTCAATTAGATGTCATCACTGATACACAGGGGATAATATTCCAGTTAATTGTTAAATTAGATGTCATCACTAATACACAGGGGATAATATTCCAGTTAATTGTTCAGTTAGATGTCATCACTGATACACAGGGGATAATATTCCAGTTAATTGTTAAATTAGATGTCATCACGAATACACAGGGGATAATATTCCAGTTAATTGTTCAATTAGATGTCATCACTGATACACAGGGGATAATATTCCAGTTAATTGTTAAATTAGATGTCATCACTAATACACAGGGGATAATATTCCTGTTAATTGATCAATTAGAAGTCATCACTAATGCACAGGGGATAATATTCCTTTTAATTTTTAAATTAGATGTCATCACTAATACACAGGGGATAATATTCAAGGTAATTGTTAAATTAGATGTCATCACTAATACACTGGTGTTAATATTCCAGTTAACTGTTCAATTAGATGTCACCACTAATGCACAGGGGATAATAATCCAGTTAATTGATCAATTAGATGTCATCACTAATACACAGGGGATAATATTCCGGTTAATTGTTAAATTAGATGTCATCACTAATACACAGGGGTTAATATTCCATTTAATTGTTAAATTAGATGTCATCACTAATACACAGGGTATAATATTCCAGTTGATTGTTAAATTAGATGTCATCACTAATACACAGGGGATAATATTCCAGTTAATTGTTAAATTAGATGTCACCACTAATACACAGGGGTTAAAATTCCAGTTAAATGTTAATTTAGATGTCATCACTAATACACAGGGGACAATATTCCAGTTAATTGTTAAATTAGATGTCACCACTAATACACAGGGGATAATATTCCAGTTAATGGTTCAATTAGATGTCACCACTAATGCACAGGGGATAATATTCCTGTTAATTGCTAAATTAGATGTCACCACTAATACACGGGGTATAATATTCCAGTTAATTGTTAAATTAGATGTCTCCACTTGTACACAGGGGATAATATTCCAGTTAATTGTTAAATTAGATGTCATCACTAATACACAGGGGATAATATTCCAGTTAATTGTTCAATTGGATGCCACTACTAATCCACTGGGTATAATATTCCAGTTAATTGTTAAATTAGATGTCAACACGAATACACTGGTGTTAATATTCCAGTTAATTGTTGAATTAGATGTCACCACTAATGCACAGGGGATAATATTCCAGTTAATTGTTAAATTAGATGTCACCACTAATACACTGGTGTTAATATTCCAGTTAATTGTTCAATTAGATGTCATCACTAATATACAGGGGATAATATTCCATTTAATTGTTAAATTAGATGTCACCACTAATACACAGGGTATAATATTCCAGTTAATTGTTAAATTAGATGTCATCACAAATACACAGGGGATAATATTCCGATTAATTGTTAAATTAGATGTCATCACTGATACACTGGATAATATTCCAGTTAATTGTTAAATTAGATGTCACCACTAATACACAGGGGATAATATTCAAGGTAATTGTTAAATTAGATGTCATCACTAATACACTGGTGTTAATATTCCAGTTAACTGTTCAATTAGATGTCACCACTAATGCACAGGGGATAATATTCCGGTTAATTGTTAAATTAGATGTCATCACTAATACACAGGGGATAATATTCCATTTAATTGTTAAATTAGATGTCATCACTAATACACAGGGTATAATATTCCAGTTGATTGTTAAATTAGATGTCATCACTAATACACAGGGGATAATATTCCAGTTAATTGTTAAATTAGATGTCACTGCTAATACACAGGGTTTAATATTCCAGTTAATTGTTAAATTAGATGTCATCACTAATACACAGGGGATAATATTCAATTTAATTGTTAAATTAGATGTCATCACTAATACACAGGGGATAATATTCCAGTTAATTGTTAAATTAGATGTCACCACTAATACACAGGGGTTAATATTCCTGTTAATGGTTCAATTAGATGTCACCACTAATGCACAGGGGATAATATTCCTGTTAATTGTTAAATTAGATGTCACCACTAATAGACTGGGTATAATATTCCAGTTAATTGTTAAATTAGATGTCTCCACTAGTACACAGGGGATAATATTCCAGTTAATTGTTAAATTAGATGTCATCACTAATACACAGGGGATAATATTCCAGTTAATTGTTCAATTAGATGCCACCACTAATACACTGGGTATAATATTCCAGTTAATTGTTAAATTAGATGTCATCACTAATACACAGGGGATAATATTCCAGTTAATTGTTAAATTAGATTTCATCACTAATACACAGGGGATAATATTCCAGTTAATTGTTCAATTAGATGTCACCACTAATTCACTGGGTATAATATTCCAGTTAATTGTTAAATTAGATGTAATCACTAATGCACAGGGGATAATAGTCCAGTTAATTGTTAAATTAGATGTCATCACTAATACACAGGGGATAATATTCAAGGTAATTGTTAAATTAGATGTCATCACTAATACATTGCTGTTAATATTCCAGTTAACTGTTCAATTAGATGTCACCACTAATGCACAGGGGATAATATTCCAGTTATTTGATCAATTAGAAGTCATCACTAATACACAGGGTATAATATTCCGGTTAATTGTTAAATTAGATGTCATCACTAATACACAGGGGATAATATTCCATTTAATTGTTAAATTAGATGTCACCACTAATACACAGGGTATAATATTCCAGTTAATTGTTAAATTAGATGACATCACTGATACACAGGGGTTAATATTCCAGTTAATTGTTAAATTACAGTTCATCACTAATACACAGGGGATAATATGCCGATTAATTGTTAAATTAGATGTCCTCACTAAAACACAGGGGATGATCCGATTAATTGTTAAATTGGATGTCATCACTAATACACAGGCGATAATATTCCAGTTAATTGTTAAATTGGATGTCATCACTAATACACAGGCGATAATATTCCAGTTAATTGTTAAATTAGATATCATCACTAATACACAGGTGATAATATTCCAGTTAATTGTTAAATTAGATATCATCACTAATACACAGGGGATAATATTCAAGTTAATTGTTCAATTCGATGTCATCACTAATACACAGGCGATAATATTCCAGTTAATTGTTAAATTTGATGTCATCACTAATACACAGGCGATAATATTCCAGTTAATTGTTCAATTCGATGTCATCACTAATACACAGGCGATAATATTCCAGTTAATTGTTAAATTTGATGTCATCACTAATACACAGGCGATAATATTCCAGTTAATTGTTCAATTCGATGTCATCACTAATACACAGGTGATAATATTCCAGTTAATTGTTAAATTACATGTCATTACTCATACACATGGGGATAATATTCCGATTAATTGTTAAATTTGATGTCATCACTAATACACAGGGGATAATATTCCAGTTAATTGTTAAATTAGATGTCATCACTAATACACAGGGGATAATTTTCCAGTTAATTGTTAAATTAGATGTCATCACTAATACACAAGGGATAATTTTCCAGTTAATTGTTAAATTAGATGTCATCACAAATACACAGGGGATAATATTCCGATTAATTTTTAAATTTGTTGTCATCACTGATGCCCAGGTGATAATCTTCCAGTTAGTTGTTAAAATAGATGTCATCATAAATACACAGGGGATAATATTCCGATTAATTGTTAACTTAGAAGTCATCACTAATGCACAGGGAATAATATTCCAGTTAATTGTTTATTCGATGCCATCACTAATACACAGGGAATTATATTCCAGTTAATTGTTAAATTAGATGTCATCACTAATGCACAGGGAATATTATTCCAGGGCAAGTGATAGAGCTGTTGGTGGGCGAGCACTTTGGAGATAGTGATCACAATTCTGTAGCATTCACTGTGGTAATGGAGAGGGATAGGTATGTGCAACAGGGCAAGGTTTACAATTGGGGGAAGGGTAGATATGATGCTGTCAGGCAGGAACTGAGGAGCATAAGCTGGGAGCATATGCTGGCAGGGAAGGGCACGGTCGAAATGTGGAACTTTTTCAAGGAGCAGATAGTAGGGGCCATTGATAAGCATGTCCCTGTCAGACAGGGAAGGGATGGTCATGTGAGGGAACCGTGGTTGACAAGAGAGGTTGAGAGTCTTGTTAGGAAGAAGAAGGATGCGTATATAAGGTTGAGGAAAAAGGGCACAGGCATAGCTCTGGAGGGATACAAGATGGCCAGGAAGGATCTGAAGAAAGGGATTAGGAGAGCTAAGAGAGGGCATGAAAAATGCTTGGCGGGTAGGATAAAAGAAAACCCCAAGGCCTTTTACGCGTATGTCAGAAATATGAGGATGACTAGGGGGACCGTAGGTCCGGTCAAGGACAATAGCGGGAGACTGTGTGTTGAGCCGGAAGAGATAAGTGAGGTTTTGAATGAGTACTTCTCTTCGGTATTTACGAATGAGAAGGGGTGTATTACTGAAGAGGACGGTGTGAAACAGACTGGTAAGCTCGAGGAAGTGCTCGTTAGGAGGGAAGATGTGTTGGGGTTTTTGAATAACTTGAAGATAGACAAGTCTCCCGGGCCTGACGGGGTATATCCAAGGATGTTATGGGAAGCAAGGGATGAAATTGCAGAGCCGCTGGCAATGATCTTTTCATCTTCTCTGTTGACGGGGGTGGTACCAGGTGATTGGAGGGTGGCAAATGTTGTGCCCCTGTTCAAGAAAGGGAATAGGAACAACCCTGGGAATTACAGGCCAGTTAGTCTTACTTCGGTGGTAGGCAAGTTGATGGAAAAGGTGCTGAGGGATAGGATTTCTGAGCATCTGGAAAGACACTGCTTGATTCGGGACAGTCAGCACGGTTTTGTGAGGGGTAGGTCTTGCCTCACAAGCCTGATTGAATTCTTTGAGCAGGTGACCAAGCAAGTGGATGAGGGTAAACCAGTGGATGTGGTGTACATGGATTTTAGTAAGGCATTTGATAAGGTCCCCCATGGTAGACTTATGGAGAAAGTCAGGAGGCATGGGATAGTGGGGAATGTGGCCAGTTGGATTAAGAATTGGCTAACTGATAGAAGGCAGAGAGTGGTCTTAGATGGTAAATACTCAGCCTGGAGCCCAGTTACCAGTGGCGTGCCACAGGGATCAGTTCTGGGTCCTCTCCTGTTTGTGATTTTTATTAACGACTTGGATGAGGAAGTCGAAGGGTGGGTCAGTAAATTTGCAGATTATACAAAGGTTGGTGGAGTTGTGGATACCGAGGAGGGCTATTGTCGTCTGCAAAGGGACTTGGATAGGTTGCAGTGCTGGGCTGAAAAGTGGCAGATGGAGTTTAACCCTGAAAAGTGTGAGGTCGTCCATTTTGGAAGGACAAACACGAATGCAAAATACTGGGTTAACGGTAGGGTTCTTGGGCATGTGGAGGAGCAGAGAGACCTTGGGGTCTATGTGCATAGATCGTTGAAAGTTGCAACTCAAGTGGATAGGGCTGTGAAGAAGGCATATGGGGTGTTAGCGTTCATTAGCAGAGGGATTGAATTTAAGAGCCGTGAGGTGATGATGCAGCTGTACAGGACCTTGGTAAGGCCTCATTTGGAGTACTGTGTGCAGTTCTGGTACCCTCATTTTAGGAAGGATGTGGAAGCCTTGGAGAGGGTGCAGAGGAGATTTACCAGGATGTTGCCTGGAATGGAGAATAAGTCTTACGAGGAAAGGCTGAACATTCTAGGCCTCTTCTCATTAGAACGGAGAAGGATGAGGAGTGACATGATAGAGGTTTATAAGATGATCAGGGGAATAGATAGGGTAGACAGTCAGAAACTTTTTCCCCGGGTGGAGCAAAGCGTTACAAGGGGTCATAAATTTAAGGTGAAGGGTGGGAGATATAAGGGGGATGTCAGGGGAAGGTTCTTTACCCAGAGAGTGGTCGGGGCATGGAATGCCTTGCCTGGGGAAGTTGTTGAGTCAGAAACTTTAGGGACTTTCAAACGGCTTTTAGATAGGTATATGGATAAAGGAGAATGATGGGGTATAGATTAAATTGTCCTTGACAGAGGACAAAGGATCGGCACAACATCGTGGGCCGAAGGGCCTGTTCTGTGCTGTATTTTTCTATGTTCTATGTTCTATGTTCTAATTGTTCAATTAGATGTCATCACTAATACACAGGGGATAATATTCCAGTTAATTGATCAATTAGAAGTCATCACGAATGCACAGGGGATAATATTCCTTTTAATTGTTAAATTAGATGTCATCACTAATACACAGGGGATAATATACAAGGTAATTGTTAAATTAGATGACATCACTAATACACTGGTGTTAATATTCCAGTTAACAGTTCAATTAGATATCATCACTAATACACAGGGGATAATATTCCAGTTAATTGTTAAATTAGATGTCATTACTAATACACATGGGGATAATATTCCGATTAATTGTTAAATTTGATTTCATCACTAATACACAGGGGATAATATTCAGATTAATTGTTAAATTAGATGTCATCACTAATACACAAGGGATAATTTTCCAGTTAATTGTTAAATTAGATGTCATCACAAATACACAGGGGATAATATTCCAGTTAATTGTTAAATTAGATATCATCACTAATACACAGGTGATAATATGCCAGTTAATTGTTAAATTAGATATCATCACTAATACACAGGAGATAGTATTCCGATTAATTTTTAAATTTGTTGTCATCACTAATACACAGGGGATAATATTCCGATTAATTGTTAACTTAGAAGTCATCACAAATGCACAGGGAATAATATTCCAGTTAATTGTTAAATTAGATGTCATCACTAATACACAGGGGATAATATTCCGATTAATTGTTAACTTAGAAGTCATCACTAATGCACAGGGGAATAATATTGCAGTTAATTGTTAAATTAGATGCATTCACAAATCTACAGGGTATTGTCTTCATCTTAAATGTTAAATTAGATGTCATCCCCAATACACAGGGAGTAATATTCTCGTTAATTGTTACATTAGATGCCATCACTAATACACAGGGGATAATATTCAAGGTAATTGTTAAATTAGATGTCATCACTAATACACAGGGGATAATATTCCTGATAATTGATCAATTAGAAGTCATCACTAATGCACAGGGGATAATATTCCTTTTAATTGTTAAATTAGATGTCATCACTAATACACAGGGGATAATATTCAAGGTAATTGTTAAATTAGACGTCATCACTAATACACTGGTGTTAATATTCCAGTTAACTGTTCAATTAGATGTCACCACTAATGCACAGGGGATAATAATCCAGTTAATTGATCAATTAGATGTCATCACTAATACACAGGGGATAATATTCCGGTTAATTGTTAAATTAGAAGTCATCACTAATACACAGGTGATAATATTCCATTTAATTGTTAAATTAGATGTCATCACTAATACACAGGGGATAATATTCCAGTTAATTGTTAAATTAGATGTCACCACTGATACACAGGGGTTAATATTCCTGTTAATTGTTAAATTAGATGTCATCACTAATACACAGGGGATAATATTCCAGTTAATGGTTCAATTAGATGTCACCACTAATGCACAGGGGATAATATTCCTGTTAATTGTTAAATTAGATGTCACCACTGATACACTGGGTATAATATTACAGTTAATTGTTCAAATAGATGTCACCACTAGTACACAGGGGATAATATTCCAGTTAATTGATAAATTAGATGTCATCACTAATACACAGGGGATAATATTCCAGTTAATTGTTCAATTAGATGCCACCACTAACACACTGGGTATAATATTCCAGTTAATTGTTAAATTAGATGTCATCACTAATACACAGGGGATAATATTCCAGTTAATTGTTAAATTAGATGTCATCACTAATACACAGGGTATAATATTCCAGTTAATTTTTCAATTAGATGTCACCACTAATGCACAGGTGATAATATTCCAGTTAATTGTTAAATTAGATGACACCACGAATACACTGGTGTTAATATTCCAGTTAATTGTTAAATTAGATGTCACCACTAATACACTGGTGTTAATATTCCAGTTAATTGTTCAATTAGATGTCATCACTAATATACAGGGGATAATATTCCAGTTAATTGTTAAATTAGATGAAATCACTTATGCACAGGGGTTAATAGTCCAGTTAATTGTTAAATTCGATGTCATCACTAATACATTGGTGTTAATATTCCAGTTAACTGTTCAATTAGATGTCACCACTAATGCACAGGGGATAATATTCCAGTTATTTGATCAATTAGAAGTCATCACTAATACACAGGGTATAATATTCCGGTTAATTGTTAAATTAGATGTCATCACTAATACACATGGGATAATATTCCATTTAATTGTTAAATTTGATTTCATCACTAATACACAGGGGATAATATTCCGATTAATTGTTAAATTAGATGTCATCACTAATACACAAGGGATAATTTTCCAGTTAATTGTTAAATTAGATATCATCACAAATACACAGGGGATAATATTCCAGTTAATTGTTAAATTAGATATCATCACTAATACACAGGGGATAGTATTCCGATTAATTTTTAAATTTGTTGTCATCACTAATACACAGGGGATAATATTCCGATTAATTGTTAACTTAGAAGTCATCACTAATGCACAGGGAATAATATTCCAGTTAATTGTTAAATTAGATGTCATCACTAATACACAGGGGATAATTTTCCGATTAATTGTTAACTTAGAAGTCATCACTAATGCACAGAGGAATAATATTCCAGTTAATTGTTTATTCGATGCCATCACTAATACACAGTGAATAATATTGCAGTTAATTGTTAAATTAGATGTCATCACTAATGCACAGGGAATATTATTCCAGTTAATTGTTAAATTAGATGTCATCACTAATACACAGGGGAATAATATTCCAGTTAATTGTTTATTAGATTTCATCACTAATACACAGTGAATAATATTGCAGTTAATTGTTAAATTAGATGCATTCGCACATCTACAGGGTATTGTCTTCATCTAAAATCTTAAATTAGATGTCATCCCCAATACACAGGGAGTAATATTCTCGTTAATTGTTACATTAGATGCCATCACTAATACACAGGGGATAATATTCAAGGTAATTGTTAAATTAGATGTCATCACTAATACACAGGGGATAATATTCCTGTTAATTGATCAATTAGAAGTCATCACTAATGCACAGGGGATAATATTCCTTTTAATTGTTAAATTAGATGTCATCACTAATACACAGGGGATAATATTCAAGGTAATTGTTAAATTAGACGTCATCACTAATACACTGGTGTTAATATTCCAGTTAACTGTTCAATTAGATGTCACCACTAATGCACAGGGGATAATAATCCAGTTAATTGATCAATTAGATGTCATCACTAATACACAGGGGATAATATTCCGGTTAATTGTTAAATTAGATGTCATCACTAATACACAGGGGATAATATTCCATTTAATTGTTAAATTAGATGTCATCACTAATACACAGGGTATAATATTCCAGTTGATTGTTAAATTAGATGTCATCACTATTACACAGGGGATAATATTCCAGTTAATTGTTAAATTAGATGTCACCACTGATACACAGGGGTTAATATTCCATTTAATTGTTAAATTAGATGTCATCACTAATACACAGGGTATAATATTCCAGTTGATTGTTAAATTAGATGTCATCACTATTACACAGGGTATAATATTCCAGTTGATTGTTAAATTAGATGTCATCACTATTACACAGGGGATAATATTCCAGTTGATTGTTAAATTAGATGTCATCACTATTACACAGGTGATAATATTCCTGTGAATTGTTAAATTAGATGTCATCACTAATACACAGGGGATAATATTCCAGTTAATGGTTCAATTAGATGTCACCACTAATGCACAGGGGATAATATTCCTGTTAATTGCTAAATTAGATGTCACCACTAATACACGGGGTATAATATTCCAGTTAATTGTTAAATTAGATGTCTCCACTTGTACACAGGGGATAATATTCCAGTTAATTGTTAAATTAGATGTCATCACTAATACACAGGGGATAATATTCCAGTTAATTGTTCAATTAGATGCCACTACTAATCCACTGGGTATAATATTCCAGTTAATTGTTAAATTAGATGTCACCACGAATACACTGGTGTTAATATTCCAGTTAATTGTTGAATTAGATGTCACCACTAATGCACAGGGGATAATATTCCAGTTAATTGTTAAATTAGATGTCACCACTAATACACTGGTGTTAATATTCCAGTTAATTGTTCAATTAGATGTCATCACTAATATACAGGGGATAATATTCCAGTTAATTGTTAAATTCGATGTCATCACAAATACAAAGGGGATAATATTCAAGGTAATTGTTAAATTAGATGTCATCAATAATACACAGGGGAATAATATTCAAGGTAATTGTTAAATTAGATGTCATCACTAATACATTGGTGTTAATATTCCAATTAACTGTTCAATTAGATGTCACCACTAATGCACAGGGGATAATATTCCAGTTATTTGATCAATTAGAAGTCATCACTAATACACAGGGTATAATATTCCGGTTAATTGTTAAATTAGATGTCATCACTAATACACAGGGGATAATATTCCATTTAATTGTTAAATTAGATGTCACCACTAATACACAGGGTATAATATTCCAGTTAATTGTTAAATTAGATGTCATCACAAATACACAGGGGATAATATTCCGATTAATTGTTAAATTAGATGTCATCACTGATACACTGGATAATATTCCAGTTAATTTTTAAATTAGATGTCTCCACTAATACACAGGGGATAATATTCAAGGTAATTGTTAAATTAGATGTCATCACTAATACACTGGTGTTAATATTCCAGTTAACTGTTCAATTAGATGTCACCACTAATGCACAGGGGATAATATTCCGGTTAATTGTTAAGTTAGATGTCATCACTAATACACAGGGGATAATATTCCATTTAATTGTTAAATTAGATGTCATCACTAATACACAGGGTATAATATTCCAGTTGATTGTTAAATTAGATGTCATCACTAATACACAGGGGATAATATTCCAGTTAATTGTTAAATTAGATGTCACTGCTAATACACAGGGGTTAATATTCCAGTTAATTGTTAAATTAGATGTCATCACTAATACACAGGGGATAATATTCAATTTAATTGTTAAATTAGATGTCATCACTAATACACAGGGGATAATATTCCAGTTAATTGTTAAATTAGATGTCACCACTAATACACAGGGGTTAATATTCCAGTTAATGGTTCAATTAGATGTCACCACTAATGCACAGGGGATAATATTCCTGTTAATTGTTAAATTAGATGTCACCACTAATACACTGGTTATAATATTCCAGTTAATTGTTAAATTAGATGTCTCCACTAGTACACAGGGGATAATATTCCAGTTAATTGTTAAATTAGATGTCATCACTAATACACAGGGGATAATATTCCAGTTAATTGTTAAATTAGATGTCATCACTAATACACAGGGGATAATATTCCAGTTAATTGTTCAATTAGATGTCACCACTAATTCACTGGGTATAATATTCCAGTTAATTGTTAAATTAGATGTAATCACTAATGCACAGGGGATAATAGTCCAGTTAATTGTTAAATTAGATGCCATCACTAATGCACAGGGGATAATATTCAAGGTAATTGTTAAATTAGATGTCATCACTAATACACAGGTGATAATATTCCAGTAAATTGATCAATTAGAAGTCATCACTAATGCACAGGGGATAATATTCCAGTTAATTGTTAAATTAGATGTAATAACCAATGCACAGGGGATAATATTCCTGTTAATTGTTAAATTAGATGTCATCACTAATACACAGGGGATAATATACTAGTTAATTGTTAAATTAGATGTTATCACAAATGCACAAGGGATAATATTCCGATTAATTGTTAAATTAGATGGCAAAACGAATGCACAGGGGATAATATTCCGTTTAATTGTTAAATTAGATGTCATCACTAATACACAGGGGATAATATTCCATTTAATTCTTAAATTAGATGTCATCACTGATGCACAGGTGATAATATTCCAGCTAATTGTTAAATTTAGATGACATCATTAATACACAGGGTCTGATATTCCAATTAATTGTTAAATTAGGAGTCATCACTAATACACAGGGGATAATATTCCGATTAATTGTTAAATTAGATGTCATCACAAGTACACAGTGGATAATATTACGTTGAATTGTTAAATCAGAAGTGATCACTAATGCACAGGGGATAATATTCCATTTAATTGCTCAATTAGATGTCATCACTAATACACAGGTAATAATATTCCAGTTAATTGTCAAATTAGATGTCATCACTAATGCACAGGTGATAATCTTCCAGTTAATTGTTAAATTAGACGTCATCACTAATACACAGGGGATAATATTCCAGTTAATTGTTAAATTAGATGTCATCACTAATACACAGGGGACAATATTCCAGTTAATTGTTAAATTAGATGTCATCACTAATACACAGGGGATAATGTTCAAGGTAATTGTTAAATTAGATGCCATCACTAATGCACAGGGGATAATATTCAAGGTAATTGTTAAATTAGATGTCATCACTAATACACAGGTGATAATATTCCAGTAAATTGATCAATTAGAAGTCATCACTAATGCACAGGGGATAATATTCCAGTTAATTGTTAAATTAGATGTAATAACCAATGCACAGGGGATAATATTCCAGTTAATTGTTAAATTAGATGTCATCACTAATACATGGGGATAATATACTAGTTAATTGTTAAATTAGATGTCATAACGAATACACAGGGGATAATATTCTAGTTAATTGTTAAATTAGATGTTATGGCATATACACAGGGGATAATATTCCGATTCATTGTTAAATTAGATGTCATAACGAATGCACAGGGGATAATATTCCGTTTAATTGTTAAATTAGATGTCATCACGAATACACAGGGGATAATATTCCAGTTAATTGTTAAATTAGATGTCATAACGAATGCACAGGGAATAATATTGCAGTTAATTGTTAAATTAGATGTCATCACTAATACACAGGTGATAATATTCCAGTTAATTGTTTAATTGGATGCCATCACTAGTGCACAGGTAATAATGTTCCAGTCAATTGTTAAATTAGATGTCATCACTAATACACAGGGGATAATATTCCAGTTAATTGATAAATAGAAGTCATCACTAATACACAGGTGATAATATTCCAGTTAATTGTTAAATTAGATGTCATCACTAATACACAGGGGATAATATTCCTATTAATTGTTAAATTAGATGTCATCACTAATACACAGGGGATAATATTCCAGTTAATTGTTAAAATAGATGTCATCACTAATGCACAGGGGATAATATTCCAGTTAATTGTTAAATTAGATGCCATCACTAATACACAGGGGATAATATTCCAGTTAATTGATAAATAGAAGTCATCACTAATATACAGGGGATAATATTCCAATTAATTGTTAAATTAGATGCCATCACTAATGCACAGGCTATAATATTCCAGTCAATTGTTAAATTAGATGCCATCACTAATACACAGGCTATAATATTCCAGTCAATTGTTAAATTAGATGTCATCACTAATACACAGGGGATAATATTCCAGTTAATTGATCAAATAGAAGTCATCACGAACACACAGGGGATAATATTCCAGTTAATTGTTAAATTAGATGTCATCGCAAATACACAGGGGATAATATTCCAGTTAATTGTTAAATTCGATGTCATCACTAATACACAGGGGATAATATTCCAGTTAATTGTTAAAATAGATGTCATCACTAATACACAGGTGATAATATTCCAGTTAATTGTTAAATTAGATGTCATCACTAATACACAGGGGATAATATTCCAGTTAATTGTTAAATTGGATGTCATCACTAATACACAGGGGATAATATTCCAGTTAATTGTTAAAATAGATGTCATCACTAATACACAGGGGATAATATTCCAGTTAATTGTTAAATTTGATGACATCACTAATGCACAGGTGATAATATTCCAGTTAATTGTTAAACTAGATGTCATCACAAATACACAGGTGATAATATTCCGATTAATAGTTAAATTAAATGTCATCACTAATGCACAGCTAATAATCTTCCAGTTAATTGTTAAATTAGATGTCATCACTAATACACAGGGGATAATATTCCAGTTAATTGTTTAATTAGATGTCATCACAAATACACAGGGGATAATATTCCGATTAATTGTTAAATTAGAAGTCATCACGAATGCACAGGAGATAATATTCCAGTTAATTGTTCAATTAGATGTCATCACTAATACACAGGGGAATAATATTCCAGTTAATTGTTAAATTAGAAGTCATCAGTAATCCACAGGGGATAATTTCCCGGTTAATTGTTCAATTAGATGTCATCACTAATACACAGAGGAATAATATTCCTGTTAAGTGTTAAATTAGATGTCATCACTAATACACAGGGGAATAATATTCCAGTTAATTGTTCAATTAGATGTCATCACTAATGCACAGGTGATAATATTCCAGTTAATTGTTAAATTAGGTGTCATCACTAATACACAGGGAGTAATATTGCAGTTAATTGTTAAAATAGATGTCATCACTAATGCACAGGGGATAATATTCCAGTTCATTGTTAAATTTGATGTCATCACTAATACACAGGGGATAATATTCCAGTTAATTGTTAAAATAGATGTCATCACTAATACACAGGGGATAATATTCCAGTTAATTGTTAAATTAGATGTCATCACTAATGCACAGGGGATAATATTTCAGTTAATTGTTAAATTTGATGTCATCACTAATTCACAGGGGATAATATTTCAGTTAATTGTTAAATTTGATGTCATCACTAATGCACAGGGGATAATATTCCATTTAATTGTTCAATTAGATGTCATCACTAATACACAGGGGAATAATATTCCAGTTAATTGTTAAATTAGAAGTCATCACTAATGCCCAGGGGATAATGTTCCAGTTAATTGTTCAATTACATGTCATCACTAATACACAGGGGAATAATGTTCCTGTTAAGTGTTAAATTAGATGTCATCACTAATACACTGGGGAATAATATTCCAGTTAATTGTTCAATTAGATGTCATCACTAATACACAGGGGAATAATATTCCAATTATTTGTTAAATTAGAAGTCATCACTAATGCACAGAGGATAATGTTCCAGTTAATTGTTCAATTAGATGTCATCACTAATACACAGGGGAATAATATTGCAGTTAATTGTTAAATTAGATGTCATCACTAACACACAAGGGATAATATTTCAGTTAATTGTTAAATTAGGTGTCATCACTAATACACAGGTAGTAATATTCTGGTTAATTGTTAAATTAGATGCCACCACAAATACACTGGGTATAATATTCCAGTTAACTGTTAAATTAGGTGTCATCACTAAAGCACAGGGGATAATATTCCAGCTAATTGTTAAATTAGATGTCATCACTAATACACAGGGGTTAATATTCCGATTAATTGTTAAATTAGATGTCATCACTAATACACAGGTTATAATATTCCGTTTAATTCTTAAATTAGATGTCATCACTGATGCACAGGTGATAATATTCCAGCTAATTGTTAAATTTAGATGACATCATTAATACACAGGGTCTGATATTCCAATTAATTGTTAAATTAGGAGTCATCACTAATACACAGGGGATAATATTCCGCTTAATTGTTAAATTAGATGTCATCACTAATGCACAGGTGATAATCTTCCAGTTAATTGTTAAATTAGATGTCATCACAAATACACAGGGGATAATATTCCGATTAATTGTTAAGTTAGATGTCATCACTAATACACAGGGGAATAATATTCCAGTTAATTGTTCAATTAGATGTCATCACTAATACACAGGGGAATAATATTCCAGTTAATTGTTAAATTAGAAGTCATCACGAATGCACAGGGGATAATATTCCAGTTAATTGTTAAAATAGATGTCATCACTAATGCACTGGGGATAATATTCCAGTTCATTGTTAAATTTGATGTCATCACTAATACACAGGGGATGGTGCTCTTAATTGTTAAATTAGATGTCGTCACTAATACACAGGGGATAATATTCCAGTTAATTGTTAAAATAGATGTCATCACTAATGCACAGGGGATAATATTCCAGTTAATTGTTAAATTTGATGTCATCGCTAATGCACAGGGGATAATATTCCAGTTAATTGTTAAATTAGATGTCATCACAAATACACAGATGATAATATTGCGATTAGTAGTTAAATTAGATGTCATCACTAATGCACAGGTGATAAACTTCCAGTTAATTGTTAAATTAGATGTCATCACTAATACGCAGGGGATAATATTTCAGTTAATTGTTAAATTTGAAGTCATCACTGATACACAGGGGATAATTTTCCGATTAATTGTTAAATTAGATGTCATCACTAATACACAGGGGATAATATTCCGATTAATTGTTGAATTAGAAGTCATCACTAATGCACAGGAGATAATATTCCAGTTAATTGTTCAATTAGATGTCATCACTAATACACAGGGGAATAATATTCCAGTTAATTGTTAAATTAGAAGTCATCACTAATGCACAGGGGATAATGTTCCAGTTAAGTGTTCAATTACATGTCATCACTAATACACAGGGGAATAATATTCCAGTTAATTGTTAAATTAGAAGTCATCGCTAATGCACAGAGGATAATGTTCCAGTTAATTGTTCAATTAGATGTCATCACTGAGACACAAGGGATAATATTTCAGTTAATTGTTAAATTAGATGTCATCACTAATACACAGGTAGTAATCTTCTGGTTAATTGTTAAATTAGATGCCATCACAAATACACTGGGGATAATATTCCAGTTAACTGTTAAATTAGGTGTCATCACTAATGCACAGGGGATAATATTCCAGCTAATTGTTAAATTTAGATGTCATCACTAATACACAGGGGCTAATATTCCAATTAATTGTTAAATTAGGAGTCATCACTAATACACAGGTGATAATATTCCGATTAATTGTTAAATTTGATGTCATCACTAATGCACCGGTGATAATCTTCCAGTTAATTGTTAAATTAGATATCATCACTAATACACAGGGGAATAAAATTGCAGTTAATTGTTAAATTAGATGTCATCACTAATACACAGGTAGTAATATTCTGGTTAATTGTTAAATTAGATGCCATCACAAATACACTGGGGATAATATTCCAGTTAACTGTTAAATTAGGTGTCATCACTAATGCACAGGGGATAATATTCCAGCTAATTGTTAAATTTAGATGTCATCACTAATACACAGGAGTTAATATTCCAATTAATTGTTAAATTAGATGTGATCACTAATACACAGGTGATAATATTCCGATTAATTGTCAAATTAGATGTCATCACTAATACACAGGTTATAATATTCCATTTAATTCTTAAATTAGATGTCATCACTAATGCACAGGTGATAATATTCCAGCTAATTGTGAAATTTAGATGTCATCATTAATACACAGGGGCTAATATTCCAATTAATTGTTAAATTAGGAGTCATCACTAATACACAGGTGATAATATTCCGATTAATTGTTAAATTAGATGTCATCACTAATGCACAGGTGTTAATCTTCCAGTTAATTGTTAAATTAGATGTCATCACTATACACAGGGGAATAATATTCCAATTAATTGTTAAATTAGGAGTCATCACAAATACACAGGGGATAATATTCCAGTTAATTGTTAAATTAGATGTCTTCACTAATACACAGGGGATAATATTCCAGTTAATTGTTAAATTAGAAGTCATCACTAATGCACAGGGGATAATGTTCCAGTTAATTGTTCAATTAGATGTCATCACGAATACACAGGGGATAATATTCCAGTTAATTGTTAAATTAGATGTCATCACTAATACACAGGTGATAATATTCCAGTTAATTGTTAAATTAGATGTCATCACTAATACACAGGGGATAATATTCCAGTTAATTGTTAAATTAGATATCATCACTAATACACAGGTGATAATATTCCAGTTAATTGTTAAATTAGATGTCTTCACTAATACACAGGGGATAATATTCCTGTTAATTGTTAAATTAGAAGTCAACACTAATGCACAGAGGAATATTATTCCAGTTAATTGTTCAATTAGATGCCATCACTAATACACAGGGGATAATATTCCAGTTAATTGTTAAATTAGATGTCATCACTAATACACAGGGGAATAATATTCCAATTAATTGTTCAATTAGAAGTCAACACTAATGCACAGAGGATAGTGTTGCAGTTAATTATTCAATTAGATGTCATCACTACGGCACAGGGAATAATATTCCTGTTAATTGTTAAATTCGGTGTCATCACAAATACACAGCGTTAATATTCCAGTTAATTGATCTATTCGAAGTCATCACGAAGGCACAGGGGATAATATTCCTGTTAATTGTTAGCATAGATGTCATCACTAATGCACAGGGGTTAATATTCCAGTTAATTGTTAAATTAGGTGTCATCAATAATGCACAGGGGATAGTATTCCAGCTAATTGTTAAATTTAGATGTCATCACGAATGCACAGGGGTTAATATTCCAATTAATTGTCAAATTAGATGTGATCACAAATACACTGGGGATAATATTCCAGTTAATTGTTAAATTAGGTGTCATCACGAATGCACAGGGGATAATATTCCAGCTAATTGTTAAAATTAGATGTCATCACTAATACACAGGGGTTCATATTCCAATTAATTGTTAAATTAGATGTGATCACTAATACACAGGTGATAATATTCCGATTAATTGTTAAATTAGATGTCATCACTAATACACAGGTTATAATATTCCATTTAATTCTTAAATTAGATGTCATCACTCATGCACAGGGGATAATATTCCAATTAATTGTTAAATTAGATGCAATCACACATCCACAGGGTATTGTATTCTTCTTAAATGTTAAAGTAGATGTCATCACTTATACACAGGGAATAATATTCTGGTTCATTGTTAAATTAGATGTCATCACTAATACACAGGGGATTATATTCCAGTTAATTGTTCAATTTGATGTCATCACTAATACACAGGGGAATAATATTCCAATTAATTGTTAAATTAGAAGTCGTCACTAATGCACAGGCGATAATTTTCCAGTTAAATGTGAAATTAGATGTCATCACTAATACACAGGTGATAATATTCCAGTTAATTGTTAAATTAGATATCATCACGAATACACAGGTGATAATATTGCAGTTAATTGTTAAAGTAGATGTCTTCACTAATACACAGTGGATAATATTCCAGTTAATTGTTAAAGTAGAAGTCAACACTAATGCACAGAGGAATATTATTCCAGTTAATTGTTCAATTAGAAGTCATCACTAATGCACAGTGGATAATATTCCAGTTAATTGTTAAATTAGATGTCATCACTAATGCACAGGTGATAATATTCCAGTTAATTGTTAAATTAGATGTCATCACTAATGCACAGGTGATAATATTCCAGTTAATTGTTAAATTAGATGTCATCACTAATACACAGGGGATAATATTCCAGTTAATTGTTAAATTAGATATCATCACTAATACACAGGGGATAATATTGCAGTTAATTGTTAAATTAGATGTCATCACTAATGCACAGGTGATAATATTCCAGTTAATTGTTTAATTAGATGTCATCACTAATACACAGGGGATAATATTCCAGTTAATTGTTAAATTAGATGTCATCACGAATACACAGGGGATAATATTCCAGTTAATTGTTAAATTAGATGTCATCACTAATACACAGGGGATAATATTCAAGATAATTGTTAAATTAGATGTCATCACTAATGCACAGGGGATAATATTCCAGCTAATTGTTAAATTTAGATGTCATCACTAATACACAGGGGCTAATATTCCAATTAATTGTTAAATTAGGAGTCATCACTAATACACAGGTGATAATATTCCGATTAATTGTTAAATTAGCTATCATCACTAATACACAGGGGAATAATATTTCAGTTAATTGTTAAATTAGATGTCATAACTAATACACAGGTAGTAATATTCTGGTTAATTGTTAAATTAGATGCCATCACAAATACACTGGGGATAATATTCCTGTTAACTGTTAAATTAGGTGTCATCACTAATGGACAGGGGATAATATTCCAGCTAATTGTTAAATTTAGATGTCATCACTAATACACAGGAGTTAATATTCCAACTAATTGTTAAATTAGATGTGATCACTAATACACAGGTGATAATATTCCGATTAATTGTCAAATTAGATGTCATCACTAATACACAGGTTATAATATTCCATTTAATTCTTAAATTAGATGTCATCACTAATGCACAGGTGATAATATTCCAGCTAATTGTGAAATATAGATGTCATCATTAATACACAGGGGCTAATATTCCAATTAATTGTTAAATTAGGAGTCATCACTAATGCACAGGTGATAATCTTCCTGTTAATTGTTAAATTAGATGTCATCACAAATACACAGGGGATAATATTCCAGTTAATTGTTAAATTAGATGTCATCACTAATGCACAGGTGATAATATTCCAGTTAATTGTTTAATTAGATGTCATCACTAATACACAGGGGATAATATTCCAGTTAATTGTTAAATTAGGAGTCATCACTAATACACAGGTGATAATATTCCGATTAATTGTTAAATTAGCTATCATCACTAATACACAGGGGAATAATATTTCAGTTAATTGTTAAATTAGATGTCATAACTAATACACAGGTAGTAATATTCTGGTTAATTGTTAAATTAGATGCCATCACAAATACACTGGGGATAATATTCCAGTTAACTGTTAAATTAGGTGTCATCACTAATGGACAGGGGATAATATTCCAGCTAATTGTTAAATTTAGATGTCATCACTAATACACAGGAGTTAATATTCCAACTAATTGTTAAATTAGATGTGATCACTAATACACAGGTGATAATATTCCGATTAATTGTCAAATTAGATGTCATCACTAATACACAGGTTATAATATTCCATTTAATTCTTAAATTAGATGTCATCACTAATGCACAGGTGATAATATTCCAGCTAATTGTGAAATATAGATGTCATCATTAATACACAGGGGCTAATATTCCAATTAATTGTTAAATTAGGAGTCATCACTAATGCACAGGTGATAATCTTCCTGTTAATTGTTAAATTAGATGTCATCACAAATACACAGGGGATAATATTCCAGTTAATTGTTAAATTAGATGTCATCACTAATGCACAGGTGATAATATTCCAGTTAATTGTTTAATTAGATGTCATCACTAATACACAGGGGATAATATTCCAGTTAATTGTTAAATTAGATGTCATCACGAATACACAGGGGATAATATTCCAGTTAATTGTTAAATTAGATGTCATCACTAATACACAGGGGATAATATTCAAGATAATTGTTAAATTAGATGTCATCACTAATGCACAGGGGATAATATTCCAGCTAATTGTTAAATTTAGATGTCATCACTAATACACAGGGGCTAATATTCCAATTAATTGTTAAATTAGGAGTCATCACTAAAACACAGGTGATAATATTCCGATTAATTGTTAAATTAGATGTCATCACTAATGCACAGGTGTTAATCTTCCAGTTAATTGTTAAATTAGATATCATCACTAATACACAGGGGAATAATATTTCAGTTAATTGTTAAATTAGATGTCATAACTAATACACAGGTAGTAATATTCTGGTTAATTGTTAAATTAGATGCCATCACAAATACACTGGGGATAATATTCCAGTTAACTGTTAAATTAGGTGTCATCACTAATGCACAGGGGATAATATTCCAGCTAATTGTTAAATTTAGATGTCATCACTAATACACAGGAGTTAATATTCCAACTAATTGTTAAATTAGATGTGATCACTAATACACAGGTGATAATATTCCGATTAATTGTCAAATTAGATGTCATCACTAATACACAGGTTATAATATTCCATTTAATTCTTAAATTAGATGTCATCACTAATGCACAGGTGATAATATTCCAGCTAATTGTGAAATTTAGATGTCATCATTAATACACAGGGGCTAATATTCCAATTAATTGTTAAATTAGGAGTCATCACTAATGCACAGGTGATAATCTTCCAGTTAATTGTTAAATTAGATGTCATCACAAATACACAGGGGATAATATTCCAGTTAATTGTTAAATTAGATGTCTTCACTAATACACAGGGGATAATATTCCAGTTAATTGTTAAATTAGAAGTCGTCACTAATGCACAGGGGATAATGTTCCAGTTAATTGTTCAATTAGCTGTCATCACGAATACACAGGGGATAATATTCCAGTTAATTGTTAAATTAGATGTCATCACTAATACACAGGTGATAATATTCCAGTTAATTGTTAAATTAGATGTCATCACTAATACACAGGGGATAATATTCCAGTTAATTGTTAAATTAGATATCATCACTAATACACAGGTGATAATATTCCAGTTAATTGTTAAATTAGATGTCTTCACTAATACACAGGGGATAATGTTCCTGTTTATTGTTAAATTAGAAGTCAACACTAATGCACAGAGGAATATTATTCCAGTTAATTGTTCAATTAGATGCCATCACTAATACACAGGGGATAATATTCCAGTTAATTGTTAAATTAGATGTCATCACTAATACACAGGGGAATAATATTCATATTACTTGTTCAATTAGAAGTCAACACTAATGCACAGAGGATAGTGTTGCAGTTAATTGTTCAATTAGATGTCATCACTACGGCACAGGGAATAATATTCCTGTTAATTGTTAAATTCGGTGTCATCACAAATACACAGCGTTAATATTCCAGTTAATTGATCTATTCGAAGTCATCACGAAGGCACAGGGGATAATATTCCTGTTAATTGTTAGCATAGATGTCATCACTAATGCACAGGGGTTAATTTTCCAGTTAATTGTTAAATTAGGTGTCATCAATATTGCACAGGGGATAGTATTCCAGCTAATTGTTAAATTTAGATGTCATCACGAATGCACAGGGGTTAATATTCCAATTAATTGTCAAATTAGATGTGATCACAAATACACTGGGGATAATATTCCAGTTAATTGTTAAATTAGGTGTCATCACGAATGCACAGGGGATAATATTCCAGCTAATTGTTAAAATTAGATGTCATCACTAATACACAGGGGTTCATATTCCAATTAATTGTTAAATTAGATGTGATCACTAATACACAGGTGATAATATTCCGATTAATTGTTAAATTAGATGTCATCACTAATACACAGGTTATAATATTCCATTTAATTCTTAAATCAGATGTCATCACTCATGCACAGGGGATAATATTCCAATTAATTGTTAAATTAGATGCAATCACACATCCACAGGGTATTGTATTCTTCTTAAATGTTAAAGTAGATGTCATCACTTATACACAGGGAATAATATTCCGGTTCATTGTTAAATTAGATGTCATCACTAATACACAGGGGATTATATTCCAGTTAATTGTTCAATTTGATGTCATCACTAATACACAGGGGAATAATATTCTGGTTCATTGTTAAATTAGAAGTCGTCACTAATGCACAGGCGATAATATTCCAGTTAAATGTGAAATTAGATGTCATCACTAATACACAGGTGATAATATTCCAGTTAATTGTTAAATTAGATATCATCACGAATACACAGGTGATAATATTGCAGTTAATTGTTAAAGTAGATGTCTTCACTAATGCACAGGGGATAATATTCCAGGAAAGTGATCAATTAGAAGTCATCACTAATACACAGTGGATAATATTCCAGTTAATTGTTAAATTAGATGTCATCACTAATACACAGGGGACAATATTCCAGTAAATTGATCAATTAGAAGTCATCACTAATGCACAGTGGATAATATTCCAGTTAATTGTTAAATTAGATGTCATCACTAATGCACAGGTGATAATATTCCAGTTAATTGTTAAATTAGATGTCACCACTAATACAAAGGTGATAATATTCCAGTTAATTGTTAAATTAGATATCATCACTAATACACAGGGGATAATATTGCAGTTAATTGTTAAATTAGATGTCATCACTAATGCACAGTGGATAATATTCCAGTTAATTGTTAAATTAGATGTCATCACTAATACACAGGTGATAATATTCCAGTTAATTGTTAAGTTAGATGTCATCACTAATACACAGGTGATAATATGGCAGTTAATTGTTAAATTAGATGTCATCACTAATGCACAGGTGATAATATTCCAGTTAATTGTTTAATTAGATGTCATCACTAATACACAGGGGATAATATTCCAGTTAATTGTTAAATTAGATGTCATCACTAATACACAGGGGATAATATTCAAGGAAATTGTTTAATTAGATGTCATCACTAATACACAGGGGATAATATTCCAGTTAATTGTTAAATTAGATGTCATCACTAATGCACAGGGGATAATATTCCAGTTAATTGTTAAGTTAGATGTCATCACTAATACACAGGTGATAATATTCCAGTTAATTGTTAAATTAGATGTCATCACTAATACACAGTTGATAATATTCCAGTTAATTGTTAAATTAGATGTCATCACGAATGCACAGGTGATAATATTCCTTTTAATTGTTAAATTAGATGTCATCACTAATACACAGGGGACAATATTCCAGTTAATTGTTAAATTAGATGTCATCACTAATACACAGGGGATAATATTCCAGTTAATTGTTAAATTAGATGTCATCACTAATACACAGCTGATAATATTCCAGTTAATTGTTAAATTAGATATCATCACTAATGCACAGGTGATAATATTCCTTTTAATTGTTAAATTAGATGTCATCACTAATACAAAGGGGATAATATTCCAGTTAATTGTTAAATTAGATATCATCACTAATGCACAGGTGATAATATTCCTTTTAATTGTTAAATTAGATGTCATCACTAATACACAGGGGACAATATTCCAGTTAATTGTTAAATTAGATGTCATCACTAATGCACAGGGGATAATATTCCAGTTAATTGTTAAATTAGATGTCATCACGAATACACAGGGGATAATATTCCAGTTAATTGTTAAATTAGATATCATCACTAATACACAGGGGACAATATTCCAGTTAATTGTTAAATTTGATGTCATCACTAATACACAGGGGATAATATTCCAGTTAATTGTTAAATTAGATGTCATCACTAATACACAGGGGATAATATTCCAGTTAATTGTTAAATTAGATATCATCACTAATACACAGGGGATTATATTCCAGTTAATTGTTAAATTAGATGTCATCACTAATACACAGGTGATAATATTCCAGTTAATTGTTAAATTAGATGTCATCACTAATACACAGGGGATAATATTCCAGTTAATTGTTAAATTAGATATCATCACTAATACACAGGGGATAATATTGCAGTTAGTTGTTAAATTAGATATCATGACTAATACTCAGGGATAATATTGAGGTTAATTGTTAAATTTGATATCATCACTAATACACAGGTGATAATATTCTAGTTAATTGTTAATTTAGATGACATCACTAATGCACAGGGGTTTATATTCCAGTTACTTGTTAAATTAGATGTCATCACTAATACACAGGGGATAATATTCCAGTTAATTGTTAAATTAGATGTCATCACTAATGCACAGTGCATAATATTCCAGCTAATTGTTAAATCTAGATGTCATCACTAATACAATGGTGTTAATATTCCAATGAATTGTTAAATTAGATGTCATCACTAATAAACAGGGGATAATATTCCAGTTAATTGTTCAAATAGATGTCATTACTAATACACAGAAGGTAATATTCCAGTTAAATGTTAAATTAGATGTCATCACTAATACACAGGGGATGATCCGGTTAATTGTTCAATTAGATGTCATCACTAATACACAGGGGTTATTATTCCAATTAATTCTTAAATTAGATGTCATCAATAATACACAGGATTTAATATTCCAGATAATTGTTCAAATAGATGTCATTACTAATACACAGAAGATAATATTGCAGTTGAATGTTAAATTAGATGTCATCACTAATACACAGGGGATGATCCGATTAATTTTTCAATTAGATGTCATCACTAATACACAGGGGTTATTATTCCAATTAATTCTTAAATTAGATGTCATCAATAATACACAGGATTTAATATTCCAGTTAATTGTTCAAATATATGTCATTACTAATATACAGAATATAATATTGCAGTTAAATGTTAAATTAGATATCATCACGAATACACAGGGGATAATATTCCAGTTAACTGTTAAATTAGATGTCATCACTGATACACAGGTGATAATATTTCAGTTAATTGTTAAATTAGATGTTATCACAAATACACAGGGGAAAATATTCCGATTAATTGTTAAATTAGATGTCATCACAAATACACAGGGGATAATATTTCAGTTAATTGTTAAATTAGATGTTATCACAAACACTCAGGGGATAATATTCCGATTATTTGTTAAATTAGATGCCATCAATAATACACAGGGGATGATCCGATTAATTGTTAAATTAGATGTCATCACTAATACACAGGGCATAATATTCCAGTTAATTGTTAAATTAGATGTTATCACAAATACACAGGCGATAATATTCCGATTAATTGTTAAATTAGATGTCATCACTAATGCTCAGTGGATAATATTCCAGTTAATTGCTAAATTAGATGTCATCACCAATCCACAGGGGATAATATTCAATTTAATTGTTAAACTAGATGTCATCACGAAAACACAAGGGATAATATTCCAGTTAATTGTTAAATTTGATGTCATCACTAATACACAGGGGATAATATTCCAGTTAATTGTTAAAGTTGATGTCATCACTAATACACAGGGGATAATATTCCGATTAATAGTTAAATTAGATGTCATCACTAATACACAGGGGATAATATTCCAGTTTATTGTTAAATTTGATGTCATCACTAATACACAGGGGATAATATTCCAGTTAATTGTTAAATTAGAAGTCATCACTAATGCACAGGGGATACTTTTTCCGATTTTTTGTTAACTTAGATGTCATCACGAATACACAGGTTATAATATTCCATTTAATTCTTAAATTAGATGTTATCACTAATACACAGTGGTTAATATTCCAGTTAATTGTTAAATTAGATGTCATCACTAATACATAGTGGATAATATTCCAGTTAATTGTTAAATTAGATGTCATCACTGAAACACAGGGGAGAATATTCCAGTTAATTGTTGAATTAGATGTTATGATAAATACACAGGGGATAATATTCCAGTTAATTGTTAAGTTTGATGTCATCACTAATACACAGGATTTAATATTGCAGTTAATTGTTCAATTAGATGTCATCACTAATACACAGCAGATAATATTCCAGTTAATTGTTAAATTAGATGTCATCACCAATACACGGGATGATCAGATTAATTGGTCAATTAGATGTCATCACTAATACACAGGGGAGAATATTCCAGTTAATTGTTGAATTAGATGTTATGACGAATACACAGGGGATAATATTCCGATTAATTGTTAAATTCGATGACATCACTAATGCACAGTGGATAATATTTCAGCTAATTGCTAAATTAGATGTCATCACTAATGCACATGGTATAATATTCCAGTTAATTGTTAAATTAGATGTCATCACTAATACACAGGGGATAATATTCCGATTAATCATTAAATTAGATGTCATCACTAATGCACAGGGGATAATATTCCAGTTAATTGTTAAATTAGATGTCATCACAACTGCACAGGGGATAATCTTCCAGTTAGTTGTTAAATTAGATGTCATCACTAATACACAGGGGATAATATTCCAGTTAATTGTTCAATTAGAAGTCATCACTAATACACAGGGGAATAATATACCTGTTAATTGTTAAATTAGATGTCATCACTAATGCACAGGGGATAATATTCCTGTTAATTGTTAAATTAGATATCATCACTAATACACAGGCAATAATATTCTGATTAATTGTTAAATTAGATGTCGTCACTAATGCACAGGGGATAATATGCCGATTAATTGTTAAATTAGATGTCATCACTAATACGCAGGGGATAATATTCCAGTTAATTGCTAAATTAGATGTCATCACTAATACACAGGCGATAATATTCAAGTTAATTGTTAAATTCGATGTCATCACCAGTACACAGGCGATAATATTCCAGTTATTTGTTAAATTAGATGTCATCACTAATACACAGGTGATAATATTCCATTTAATTGTTAAGTTTGATGTCATCACTTATACACAGGGGCTAATATTCCATTTAGTTGTTAAATTAGATGTCATCACTAATACACAGGTGATAATATTCCGGTTAATTGTGAAATTATATGTCATCACAAATACACAGGGGATAATATTCCGATTAATTGTTAAATTAGTTGTCATCACTAATGCACAGGTGATAATATTCCATTTAATTGTTAAATTAGATGTCATCACTAATACACAGGGGATAACATTCCATTTAATTGTTAAATTAGATGTCATCACAAATACACAGGGGATAATATTGAAATTAATTGTTAAATTATTTGTCATCACTAATGCACAGGTGATAATCTTCCACTTAATTGTTAAAATAGATGTCATCACTAATACACAGGGGATAATATTCCAGTTAATTGTTCAATTAGTTGTCATCACTAATACACAAGGGAATAATATTCCAGTTAATTGTTAAATTAGATGTCATCTCTAATACCCAGGGGATAATATTCCGGTTAATTGTTAAATTAGATGCAATCACATATCTACAGGGTATTGTCTTCATCTTAAATGTTAAATTAGATGTCATCCCGAATACACAGGGGATAACATTCAAGGTAATTGTTAAATTAGATGTCATCAATAATACACAGGGGATAATATTCCAGTTAATTGATCAATTTGAAGTCATCACTAATACACAGGGGATAATATTCCAGTTAATTGTTAAATTGGATGTCATCACTAATACACAGGGGATAATATTCCAGTTAATTGTTAAAGTTGATGTCATCACTAATACACAGGGGATAATGTTCCGATTAATAGTTAAATTAGATGTCATCACTAATACACAGGGGATAATATTCCAGTTTATTGTTAAATTTGATGTCATCACTAATACACAGGGGATAATATTCCAGTTAATTGTTAAATTAGAAGTCATCACTAATGCACAGGGGATACTTTTTCCGATTTTTTGTTAACTTAGATGTCATCACGAATACACAGGTTATAATATTCCATTTAATTCTTAAATTAGATGTTATCACTAATACACAGTGGTTAATATTCCAGTTAATTGTTAAATTAGATGTCATCACTAATACATAGTGGATAATATTCCAGTTAATTGTTAAATTAGATGTCATCACTGAAACACAGGGGAGAATATTCCAGTTAATTGTTGAATTAGATGTTATGACAAATACACAGGGGATAATATTCCAGTTAATTGTTAAGTTTGATGTCATCACTAATACACAGGATTTAATATTGCAGTTAATTGTTCAATTAGATGTCATCACTAATACACAGCAGATAATATTCCAGTTAATTGTTAAATTAGATGTCATCACCAATACACGGGATGATCAGATTAATTGGTCAATTAGATGTCATCACTAATACACAGGGGAGAATATTCCAGTTAATTGTTGAATTAGATGTTATGATGAATACACAGGGGATAATATTCCGATTAATTGTTAAATTCGATGACATCACTAATGCACAGTGGATAATATTCCAGCTAATTGCTAAATTAGATGTCATCACTAATGCACATGGTATAATATTCCAGTTAATTGTTAAATTAGATGTCATCACTAATACACAGGGGATAATATTCCGATTAATCATTAAATTAGATGTCATCACTCATGCACAGGGGATAATATTCCAGTTAATTGTTAAATTAGATGTCATCACAACTGCACAGGGGATAATCTTCCAGTTAGTTGTTAAATTAGATGTCATCACTAATACACAGGGGATAATATTCCAGTTAATTGTTCAATTAGAAGTCATCACTAATACACAGTGGAATAATATACCTGTTAATTGTTAAATTAGATGTCATCACTAATGCACAGGGGATAATATTCCTGTTAATTGTTAAATTAGATATCATCACTAATACACAGGCAATAATATTCTGATTAATTGTTAAATTAGATGTCGTCACTAATGCACAGGGGATAATATTGAAATTAATTGTTAAATTATTTGAAATCACTAATGCACAGGTGATAATCTTCCACTTAATTGTTAAAATAGATGTCATCACTAATACACAGGGGATAATATTCCAGTTAATTGTTCAATTAGTTGTCATCACTAATACACAAGGGAATAATATTCCAGTTAATTGTTAAATTAGATGTCATCTCTAATACCCAGGGGATAATATTCCGGTTAATTGTTAAATTAGATGCAATCACACATCTACAGGGTATTGTCTTCATCTTAAATGTTAAATTAGATGTCATCCCGAATACACAGGGGATAACATTCAAGGTAATTGTTAAATTAGATGTCATCAATAATACACAGGGGATAATATTCCAGTTAATTGATCAATTTGAAGTCATCACGAATACACAGGGGATAATATTCCAGTTAATTGTTAAATTAGATGTCATCACTAATACACAGGGGATAATATTACGATTAATTGTTAAATTAGATGTCATCACTAATACACAGGGGATAATATTCCAGTTAATTGTTAAATTAGATGTTTTCACAAATACACAGGGGATAATATTCCAATTAATTGTGAAATTAGAAGTCATCACTAATGCACAGGTGATAATCTTCCACTTAATTGTTAAAATAGATGTCATCACTAATACACAGGGGATAATATTCCAGTTAATTGTTCAATTAGTTGTCATCACTAATACCCAGGGGATAATATTACGATTAATTGTTAAATTAGATGCAATCACACATCTACAGGGTATTGTCTTCATCTTAAATGTTAAATTAGATGTCATCCCGAATACACAGGGGATAATATTCAAGGTAATTGTTAAATTAGATGTCATCAATAATACACAGGGGATAATATTCCAGTTAATTGATCAATTTGAAGTCATCACTAATACACAGGGGATAATATTCCAGTTAATTGTTAAATTAGATGTCATCACTAATACACAGGGGATAATATTACGATTAATTGTTAAATTAGATGTCATCACTAATACACAGGGGATAATATTCCAGTTAATTGTTAAATTAGATGTTATCACAAATACACAGGGGATAATATTCCAATTAATTGTTAAATTAGAAGTCATCACTAATGCACAGGTGATAATATTCCAGTTAATTGCTCAGTTAGATGTCATCACTAATCCACAGGGGATAATATTCCAGTTAATTGTTAGATTAGATGTCATCACTAATGCACAGGGGATAATGTTCCAGTTAATTGTTAAAATAGATGTCATCACTAATACACAGGGGATAATATTCCAGTTAATTGTTCAATTAGTTGTCATCACTAATACACAAGGGAATAATATTCCAGTTAATTGTTAAATTAAATGTCATAACTAATACACAGGCGATAATATTACGATTAATTGTTAAATTAGATGTCATCACTAATACACAGGGGATAATATTCCAGTTAATTGTTAAATTAGATGTCATCACTAATACACAGGGGATAATATTCCAGTTAATTGTTAAATTAGATGTCATCACTAATACAAAGGGGATAATATTACGATTAGTTTTTAAGTTAGATGTCATCACTAATACACAGGGGATAATGTTCCAGTTAATTGTTAAATTAGATGTCATCACTAATACACAGGGGATAATATTCCAGTTAATTGTTAAAGTAGATGTTATCACAAATACACAGGGGATAATATTCCAATTAATTGTTAAATTAGAAGTCATCACTAATGCACAGGTGATAATATTCCAGTTAATTGCTCAGTTAGATGTCATCACTAATCCACAAGGGATAATATTCCAGTTAATTGTTAAATTAGATGTCATCACTAATGCACAGGGGATAATATTCCAGTTAATTGTTAAATTAGATGTCATCACTAATACACAGGTGATAATATTCCAGTTAATTGTTAAATTAGATGTCATCACTAATACACAGGCAATAATATTCCGATTAATTGTTAAATTAGATGTCGTCACTAATGCACATGGGATAATATGCCGATTAATTGTTAAATTAGATGTCATCACTAATACACAGGGGATGATCCGATTAATTGTTAAATTAGATATCATCAGTAATACACAGGCGATAATATTCCAGTTAATTGTTAAATTAGATGTCATCACTAATCCACAGGGGATAATATTCCATTTAATTGTTAAATTAGATGTCATCACTAATACACAGGTGATAATATTCCAGTTAATTGTTAAATTAGATGTCATCACTAATATACAGGTGATAATATTCCAGTTAATTGCTAAATTAGATGTCATCACTAATACACAGGTGATAATATTCCAGTTAATTGTTAAATTAGATGTCATCACTAATCCACAGGGGATAATATTCCATTTAATTGTTAAATTAGATGTCATCACTAATCCACAGGGGATAATATTCAAGTTAATTGTTAAATTAGATGTCATCACTAATATACAGGGGATAATATTCCAGCTAATTGTTCAATTCGATGTCATCACTAATACACAGGCGATAATATTCCAGTTAATTGTTAAATTTGATGTCATCACTAATACACAGGGGATAATATTCCAGTTAATTGTTAAATTAGATATCATCACTAATACAAAGGCAATAATATTCTGATTAATTGTTAAGTTAGATGTCGTCACGAAAGCACAGGGGATAATATGCCGATTAATTGTTAAATTAGATGTCATCACTAATACACAGGGGATAATATTCCAGTTAATTGTAAAATTAGATGTCATCACTAATCCACAGGGGATAATATTCCATTTAATTGTTAAATTAGATGTCATCACTAATAAACAGGTGATAATATTCCAGTTAATTGCTAAATTAGATGTCATCACTAATACACAGGGGATAATATTCCATTTAATTGTTAAATTAGATGTCATCACTAATAAACAGGTGATAATATTCCAGTTAATTGCTAAATTAGATGTCATCACTAATACACAGGGGATAATATTCCATTTAATTGTTAAATTAGATGTCATCACTAATACACAGGGGATAATATTCCATTTAATTGTTAAATTAGATGTCATCACTAATACACAGGTGATAATATTCCAGTTAATTGCTAAATTAGATGTCATCACTAATCCACAGGGGATAATATTCCATTTAATTGTTAAATTAGATGTCATCACTAATCCACAGGGGATAATATTCCAGCTAAATGTTAAATTAGATGTCATGACTAATACACAGGGGATAATATTCAAGTTAATTGTTCAATTCGATGCCATCTCTAATACACAGGGGATAATATTCCAGTTAATTGTAAAATTAGATGTCATCACTAATACACAGGGGATAATATTCCGATTAATTGTTAAATTAGATGTCATCACTAATACACAGGGTATAATATTCCAGTTAATTGTTAAATTAGATGTTATCACAAATACACAGGGGATAATATGCCGATTAATTGTTCAATTAGAAGTCATCACTAATACACAGGGGATAATATTCCAGTTAATTGTTCAATTAGTTGTCATCACTAATACACAAGGGAATAATATTCCAGTTAATTGTTAAATTAAATGTCATAACTAATACACAGGGGATAATATTACGATTAATTATTAAATTAGATGTCATCACTAATACACAGGGGATAATATTCCAGTTAATTGTTAAATTAGATGTCATCACTAATACACAGGGGATAATATTCCAGTTAATTGTTAAATTAGATGTTATCACAAATACATAGGGGATAATATTCCAATTAATTGTTAAATTAGATGTCATCACGAATACACAGTGGATAATATTCCGATTAATTGTTAAATTAGATGTCATCACTGATGCACAAGGGATAATATTCCAGTTAATTGTTAAATTTGAAGTCATCACTAATACACAGGGGATAATATTCCAGTTAATTGTTAAATTAGATGTCATCACAAATGCACAGGGGATAATATTCCAGTTAATTGTTAAATTAGATGTCATCACTAATGCACAGGGGATAATATTCCAGTTAATTGTTAAATTAGATGTCATCACTAATACACAGGGGATAATATTACGATTAGTTTTTAAGTTAGATGTCATCACTAATACACAGGGGATAATGTTCCAGTTAATTGTTAAATTAGATGTCATCACTAATACACAGGGGATAATATTCCAGTTAATTGTTAAAGTAGATGTTATCACAAATACACAGGGGATAATATTCCAATTAATTGTTAAATTAGAAGTCATCACTAATGCACAGGTGATAATATTCCAGTTAATTGCTCAGTTAGATGTCATCACTAATCCACAAGGGATAATATTCCAGTTAATTGTTAAATTAGATGTCATCACTAATGCACAGGGGATAATATTCCAGTTAATTGTTAAATTAGATGTCATCACTAATACACAGGTGATAATATTCCAGTTAATTGTTAAATTAGATGTCATCACTAATACACAGGCAAAAATATTCCGATTAATTGTTAAATTAGATGTCGTCACTAATGCACATGGGATAATATGCCGATTAATTGTTAAATTAGATGTCATCACTAATACACAGGGGATGATCCGATTAATTGTTAAATTAGATATCATCACTCATACGCAGGGGATAATATTCCAGTTAATTGCTAAATTAGATGTCATCAGTAATACACAGGGGATAATATTCCATTTAATTGTTAAATTAGATGTCATCACTAATACACAGGTGATAATATTCCAGTTAATTGTTAAATTAGATGTCATCACTAATCCACAGGGGATAATATTCCATTTAATTGTTAAATTAGATGTCATCACTAATACACAGGTGATAATATTCCAGTTAATTGTTAAATTAGATGTCATCACTAATACACAGGCAATAATATTCCGATTAATTGTTAAATTAGATGTCATCACTAATACACAGGGGATAATATTCCAGTTAATTGTTAAATTAGATGTTATCACAAATACATAGGGGATAATATTCCAATTAATTGTTAAATTAGAAGTCATCACTAATGCACAGGTGATAATATTCCAGTTAATTGCTCAGTTAGATGTCATCACTAATCCACAGGGGATAATATTCCAGTTAATTGTTAAATTAGATGTCATCACTAATGCACAGGGGATAATATTCCAGTTAATTGTTAAATTAGATGTCATCACTAATACACAGGGGATGATATTACGATTAGTTTTTAAGTTAGATGTCATCACTAATACACAGGGGATAATGTTCCAGTTAATTGTTAAATTAGATGTCATCACTAATACACAGGGGATAATATTCCAGTTAATTGTTAAAGTAGATGTTATCACAAATACACAGGGGATAATATTCCAATTAATTGTTAAATTAGAAGTCATCACTAATGCACAGGTGATAATATTCCAGTTAATTGCTCAGTTAGATGTCATCACTAATCCACAAGGGATAATATTCCAGTTAATTGTTAAATTAGATGTCATCACTAATGCACAGGGGATAATATTCCAGTTAATTGTTAAATTAGATGTCATCACTAATACACAGGTGATAATATTCCAGTTAATTGTTAAATTAGATGTCATCACTAATACACAGGCAATAATATTCCGATTAATTGTTAAATTAGATGTCGTCACTAATGCACATGGGATAATATGCCGATTAATTGTTAAATTAGATGTCATCACTAATACACAGGGGATGATCCGATTAATTGTTAAATTAGATATCATCACTCATACGCAGGGGATAATATTCCAGTTAATTGCTAAATTAGATGTCATCAGTAATACACAGGCGATAATATTCCAGTTAATTGTTAAATTAGATGTCATCACTAATCCACAGGGGATAATATTCCATTTAATTGTTAAATTAGATGTCATCACTAATACACAGGTGATAATATTCCAGTTAATTGTTAAATTAGATGTCATCACTAATATACAGGTGATAATATTCCAGTTAATTGCTAAATTAGATGTCATCACTAATCCACAGGGGATAATATTCCATTTAATTGTTAAATTAGATGTCATCACTAATCCACAGGGGATAATATTCAAGTTAATTGTTAAATTAGATGTCATCACTAATATACAGGATATAATATTCCAGCTAATTGTTCAATTCGATGTCATCACTAATACACAGGAGATAATATTCCAGTTAATTGTTAAATTTGATGTCATCACTAATACACAGGGGATAATATTCCAGTTAATTGTTAAATTAGATATCATCACTAATACAAAGGCAATAATATTCTGATTAATTGTTAAGTTAGATGTCGTCACGAAAGCACAGGGGATAATATGCCGATTAATTGTTAAATTAGATGTCATCACTAATACACAGGGGATAATATTCCAGTTAATTGTAAAATTAGATGTCATCACTAATCCACAGGGGATAATATTCCATTTAATTGTTAAATTAGATGTCATCACTAATCCACAGGGGATAATATTCCAGCTAAATGTTAAATTAGATGTCATGACTAATACACAGGGGATAATATTCAAGTTAATTGTTCAATTCGATGCCATCTCTAACACACAGGGGATAATATTCCAGTTAATTGTAAAATTAGATGTCATCACTAATACACAGGGGATAATATTCCGATTAATTGTTAAATTAGATGTCATCACTAATACACAGGGTATAATATTCCAGTTAATTGTTAAATTAGATGTTATCACAAATACACAGGGGATAATATGCCGATTAATTGTTCAATTAGAAGTCATCACTAATGCACAGGTGATAATATTCCACTTTATTGCTCAGTTAGATGTCTTCACTAATCCACAGGGGATAATATTCCAGTTAATTGTTAAATTAGATGTCATCACTAATGCACAGGGGATAATATTCCAGTTAAATGTTAAATTAGATGTCATCACTAATACACAGGTGATAATATTCCAGTTAATTGTTAAATTAGATGTCATCACTAATACACAGGGGATAATATTCCAGTTAAATGTTAAATTAGATGTCATCACTAATACACAGGTGATAATATTCCAGTTAATTGTTAAATTAGATGTCATCACTAATACATAGGCAATAATATTCCAGTTAATTGTTATATTAGATATCATCACTAATGCACAGGGGATAATATTCCAGTTAATTGTTAAATTAGATGTCATCACTAATACACAGGGGATAATATTACGATTAATTGTTCAATTAGATGTCATCACTAATACACAGGGGATAATGTTCCAGTTAATTGTTAAATTAGATGTCATCACTAATACACAGGGGATAATATTCCAGTTAATTGTTAAATTAGATATCATCACTAATGCACAGGGGATAATATTCCAGTTAATATTTAAATTAGATGTCATCACAAATACACAGTGGACAATATTCCGATTAATTGTTAAATTAGATATCATCACTAATACACATGGGATAATATTACGATTAATTGTTAAATTAGATGTCATCACTAATGCACAGGGGATAATATTCCAGTTAACTGTTAAATTAGATGTCATCACTAATACACAGGTGATAATATTCCAGTTAATTGTTAAATTAGATGTCATCACTAATACACAGGGGATAATATTCCAGTTAATTGTTAAATTAGATATCATCACTAATGCACAGGGGATAATATTCCAGTTAATATTTAAATTAGATGTCATCACAAATACACAGTGGACAATATTCCGATTAATTGTTAAATTAGATATCATCACTAATACACATGGGATAATATTACGATTAATTGTTACATTAGATGTCATCACTAATGCACAGGGGATAATATTAAAGTTAACTGTTAAATTAGATGTCATCACTAATACACAGGTGATAATATTCCAGTTAATTGTTAAATTAGATGTCATCACTAATACACAGGGGATAATATTCCAGTTAATTGTTAAATTAGATATCATCACTAATGCACAGGGGATAATATTCCAGTTAATATTTAAATTAGATGTCATCACAAATACACAGTGGATAATATTCCGATTAATTGTTAAATTAGATGTCATCACTAATGCACAGGGGATAATATTACAGTTAACTGTTAAATTAGATGTCATCACTAATACACAGGTGATAATATTCCAGTTAGTTGCTAAATTAGATGTCATCACTGATACACATTGGATAATATTCCAGTTAATTGTTAAATTAGATGTCATCACTAATACACAGGGGATAATATTCAAGTTAATTGCTAAATTAGATGTCATCACTAATACACAGGGGATAATATTCAAGTTAATTGTTAACTTCGATGTCATCACTAATACACAGGCGATAATATTCCAGTTAATTGTTAAATTGGATGTCATCACTAATACACAGGCGATAATTTTCCAGTTAATTGTTAAATTAGATATCATCACTAATACACAGGGGATAATATTCAAGTTAATTGTTCAATTCGATGTCATCACTAATACACAGGCGATAATATTCCAGTTAATTGTTAAATTTGATGTCATCACTAATGCACAGGGGATAATATTCCAGTTAATTGTTAAATTAGATCTCATTACTAATAGACATGGGGATAATATTCCGATCAATTGTTAAATTTGATGTCATCACTAATACACAGGGGATAATAGTCCAGTTAATTGTTAAATTAGATGTCATCACTAATACACAGGGGATAATTTTCCAGTTAATTGTTCAATTTGATGTCATCACAAATACACAGGGGATAATATTCCGATTAATTGTTAACTTAGAAGTCATCACGAATGCACAGGTAATAATATTCCAGTTAATTGTTTATTAGATGCCATCACTAATACACAGGGGATAATATTCCAGTTAATTGTTTATTAGATGTCATCACTAATGCACAGGGAATATTATTCCAGTTAATTGTTCAATTAGATGTCATCACTAATACACAGGGGAATAATATTCCAGTTAATTGTTTATTAGATGTCATCACTAATACAAAGTGAATAATATTGCAGTTAATTGTTAAATTAGATGTCATCACTAATACACAGGTGCTAATATTCCAGTTAATTGTTAAATTAGATGTCATTACTAATACACATGGGGATAATATTCCGATTAATTGTTAAATTTGATGTCATCACTAATACACAGGTGATAATATTCCAGTTAATTGTTCAATTAGATATCATCACTAATACACAGGTGATAATTTTCCAGTTAATTGTTAAATTTGATGTCATCACTAATACACAAGGGATAATTTTCCAGTTAATTGTTAAATTAGATGTCATCAGAAATACACAGGGGATAATATTCCAGTTAATTGTTAAATTAGATGTCATCACAAATACACAGGGGTTATTATTCCAGTTAATTGTTTATTAGATGTCATCACTAATACACAGGGGTATAATATTCCAGTTAATTGTTCAATTAGATGTCATCACTAATACACAGGGGAATAATATTCAAGGTAATTGTTAAATTAGATGTCATCACTAATACACTGGTGTTAATATTCCAGTTAACTGTTCAATTAGATGTCATCACTAATACACAGGGCAATAATATTCAAGGTAATTGTTAAATTAGATGTCATCACTAATACACTGGTGTTAATATTCCAGTTAACTGTTCAATTAGATCTCATCACTAATACACAGGGCAATAATATTCCAGTTAACTGTTCAATTAGATGTCATCACTAATACACAGGGAATATTATTCCAGTTAATTGTTCAATTAGATGTCATCACTAATACACAGGGGAATAATATTCCAGTTAATTGTTTATTAGATGTCATCACGAATACACAGCGGAATAATATTCCAGTTAATTGTTCAATTAGATGTCATCACTAATACACAGCGGAATAATATTCAAGGTAATTGTTAAATTAGATGTCATCACTAAAACACTGGTGTTAATATTCCAGTTAACTGTTCAATTAGATGTCACCACGAATGCACAGGGGATAATAATCCGGTTAATTGTTAAATTAGATGTCATCACTAATACACAGGGGATAATATTCCATTTAATTGTTAAATTAGATGTTATCACTAATACACAGGGTATAATATTCCAGTGGATTGTTAAATTAGATGTCATCACTAGTACACTGAGTATAATATTCCAGTTAATTGTTAATTTAGATGTCACCACTGGTACACAGGGGATAATATTCCAGTTAATTGTTAAATTAGATGTCATCACTAATACACAGGGGATAATATTCCAGTTAACTGTTCAATTAGATGCCACCACTAACACACTGGGTATAATATTCCAGTTAATTGTTAAATTAGATGTCATCACTGATACACAGGGGATAATATTCCAGTTAATTGTTAAATTAGATGTCATCACTAATAAACTGGTGATAATATTCCAGTTAATTGTTAAATTATATGTCATCACTGATACACAGGGGATAATATTCCAGTTAATTGTTAAATTAGATGTCATCACGAATACACAGGGGATAATATTCCAGTTAATTGTTCAATTAGATGTCATCACTGATACACAGGGGATAATATTCCAGTTAATTGTTAAATTAGATGTCATCACCAATACACAGGTTAAAATATTCCAGTTAATTGTTAAATTAGATGTCATCACTAATACACAGGTGATAATATTCCAGTTAATTGTTAAATTAGATGTAATCACTAATGCACAGGTGATTATATTCCAGTTAATTGTTAAATTAGATGTCACCACTAATGCACAGGGGATAATATTCCAGTTAATTGTTAAATTAGATGTCACCACTAATACACTGGTGTTAATATTCCAGTTAATTGTTCAATTAGATGTCATCACTAATATACAGGGGATAATATTCCAGTTAATTGTTAAATTAGATGAAATCACTTATACACAGGGGTTAATAGTCCAGTTAATTGTTAAATTCGATGTCATCACTAATGCACAGGGGATAATGTTCCAGTTATTTGATCAATTAGAAGTCATCACTAATACACAGGGTATAATATTCCGGTTAATTGTTAAATTAGATGTCATCACTAATACACAGGGGATAATATTCCATTTAATTGTTAAATTAGATGTCACCACTAATACACAGGGTATAATATTCCAGTTAATTGTTAAATTAGATGACATCACTTATCCACAGGGGTTAATATTCCAGTTAATTGTTAAATTAGATGTCATCACTAATGCCCAGGTGATAATCTTCCTGTTAATTGTTAAAATAGATGTCATCACAAACACACAGGGGATAATATTCCGATTAATTGTTAACTTAGAAGTCATCAGTAATGCACAGGGAATAATATTCCAGTTAATTGTTTATTAGATGCCATCACTAATACACAGGGAATTATATTCCTGTTAATTGTTAAATTAGATGTCATCACTAATGCACAGGGAATATTATTCCAGTTAATTGTTCAATTAGATGTTATCACTAATACACAGGGGAATAATATTCCAGTTAATTGTTAAATTCGATGTCATCACTAATACACAGGGGATAATATTCCTGTTAATTGATCAATTAGAAGTCATCACTAATGCACAGGGGATAATATTCCTTTTAATTTTTAAATTAGATGTCATCACTAATACACAGGGGATAATATTCAAGGAAATTGTTAAATTAGATGTCATCACTAATACACTGGTGTTAATATTCCAGTTAACTGTTCAATTAGATGTCATCACTAATACACAGGGCAATAATATTCCAGTTAATTGTTAAATTAGATGTCATCACGAATGCACAGGGAATATTATTCCAGTTAATTGTTCAATTAGATGTCATCACTAATACACAGGGGAATAATATTCCAGTTAATTGTTTATTAGATGTCATCACGAATACACAGCGGAATAATATTCCAGTTAATTGTTCAATTAGATGTCATCACTAATACACAGGGGAATAATATTCAAGGCAATTGTTAAATTAGATGTCATCACTAAAACACTGGTGTTAATATTCCAGTTAACTGTTCAATTAGATGTCACCACGAATGCACAGGGGATAATAATCCAGTTAATTGATCAATTAGATGTCATCACTAATACACAGGGGATAATATTCCGGTTAATTGTTAAATTAGATGTCATCACTAATACACAGGGGATAATATTCCATTTAATTGTTAAATTAGATGTCATCACTAATACACAGGGTATAATATTCCAGTGGATTGTTAAATTAGATGTCATCACTAGTACACTGGGTATAATATTCCAGTTAATTGTTAAATTAGATGTCACCACTAATACACAGGGTATAATATTCCAGTTAATTGTTAAATTAGATGACATCACTTATCCACAGGGGGTAATATTCCAGTTAATTGTTAAATTAGATGTCATCACTAATGCCCAGGTGATAATCTTCCTGTTAATTGTTAAAATAGATGTCATCACAAACACACAGGGGATAATATTCCGATTAATTGTTAACTTAGAAGTCATCAGTAATGCACAGGGAATAATATTCCAGTTAATTGTTTATTAGATGCCATCACTAATACACAGGGAATTATATTCCTGTTAATTGTTAAATTAGATGTCATCACTAATGCACAGGGAATATTATTCCAGTTAATTGTTCAATTAGATGTTATCACTAATACACAGGGGAATAATATTCCAGTTAATTGTTAAATTCGATGTCATCACTAATACACAGGGGATAATATTCCTGTTAATTGATCAATTAGAAGTCATCACTAATGCACAGGGGATAATATTCCTTTTAATTTTTAAATTAGATGTCATCACTAATACACAGGGGATAATATTCAAGGAAATTGTTAAATTAGATGTCATCACTAATACACTGGTGTTAATATTCCAGTTAACTGTTCAATTAGATGTCATCACTAATACACAGGGCAATAATATTCCAGTTAATTGTTAAATTTAATGTCATCACGAATGCACAGGGAATATTATTCCAGTTAATTGTTCAATTAGATGTCATCACTAATACACAGGGGAATAATACTCCAGTTAATTGTTTATTAGATGTCATCACGAATACACAGCGGAATAATATTCCAGTTAATTGTTCAATTAGATGTCATCACTAATACACAGGGGAATAATATTCAAGGCAATTGTTAAATTAGATGTCATCACTAAAACACTGGTGTTAATATTCCAGTTAACTGTTCAATTAGATGTCACCACGAATGCACAGGGGATAATAATCCAGTTAATTGATCAATTACATGTCATCACTAATACACAGGGGATAATATTCCGGTTAATTGTTAAATTAGATGTCATCACTAATACACAGGGGATAATATTCCATTTAATTGTTAAATTAGATGTCATCACTAATACACAGGGTATAATATTCCAGTGGATTGTTAAATTAGATGTCATCACTAGTACACTGGGTATAATATTCCAGTTAATTGTTAAATTAGATGTCACCACTAATACACAGGGTATAATATTCCAGTTAATTGTTAAATTAGATGACATCACTTATCCACAGGGGGTAATATTCCAGTTAATTGTTAAATTAGATGTCATCACTAATGCCCAGGTGATAATCTTCCTGTTAATTGTTAAAATAGATGTCATCACAAACACACAGGGGATAATATTCCGATTAATTGTTAACTTAGAAGTCATCACTAATGCACAGGGCATAATATTCCAGTTAATTGTTTATTAGATGCCATCACTAATACACAGGGAATTATATTCCAGTTAATTGTTAAATTAGCTTTCATCACTAATGCACAGGGAATATTATTCCAGTTAATTGTTCAATTAGATGTTATCACTAATACACAGGGGAATAATATTCCAGTTAATTGTTTATTAGATGTCATCACTAATACACAGTGAATACTATTGCAGTTAATTGTTAAATTAGATGCATTCACACATCTACAGGGTATTGTCTTCATCTTAAATGTTAAATTAGATGTCATCCCCAATACACAGGGAGCAATATTCTCGTTAATTTTTACATTAGATGCCATCACTAATACACAGGTGATAATATTCAAGGTAATTGTTAAATTCGATGTCATCACTAATACACAGGGGATAATATTCCTGTTAATTGATCAATTAGAAGTCATCACTAATGCACAGGGGATAATATTCCTTTTAATTTTTAAATTAGATGTCATCACTAATACACAGGGGATAATATTCACGGTAATTGTTAAATTCGATGTCATCACTAATACACTGGTGTTAATATTCCAGTTAACTGTTCAATTAGATGTCATCACTAATACACAGGGCAATAATATTCCAGTTAATTGTTAAATTAGATGTCATCACGAATGCTCAGGGAATATTATTCCAGTTAATTGTTCAATTAGATGTCATCACTAATACACAGGGGAATAATATTCCAGTTAATTGTTTATTAGATGTCATCACGAATACACAGCGGAATAATATTCCAGTTAATTGTTCAATTAGATGTCATCACTAATACACAGGGGAATAATATTCAAGGTAATTGTTAAATTAGATGTCATCACTAATACACTGGTGTTAATATTCCAGTTAACTGTTCAATTAGATGTCACCACGAATGCACAGGGGATAATAATCCAGTTAATTGATCAATTAGATGTCATCACTAATACACAGGGGATAATATTCCGGTTAATTGTTAAATTAGATGTCATCCCTAATACACAGGTGATAATATTCCAGTTAATTGTTAAATTAGATGTCACCACGAATGCACAGGGGATAATAATCCAGTTAATTGATCAATTAGATGTCATCACTAATACACAGGGGATAATATTCCATTTAATTGTTAAATTAGATGTCATCACTAATACACAGGGTATAATATTCCAGTGGATTGTTAAATTAGATGTCATCACTAGTACACTGGGTATAATATTCCAGTTAATTGTTAAATTAGATGTCACCACTGGTACACAGGGGATAATATTCCAGTTAATTGTTAAATTAGATGTCATCACTAATACACAGGGGATAATATTCCAGTTAACTGTTCAATTAGAGGCCACCACTAACACACTGGGTATAATATTCCAGTTAATTGTTAAATTAGATGTCATCACTGATACACAAGGGATAATATTCCAGTTAATTGTTAAATTAGATGTCATCACTAATAAACTGGTGATAATATTCCAGTTAATTGTTAAATTAGATGTCATCACTAATACACAGTTGATAATATTCCAGTTAATTGTTAAATTAGATGTCATCACGAATACACAGGGGATAATATTCCAGTTAATTGTTCAATTAGATGTCATCACTGATACACAGGGTATAATATTCCAGTTAATTGTTAAATTAGATGTCATCACTAATACACAGGGGATAATATTCCAGTTAATTGTTCAGTTAGATGTCATCACTGATACACAGGGGATAATATTCCAGTTAATTGTTAAATTAGATGTCATCACGAATACACAGGGGATAATATTCCAGTTAATTGTTCAATTAGATGTCATCACTGATACACAGGGGATAATATTCCAGTTAATTGTTAAATTAGATGTCATCACTAATACACAGGGGATAATATTCCTGTTAATTGATCAATTAGAAGTCATCACTAATGCACAGGGGATAATATTCCTTTTAATTTTTAAATTAGATGTCATCACTAATACACAGGGGATAATATTCAAGGTAATTGTTAAATTAGATGTCATCACTAAAACACTGGTGTTAATATTCCAGTTAACTGTTCAATTAGATGTCACCACGAATGCACAGGGGATAATAATCCAGTTAATTGATCAATTACATGTCATCACTAATACACAGGGGATAATATTCCGGTTAATTGTTAAATTAGATGTCATCACTAATACACAGGGGATAATATTCCATTTAATTGTTAAATTAGATGTCATCACTAATACACAGGGTATAATATTCCAGTGGATTGTTAAATTAGATGTCATCACTAGTACACTGGGTATAATATTCCAGTTAATTGTTAAATTAGATGTCACCACTAATACACAGGGTATAATATTCCAGTTAATTGTTAAATTAGATGACATCACTTATCCACAGGGGGTAATATTCCAGTTAATTGTTAAATTAGATGTCATCACTAATGCCCAGGTGATAATCTTCCTGTTAATTGTTAAAATAGATGTCATCACAAACACACAGGGGATAATATTCCGATTAATTGTTAACTTAGAAGTCATCACTAATGCACAGGGCATAATATTCCAGTTAATTGTTTATTAGATGCCATCACTAATACACAGGGAATTATATTCCAGTTAATTGTTAAATTAGCTTTCATCACTAATGCACAGGGAATATTATTCCAGTTAATTGTTCAATTAGATGTTATCACTAATACACAGGGGAATAATATTCCAGTTAATTGTTTATTAGATGTCATCACTAATACACAGTGAATACTATTGCAGTTAATTGTTAAATTAGATGCATTCACACATCTACAGGGTATTGTCTTCATCTTAAATGTTAAATTAGATGTCATCCCCAATACACAGGGAGCAATATTCTCGTTAATTTTTACATTAGATGCCATCACTAATACACAGGTGATAATATTCAAGGTAATTGTTAAATTCGATGTCATCACTAATACACAGGGGATAATATTCCTGTTAATTGATCAATTAGAAGTCATCACTAATGCACAGGGGATAATATTCCTTTTAATTTTTAAATTAGATGTCATCACTAATACACAGGGGATAATATTCACGGTAATTGTTAAATTCGATGTCATCACTAATACACTGGTGTTAATATTCCAGTTAACTGTTCAATTAGATGTCATCACTAATACACAGGGCAATAATATTCCAGTTAATTGTTAAATTAGATGTCATCACGAATGCTCAGGGAATATTATTCCAGTTAATTGTTCAATTAGATGTCATCACTAATACACAGGGGAATAATATTCCAGTTAATTGTTTATTAGATGTCATCACGAATACACAGCGGAATAATATTCCAGTTAATTGTTCAATTAGATGTCATCACTAATACACAGGGGAATAATATTCAAGGTAATTGTTAAATTAGATGTCATCACTAATACACTGGTGTTAATATTCCAGTTAACTGTTCAATTAGATGTCACCACGAATGCACAGGGGATAATAATCCAGTTAATTGATCAATTAGATGTCATCACTAATACACAGGGGATAATATTCCGGTTAATTGTTAAATTAGATGTCATCCCTAATACACAGGTGATAATATTCCAGTTAATTGTTAAATTAGATGTCACCACGAATGCACAGGGGATAATAATCCAGTTAATTGATCAATTAGATGTCATCACTAATACACAGGGGATAATATTCCATTTAATTGTTAAATTAGATGTCATCACTAATACACAGGGTATAATATTCCAGTGGATTGTTAAATTAGATGTCATCACTAGTACACTGGGTATAATATTCCAGTTAATTGTTAAATTAGATGTCACCACTGGTACACAGGGGATAATATTCCAGTTAATTGTTAAATTAGATGTCATCACTAAGACACAGGGGATAATATTCCAGTTAACTGTTCAATTAGATGCCACCACTAACACACTGGGTATAATATTCCAGTTAATTGTTAAATTAGATGTCATCACTGATACACAGGGGATAATATTCCAGTTAATTGTTAAATTAGATGTCATCACTAATAAACTGGTGATAATATTCCAGTTAATTGTTAAATTAGATGTCATCACTAATACACAGTTGATAATATTCCAGTTAATTGTTAAATTAGATGTCATCACGAATACACAGGGGATAATATTCCAGTTAATTGTTCAATTAGATGTCATCACTGATACACAGGGGATAATATTCCAGTTAATTGTTAAATTAGATGTCATCACTAATACACAGGGGATAATATTCCAGTTAATTGTTCAGTTAGATGTCATCACTGATACACAGGGGATAATATTCCAGTTAATTGTTAAATTAGATGTCATCACGAATACACAGGGGATAATATTCCAGTTAATTGTTCAATTAGATGTCATCACTGATACACAGGGGATAATATTCCAGTTAATTGTTAAATTAGATGTCATCACTAATACACAGGGGATAATATTCCTGTTAATTGATCAATTAGAAGTCATCACTAATGCACAGGGGATAATATTCCTTTTAATTTTTAAATTAGATGTCATCACTAATACACAGGGGATAATATTCAAGGTAATTGTTAAATTAGATGTCATCACTAATACACTGGTGTTAATATTCCAGTTAACTGTTCAATTAGATGTCACCACTAATGCACAGGGGATAATAATCCAGTTAATTGATCAATTAGATGTCATCACTAATACACAGGGGATAATATTCCGGTTAATTGTTAAATTAGATGTCATCACTAATACACAGGGGTTAATATTCCATTTAATTGTTAAATTAGATGTCATCACTAATACACAGGGTATAATATTCCAGTTGATTGTTAAATTAGATGTCATCACTAATACACAGGGGATAATATTCCAGTTAATTGTTAAATTAGATGTCACCACTAATACACAGGGGTTAAAATTCCAGTTAAATGTTAATTTAGATGTCATCACTAATACACAGGGGACAATATTCCAGTTAATTGTTAAATTAGATGTCACCACTAATACACAGGGGATAATATTCCAGTTAATGGTTCAATTAGATGTCACCACTAATGCACAGGGGATAATATTCCTGTTAATTGCTAAATTAGATGTCACCACTAATACACGGGGTATAATATTCCAGTTAATTGTTAAATTAGATGTCTCCACTTGTACACAGGGGATAATATTCCAGTTAATTGTTAAATTAGATGTCATCACTAATACACAGGGGATAATATTCCAGTTAATTGTTCAATTGGATGCCACTACTAATCCACTGGGTATAATATTCCAGTTAATTGTTAAATTAGATGTCAACACGAATACACTGGTGTTAATATTCCAGTTAATTGTTGAATTAGATGTCACCACTAATGCACAGGGGATAATATTCCAGTTAATTGTTAAATTAGATGTCACCACTAATACACTGGTGTTAATATTCCAGTTAATTGTTCAATTAGATGTCATCACTAATATACAGGGGATAATATTCCATTTAATTGTTAAATTAGATGTCACCACTAATACACAGGGTATAATATTCCAGTTAATTGTTAAATTAGATGTCATCACAAATACACAGGGGATAATATTCCGATTAATTGTTAAATTAGATGTCATCACTGATACACTGGATAATATTCCAGTTAATTGTTAAATTAGATGTCACCACTAATACACAGGGGATAATATTCAAGGTAATTGTTAAATTAGATGTCATCACTAATACACTGGTGTTAATATTCCAGTTAACTGTTCAATTAGATGTCACCACTAATGCACAGGGGATAATATTCCGGTTAATTGTTAAATTAGATGTCATCACTAATACACAGGGGATAATATTCCATTTAATTGTTAAATTAGATGTCATCACTAATACACAGGGTATAATATTCCAGTTGATTGTTAAATTAGATGTCATCACTAATACACAGGGGATAATATTCCAGTTAATTGTTAAATTAGATGTCACTGCTAATACACAGGGTTTAATATTCCAGTTAATTGTTAAATTAGATGTCATCACTAATACACAGGGGATAATATTCAATTTAATTGTTAAATTAGATGTCATCACTAATACACAGGGGATAATATTCCAGTTAATTGTTAAATTAGATGTCACCACTAATACACAGGGGTTAATATTCCTGTTAATGGTTCAATTAGATGTCACCACTAATGCACAGGGGATAATATTCCTGTTAATTGTTAAATTAGATGTCACCACTAATAGACTGGGTATAATATTCCAGTTAATTGTTAAATTAGATGTCTCCACTAGTACACAGGGGATAATATTCCAGTTAATTGTTAAATTAGATGTCATCACTAATACACAGGGGATAATATTCCAGTTAATTGTTCAATTAGATGCCACCACTAATACACTGGGTATAATATTCCAGTTAATTGTTAAATTAGATGTCATCACTAATACACAGGGGATAATATTCCAGTTAATTGTTAAATTAGATTTCATCACTAATACACAGGGGATAATATTCCAGTTAATTGTTCAATTAGATGTCACCACTAATTCACTGGGTATAATATTCCAGTTAATTGTTAAATTAGATGTAATCACTAATGCACAGGGGATAATAGTCCAGTTAATTGTTAAATTAGATGTCATCACTAATACACAGGGGATAATATTCAAGGTAATTGTTAAATTAGATGTCATCACTAATACATTGCTGTTAATATTCCAGTTAACTGTTCAATTAGATGTCACCACTAATGCACAGGGGATAATATTCCAGTTATTTGATCAATTAGAAGTCATCACTAATACACAGGGTATAATATTCCGGTTAATTGTTAAATTAGATGTCATCACTAATACACAGGGGATAATATTCCATTTAATTGTTAAATTAGATGTCACCACTAATACACAGGGTATAATATTCCAGTTAATTGTTAAATTAGATGACATCACTGATACACAGGGGTTAATATTCCAGTTAATTGTTAAATTACAGTTCATCACTAATACACAGGGGATAATATGCCGATTAATTGTTAAATTAGATGTCCTCACTAAAACACAGGGGATGATCCGATTAATTGTTAAATTGGATGTCATCACTAATACACAGGCGATAATATTCCAGTTAATTGTTAAATTGGATGTCATCACTAATACACAGGCGATAATATTCCAGTTAATTGTTAAATTAGATATCATCACTAATACACAGGTGATAATATTCCAGTTAATTGTTAAATTAGATATCATCACTAATACACAGGGGATAATATTCAAGTTAATTGTTCAATTCGATGTCATCACTAATACACAGGCGATAATATTCCAGTTAATTGTTAAATTTGATGTCATCACTAATACACAGGCGATAATATTCCAGTTAATTGTTCAATTCGATGTCATCACTAATACACAGGCGATAATATTCCAGTTAATTGTTAAATTTGATGTCATCACTAATACACAGGCGATAATATTCCAGTTAATTGTTCAATTCGATGTCATCACTAATACACAGGTGATAATATTCCAGTTAATTGTTAAATTACATGTCATTACTCATACACATGGGGATAATATTCCGATTAATTGTTAAATTTGATGTCATCACTAATACACAGGGGATAATATTCCAGTTAATTGTTAAATTAGATGTCATCACTAATACACAGGGGATAATTTTCCAGTTAATTGTTAAATTAGATGTCATCACTAATACACAAGGGATAATTTTCCAGTTAATTGTTAAATTAGATGTCATCACAAATACACAGGGGATAATATTCCGATTAATTTTTAAATTTGTTGTCATCACTGATGCCCAGGTGATAATCTTCCAGTTAGTTGTTAAAATAGATGTCATCATAAATACACAGGGGATAATATTCCGATTAATTGTTAACTTAGAAGTCATCACTAATGCACAGGGAATAATATTCCAGTTAATTGTTTATTCGATGCCATCACTAATACACAGGGAATTATATTCCAGTTAATTGTTAAATTAGATGTCATCACTAATGCACAGGGAATATTATTCCAGGGCAAGTGATAGAGCTGTTGGTGGGCGAGCACTTTGGAGATAGTGATCACAATTCTGTAGCATTCACTGTGGTAATGGAGAGGGATAGGTATGTGCAACAGGGCAAGGTTTACAATTGGGGGAAGGGTAGATATGATGCTGTCAGGCAGGAACTGAGGAGCATAAGCTGGGAGCATATGCTGGCAGGGAAGGGCACGGTCGAAATGTGGAACTTTTTCAAGGAGCAGATAGTAGGGGCCATTGATAAGCATGTCCCTGTCAGACAGGGAAGGGATGGTCATGTGAGGGAACCGTGGTTGACAAGAGAGGTTGAGAGTCTTGTTAGGAAGAAGAAGGATGCGTATATAAGGTTGAGGAAAAAGGGCACAGGCATAGCTCTGGAGGGATACAAGATGGCCAGGAAGGATCTGAAGAAAGGGATTAGGAGAGCTAAGAGAGGGCATGAAAAATGCTTGGCGGGTAGGATAAAAGAAAACCCCAAGGCCTTTTACGCGTATGTCAGAAATATGAGGATGACTAGGGGGACCGTAGGTCCGGTCAAGGACAATAGCGGGAGACTGTGTGTTGAGCCGGAAGAGATAAGTGAGGTTTTGAATGAGTACTTCTCTTCGGTATTTACGAATGAGAAGGGGTGTATTACTGAAGAGGACGGTGTGAAACAGACTGGTAAGCTCGAGGAAGTGCTCGTTAGGAGGGAAGATGTGTTGGGGTTTTTGAATAACTTGAAGATAGACAAGTCTCCCGGGCCTGACGGGGTATATCCAAGGATGTTATGGGAAGCAAGGGATGAAATTGCAGAGCCGCTGGCAATGATCTTTTCATCTTCTCTGTTGACGGGGGTGGTACCAGGTGATTGGAGGGTGGCAAATGTTGTGCCCCTGTTCAAGAAAGGGAATAGGAACAACCCTGGGAATTACAGGCCAGTTAGTCTTACTTCGGTGGTAGGCAAGTTGATGGAAAAGGTGCTGAGGGATAGGATTTCTGAGCATCTGGAAAGACACTGCTTGATTCGGGACAGTCAGCACGGTTTTGTGAGGGGTAGGTCTTGCCTCACAAGCCTGATTGAATTCTTTGAGCAGGTGACCAAGCAAGTGGATGAGGGTAAACCAGTGGATGTGGTGTACATGGATTTTAGTAAGGCATTTGATAAGGTCCCCCATGGTAGACTTATGGAGAAAGTCAGGAGGCATGGGATAGTGGGGAATGTGGCCAGTTGGATTAAGAATTGGCTAACTGATAGAAGGCAGAGAGTGGTCTTAGATGGTAAATACTCAGCCTGGAGCCCAGTTACCAGTGGCGTGCCACAGGGATCAGTTCTGGGTCCTCTCCTGTTTGTGATTTTTATTAACGACTTGGATGAGGAAGTCGAAGGGTGGGTCAGTAAATTTGCAGATTATACAAAGGTTGGTGGAGTTGTGGATACCGAGGAGGGCTATTGTCGTCTGCAAAGGGACTTGGATAGGTTGCAGTGCTGGGCTGAAAAGTGGCAGATGGAGTTTAACCCTGAAAAGTGTGAGGTCGTCCATTTTGGAAGGACAAACACGAATGCAAAATACTGGGTTAACGGTAGGGTTCTTGGGCATGTGGAGGAGCAGAGAGACCTTGGGGTCTATGTGCATAGATCGTTGAAAGTTGCAACTCAAGTGGATAGGGCTGTGAAGAAGGCATATGGGGTGTTAGCGTTCATTAGCAGAGGGATTGAATTTAAGAGCCGTGAGGTGATGATGCAGCTGTACAGGACCTTGGTAAGGCCTCATTTGGAGTACTGTGTGCAGTTCTGGTACCCTCATTTTAGGAAGGATGTGGAAGCCTTGGAGAGGGTGCAGAGGAGATTTACCAGGATGTTGCCTGGAATGGAGAATAAGTCTTACGAGGAAAGGCTGAACATTCTAGGCCTCTTCTCATTAGAACGGAGAAGGATGAGGAGTGACATGATAGAGGTTTATAAGATGATCAGGGGAATAGATAGGGTAGACAGTCAGAAACTTTTTCCCCGGGTGGAGCAAAGCGTTACAAGGGGTCATAAATTTAAGGTGAAGGGTGGGAGATATAAGGGGGATGTCAGGGGAAGGTTCTTTACCCAGAGAGTGGTCGGGGCATGGAATGCCTTGCCTGGGGAAGTTGTTGAGTCAGAAACTTTAGGGACTTTCAAACGGCTTTTAGATAGGTATATGGATAAAGGAGAATGATGGGGTATAGATTAAATTGTCCTTGACAGAGGACAAAGGATCGGCACAACATCGTGGGCCGAAGGGCCTGTTCTGTGCTGTATTTTTCTATGTTCTATGTTCTATGTTCTAATTGTTCAATTAGATGTCATCACTAATACACAGGGGATAATATTCCAGTTAATTGATCAATTAGAAGTCATCACGAATGCACAGGGGATAATATTCCTTTTAATTGTTAAATTAGATGTCATCACTAATACACAGGGGATAATATACAAGGTAATTGTTAAATTAGATGACATCACTAATACACTGGTGTTAATATTCCAGTTAACAGTTCAATTAGATATCATCACTAATACACAGGGGATAATATTCCAGTTAATTGTTAAATTAGATGTCATTACTAATACACATGGGGATAATATTCCGATTAATTGTTAAATTTGATTTCATCACTAATACACAGGGGATAATATTCAGATTAATTGTTAAATTAGATGTCATCACTAATACACAAGGGATAATTTTCCAGTTAATTGTTAAATTAGATGTCATCACAAATACACAGGGGATAATATTCCAGTTAATTGTTAAATTAGATATCATCACTAATACACAGGTGATAATATGCCAGTTAATTGTTAAATTAGATATCATCACTAATACACAGGAGATAGTATTCCGATTAATTTTTAAATTTGTTGTCATCACTAATACACAGGGGATAATATTCCGATTAATTGTTAACTTAGAAGTCATCACAAATGCACAGGGAATAATATTCCAGTTAATTGTTAAATTAGATGTCATCACTAATACACAGGGGATAATATTCCGATTAATTGTTAACTTAGAAGTCATCACTAATGCACAGGGGAATAATATTGCAGTTAATTGTTAAATTAGATGCATTCACAAATCTACAGGGTATTGTCTTCATCTTAAATGTTAAATTAGATGTCATCCCCAATACACAGGGAGTAATATTCTCGTTAATTGTTACATTAGATGCCATCACTAATACACAGGGGATAATATTCAAGGTAATTGTTAAATTAGATGTCATCACTAATACACAGGGGATAATATTCCTGATAATTGATCAATTAGAAGTCATCACTAATGCACAGGGGATAATATTCCTTTTAATTGTTAAATTAGATGTCATCACTAATACACAGGGGATAATATTCAAGGTAATTGTTAAATTAGACGTCATCACTAATACACTGGTGTTAATATTCCAGTTAACTGTTCAATTAGATGTCACCACTAATGCACAGGGGATAATAATCCAGTTAATTGATCAATTAGATGTCATCACTAATACACAGGGGATAATATTCCGGTTAATTGTTAAATTAGAAGTCATCACTAATACACAGGTGATAATATTCCATTTAATTGTTAAATTAGATGTCATCACTAATACACAGGGGATAATATTCCAGTTAATTGTTAAATTAGATGTCACCACTGATACACAGGGGTTAATATTCCTGTTAATTGTTAAATTAGATGTCATCACTAATACACAGGGGATAATATTCCAGTTAATGGTTCAATTAGATGTCACCACTAATGCACAGGGGATAATATTCCTGTTAATTGTTAAATTAGATGTCACCACTGATACACTGGGTATAATATTACAGTTAATTGTTCAAATAGATGTCACCACTAGTACACAGGGGATAATATTCCAGTTAATTGATAAATTAGATGTCATCACTAATACACAGGGGATAATATTCCAGTTAATTGTTCAATTAGATGCCACCACTAACACACTGGGTATAATATTCCAGTTAATTGTTAAATTAGATGTCATCACTAATACACAGGGGATAATATTCCAGTTAATTGTTAAATTAGATGTCATCACTAATACACAGGGTATAATATTCCAGTTAATTTTTCAATTAGATGTCACCACTAATGCACAGGTGATAATATTCCAGTTAATTGTTAAATTAGATGACACCACGAATACACTGGTGTTAATATTCCAGTTAATTGTTAAATTAGATGTCACCACTAATACACTGGTGTTAATATTCCAGTTAATTGTTCAATTAGATGTCATCACTAATATACAGGGGATAATATTCCAGTTAATTGTTAAATTAGATGAAATCACTTATGCACAGGGGTTAATAGTCCAGTTAATTGTTAAATTCGATGTCATCACTAATACATTGGTGTTAATATTCCAGTTAACTGTTCAATTAGATGTCACCACTAATGCACAGGGGATAATATTCCAGTTATTTGATCAATTAGAAGTCATCACTAATACACAGGGTATAATATTCCGGTTAATTGTTAAATTAGATGTCATCACTAATACACATGGGATAATATTCCATTTAATTGTTAAATTTGATTTCATCACTAATACACAGGGGATAATATTCCGATTAATTGTTAAATTAGATGTCATCACTAATACACAAGGGATAATTTTCCAGTTAATTGTTAAATTAGATATCATCACAAATACACAGGGGATAATATTCCAGTTAATTGTTAAATTAGATATCATCACTAATACACAGGGGATAGTATTCCGATTAATTTTTAAATTTGTTGTCATCACTAATACACAGGGGATAATATTCCGATTAATTGTTAACTTAGAAGTCATCACTAATGCACAGGGAATAATATTCCAGTTAATTGTTAAATTAGATGTCATCACTAATACACAGGGGATAATTTTCCGATTAATTGTTAACTTAGAAGTCATCACTAATGCACAGAGGAATAATATTCCAGTTAATTGTTTATTCGATGCCATCACTAATACACAGTGAATAATATTGCAGTTAATTGTTAAATTAGATGTCATCACTAATGCACAGGGAATATTATTCCAGTTAATTGTTAAATTAGATGTCATCACTAATACACAGGGGAATAATATTCCAGTTAATTGTTTATTAGATTTCATCACTAATACACAGTGAATAATATTGCAGTTAATTGTTAAATTAGATGCATTCGCACATCTACAGGGTATTGTCTTCATCTAAAATCTTAAATTAGATGTCATCCCCAATACACAGGGAGTAATATTCTCGTTAATTGTTACATTAGATGCCATCACTAATACACAGGGGATAATATTCAAGGTAATTGTTAAATTAGATGTCATCACTAATACACAGGGGATAATATTCCTGTTAATTGATCAATTAGAAGTCATCACTAATGCACAGGGGATAATATTCCTTTTAATTGTTAAATTAGATGTCATCACTAATACACAGGGGATAATATTCAAGGTAATTGTTAAATTAGACGTCATCACTAATACACTGGTGTTAATATTCCAGTTAACTGTTCAATTAGATGTCACCACTAATGCACAGGGGATAATAATCCAGTTAATTGATCAATTAGATGTCATCACTAATACACAGGGGATAATATTCCGGTTAATTGTTAAATTAGATGTCATCACTAATACACAGGGGATAATATTCCATTTAATTGTTAAATTAGATGTCATCACTAATACACAGGGTATAATATTCCAGTTGATTGTTAAATTAGATGTCATCACTATTACACAGGGGATAATATTCCAGTTAATTGTTAAATTAGATGTCACCACTGATACACAGGGGTTAATATTCCATTTAATTGTTAAATTAGATGTCATCACTAATACACAGGGTATAATATTCCAGTTGATTGTTAAATTAGATGTCATCACTATTACACAGGGTATAATATTCCAGTTGATTGTTAAATTAGATGTCATCACTATTACACAGGGGATAATATTCCAGTTGATTGTTAAATTAGATGTCATCACTATTACACAGGTGATAATATTCCTGTGAATTGTTAAATTAGATGTCATCACTAATACACAGGGGATAATATTCCAGTTAATGGTTCAATTAGATGTCACCACTAATGCACAGGGGATAATATTCCTGTTAATTGCTAAATTAGATGTCACCACTAATACACGGGGTATAATATTCCAGTTAATTGTTAAATTAGATGTCTCCACTTGTACACAGGGGATAATATTCCAGTTAATTGTTAAATTAGATGTCATCACTAATACACAGGGGATAATATTCCAGTTAATTGTTCAATTAGATGCCACTACTAATCCACTGGGTATAATATTCCAGTTAATTGTTAAATTAGATGTCACCACGAATACACTGGTGTTAATATTCCAGTTAATTGTTGAATTAGATGTCACCACTAATGCACAGGGGATAATATTCCAGTTAATTGTTAAATTAGATGTCACCACTAATACACTGGTGTTAATATTCCAGTTAATTGTTCAATTAGATGTCATCACTAATATACAGGGGATAATATTCCAGTTAATTGTTAAATTCGATGTCATCACAAATACAAAGGGGATAATATTCAAGGTAATTGTTAAATTAGATGTCATCAATAATACACAGGGGAATAATATTCAAGGTAATTGTTAAATTAGATGTCATCACTAATACATTGGTGTTAATATTCCAATTAACTGTTCAATTAGATGTCACCACTAATGCACAGGGGATAATATTCCAGTTATTTGATCAATTAGAAGTCATCACTAATACACAGGGTATAATATTCCGGTTAATTGTTAAATTAGATGTCATCACTAATACACAGGGGATAATATTCCATTTAATTGTTAAATTAGATGTCACCACTAATACACAGGGTATAATATTCCAGTTAATTGTTAAATTAGATGTCATCACAAATACACAGGGGATAATATTCCGATTAATTGTTAAATTAGATGTCATCACTGATACACTGGATAATATTCCAGTTAATTTTTAAATTAGATGTCTCCACTAATACACAGGGGATAATATTCAAGGTAATTGTTAAATTAGATGTCATCACTAATACACTGGTGTTAATATTCCAGTTAACTGTTCAATTAGATGTCACCACTAATGCACAGGGGATAATATTCCGGTTAATTGTTAAGTTAGATGTCATCACTAATACACAGGGGATAATATTCCATTTAATTGTTAAATTAGATGTCATCACTAATACACAGGGTATAATATTCCAGTTGATTGTTAAATTAGATGTCATCACTAATACACAGGGGATAATATTCCAGTTAATTGTTAAATTAGATGTCACTGCTAATACACAGGGGTTAATATTCCAGTTAATTGTTAAATTAGATGTCATCACTAATACACAGGGGATAATATTCAATTTAATTGTTAAATTAGATGTCATCACTAATACACAGGGGATAATATTCCAGTTAATTGTTAAATTAGATGTCACCACTAATACACAGGGGTTAATATTCCAGTTAATGGTTCAATTAGATGTCACCACTAATGCACAGGGGATAATATTCCTGTTAATTGTTAAATTAGATGTCACCACTAATACACTGGTTATAATATTCCAGTTAATTGTTAAATTAGATGTCTCCACTAGTACACAGGGGATAATATTCCAGTTAATTGTTAAATTAGATGTCATCACTAATACACAGGGGATAATATTCCAGTTAATTGTTAAATTAGATGTCATCACTAATACACAGGGGATAATATTCCAGTTAATTGTTCAATTAGATGTCACCACTAATTCACTGGGTATAATATTCCAGTTAATTGTTAAATTAGATGTAATCACTAATGCACAGGGGATAATAGTCCAGTTAATTGTTAAATTAGATGTCATCACTAATACACAGGGGATAATATTCAAGGTAATTGTTAAATTAGATGTCATCACTAATACATTCGTGTTAATATTCCAGTTAACTGTTCAATTAGATGTCACCACTAATGCACAGGGGATAATATTCCAGTTATTTGATCAATTAGAAGTCATCACTAATACACAGGGTATAATATACCGGTTAATTGTTAAATTAGATGTCATCACTAATACACAGGGGATAATATTCCATTTAATTGTTAAATTAGATGTCACCACTAATACACAGGGTATAATATTCCAGTTAATTGTTAAATTAGATGACATCACTGATACACAGGGGTTAATATTCCAGTTAATTGTTAAATTACAGTTCATCACTAATACACAGGGTATAATATGCCGATTAATTTTTAAATTAGATGTCCTCACTAAAACACATGGGATGATCCGATTAATTGTTAAATTGGATGTCATCACTAATACACAGGCGATAATATTCCAGTTAATTGTTAAATTGGATGTCATCACTAATACACAGGCGATAATATTCCAGTTAATTGTTAAATTATATATCATCACTAATACGCAGGTGATAATATTCCAGTTAATTGTTAAATTAGATATCATCACTAATACACAGGGGATAATATTCAAGTTAATTGTTCAATTCGATGTCATCACTAATACACAGGCGATAATATTCCAGTTAATTGTTAAATTTGATGTCATCACTAATACACAGGCGATAATATTCCAGTTAATTGTTCAATTCGATGTCATCACTAATACACAGGCGATATTATTCCAGTTAATTGTTAAATTTGATGTCATCACTAATACACAGGCGATAATATTCCAGTTAATTGTTCAATTCGATGTCATCACTAATACACAGGTGATAATATTCCAGTTAATTGTTAAATTACATGTCATTACTCATACACATGGGGATAATTTTCCGATTAATTGTTAAATTTGATGTCATCACTAATACACAGGGGATAATATTCCAGTTAATTGTTAAATTAGATGTCATCACTAATACACAGGGGATAATTTTCCAGTTAATTGTTAAATTAGATGTCATCACTAATACACAAGGGATAATTTTCCAGTTAATTGTTAAATTAGATGTCATCACAAATACACAGGGGATAATATTCCGATTAATTTTTAAATTTGTTGTCATCACTGATGCCCAGGTGATAATCTTCCAGTTAGTTGTTAAAATAGATGTCATCATAAATACACAGGGGATAATATTCCGATTAATTGTTAACTTAGAAGTCATCACTAATGCACAGGGAATAATATTCCAGTTAATTGTTTATTCGATGCCATCACTAATACACAGGGAATTATATTCCAGTTAATTGTTAAATTAGATGTCATCACTAATGCACAGGGAATATTTTTCCAGGGCATTTGATAGAGCTGTTGGTGGGCGAGCACTTTGGAGATAGTGATCACAATTCTGTAGCATTCACTGTGGTAATGGAGAGGGATAGGTATGTGCAACAGGGCAAGGTTTACAATTGGGGGAAGGGTAGATATGATGCTGTCAGGCAGGAACTGAGGAGCATAAGCTGGGAGCATATGCTGGCAGGGAAGGGCACGGTCGAAATGTGGAACTTTTTCAAGGAGCAGATAGTAGGGGCCATTGATAAGCATGTCCCTGTCAGACAGGGAAGGGATGGTCATGTGAGGGAACCGTGGTTGACAAGAGAGGTTGAGAGTCTTGTTAGGAAGAAGAAGGATGCGTGTATAAGGTTGAGGAAAAAGGGCACAGGCATAGCTCTGGAGGGATACAAGATGGCCAGGAAGGATCTGAAGAAAGGGATTAGGAGAGCTAAGAGAGGGCATGAAAAATGCTTGGCGGGTAGGATAAAAGAAAACCCCAAGGCCTTTTACGCGTATGTCAGAAATATGAGGATGACTAGGGGGACCGTAGGTCCGGTCAAGGACAATAGCGGGAGACTGTGTGTTGAGCCGGAAGAGATAAGTGAGGTTTTGAATGAGTACTTCTCTTCGGTATTTACGAATGAGAAGGGGTGTATTACTGAAGAGGACGGTGTGAAACAGACTGGTAAGCTCGAGGAAGTGCTCGTTAGGAGGGAAGATGTGTTGGGGTTTTTGAATAACTTGAAGATAGACAAGTCTCCCGGGCCTGACGGGGTATATCCAAGGATGTTATGGGAAGCAAGGGATGAAATTGCAGAGCCGCTGGCAATGATCTTTTCATCTTCTCTGTTGACGGGGGTGGTACCAGGTGATTGGAGGGTGGCAAATGTTGTGCCCCTGTTCAAGAAAGGGAATAGGAACAACCCTGGGAATTACAGGCCAGTTAGTCTTACTTCGGTGGTAGGCAAGTTGATGGAAAAGGTGCTGAGGGATAGGATTTCTGAGCATCTGGAAAGACACTGCTTGATTCGGGACAGTCAGCACGGTTTTGTGAGGGGTAGGTCTTGCCTCACAAGCCTGATTGAATTCTTTGAGCAGGTGACCAAGCAAGTGGATGAGGGTAAACCAGTGGATGTGGTGTACATGGATTTTAGTAAGGCATTTGATAAGGTCCCCCATGGTAGACTTATGGAGAAAGTCAGGAGGCATGGGATAGTGGGGAATGTGGCCAGTTGGATTAAGAATTGGCTAACTGATAGAAGGCAGAGAGTGGTCTTAGATGGTAAATACTCAGCCTGGAGCCCAGTTACCAGTGGCGTGCCACAGGGATCAGTTCTGGGTCCTCTCCTGTTTGTGATTTTTATTAACGACTTGGATGAGGAAGTCGAAGGGTGGGTCAGTAAATTTGCAGATTATACAAAGGTTGGTGGAGTTGTGGATACCGAGGAGGGCTATTGTCGTCTGCAAAGGGACTTGGATAGGTTGCAGTGCTGGGCTGAAAAGTGGCAGATGGAGTTTAACCCTGAAAAGTGTGAGGTCGTCCATTTTGGAAGGACAAACACGAATGCAAAATACTGGGTTAACGGTAGGGTTCTTGGGCATGTGGAGGAGCAGAGAGACCTTGGGGTCTATGTGCATAGATCGTTGAAAGTTGCAACTCAAGTGGATAGGGCTGTGAAGAAGGCATATGGGGTGTTAGCGTTCATTAGCAGAGGGATTGAATTTAAGAGCCGTGAGGTGATGATGCAGCTGTACAGGACCTTGGTAAGGCCTCATTTGGAGTACTGTGTGCAGTTCTGGTCGCCTCATTTTAGGAAGGATGTGGAAGCCTTGGAGAGGGTGCAGAGGAGATTTACCAGGATGTTGCCTGGAATGGGGAATAAGTCTTACGAGGAAAGGCTGAACATTCTAGGCCTCTTCTCATTAGAACGGAGAAGGATGAGGGGTGACATGATAGAGGTTTATAAGATGATCAGGGGAATAGATAGGGTAGACAGTCAGAAACTTTTTCCCCGGGTGGAGCAAAGCGTTACAAGGGGTCATAAATTTAAGGTGAAGGGTGGGAGATATAAGGGGGATGTCAGGGGAAGGTTCTTTACCCAGAGAGTGGTCGGGGCATGGAATGCCTTGCCTGGGGAAGTTGTTGAGTCAGAAACTTTAGGGACTTTCAAACGGCTTTTAGATAGGTATATGGATAAAGGAGAATGATGGGGTATAGATTAAATTGTCCTTGACAGAGGACAAAGGATCGGCACAACATCGTGGGCCGAAGGGCCTGTTCTGTGCTGTATTTTTCTATGTTCTATGATCTATGTTCTAATTGTTCAATTAGATGTCATCACTAACACACAGGGGATAATATTCCAGTTAATTGATCAATTAGAAGTCATCACGAATGCACAGGGGATAATATTCCTTTTAATTGTTAAATTAGATGTCATCACTAATACACAGGGGATAATATACAAGGTAATTGTTAAATTAGATGACATCACTAATACACTGGTGTTAATATTCCAGTTAACAGTTCAATTAGATATCATCACTAATACACAGGGGATAATATTCCAGTTAATTGTTAAATTAGATGTCATTACTAATACACATGGGGATAATATTCCGATTAATTGTTAAATTTGATTTCATCACTAATACACAGGGGATAATATTCCGATTAATTGTTAAATTAGATGTCATCACTAATACACAAGGGATAATTTTCCAGTTAATTGTTAAATTAGATGTCATCACAAATACACAGGGGATAATATTCCAGTTAATTGTTAAATTAGATATCATCACTAATACACAGGTGATAATATGCCAGTTAATTGTTAAATTAGATATCATCACTAATACACAGGAGATAGTATTCCGATTAATTTTTAAATTTGTTGTCATCACTAATACACAGGGGATAATATTCCGATTAATTGTTAACTTAGAAGTCATCACAAATGCACAGGGAATAATATTCCAGTTAATTGTTAAATTAGATGTCATCACTAATACACAGGGGATAATATTCCGATTAATTGTTAACTTAGAAGTCATCACTAATGCACAGGGGAATAATATTGCAGTTAATTGTTAAATTAGATGCATTCACAAATCTACAGGGTATTGTCTTCATCTTAAATGTTAAATTAGATGTCATCCCCAATACACAGGGAGTAATATTCTCGTTAATTGTTACATTAGATGCCATCACTAATACACAGGGGATAATATTCAAGGTAATTGTTAAATTAGATGTCATCACTAATACACAGGGGATAATATTCCTGTTAATTGATCAATTAGAAGTCATCACTAATGCACAGGGGATAATATTCCTTTTAATTGTTAAATTAGATGTCATCACTAATACACAGGGGATAATATTCAAGGTAATTGTTAAATTAGACGTCATCACTAATACACTGGTGTTAATATTCCAGTTAACTGTTCAATTAGATGTCACCACTAATGCACAGGGGATAATAATCCAGTTAATTGATCAATTAGATGTCATCACTAATACACAGGGGATAATATTCCGGTTAATTGTTAAATTAGATGTCATCACTAATACACAGGGGATAATATTCCATTTAATTGTTAAATTAGATGTCATCACTAATACACAGGGTATAATATTCCAGTTGATTGTTAAATTAGATGTCATCACTAATACACAGGGGATAATATTCCAGTTAATTGTTAAATTAGATGTCACCACTGATACACAGGGGTTAATATTCCTGTTAATTGTTAAATTAGATGTCATCACTAATACACAGGGGATAATATTCCAGTTAATGGTTCAATTAGATGTCACCACTAATGCACAGGGGATAATATTTCTGTTAATTGTTAAGTTAGATGTCACCACTAATACACTGGGTATAATATTACAGTTAATTGTTCAATTAGATGTCACCACTAGTACACAGGGGATAATATTCCAGTTAATTGCTAAATTAGATGTCATCACTAATACACAGGGGATAATATTCCAGTTAATTGTTCAATTAGATGCCACCACTAACACACTGGGTATAATATTCCAGTTAATTGTTAAATTAGATGTCATCACTAATACACAGGGGATAATATTCCAGTTAATTGTTAAATTAGATGTCATCACTAATACACAGGGTATAATATTCCAGTTAGTTTTTCAATTAGATGTCACCACTAATGCACAGGTGATAATATTCCAGTTAATTGTTAAATTAGATGTCACCACGAATACACTGGTGTTAATATTCCAGTTAATTGTTAAATTAGATGTCACCACTAATACACTGGTGTTAATATTCCAGTTAATTGTTCAATTAGATGTCATCACTAATATACAGGGGATAATATTCCAGTTAATTGTTAAATTAGATGAAATCACTTATGCACAGGGGTTAATAGTCCAGTTAATTGTTAAATTCGATGTCATCACTAATACATTGGTGTTAATATTCCAGTTCACTGTTCAATTAGATGTCACCACTAATGCACAGGGGATAATATTCCAGTTATTTGAACAATTAGAAGTCATCACTAATACACAGGGTATAATATTCCGGTTAATTGTTAAATTAGATGTCATCACTAATACACAGGGGATAATATTCCATTTAATTGTTAAATTTGATTTCATCACTAATACACAGGGGATAATATTCCGATTAATTGTTAAATTAGATGTCATCACTAATACACAAGGGATAATTTTCCAGTTAATTGTTAAATTAGATATCATCACAAATACACAGGGGATAATATTCCAGTTAATTGTTAAATTAGATATCATCACTAATACACAGGGGATAGTATTCCGATTAATTTTTAAATTTGTTGTCATCACTAATACACAGGGGATAATATTCCGATTAATTGTTAACTTAGAAGTCATCACTAATGCACAGGGAATAATATTCCAGTTAATTGTTAAATTAGATGTCATCACTAATACACAGGGGATAATATTCCGATTAATTGTTAACTTAGAAGTCATCACTAATGCACAGAGGAATAATATTCCAGTTAATTGTTTATTCGATGCCATCACTAATACACAGTGAATAATATTGCAGTTAATTGTTAAATTAGATGTCATCACTAATGCACAGGGAATATTATTCCAGTTAATTGTTAAATTAGATGTCATCACTAATACACAGGGGAATAATATTCCAGTTAATTGTTTATTAGATGTCATCACTAATACACAGTGAATAATATTGCAGTTAATTGTTAAATTAGATGCATTCACACATCTACAGGGTATTGTCTTCATCTTAAATTTTAAATTAGATGTCATCCCCAATACACAGGGAGTAATATTCTCGTTAATTGTTACATTAGATGCCATCACTAATACACAGGGGATAATATTCAAGGTAATTGTTAAATTAGATGTCATCACTAATGCACAGGGGATAATATTCCTGTTAATTGATCAATTAGAAGTCATCACTAATGCACAGGGGATAATATTCCTTTTAATTGTTAAATTAGATGTCATCACTAATACAAAGGGGATAATATTCAAGGTAATTGTTAAATTAGACGTCATCACTAATACACTGGTGTTAATATTCCAGTTAACTGTTCAATTAGATGTCACCACTAATGCACAGGGGATAATAATCCAGTTAATTGATCAATTAGATGTCATCACTAATACACAGGGGATAATATTCCGGTTAATTGTTAAATTAGATGTCATCACTAATACACAGGGGATAATATTCCATTTAATTGTTAAATTAGATGTCATCACTAATACACAGGGTATAATATTCCAGTTGATTGTTAAATTAGATGTCATCACTAATACACAGGGGATAATATTCCAGTTAATTGTTAAATTAGATGTCACCACTGATACACAGGGGTTAATATTCCTGTGAATTGTTAAATTAGATGTCATCACTAATACACAGGGGATAATATTCCAGTTAATGGTTCAATTAGATGTCACCACTAATGCACAGGGGATAATATTCCTGTTAATTGTTAAATTAGATGTCACCACTAATACACTGGGTATAATATTCCAGTTAATTGTTAAATTAGATGTCACCACTAGTACACAGGGGATAATATTCCAGTTAATTGTTAAATTAGATGTCATCACTGATACACAGGGGATAATATTCCAGTTAATTGTTCAATTAGATGCCACCACTAACACACTGGGTATAATATTCCATTTAATTGTTAAATTAGATGTCATCACTTCTACACAGGGGATAATATTCCAGTTAATTGTTAAATTAGATGTCATCACTAATACACAAGGGATAATATTCCAGTTAATTTTTCAATTAGATGTCACCACTAATTCACTGGGTATAATATTCCAGTTAATTGTTAAATTAGATATCATCACTAATACACAGGGGATAATATTCCAGTTAATTGTTCAATTAGATGTCACCACTAATGCACAGGTGATAATATTCCAGTTAATTGTTAAATTAGATGTCACCACGAATACACTGGTGTTAATATTCCAGTTAATTGTTCAATTAGATGTCACCACTAATGCACAGGGGATAATATTCCACTTAATTGTTAAATTAGATGTCACCACTAATACACTGGTGTTAATATTCCAGTTAATTGTTCAATTAGATGTCATCACTAATATACAGGGGATAATATTCCAGTTAATTGTTAAATTAGATGAAATCACTTATGCACAGGGGTTAATAGTCCAGTTAATAGTTAAATTCGATGTCATCACTAATACACAGGGGATAATATTCAAGGTAATTGTTAAATTAGATGTCATCACTCATACATTGGTGCTAATATTCCAGTTCACTGTTCAATTAGATGTCACCACTAATGCAGAGGGGATAATATTCCAGTTATTTGATCAATTAGAAGTCATCACTAATACACAGGGTATAATATTCCGGTTAATTGTTAAATTAGATGTCATCACTAATACACAGGGGATAATATTCCAGTTAATTGTTAAATTAGATGACATCACTTATACACAGGTGTTAATATTCCAGTTAATTGTTAACTTAGAAGTCATCACTAATGCACAGGGAATAATATTCCAGTTAATTGTTAAATTAGATGTCATCACTAATACACAGGGGATAATATTCCGATTAATTGTTAACTTAGAAGTCATCACCAATGCACAGGGAATAATATTCCAGTTAATTGTTCTATTAGATGTCATCACTAATACACAGGGGAATAATATTCCAGTTAATTGTTAAATTAGATGAAATCACTTATGCACAGGGGTTAATAGTCCAGTTAATTGTTAAATTCGATGTCATCACTAATACACAGGGGATAATATTCAAGGTAATTGTTAAATTAGATGTCATCACTCATACATTGGTGTTAATATTCCAGTTCACTGTTCAATTAGATGTCACCACTAATGCACAGGGGATAATATTCCAGTTATTTGATCAATTAGAAGTCATCACTAATACACAGGGTATAATATTCCGGTTAATTGTTAAATTAGATGTCATCACTAATACACAGGGGATAATATTCCATTTAATTGTTAAATTAGATGTCATCACTAATACACAGGTGATAATATTCCAGTTAATTGTTAAATTAGATGACATCACTTATACACAGGTGTTAATATTCCAGTTAATTGTTAACTTAGAAGTCATCACTAATGCACAGGGAATAATATTCCAGTTAATTGTTAAATTAGATGTCATCACTAATACACAGGGGATAATATTCCGATTAATTGTTAACTTAGAAGTCATCACCAATGCACAGGGAATAATATTCCAGTTAATTGTTTATTAGATGCCATCACTAATACACAGGGAATTATATTCCAGTTAATTGTTAAATTAGATGTCATCACTAATGCACAGGAATATTATTCCAGTTAATTGTTCTATTAGATGTCATCACTAATACACAGGGGAATAATATTCCAGTTAATTGTTTATTAGATGTCATCACTAATACACAGTGAATAATATTGCAGTTAATTGTTAAATTAGATGCATTCACACATCTACAGGGTATTGTCTTCATCTTAAATGTTAAATTAGATGTCATCCCCAATACACAGGGAGTAATATTCTCGTTAATTGTTACATTAGATGCCATCACTAATACACAGGGGATAATGTTCCAGTTAATTGTTAAATTAGATGTCATCACTAATACACAGGGGATAATATTCCTGTTAATTGATCAATTAGAAGTCATCACTAATGCACAGGGGATAATATTCCTTTTAATTTTTAAATTAGATGTCATCACTAATACACAGGGGATAATATTCAAGGTAATTGTTAAATTAGATGTCATCACTAATACACTGGTGTTAATATTCCAGTTAACTGTTCAATTAGATGTCACCACTAATGCACAGGGGATAATAATCCAGTTAATTGATCAATTAGATGTCATCACTAATACACAGGGGATAATATTCAAGGTAATTGTTAAATTAGATGTCATCACTAATACACTGGTGTTAATATTCCAGTTAACTGTTCAATTAGATGTCACCACTAATGCACAGGGGATAATAATCCAGTTAATTGATCAATTAGATGTCATCACTAATACACAGGGGATAATATTCCGGTTAATTGTTAAATTAGATGTCATCACTAATACACAGGGGATAATATTCCATTTAATTGTTAAATTAGATGTCATCACAAATACACAGGTGATAATATTCCAGTTGATTGTTAAATTAGATGTCATCAGTAATACACAGTGGATAATATTCCAGTTAATTGTTAAATTAGATGTCACCACTAATACACAGGGGTTAATATTCCAGTTATGTGTTAAATTAGATGTCATCACTAATACACAGGTGATAATATTCCAGTTAATGGTTCAATTAGATGTCACCACTAATGCACGGGGGATAATATTCCAGTTAATTGTTAAATTAGATGTCACCACTAATACACTGGGTATAATATTCCAGTTAATTGTTAAATTAGATGCCACCACTAGTACACAGGGGATAATATTCCAGTTAATTGTTAAATTAGATGTCATCACTAATACACAGGGGATAATATTCCAGTTAATTGTTCAATTAGATGTCATCACTAATACACTGGGTATAATGTTCCAGTTAATTGTTAAATTAGATGTCATCAATAATACACAGGGGATAATATTCAAGGTAATTGTTAAATTAGATGTCATCACTAATACATTGTTGTTAATATTCCAGTTAACTGTAAAATTAGATGTCACCACTAATGCACAGGGGATAATATTCCAGTTATTTGATCAATTAGAAGTCATCACTAATACACAGGGTATAATATTCCGGTTAATTGTTAAATTAGATGTCATCACTAATACACAGGGGATAATATTCCATTTAATTGTTAAATTAGATGTCACCACTAATACACAGGGTATAATATTCCAGTTAATTGTTAAATTAGATGACATCACTTATACACAGGGGTTAATATTCCAGTTAATTGTTAAATTAGATGTCACCACTAATACACAGGGGATAATATTCCATTTAATTGTTAAATTAGATGTCATCACTAATACACAGGGTATTATATTGCAGTTAATTGTTAAATTAGATGTCATCACTAATGCACAGGTGATAATATTCCAGTTAATTGATAAATTAGATGTCATCACTAATGCACAGGTGATAATATTCCAGTTAATTGTTAAATTAGATGACATCACTAATACACAGGGGATAATATTCCAGTTAATTGTTAAATTAGATATCATCACTAATACACAGGGGATAATATTCCAGTTAATTGTTAAATCAGATGACATCACTTATACACAGGGGTTAATAGTCCAGTTAATTGTTAAATTAGATGTCACCACTAATGCACAGGTGATAATATTCCAGTTAATTGTTAAATTAGATATCATCACGAATACACTGGTGTTAATATTCCAGTTAATTGTTCAATTAGATGTCACCACTAATGCACAAGGGATAATATTCCAGTTAATTGTTAAATTAGATGTCACCACTCATTCACTGGGTATAATATTCCAGTTAATTGTTAAATTAGATGTCATGCACTAATAACAGGGGATAATATTGCAGTTAATTGTTAAATTAGATGTCATCACTAATACACAGGGGATAATATTCCAGTTAATTGTTCAATTAGATGTCACCACTAATGCACAGGTGATAATATTCCAGTTAATTGTTAAATTAGATGTCACCACTAATACACTGGCGTTAATATTCCAGTTAATTGTTCAATTAGATGTCACCACTAATGCACAGGTGATAATATTCCAGTTAATTGTTAAATTAGATGTCACCACTAATGCACAAGGGATAATATTCCAGTTAATTGTTAAATTAGATGTCACCACTAATGCACAAGGGATAATATTCCAGTTAATTGTTAAATTAGATGTCATCACTAATACACTGGGTATAATATTCCAGTTAATTGTTTAATTAGATGTCACCACTAATACACTGGTGATAATATTCCAGTTCATTGTTAAATTAGATATCATCACTAATACACAGGTGATAATATTCCAGTTAATTGTTAAATTAGATGTCATCACTAATACACAGGTGATAATATTCCAGTTAATTGTTAAATTAGATATCATCACTAATACACAGGTGATAATATTCCAGGTAATTGTTAAATTAGATATCATCACTAATACACAGGTGATAATATTCCAGTTAATTGTCAAATTAGATATCATCACTAATACACAGGTGATAATATTCCAGTTAATTGTTAAATTAGATAACGTCACTAATACACAGGTGATAATATTCCAGGTAATTGTTAAATTAGATAACATCACTAATACACAGGTGATAATATTCCAGTTAATTGTTAAATTAGATAACATCACTAATACACAGGTGATAATATTCCAGGTAATTGTTAAATTAGATATCATCACTAATACACAGGTGATAATATTCCAGTTAATTGTTAAATTAGATATCATCACTAATATACAGGTGATAATATTCCAGTTAATTGTTAAATTAGATGTCATCACTAATACACAGGGGATAATATTCCAGTTAATTGTTAAATTAGATGTCATCACTAATACACAGGGGATAATATTCCAGTTAATGGTTCAATTAGATGTCACCACTAATGCACAGGGGATAATATTCCTGTTAATTGTTAAATTAGATGTCACCACTAATGCACTGGGTATAATATTCCAGTTAATTGTTGAATTAGATGTCACCACTAACGCAGAGGTTATAATATTCCAGTTAATTGTTAAATTAGATGTCACCAATAATACACTGGTGTTAATATTCCAGTTAATTGTTCAATTAGATGTCACCACTAATGCACAGGGGATAATATTCCAGATAATTGTTAAATTAGATGCCACCACTAATACACTGGTGTTAATATTCTAGTTAATTGTTAAATTAGATGTCACCACTAATACACAGGGGATAATATTCCAGTTAATTGTTAAATTAGATATCATCACTAATACACAGGGGACAATATTCCAGTTAATTGTTCAATTAGATGTCACCACTAATGCACAAGGGATAATATTCCAGTTAATTGTTCAATTAGATGTCACCACTAATGCACAGGTGATAATATTCCAGTTAATTGTTAAATTAGATGTCACCACTAATACACAGGGGATAATATTCCAGTTAATTGTTAAATTAGATGTCATCACTAATACACAGGGGATAATATTCCAGTTAATTGTTAAATTAGATATCATCACTAATACACAGGGGATAATATTCCAGTTAATTGTTCAATTAGATGTCATCACTAATACACAGGGGATAATATTCCAGTTAATTGTTAAATTAGATTACATCACTAATACACAGGTGATAATATTCCAGTTAATTGTTAAATTAGATATCATCACAAATATACAGGTGATAATATTCCAGTTAATTGTTAAATTAGATGTCATCACTAATACACAGGTGATAATATTCCAGTTAATTGTTAAATTAGATATCATCACTAATACACAGGTGATAATATTCCAGGTAATTGTTAAATTAGATATCATCACTAATACACAGGTGATAATATTCCAGTTAATTGTTAAATTAGATATCATCACTAATACACAGGTGATAATATTCCAGTTAATTGTTAAATTAGATAACATCAATAATACACAGGTGATAATATTCCAGGTAATTGTTAAATTAGATAACATCACTAATACACAGGTGATAATATTCCAGTTAATTGTTAAATTAGATAACATCACTGATACACAGGTGATAATATTCCAGGTAATTGTTAAATTAGATATCATCACTAATACACAGGTGATAATATTCCAGTTAATTGTTAAATTAGATATCATCACTAATATACAGGTGATAATATTCCAGTTAATTGTTAAATTAGATGTCATCACTAATACACAGGGGATAATATTCCAGTTAATTGTTAAATTAGATGTCATCACTAATACACAGGGGATAATATTCCAGTTAATGGTTCAATTAGATGTCACCACTAATGCACAGGGGATAATATTCCTGTTAATTGTTAAATTAGATGTCACCACTAATGCACTGGGTATAATATTCCAGTTAATTGTTGAATTAGATGTCACCACTAACGCAGAGGTTATAATATTCCTGTTAATTCTTAAATTAGATGTCACCACTAATACACTGGTGTTAATATTCCAGTTAATTGTTCAATTAGATGTCACCACTAATGCACAGGGGATAATATTCCAGATAATTGTTAAATTAGATGCCACCACTAATGCACAGGTGATAATATTCCAGTTAATTGTTCAATTAGATGTCATCACTAATACACAGGGGATAATATTCCAGTTAATTGTTAAATTAGATGTCATCTCTAATACACAGGGGATAATATTCCAGTTAATTGTTAAATTAGATGTCATCACTAATACACAGCGGATAATATTCCAGTTAATTGTTAAATTAGATATCATCACTAATACACAGGTGATAATATTCCAGTTAATTGTTAAATTAGATGTCATCACTAATACACAGGGGATAATATTCCAGTTAATTGTTAAATTAGATATCATCACTAATACACAGGGGATAATATTCCAGTTAATTGTTCAGTTAGATGTCACCACTAATGCACAAGGGATAATATTCCAGTTAATTGTTAAATTAGATGTCATCACTAATACACAGGGGATAATATTCCAGTTAATTGTTAAATTAGATGTCATCACTAATACACAGGGGATAATATTCCAGTTAATTGTTAAATTAGATATCATCACTAATACACAGGGGATAATATTCCAGTTAATTGTTCAATTAGATGTCATCACTAATACACAGGGGATAATATTCCAGTTAATTGTTCAATTAGATGTCACCACTAATTCACTGGGTATAATATTCCAGTTAATTGTTAAATTAGATGTCATCACTAATACACAGGCGATAATATTCCAGTTATTTGTTAAATTAGATATCATCACTAATACACAGGGGATAATATTCCAGTTAATTGTTAAATTAGATGTCATCACTAATACACAGGGGATAATATTCCAGTTAATTGTTCAATTAGATATCATCACTAATACACTGGTGTTAATATTCCAGTTAATTGTTCAATTAGATGTCACCACTAATGCACAAGGGATAATATTCCAGTTAATTGTTCAATTAGATGTCACCACTAATGCACAGGTGATAATATTCCAGTTAATTGTTAAATTAGATATCATCACTAATACACTGGTGTTAATATTCCAGTTAATTGTTCAATTAGATGTCACGACTAATGCACAAGGGATAATATTCCAGTTAATTGTTAAATTAGATGTCACCACTAATTCACTGGGTATAATATTCCAGTTAATTGTTAAATTAGATGTCATCACTAATACACAGGGGATAATATTCCAGTTAATTGTTAAATTAGATGTCATCACTAATAGACAGGGGATAATATTCCAGTTAATTGTTCAATTAGATGTCATCACTAATACACAGGGGATAATATTCCAGTTAATTGTTCAATTAGATGTCACCACTAATTCACTGGGTATAATATTCCAGTTAATTGTTAAATTAGATGTCATCACTAATACACAGGTGATAATATTCCAGTTAATTGTTAAATTAGATATCATCACTAATACACAGGGGATAATATTCCAGTTAATTGTTAAATTAGATGTCATCACTAATACACAGGGGATAATATTCCAGTTAATTGTTAAATTAGATATCATCACTAATACACTGGTGTTAATATTCCAGTTAATTGTTCAATTAGATGTCACCACTAATGCACAAGGGATAATATTCCAGTTAATTGTTCAATTAGATGTCACCACTAATGCACAGGTGATAATATTCCAGTTAATTGTTAAATTAGATATCATCACTAATACACTGGTGTTAATATTCCAGTTAATTGTTCAATTAGATGTCACGACTAATGCACAAGGGATAATATTCCAGTTAATTGTTAAATTAGATGTCACCACTAATTCACTGGGTATAATATTCCAGTTAATTGTTAAATTAGATGTCATCACTAATACACAGGGGATAATATTCCAGTTAATTGTTAAATTAGATGTCATCACTAATAGACAGGGGATAATATTCCAGTTAATTGTTCAATTAGATGTCACCACTAATGCACAGGTGATAATATTCCTTTTAATTGTTAAATTAGATGTCATCACTAATACACAGGGGACAATATTCCAGTTAATTGTTAAATTAGATGTCATCACTAATACACAGGGGATAATATTCCTGTTAATTGTTAAATTAGATGTCACCACGAATACACTGGGTATAATATTCCAGTTAATTGTTAAATTAGATGTCACCACTAATACACTGGTGTTAATATTCCAGTTAATTGTTCAATTAGATGTCATCACTAATACACAGGGGAATAATATTCAAGTTAATTGTTAAAATAGATATCATCACTAATACACTGGTGTTAATATTCCAGTTAATTGTTCAATTAGATGTCACCACTAATTCACTGGGTATAATATTCCAGTTAATTGTTAAATTAGATGTCACCACTAATATACAGGGGATAATATTCCAGTTAATTGTTAAATTAGATGACATCACTTATACACAGGGGTTAATATTCCAGTTAATTGTTAAATTAGATGTCATCACTAATACACAGGTGATAATATTCCAGTTAATTGTTAAATTAGATGTCATCACTAATACACAGGGGATAATATTCCAGTTAATGGTTCAATTAGATGTCACCACTAATGCACAGGGGATAATATTCCTGTTAATTGTTAAATTAGATGTCATCTCTAATACACAGGGGATAATATTCCAGTTAATTGTTAAATTAGATGTCATCACTAATACACAGCGGATAATATTCCAGTTAATTGTTAAATTAGATATCATCACTAATACACAGGTGATAATATTCCAGTTAATTGTTAAATTAGATGTCATCACTAATACACAGGGGATAATATTCCAGTTAATTGTTAAATTAGATATCATCACTAATACACAGGGGATAATATTCCAGTTAATTGTTCAGTTAGATGTCACCACTAATGCACAAGGGATAATATTCCAGTTAATTGTTAAATTAGATGTCATCACTAATACACAGGGGATAATATTCCAGTTAATTGTTAAATTAGATGTCATCACTAATACACAGGGGATAATATTCCAGTTAATTGTTAAATTAGATATCATCACTAATACACAGGGGATAATATTCCAGTTAATTGTTCAATTAGATGTCATCACTAATACACAGGGGATAATATTCCAGTTAATTGTTCAATTAGATGTCACCACTAATTCACTGGGTATAATATTCCAGTTAATTGTTAAATTAGATGTCATCACTAATACACAGGCGATAATATTCCAGTTATTTGTTAAATTAGATATCATCACTAATACACAGGGGATAATATTCCAGTTAATTGTTAAATTAGATGTCATCACTAATACACAGGGGATAATATTCCAGTTAATTGTTCAATTAGATATCATCACTAATACACTGGTGTTAATATTCCAGTTAATTGTTCAATTAGATGTCACCACTAATGCACAAGGGATAATATTCCAGTTAATTGTTCAATTAGATGTCACCACTAATGCACAGGTGATAATATTCCAGTTAATTGTTAAATTAGATATCATCACTAATACACTGGTGTTAATATTCCAGTTAATTGTTCAATTAGATGTCACGACTAATGCACAAGGGATAATATTCCAGTTAATTGTTAAATTAGATGTCACCACTAATTCACTGGGTATAATATTCCAGTTAATTGTTAAATTAGATGTCATCACTAATACACAGGGGATAATATTCCAGTTAATTGTTAAATTAGATGTCATCACTAATAGACAGGGGATAATATTCCAGTTAATTGTTCAATTAGATGTCACCACTAATGCACAGGTGATAATATTCCTTTTAATTGTTAAATTAGATGTCATCACTAATACACAGGGGACAATATTCCAGTTAATTGTTAAATTAGATGTCATCACTAATACACAGGGGATAATATTCCTGTTAATTGTTAAATTAGATGTCACCACGAATACACTGGGTATAATATTCCAGTTAATTGTTAAATTAGATGTCACCACTAATACACTGGTGTTAATATTCCAGTTAATTGTTCAATTAGATGTCATCACTAATACACAGGGGAATAATATTCAAGTTAATTGTTAAAATAGATATCATCACTAATACACTGGTGTTAATATTCCAGTTAATTGTTCAATTAGATGTCACCACTAATTCACTGGGTATAATATTCCAGTTAATTGTTAAATTAGATGTCACCACTAATATACAGGGGATAATATTCCAGTTAATTGTTAAATTAGATGACATCACTTATACACAGGGGTTAATATTCCAGTTAATTGTTAAATTAGATGTCATCACTAATACACAGGTGATAATATTCCAGTTAATTGTTAAATTAGATGTCATCACTAATACACAGGGGATAATATTCCAGTTAATGGTTCAATTAGATGTCACCACTAATGCACAGGGGATAATATTCCTGTTAATTGTTAAATTAGATGTCACCACTAATGCACAGGGGATAATATTCCAGTTAATTGTTAAATTAGATGTCATCACTAATACACTGGGTATAATATTCCAGTTAATTGTTTAATTAGATGTCACCACTAATACACAGGGGATAATATTCCAGTTAATTGTTAAATTAGATGTCATCACTCATACACAGCGGATAATATTCCAGTTAATTGTTAAATTAGATATCATCACTAATACACAGGTGATAATATTCCAGTTAATTGTTAAATTAGATGTCATCACTAATACACAGGGGATAATATTCCAGTTAATTGTTAAATTAGATATCATCACTAATACACAGGGGATAATATTCCAGTTAATTGTTCAGTTAGATGTCACCACTAATGCACAAGGGATAATATTCCAGTTAATTGTTAAATTAGATGTCATCACTAATACACAGGGGATAATATTCCAGTTAATTGTTAAATTAGATGTCATCACTAATACACAGGGGATAATATTCCAGTTAATTGTTAAATTAGATATCATCACTAATTCTTTCTTTCTTTTGGGCCTCCTTATCTCGAGAGACAATGGATACGCGCCTGGAGGTGGTCAGTGGTTTGTAAAGCAGCGCCTGGAGTGGCTATAAAGGCCAATTCTGGAGTGACAGGCTCTTCCACAGGTGCTGCAGAGAAATTTGTTTGTTGGGGCTGTTGCACAGTTGGCTCTCCCCTTGCGCCTCTGTCTTTTTTCCTGCCAACTACTAAGTCTCTTCGACTCGCCACAATTTAGCCCTGTCTTTATGGCTGCCCGCCAGCTCTGGCGAATGCTGGCAACTGACTCCCACGACTTGTGATCAATGTCACACGATTTCATGTCGCGTTTGCAGACGTCTTTATAACGGAGACATGGACGGCCGGTGGGTCTGATACCAGTGGCGAGCTCGCTGTACAATGTGTCTTTGGGGATCCTGCCATCTTCCATGCGGCTCACATGGCCAAGCCATCTCAAGCGCCGCTGACTCAGTAGTGTGTATAAGCTGGGGATGTTGGCCGCTTCAAGGACTTCTGTGTTGGAGATATAGTCCTGCCACCTGATGCCAAGTATTCTCCGAAGGCAGCGAAGATGGAATGAATTGAGACGTCGCTCTTGGCTGGCATACGTTGTCCAGGCCTCGCTGCCGTAGAGCAAGGTACTGAGGACACAGGCCTGATACACTCGGACTTTTGTGTTCCGTGTCAGTGCGCCATTTTCCCACACTCTCTTGGCCAGTCTGAACATAGCAGTGGAAGCCTTACCCATGCGCTTGTTGATTTCTGCATCTAGAGACAGGTTACTGGTGATAGTTGAGCCTAGGTAGGTGAACTCTTGAACCACTTCCAGAGCGTGGTCGCCAATATTGATGGATGGAGCATTTCTGACATCCTGCCCCATGATGTTCGTTTTCTTGAGGCTGATGGTTAGGCCAAATTCATTGCAGGCAGACGCAAACCTGTCGATGAGACTCTGCAGGCATTCTTCAGTGTGAGATGTTAAAGCAGCATCGTCAGCAAAGAGGAGTTCTCTGATGAGGACTTTCCGTACTTTGGACTTCGCTCTTAGACGGGCAAGGTTGAACAACCTGCCCCCTGATCTTGTGTGGAGGAAAATTCCTTCTTCAGAGGATTTGAATGCATGTGAAAGCAGCAGGGAGAAGAAAATCCCAAAAAGTGTGGGTGCGAGAACACAGCCCTGTTTCACACCACTCAGGATAGGAAAGGGCTCTGATGAGGAGCCACCATGTTGAATTGTGCCTTTCATATTGTCATGGAATGAGGTGATGATACTTAGTAGCTTTGGTGGACATCCGATCTTTTCTAGTAATCTGAAGAGACCACGTCTGCTGACGAGGTCAAAGGCTTTGGTGAGATCAATGAAAGCAATGTAGAGGGGCATCTGTTGTTCACGGCATTTCTCCTGTATCTGACGAAGGGAGAACAGCATGTCAATAGTCGATCTCTCTGCACGAAAGCCACACTGTGCCTCAGGGTAGACGCGCTCGGCCAGCTTCTGGAGCCTGTTCAGAGCGACTCGAGCAAAGACTTTCCCCACTATGCTGAGCAGGGAGATTCCACGGTAGTTGTTGCAGTCACCGCGGTCACCTTTGTTTTTATAGAGGGTGATGATGTTGGCATCGCGCATGTCCTGGGGTACTGCTCCCTCGTCCCAGCACAGGCATAGCAGTTCATGTAGTGCTGAGAGTATAGCAGGCTTGGCACTCTTGATTATTTCAGGGGTAATGCTGTCCTTCCCAGGGGCTTTTCCGCTGGCTAGGGAATCAATGGCATCACTGAGTTCCGATTTGGTTGGCTGTATGTCCAGCTCATCCATGACTGGTAGAGGCTGGGCTGCATTGAGGGCAGTCTCAGTGACAGCATTCTCCCTGGAGTACAGTTCTAGGTAGTGCTCAACCCAGCGGTCCATCTGTTTGCGTTGGTCAGTGATTATGTCCCCCGATTTAGATTTGAGGGGGGTGATCTTTTTGATGGTTGGCCCAAGAGCTCTCTTCATGCCATCATACATTCCTCTGATGTTTCCGGTGTCTGAGGCCAGCTGAATATGGCTGCATAGGTGTTGCCAGTAGTCGTTTGCGCAACGCCTAGCTGTTCTTTGTGCAGTACTTCTGGCTGCTTTAAGTGCGGCGGATGTTAAATCGCTGGGGGCTTTCTTGTAGTTCAAAAGTGCAATGCGCTTAGCGGCTATGACAGGTTCCAGCTCTTCATTATGAGATTGAAACCAGTCTGCATTTCTCTTCGCACTTTTGCCGTAGGTGGTCAAAGCTGACTCATAGATGGCGTCTCTGATGTGGGCCCACTTGGTCTCAGCATCCCCTGTGGGAGTGTTTTGAAGGGCTGTTACAAGTGAATTTAGAAATTTTTGTAACAGCTGTGGGTGAGAAATTCTGCTCGTGTTGATGCGCGGGTGGCCCTTCTGCTTGGAATGATGCAACTTCTTTGGTCTGAGTCTAACCTTGCTGCACACCAGGGAGTGGTCGGTGTCGCAGTCCGCACTGTGGAAGCTGCGTGTGATTTGAACACTGTTTAAGGCGGCTCGCCTTGTGAGAATGAGGTCTAGCTGGTGCCAACGACGTGATCTTGGGTGCCTCCATGAAACCTGGTGACAGGGTTTAGTGTGAAAGAACGAGTTGGTGATGCAGAGGTTATGATAGGTACACAACTCAAGCAGTCTCTGCCCGTTCTCATTCATCCTTCCAACGCCATAGCGCCCAAGGCAGGAGGGCCATGAGTCATGGTCGGCCCCAACCCTGGCATTAAAGTCCCCCAGCAGGAATAGGTGTTCGGTGTTGGGGATGCTGCTAATGATGTTATGGAGTTGTTCATAGAACTGGTCTTTAGCTTCAGGTGCGGAACAGAGTGTTGGAGCATAGATGCTGAGTAGGTGTACTGGACCAGAGGTGGTGAGCAGTCGGATGGACAGTATGCGTTCCGAGCCATTTGAGGGAGGCTCTATCATGCTGAGCAAGGAGTTTCTGATGGCGAAGCCCACTCCATGCTGTCTTGGTTCTTCAGGATCCCTGCCCTGCCAGAAGAAGGTGTAGTCTTGCTCTGCTAGAGAGCCACTCGCGGGGAGGCGAGTCTCCTGAAGTGCTGCAATGTCCACATTGAGTCTACTGAGCTCGTTGTTAATGATGGCGGTCTTCCGAGAATCGTTGATTTGTGTAAGGTCTTCCGACAGGCCAGGACACATAGTTCTGACGTTCCAGCTTGCAAAGCGAAGGGCTGGTACCTTCTTTCCTTTTTTCATGTTGTTTGGTGCGGTGTATCAGTCCACCTTTCGGGCAATGACCCTGAGCTCCAAGCACCCATTGAAGCAGGCAGACTGTGGCGGGACAGAACCTTATTGACCGGGGGCTGCCCGGTTTGAGGCGGGCGGTAGCTGTCCAGTGAGGTGCAATGACCTCTCCCACCGACAAAGGCAACCCGTGGCGCCCAGTTTCTACGCCAATTTATCTGGACTTATAACCCGTAACTGCTGCCTTCCGTGTTGTTTCAGTCGCTGTGAGGCAACTATGGAGTGACCTCTCCATGGCGCATGCCTGGGCAAATTTATGGAGGTTGAGAGTTGCCCAGTCGTCAAAACCCCCCTCTCGGCCTTTCTGGTGGGGTCCAAAGGAGTGCAGGACACGACGTTTGGCACCAGTATGGCTGCAGGAACTGCCGGAAACATGCCAAAGGTGACACATGACCGCCTACGGGGTTCCGCTCCGGATTTTCTGTTAGGGTTTACTCCCTTAGCCTTGGTCTCTCCCGAGACGCCCACAAGGCAGTGGGGTTGTTGGGGCGCCTACACAGGTGTAGGATGGTGCCGGTGGGAGGAGGGGATGCAAGGGGGAGGGGTAGAGGGAGGGGGTGGGGGGGGGTGCAGGGGAAGGGGGTGCGGGGTGAAGATGGTGCGGGGGGGGCGGGCTGGGACGGGGTTGTGAGGGGGTGAGCTGAGAGGGTGGAGCAGGGAAGGGGACGGGGGTGGGGGGGGGTGGAAGGGGGGTAAAGGGGGGGGAGGGGGGGTGGAATCTGGTGCAGGTAATAAGCCATTTCCTCAGTGCCCACCATCGACGTCCGGAAAGCTCATCTACGTCCTTCGGGAGGTGAAGCATCATTTGGCAGACTTAGAGGTGATTACATTTGCTAAGGGTTTTTTTTTTGCAGTGGTTTAAATAAAGGCATGCAGCATTGCCGACAGTGCGCTGCAGATGCTCTCCGAGCCATCTCCCGCGGGCGCTTTGAAGTTGCGGCCGGGGGGGGCCGTTCGTGGATGTTTTGGGTGTTCGGGGCACCTTTTCACAGGACTTCTCTCGGGTCCCGCAGCTCCTTCTTCACCTCAATGGACTTACCGCATGCCGTGGCTGCAGACACTCTGGACTGTGAAGACAGCAGGATCGGAGATTAAAGTATCGGCAGCTGTTCTCGTCAGTTTCATCCGGATCAATTTCATTGAGAAAACAAAGAGCAGGTGTGGCTGGGGGAGGGCAGTGGGCCCGGGTAACATACACTAAACTAACTGTTAACTTTTAGATAGGGCTAAAATGAACTGATTTAAAGAGCCAGGGGAATTTAAACAGTTTAAGAGGGCAGATTGGGGGAGAAAACGTTAGGGATGGGAGCAGATGGCCATGGATAGAGTTGAACAGCAAGGGAGCTTCCTAGGGAGCTTCCAGCCCAGGAGCCATCTTGAATGGCCTCACTAATACACAGGGGATAATATTCCAGTTAATTGTTCAATTAGATGTCATCACTAATACACAGGGGATAATATTCCAGTTAATTGTTCAATTAGATGTCACCACTAATTCACTGGGTATAATATTCCAGTTAATTGTTAAATTAGATGTCATCACTAATACACAGGTGATAATATTCCAGTTAATTGTTAAATTAGATATCATCACTAATACACAGGGGATAATATTCCAGTTAATTGTTAAATTAGATGTCATCACTAATACACAGGGGATAATATTCCAGTTAATTGTTCAATTAGATATCATCACTAATACACTGGTGTTAATATTCCAGTTAATTGTTCAATTAGATGTCACCACTAATGCACAAGGGATAATATTCCAGTTAATTGTTCAATTAGATGTCACCACTAATGCACAGGTGATAATATTCCAGTTAATTGTTAAATTAGATATCATCACTAATACACTGGTGTTAATATTCCAGTTAATTGTTCAATTAGATGTCACGACTAATGCACAAGGGATAATATTCCAGTTAATTGTTAAATTAGATGTCACCACTAATTCACTGGGTATAATATTCCAGTTAATTGTTAAATTAGATGTCATCACTAATACACAGAGGATAATATTCCAGTTAATTGTTAAATTAGATGTCATCACTAATAGACAGGGGATAATATTCCAGTTAATTGTTCAATTAGATGTCACCACTAATGCACAGGTGATAATATTCCTTTTAATTGTTAAATTAGATGTCATCACTAATACACAGGGGACAATATTCCAGTTAATTGTTAAATTAGATGTCATCACTAATACACAGGGGATAATATTCCTGTTAATTGTTAAATTAGATGTCACCACGAATACACTGGGTATAATATTCCAGTTAATTGTTAAATTAGATGTCACCACTAATACACAGGTGATAATATTCCAGTTAATTGTTAAATTAGATATCATCACTAATACACAGGGGATAATATTCCAGTTAATTGTTAAATTAGATGTCATCACTAATACACAGGGGATAATATTCCAGTTAATTGTTCAATTAGATATCATCACTAATACACTGGTGTTAATATTCCAGTTAATTGTTCAATTAGATGTCACCACTAATGCACAAGGGATAATATTCCAGTTAATTGTTCAATTAGATGTCACCACTAATGCACAGGTGATAATATTCCAGTTAATTGTTAAATTAGATATCATCACTAATACACTGGTGTTAATATTCCAGTTAATTGTTCAATTAGATGTCACGACTAATGCACAAGGGATAATATTCCAGTTAATTGTTAAATTAGATGTCACCACTAATTCACTGGGTATAATATTCCAGTTAATTGTTAAATTAGATGTCATCACTAATACACAGGGGATAATATTCCAGTTAATTGTTAAATTAGATGTCATCACTAATAGACAGGGGATAATATTCCAGTTAATTGTTCAATTAGATGTCACCACTAATGCACAGGTGATAATATTCCTTTTAATTGTTAAATTAGATGTCATCACTAATACACAGGGGACAATATTCCAGTTAATTGTTAAATTAGATGTCATCACTAATACACAGGGGATAATATTCCTGTTAATTGTTAAATTAGATGTCACCACGAATACACTGGGTATAATATTCCAGTTAATTGTTAAATTAGATGTCACCACTAATACACTGGTGTTAATATTCCAGTTAATTGTTCAATTAGATGTCATCACTAATACACAGGGGAATAATATTCAAGTTAATTGTTAAAATAGATATCATCACTAATACACTGGTGTTAATATTCCAGTTAATTGTTCAATTAGATGTCACCACTAATGCACAAGGGATAATATTCCAGTTAATTGTTAAATTAGATGTCACCACTAATACACTGGTGTTAATATTCCAGTTAATTGTTAAATTAGATGTCACCACTAATGCACAAGGGATAATATTCCAGTTAATTGTTAAATTAGATGTCACCACTAATACACTGGTGTTAGTATTCCAGTTAATTGTTAAATTAGATATCATCACTAATGCACAAGGGATAATATTCCAGTTAATTGTTAAATTAGATGTCACCACTAATGCACTGGTGATAATATTCCAGTTCATTGTTAAATTAGATGTCATCACTCATACACAGGGGATAATATTCCAGTTAATTGTTAAATTAGATGTCATCACTAATACACAGGGGATAATATTCCAGTTAATTGTTCAATTAGATGTCATCACTAATTCACTGGGTATAATATTCCAGTTAATTGTTAAATTAGATGTCATCACTAATACACTGGTGATAATATTCCAGTTAATTGTTAAATTAGATATCATCACTAATAAACAGGGGATAATATTCCAGTTAATTGTTAAATTAGATGTCATCACTAATACACAGGTGATAATATTCCAGTTAATTGTTAAATTAGATATTATCACTAATACACAGGTGATAATATTGCAGGTAATTGTTCAATTAGATATCATCACTAATACACAGGTGATAATATTCCAGTTAATTGTTAAATTAGATATCATCACTAATACACAGGTGATAATATTACAGTTAATTGTTAAATTAGATGTCATCACTAATATACAGGGGATAATATTCCAGTTATTTGTTAAATTAGATGACATCACTTATACACAGGGGTTAATATTCCAGTTAATTGTTAAATTAGATGTCATCACTAATACACAGGTGATAATATTCCAGTTAATTGTTAAATTAGATGTCATCACTAATACACAGGGGATAATATTCCAGTTAATGGTTCAATTAGATGTCACCACTAATGCACAGGGGATAATATTCCTATTAATTGTTAAATTAGATGTCACCACTAATGCACAGGGGATAATATTCCAGTTAATTGTTAAATTAGATGTCATCACTAATACACTGGGTATAATATTCCAGTTAATTGTTTAATTAGATGTCACCACTAATACACAGGTGATAATATTCCAGTTAATTGTTAAATTAGATATCATCACTAATATACAGGTGATAATATTCCAGTTAATTGTTAAATTAGATGTCATCACTAATACACAGGGGATAATATTCCAGTTAATTGTTAAATTAGATGTCATCACTAATACACAGGGGATAATATTCCAGTTAATGGTTCAATTAGATGTCACCACTAATGCACAGGGGATAATATTCCTGTTAATTGTTAAATTAGATGTCACCACTAATGCACTGGGTATAATATTCCAGTTAATTGTTGAATTAGATGTCACCACTAACGCACAGGTTATAATATTCCAGTTAATTGTTAAATTAGATGTCACCACTAATGCACAGGTGATAATATTCCAGTTAATTGTTCAATTAGTTATCATCACTAATACACAGGGGATAATATTCCAGTTAATTGTTAAATTAGATATCATCACTAATACACAGGGGATAATATTCCAGTTAATTGTTCAATTTGATATCATCACTAATACACTGGTGTTAATATTCCAGTTAATTGTTCAATTAGATATCATCACTAATACACAGGGGATAATATTCCAGTTAATTGTTAAATTAGATGTCATCACTAATACACAGGGGATAATATTCCAGTTAATTGTTAAATTAGATGTCATCACTAATACACAGGGGATAATATTCCAGTTAATGTTTAAATTAGATATCATCACTAATACACAGGGGATAATATTCCAGTTAATTGTTAAATTAGATGTCACCACTAATGCACAAGGGATACTATTCCATTTAATTGTTCAATTAGATGTCACCACTAATGCACAGGTGATAATATTCCAGTTAATTGTTAAATTAGATGTCATCACTAATACACAGGGGTTAATATTCCAGTTAATTGTTAAATTAGATGTCATCACTAATACACAGGGGATAATATTCCAGTTAATTGTTAAATTAGATGTCACCACTAATGCACAAGGGATAATATTCCAGTTAATTGTTCAATTAGATGTCACCACTAATGCACAGGTGATAATATTCCAGTTAATTGTTAAATTAGATGTCATCACTAATACACAGGGGATAATATTCCAGTTAATTGTTAAATTAGATATCATCACTAATACACAGGGGATAATATTCCAGTTAATTGTTCAATTAGATGTCATCACTAATACACAGGGGATAATATTCCAGTTAATTGTTCAATTAGATATCATCACTAATACACAAGGGATAATATTCCAGTTAATTGTTCAATTAGATGTCACCACTAATTCACTGGGTATAATATTCCAGTTAATTGTTAAATTAGATGTCATCACTAATACACAGGTGATAATATTCCAGTTAATTGTTAAATTAGATATCATCACTAATACACAGGGGATAATATTCCAGTTAATTGTTAAATTAGATGTCATCACTAATACACAGGGGATAATATTCCAGTTAATTGTTCAATTAGATATCATCACTAATACACTGGTGTTAATATTCCAGTTAATTGTTCAATTAGATGTCATCACTAATACACAGGTGATAATATTCCAGTTAATTGTTCAATTAGATGTCACCACTAATACACTGGTGTTAATATTCCAGTTAATTGTTCAATTAGATGTCACGACTAATGCACAAGGGATAATATTCCAGTTAATTGTTAAATTAGATGTCACCACTAATTCACTGGGTATAATATTCCAGTTAATTGTTAAATTAGATGTCATCACTAATACACAGGGGATAATATTCCAGTTAATTGTTCAATTAGATGTCACCACTAATGCACAGGTGATTATATTCCAGTTAATTGTTAAATTAGATGTCACCACTAATACACTGGTGTTAATATTCCAGTTAATTGTTCAATTAGATGTCACCACTAATGCACAAGGGATAATATTCCAGTTAATTGTTAAATTAGATGTCACCACTAATACACTGGTGTTAATATTCCAGTTAATTGTTCAATTACATGTCACCACTAATGCACAAGGGATAATATTCCAGTTAATTGTTAAATTAGAAGTCACCACTAATACACTGGTGTTAGTATTCCAGTTAATTGTTAAATTAGATATCATCACTAATGCACAAGGGATAATATTCCAGTTAATTGTTAAATTAGATGTCACCACTAATACACTGGTGATAATATTCCAGTTCATTGTTAAATTAGATGTCATCACTCATACACAGGGGATAATATTCCAGTTAATTGTTAAATTAGATGGCATCACTAATACACAGGGGATAATATTCCAGTTAATTGTTCAATTAGATGTCATCACTAATTCACTGGGTATAATGTTCCAGTTAATTGTTAAATTAGATGTCATCACTAATACACTGGTGATAATATTCCAGTTAATTGTTAAATTAGATATCATCACTAATACACAGGGGATAATATTCCATTTTAATTGTTAAATTAGATGTCATCACTAATACACAGGTGATAATATTCCAGTTAATTGTTAAATTCGATATCATCACTAATACACAGGTGATAATATTCCACTTAATTGTTAAATTAGATATCATCACTAATATACAGGTGATAATATTCCAGTTAATTGTTAAATTGGATGTCATCACTAATACACAGGTGATAATATTACAGTTAATTGTTAAATTAGATGTCATCACTAATACACAGGTGATAATATTCCAGTTAATTGTTAAATTAGATGTCATCACTAATATACAGGGGATAATATTCCAGTTAATTGTTAAATTAGATGTCATCACTAATACACAGGTGATAATATTCCAGTTAATTGTTAAATTAGATGTCATCACTAATACACAGGGGATAATATTCCAGTTAATGGTTCAATTATATGTCACCACTAATGCACAGGGGATAATATTCCTGTTAATTGTTAAATTAGATGTCACCACTAATGCACAGGGGATAATATTCCAGTTAATTGTTAAATTAGATGTCATCACTAATACACTGGGTATAATATTCCAGTTAATTGATTAATTAGATGTCAACACTAATACACTGGTGATAATATTCCAGTTCATTGTTAAATTAGATATCATCACTAATACACAGGTGATAATATTCCAGTTAATTGTTAAATTAGATGTCACCAATAACGCACAGGTTATAATATTCCAGTTAATTGTTAAATTAGATGTCACCACTAATACACTGGTGTTAATATTCCAGTTAATGGTTTAATTAGATGTCACCACTAATGCACAGGGGATAATATTCCTGTTAATTGTTAAATTAGATGTCACCACTAATGCACTGTGTATAATATTCCAGTTAATTGTTGAATTAGATGTCACCACTAACGCACAGGTGATAATATTCCAGTTAATTGTTCAATTAGATATCTTCACTAATACACAGGTGATAATATTCCAGTTAATTGTTAAATTAGATGTCACCACTAATACACAGGTGATAATATTCCAGTTAATTGTTAAATTAAATGTCATCACTAATACACAGGGGATAATATTCCAGTTAATTGTTAAATTAGATATCATCACTAATACACAGGTGATAATATTCCAGTTAATTGTTAAATTAGATGTCATCACTAATACACAGGTGATAATATTCCAGTTAACTGTTAAATTAGATGTCATCACTAATACACAGGTGATAATATTCCAGTTAATTGTTAAATTAGATGTCACCACTAATACACAGGTGATAATATTCCAGTTAATTGTTAAATTAGATATCATCACTAATACACAGGTGATAATATTCCAGTTAATTGTTAAATTAGATGTCACCACTAATACACAGGTGATAATATTCCAGGTAATTGTTAAATTAAATGTCATCACTAATACACAGGGGATAATATTCCAGTTAATTGTTCAATTAGATGTCATCACTAATACACAGGTGATAATATTCCAGTTAATTGTTCAATTAGATGTCATCACTAATACACAGGTGATAATATTCCAGTTAATTGTTAAATTAGATGTCATCACTAATACACAGGGGATAATATTCCAGTTAATTGTTCAATTAGATGTCATCACTAATACACAGGGATAATATTCCAGTTAATTGTTCAATTAGATGTCATCACTAATACACAGGTGATAATATTCCAGTTAATTGTTCAATTAGATGTCATCACTAATACACAGGGGATAATATTCCAGTTAATTGTTAAATTAGATGTCATCACTAATACACAGGGGATAATATTCCAGTTAATTGTTCAATTAGATGTCATCACTAATACACAGGGATAATATTCCAGTTAATTGTTAAATTAGATGTCATCACTAATACACAGGTGATAATATTCCAGTTAATTGTTAAATTAGATGTCACCACTAATACACAGGTGATAATATTCCAGTTAATTGTTAAATTAGATGTCACCACTAATACACTGGTGTTAATATTCCAGTTAATTGTTAAATTAGATGTCATCACTGATACACAGGGGATAATATTCCAGTTAATTGTTCAATTAGATGTCATCACTAATACACAGGGATAATATTCCAGTTAATTGTTAAATTAGATGTCATCACTAATACACAGGGGATAATATTCCAGTTAATTGTTCAATTAGATGTCATCACTAATAAACAGGGGATAATATTCCAGTTAATTGTTAAATTAGATGTCATCACTAATACACAGGGATAATATTCCAGTTAATTGTTAAATTAGATGTCACCACTAATACACAGGCGATAATATTCCAGTTAATTGTTAAATTAGATGTCACCACTAATACACAGGCGATAATATTCCAGTTAATTGTTAAATTAGATGTCACCACTAATACACAGGCGATAATATTCCAGTTAATTGTTCAATTAGATGTCACCACTAATGCACAAGGGATAATATTCCAGTTAATTGTTAAATTAGATGTCATCACTAATACACAGGTGATAATATTCCGATTAATTGTTACATTAGATGTCATCACGAATACACAGGGGATAATATTCCAGTTAATTGTTAAATTAGATGTCATCACTAATACACAGGGGATAATATTCCAGTTAATTGTAAAATTAGATGTCATCACTAATACACAGGTGATAATATTCCAGTTAATTGTTAAATTAGATGTCACAACTAATACACAGGGGATAATATTCCATTTAATTGTTAAATTAGATGTCATCACTAATACACAGGTGATAATATTCCAGTTAATTGTTAAATTAGATGTCATCACTAATACACAGGGGATAATATTCCAGTTAATTGTTAAATTAGATGTCATCACTAATACACAGGTGATAATATTCCAGTTAATTGTTAAATTAGATGTCACCACTAATACACAGGGGATAATATTCCAGTTAATTGTTCAATTAGATGTCATCACTAATACACAGGGATAATATTCCAGTTAATTGTTAAATTGGATGTCATCACTAATACACAGGGGATAATATTCCAGTTAATTGTTAAATTAGATGTCATCACTAATACACAGGGGATAATATTCCAGTTAATTGTTCAATTAGATGTCATCACTAATAAACAGGGGATAATATTCCAGTTAATTGTTAAATTAGATGTCATCACTAATACACAGGGGATAATATTCCAGTTAATTGTTAAATTAGATGTCATCACTGATACACAGGGGATAATATTCCAGTTAATTGTTCAATTAGATGTCATCACTAATACACAGTGGATAATATTCCAGTTAATTGTTAAATTAGATGTCATCACTAATACACAGGGGATAATATTCCAGTTAATTGTTCAATTAGATGTCATCACTAATACACAGGGATAATATTCCAGTTAATTGTTAAATTAGATGTCATCACTAATACACAGGTGATAATATTCCAGTTAATTGTTAAATTAGATGTCACCACTAATACACAGGTGATAATATTCCAGTTAATTGTTAAATTAGATGTCACCACTAATACACTGGTGTTAATATTCCAGTTAATTGTTAAATTAGATGTCATCACTGATACACAGGGGATAATATTCCAGTTAATTGTTCAATTAGATGTCATCACTAATACACAGGGATAATATTCCAGTTAATTGTTAAATTAGATGTCATCACTAATACACAGGGGATAATATTCCAGTTAATTGTTCAATTAGATGTCATCACTAATAAACAGGGGATAATATTCCAGTTAATTGTTAAATTAGATGTCATCACTAATACACAGGGGATAATATTCCAGTTAATTGTTAAAATTAGATGTCATCACTGATACACAGGGGATAATATTCCAGTTAATTGTTCAATTAGATGTCATCACTAATACACAGGGGATAATATTCCAGTTAATTGTTAAATTAGATGTCATCACTAATACACAGGGGATAATATTGCAGTTAATTGTTCAATTAGATGTCATCACTAATACACAGGGATAATATTCCAGTTAATTGTTAAATTAGATGTCATCACTAATACACAGGTGATAATATTCCAGTTAATTGTTAAATTAGATGTCACCACTAATACACAGGTGATAATATTCCAGTTAATTGTTAAATTAGATGTCACCACTAATACACTGGTGTTAATATTCCAGTTAATTGTTCAATTAGATGTCACCACTAATGCACAAGGGATAATATTCCAGTTAATTGTTAAATTAGATGTCATCACTAATACACAGGCGATAATATTCCAGTTAATTGTTAAATTAGATGTCACCACTAATACACAGGGGATAATATTCCAGTTAATTGTTAAATTAGATGTCACCACTAATACACAGGCGATAATATTCCAGTTAATTGTTCAATTAGATGTCACCACTAATGCACAAGGGATAATATTCCAGTTAATTGTTAAATTAGAAGTCATCACTAATGCACAGGTGATAATATTCCAGTTAATTGTTAAATTAGATGTCATCACTAATACACAGGGGATAATATTCCAGTTAATTGTTAAATTAGATGTCATCACTAATACACAGGTGATAATATTCCGATTAATTGTTACATTAGATGTCATCACGAATACACAGGGGATAATATTCCAGTTAATTGTTAAATTAGATGTCATCACTAATACACAGGGGATAATATTCCAGTTAATTGTTAAATTAGATGTCATCACTAATACACAGGTGATAATATTCCAGTTAATTGTTAAATTAGATGTCACCACTAATACACAGGGGATAATATTCCAGTTAATTGTTAAATTAGATGTCATCACTAATACACAGGTGATAATATTCCAGTTAATTGTTAAATTAGATGTCATCACTAATACACAGGGGATAATTTTCCAGTTAATTGTTTAATTAGATGTCATCACTAATACACAGGTGATAATATTCCAGTTAATTGTTAAATTAGATATCATCACTAGTGCACAGGTGATAATATTCCAGTTAATTGTTCAATTAGATGTCACCACTAATGCACCGGGTTTAATATTCCAGTTAATTGTTAAATTATATGTCATCACTAATGCACAGGTGATAATATTCCGATTAATTGTTACATTAGATGTCATCACTAATACACAGGTGATAATATTCCAGTTAATTGTTAAATTAGATATCATCACTAATACACAGGTGATAATATTCCAGTTAATTGTTCATTTAGATGTCATCACTAATACACAGGTGATAATATTCCAGTTAATTGTTCATTTAGATGTCATCACTAATACACAGGGATAATATTCCAGTTAATTGTTAAATTAGATATCATCACTAATACACAGGTGATAATATTCCAGTTAATTGTTAAATTAGATGTCATCACTAATGCACAGGTGATAATATTCCGATTAATTGTTACATTAGATGTCATCACTAATACACAGGGGATAATATTCCAGTTAATTGTTAAATTAGATGTCATCACTAATACACAGGTGATAATATTCCAGTTAATTGTGAAATTAGATGTCACCACTAATGCACAGGTGATAATATTCCGATTAATTGTTACATTAGATGTCATCACAAATACACAGGGGATAATATTCCAGTTAATTGTTCAATTAGATGTCACCACTAATGCACAGGTGATAATATTCCGATTAATTGTTACATTAGATGTCATCACAAATACACAGGGGATAATATTCCAGTTAATTGTTCAATTAGATGTCATCACTAATACACAGGGGATAATATTCCAGTTAATTGTTAAATCAGATATCATCACTAATACACAGGGGATAATATTCCATTTAATTGTTAAATTAGATGTCATCACTAATATACAGGGGATAATATTCCAGTTAATTGTTAAATTAGATGTCATCACTAATACACAGGTGATAATATTCCAGTTACTTGTTCAATTAGATGTCACCACTGATACACTGGGTACAATATTCCAGTTAATTGTTAAATTAGATGTCATCACTAATATACAGGGGATAATATTCCAGTTAATTGTTAAATTAGATGTCATCACTAATACACAGGTGATAATATTCCAGTTACTTGTTCAATTAGATGTCACCACTGATACACTGGGTACAATATTCCAGTTAATTGTTAAATTAGATGTCATCACTACTACACAGGTTATAATATTCCAGTTAATTGTTAAATTAGATGTCACCACTAATACACTGGTGTTAATATTCCAGTTAATGGTTTAATTAGATGTCACCACTAATGCACAGGGGATAATATTCCTGTTAATTGTTAAATTAGATGTCACCACTAATGCACTGTGTATAATATTCCAGTTAATTGTTGAATTAGATGTCACCACTAACGCACAGGTGATAATATTCCAGTTAATTGTTCAATTAGATATCTTCACTAATACACAGGTGATAATATTCCAGTTAATTGTTAAATTAGATGTCACCACTAATACACAGGTGATAATATTCCAGTTAATTGTTAAATTAAATGTCATCACTAATACACAGGGGATAATATTCCAGTTAATTGTTAAATTAGATATCATCACTAATACACAGGTGATAATATTCCAGTTAATTGTTAAATTAGATGTCATCACTAATACACAGGTGATAATATTCCAGTTAACTGTTAAATTAGATGTCATCACTAATACACAGGTGATAATATTCCAGTTAATTGTTAAATTAGATGTCACCACTAATACACAGGTGATAATATTCCAGTTAATTGTTAAATTAGATATCATCACTAATACACAGGTGATAATATTCCAGTTAATTGTTAAATTAGATGTCACCACTAATACACAGGTGATAATATTCCAGGTAATTGTTAAATTAAATGTCATCACTAATACACAGGGGATAATATTCCAGTTAATTGTTCAATTAGATGTCATCACTAATACACAGGTGATAATATTCCAGTTAATTGTTCAATTAGATGTCATCACTAATACACAGGTGATAATATTCCAGTTAATTGTTAAATTAGATGTCATCACTAATACACAGGGGATAATATTCCAGTTAATTGTTCAATTAGATGTCATCACTAATACACAGGGATAATATTCCAGTTAATTGTTCAATTAGATGTCATCACTAATACACAGGTGATAATATTCCAGTTAATTGTTCAATTAGATGTCATCACTAATACACAGGGGATAATATTCCAGTTAATTGTTAAATTAGATGTCATCACTAATACACAGGGGATAATATTCCAGTTAATTGTTCAATTAGATGTCATCACTAATACACAGGGATAATATTCCAGTTAATTGTTAAATTAGATGTCATCACTAATACACAGGTGATAATATTCCAGTTAATTGTTAAATTAGATGTCACCACTAATACACAGGTGATAATATTCCAGTTAATTGTTAAATTAGATGTCACCACTAATACACTGGTGTTAATATTCCAGTTAATTGTTAAATTAGATGTCATCACTGATACACAGGGGATAATATTCCAGTTAATTGTTCAATTAGATGTCATCACTAATACACAGGGATAATATTCCAGTTAATTGTTAAATTAGATGTCATCACTAATACACAGGGGATAATATTCCAGTTAATTGTTCAATTAGATGTCATCACTAATAAACAGGGGATAATATTCCAGTTAATTGTTAAATTAGATGTCATCACTAATACACAGGGATAATATTCCAGTTAATTGTTAAATTAGATGTCACCACTAATACACAGGCGATAATATTCCAGTTAATTGTTAAATTAGATGTCACCACTAATACACAGGCGATAATATTCCAGTTAATTGTTAAATTAGATGTCACCACTAATACACAGGCGATAATATTCCAGTTAATTGTTCAATTAGATGTCACCACTAATGCACAAGGGATAATATTCCAGTTAATTGTTAAATTAGATGTCATCACTAATACACAGGTGATAATATTCCGATTAATTGTTACATTAGATGTCATCACGAATACACAGGGGATAATATTCCAGTTAATTGTTAAATTAGATGTCATCACTAATACACAGGGGATAATATTCCAGTTAATTGTAAAATTAGATGTCATCACTAATACACAGGTGATAATATTCCAGTTAATTGTTAAATTAGATGTCACAACTAATACACAGGGGATAATATTCCATTTAATTGTTAAATTAGATGTCATCACTAATACACAGGTGATAATATTCCAGTTAATTGTTAAATTAGATGTCATCACTAATACACAGGGGATAATATTCCAGTTAATTGTTAAATTAGATGTCATCACTAATACACAGGTGATAATATTCCAGTTAATTGTTAAATTAGATGTCACCACTAATACACAGGGGATAATATTCCAGTTAATTGTTCAATTAGATGTCATCACTAATACACAGGGATAATATTCCAGTTAATTGTTAAATTGGATGTCATCACTAATACACAGGGGATAATATTCCAGTTAATTGTTAAATTAGATGTCATCACTAATACACAGGGGATAATATTCCAGTTAATTGTTCAATTAGATGTCATCACTAATAAACAGGGGATAATATTCCAGTTAATTGTTAAATTAGATGTCATCACTAATACACAGGGGATAATATTCCAGTTAATTGTTAAATTAGATGTCATCACTGATACACAGGGGATAATATTCCAGTTAATTGTTCAATTAGATGTCATCACTAATACACAGTGGATAATATTCCAGTTAATTGTTAAATTAGATGTCATCACTAATACACAGGGGATAATATTCCAGTTAATTGTTCAATTAGATGTCATCACTAATACACAGGGATAATATTCCAGTTAATTGTTAAATTAGATGTCATCACTAATACACAGGTGATAATATTCCAGTTAATTGTTAAATTAGATGTCACCACTAATACACAGGTGATAATATTCCAGTTAATTGTTAAATTAGATGTCACCACTAATACACTGGTGTTAATATTCCAGTTAATTGTTAAATTAGATGTCATCACTGATACACAGGGGATAATATTCCAGTTAATTGTTCAATTAGATGTCATCACTAATACACAGGGATAATATTCCAGTTAATTGTTAAATTAGATGTCATCACTAATACACAGGGGATAATATTCCAGTTAATTGTTCAATTAGATGTCATCACTAATAAACAGGGGATAATATTCCAGTTAATTGTTAAATTAGATGTCATCACTAATACACAGGGGATAATATTCCAGTTAATTGTTAAAATTAGATGTCATCACTGATACACAGGGGATAATATTCCAGTTAATTGTTCAATTAGATGTCATCACTAATACACAGGGGATAATATTCCAGTTAATTGTTAAATTAGATGTCATCACTAATACACAGGGGATAATATTGCAGTTAATTGTTCAATTAGATGTCATCACTAATACACAGGGATAATATTCCAGTTAATTGTTAAATTAGATGTCATCACTAATACACAGGTGATAATATTCCAGTTAATTGTTAAATTAGATGTCACCACTAATACACAGGTGATAATATTCCAGTTAATTGTTAAATTAGATGTCACCACTAATACACTGGTGTTAATATTCCAGTTAATTGTTCAATTAGATGTCACCACTAATGCACAAGGGATAATATTCCAGTTAATTGTTAAATTAGATGTCATCACTAATACACAGGCGATAATATTCCAGTTAATTGTTAAATTAGATGTCACCACTAATACACAGGGGATAATATTCCAGTTAATTGTTAAATTAGATGTCACCACTAATACACAGGCGATAATATTCCAGTTAATTGTTCAATTAGATGTCACCACTAATGCACAAGGGATAATATTCCAGTTAATTGTTAAATTAGAAGTCATCACTAATGCACAGGTGATAATATTCCAGTTAATTGTTAAATTAGATGTCATCACTAATACACAGGGGATAATATTCCAGTTAATTGTTAAATTAGATGTCATCACTAATACACAGGTGATAATATTCCGATTAATTGTTACATTAGATGTCATCACGAATACACAGGGGATAATATTCCAGTTAATTGTTAAATTAGATGTCATCACTAATACACAGGGGATAATATTCCAGTTAATTGTTAAATTAGATGTCATCACTAATACACAGGTGATAATATTCCAGTTAATTGTTAAATTAGATGTCACCACTAATACACAGGGGATAATATTCCAGTTAATTGTTAAATTAGATGTCATCACTAATACACAGGTGATAATATTCCAGTTAATTGTTAAATTAGATGTCATCACTAATACACAGGGGATAATTTTCCAGTTAATTGTTTAATTAGATGTCATCACTAATACACAGGTGATAATATTCCAGTTAATTGTTAAATTAGATATCATCACTAGTGCACAGGTGATAATATTCCAGTTAATTGTTCAATTAGATGTCACCACTAATGCACCGGGTTTAATATTCCAGTTAATTGTTAAATTATATGTCATCACTAATGCACAGGTGATAATATTCCGATTAATTGTTACATTAGATGTCATCACTAATACACAGGTGATAATATTCCAGTTAATTGTTAAATTAGATATCATCACTAATACACAGGTGATAATATTCCAGTTAATTGTTCATTTAGATGTCATCACTAATACACAGGTGATAATATTCCAGTTAATTGTTCATTTAGATGTCATCACTAATACACAGGGATAATATTCCAGTTAATTGTTAAATTAGATATCATCACTAATACACAGGTGATAATATTCCAGTTAATTGTTAAATTAGATGTCATCACTAATGCACAGGTGATAATATTACGATTAATTGTTACATTAGATGTCATCACTAATACACAGGGGATAATATTCCAGTTAATTGTTAAATTAGATGTCATCACTAATACACAGGTGATAATATTCCAGTTAATTGTGAAATTAGATGTCACCACTAATGCACAGGTGATAATATTCCGATTAATTGTTACATTAGATGTCATCACAAATACACAGGGGATAATATTCCAGTTAATTGTTCAATTAGATGTCACCACTAATGCACAGGTGATAATATTCCGATTAATTGTTACATTAGATGTCATCACAAATACACAGGGGATAATATTCCAGTTAATTGTTCAATTAGATGTCATCACTAATACACAGGGGATAATATTCCAGTTAATTGTTAAATCAGATATCATCACTAATACACAGGGGATAATATTCCATTTAATTGTTAAATTAGATGTCATCACTAATATACAGGGGATAATATTCCAGTTAATTGTTAAATTAGATGTCATCACTAATACACAGGTGATAATATTCCAGTTACTTGTTCAATTAGATGTCACCACTGATACACTGGGTACAATATTCCAGTTAATTGTTAAATTAGATGTCATCACTACTACACAGGGGATAATATTCCAGTTAATTGTTAAATTAGATGTCATCACTAATACACAGGTGATAATATTCCAGTTACTTGTTCAATTAGATGTCACCACTGATACACTGGGTACAATATTCCAGTTAATTGTTAAATTAGATGTCATCACTACTACACAGGGGATAATATTCCAGTTAATTGTTAAATTAGATGTCATCACTAATACACTTGGGATAATATTCCGATTAATTGTTACATTAGATGTCATCACAAATACACAGGGGATAATATTCCAGTTAATTGTTCAATTAGATGTCATCACTAATACACAGGGGATAATATTCCAGTTAATTGTTAAATTAGATATCATCACTAATACACAGGTGATAATATTCCAGTTAATTTTTAAATTAGATGTCACCACTAATGCACAGGTGATAATATTCCGATTAATTGTTACATTAGATGTCATCACAAATACACAGGTGATAATATTCCAGTTAATTGTTAAATTAGATGTCATCACTAATACACAGGTGATAATATTCCAGTTAATTGTTAAATTAGATGTCATCACTAATACACAGGGGATAATATTCCAGTTAATTGTTCAATTAGATATCATCACTAATACACAGGGGATAATATTCCAGTTAATTGTTAAATTAGATGTCATCACTAATACACAGGTGATAATATTCCAGTTAATTGTTAAATTAGATATCATCACTAATGCACAGGTGATAATATTCCAGTTAATTGTTCAATTAGATGTCACCACTAATGCACGGGGTTTAATATTCCAGTTAATTGTTAAATTAGATGTCATCACTAATGCACAGGTGATAATATTCCAGTTAATTGTTAAATTAGATGTCATCACTAATGCACAGGTGATAATATTCCAGTTAATTGTTACATTAGATGTCATCACAAATACACAGGTGATAATATTCCAGTTAATTGTTAAATTAGATATCATCACTAATACACAGGTGATAATATTCCAGTTAATTGTTAAATTAGATATCATCACTCATCCACAGGGGATAATATTCCAGTTAATAGTTAAATTAGATATCATCACTAATACACAGGTGATAATATTCCAGTTAATTGTTAAATTAGATGTCATCACTAATACACAGGTGATAATATTCCAGTTAATTGTTAAATTAGATATCATCACTAATACACAGGGGATAATCTTCCAGTTAATAGTTAAATTAGATATCATCACTAATACACAAGTGATAATATTCCAGTTAATTGTTAAATTAGATGTCATCACTAATACACAGGTGATAATATTCCAGTTAATTGTTAAATTAGATGTCATCACTAATACACAGGGGATAATATTCCAGTTAATTGTTAAATTAGATGTCATCACGAATACACAGGTGATAATATTCCAGTTAATTGTTAAATTAGATATCATCACTAATACACAGGTGATAATATTCCAGTTAATTGTTAAATTAGATATCATCACTAATACACAGGTGATAATATTCCAGTTAATAGTTAAATTAGATATCATCACTAATACACAGGTGATAATATTCCAGTTAATTGTTAAATTAGATATCATCACTAATACACAGGGGATAATATTCCAGTTAATAGTTAAATTAGATATCATCACTAATACACAGGTGATAATATTCCAGTTAATTGTTAAATTAGATGTCATCACTAATACACAGGGGATAATATTCCAGTTAATTGTTAAATTAGATGTCATCACTAATGCACAGGTGATAACATTCCGATTAATTGTCACATTAGATGTCATCACAAATACACAGGGGATAATATTCCAGTTAATTGTTAAATTAGATGTCATCACTAATGCACAGGTGATAATATTCCGATTAATTGTTACATTAGATGTCATCACAAATACACAGGGGATAATATTCCAGTTAATTGTTAAATTAGATGTCACCACTAATGCACAGGTGATAATATTCCGATTTATTGTTACATTAGATGTCATCACAAATAGACAGGAGATAATATTCCAGTTAATTGTTAAATTAGATATCATCACTAATACACAGGGGATAATATTCCAGTTAATTGTTAAATTAGATATCATCACTAATACACAGGTGATAATATTCCAGTTAATTGTTCAATTAGATGTCACCACTAATGCACAGGTCATAATATTCCGATTAATTGTTACATTAGATGTCATCACAAATACACAGGGGATAATATTCCAGTTAATTGTTCAATTAGATGTCACCACTAAAACACAGGGATAATATTCCAGTTAATTGTTAAATTAGATGTCATCACTAATACACAGGGGATAATATTCCAGTTAATTGTTAAATTAGATGTCATCACTAATACACAGGGGATAATATTCCAGTTACTTGTTCAATTAGATGTCACCACTGATACACTGGGTACAATATTCCAGTTAATTGTTAAATTAGATGTCATCACTACTACACAGGGGATAATATTCCAGTTAATTGTTAAATTAGATGTCATCACTAATACACAGGTGATAATATTCCAGTTACTTGTTCAATTAGATGTCACCACTGATACACTGGGTACAATATTCCAGTTAATTGTTAAATTAGATGTCATCACTACTACACAGGGGATAATATTCCAGTTAATTGTTAAATTAGATATCATCACTAATACACAGGGGATAATATTCCATTTAATTGTTAAATTAGATGTCATCACTAATACACAGGTGATAATATTCCAGTTAATTGTTAAATTAGATGTCATCACTAATACACAGGTGATAATATTCCAGTTAATTGTTAAATTAGATGTCATCACTAATACACAGGGGATAATATTCCAGTTAATTGTTAAATTAGATGTCATCACTAATACACAGGGGATAATATTCCAGTTAATTGTTAAATTAGATATCATCACTAATACACAGGTGATAATATTCCTGTTAATTGTTCAATTAGATGTCACCACTAATGCACAGGTGATAATATTCCAGTTAATTGTTAAATTAGATGTCACCACTAATACACTGGTGTTAATATTCCAGTTAATTGTTCAATTAGATGTCACCACTAATACACTGGGTATAATATTCCAGTTCATTGTTAAATTAGATGTCATCACTAATATACAGGGGATAATATTCCTGTTAATTGTTAAATTAGATGACATCACTTCTACACAGGGGTTAATATTCCAGTTAATTGTTAAATTAGATGTCATCACTAATACACAGGTGATAATATTCCAGTTAATTGTTAAATTAGATGTCATCACTAATGCACAGGTGATAATATTCCAGTTAATTGTTAAATTAGATGTCACCACTAATGCCCAGGGGATAATATTCCAGTTAATTGTTAAATTAGATGTCATCACTAATACACTGGGTATAATATTCCAGTTAATTGTTAAATTAGATGTCATCACTAATACACTGGGTATAATATTCCAGTTAATTGTTAAATTAGATGTCATCACTAATGCACAGGTGATAATATTCCATTTAATTGTTCAATTAGATGTCACCAGTAATGCACAGGTGATAATATTCCAGTTAATTGTTAAATTAGATGTCATCACTAATGCACAGGTGATAATATTCCAGTTAATTGTTAAATTAGATGTCATCACTAATGCACAGGTGATAATATTCCAGTTAATTGTTAAATTAGATGTCATCACTAATGCACAGGTGATAATATTCCATTTAATTGTTATATTAGATGTCATCACTAATGCACAGGGGATAATATTCCAGTTAATTTTTAAATTAGATGTCACCACTAATGCACAGGTGATAATATTCCATTTAATTGTTAAATTAGATATCATCACTAATGCACAGGTGATAATATTCCATTTAATTGTTATATTAGATGTCACCACTAATGCACAGGTGATAATATTCCAGTTAATTGTTCAATTAGATGTCACCACTAATGCACGGGGGTTAATATTCCAGTTAATTATTAAATTAGATGTCATCACTAATACACAGGGGATAATATTGCGATTAATTGTTACATTAGATGTCATCACCAATGCACGGGGCATAATATTCTGCATAAATGTTAAGTTGGATGTCATTACTAATACACCGTGTAAAGTATATTATAGTTTCCTACAAGATGGCTCCTGGGCTGGAAGCTCCCTGGCATGCTCCCTTACTGTTCAACGATATCCATGGCCATCTGCTCCCATTCTTTATGTTTTCTCCCCAATCTGCCCTCTTAAACTGTTTAAACTCCCCTGGCTCTTTAAATCAGTTCATTTTAGCCCTAACTAAAAGCTAACGGTTGGTTTAGTGTATGTTTCCTGGGCCCACTGCCCTCCGCCAGCCACAACTGCTCTTTGTTTTCTCGATGAAATTGATCTGGATGAAACCAACGAGCACAGCTGTCGATACTTTAATCTCAGATCCTGCTGTCTTCACTGCCCTGAGTGTCTGCAACCATGGCATGCGGTAATTGCATTGAGGTGAAGAAGGAGCAGCGGGACCCTAGGGAAGTCTTGAGAAAAGATGCCCCGATCACCCAAAAAATCCACGAACGGCCCCCCGGCCGCAACTTCAAAGCGCCCGCGGGAGATGGCTCGGAGAGCATCTGTAGCGCACTGTCGGCAACGCTGCATGCCTTTATTTAAACCACTGGAAAAAACCCTTAGTGAATGTAATCACCTCTGTAAGTCTGCCAAAAGATGCTTCACCTCCTGAAGGACGTGGATGAGCTTTCCGGACGTCGATGGTGGGCACTAGGGACCTTATTACCTGCACCCGCTTTCCCCCCACTTTTCCCCCTTCCCCTTCCCTGCTCCACCCTCTCAGCTCTCCCCCCAACAACCCCGTCCCAGCCCGCCCCCCCTCGCACCATCGTCCCCCCACACCCCGTTCCCCTGCACACCCCAGCAGCTGTCTTCCCAGCTCCCCCTCGCATCCCCTCCTCCCACAGGCACCATCTTACACCTGTGTAGGGGCCCTAACAACCCCACTGCCTTGTGGGCGTCTCGGGAGAGACCAAGGCTAAGGGAGTAATCCTAACAGATAATCCGGAGCGGAACCCCGTAGGCGGTCATGTGTCACCTTTGGCTTGATTCCGGCAGTTCCTCCAGCCATACCAGTGCCAAACGTCGTGCTCCGCACTCCTTTGGACCCCACCAGAAAGACCGAGAGGGGGGTTTTGACGACTGGGCAACTCACACCCTCCATAAACTGGCCCAGGCATGCGCCATGGAGAGGTCACTACACAGTTGCCTCACAGCGACTGACACAACGCGGAAGGCAGCAGTTACGGGTTATAACTCCAGATAAATTGGCGTAGAAACTGGGCGCCACGTGTTGCCATTGTCGGTGGGAGAGGTCATTGCACCTCACTGGACAGCTACCGCGCGCCTCAAACCGGGCAGCCCCCGGTCAGTAAGGTTCTGTCCCGCCACAGTCTACCTGCTTCAATGGGTGCTTGGAGCTCAGGGTCATTGCCCGAAAGGTGGACTGATACACCGCACCAAACAACACGAAAAAAGGAAAGAAGGTACCAGCCCTTCGCTTTGCAAGCTGTAACGTCAGAACTATGTGTCCTGGCCTGTCAGAAGACCTTACACAAATCAACGATTCTCGGAAGACCGCCATCATTAACAACGAGCTCAGTAGACTCAACGTAGACATTGCAGCACTTCAGGAGACACGCCTCCCCGCGAGTGGATCTCTAGCAGAGCAAGACTACACCTTCTTCTGGCAGTGCGGGGACCCTGAAGAACCAAGACAGCATGGAGTGGGCTTCGCCATCAGAAACTCCTTGCTCAGCATGATAGAGCCTCCCTCAAATGGCTCGGAACGCATACTGTCCATCCGACTGCTCACCACCTCTGGTCCAGTACACCTACTCAGCATCTATGCTCCAACACTCTGCTCCCCTCCTGAAGCTAAAGACCAGTTCTACGAGCAACTCCATAACATCATTAGCAGCATCCCCAACACCGAACACCAATTCCTGCTGGGGGACTTTAATGCCAGGGTTGGGGCCGACCATGACTCATGGCCCTCCTGCCTTGGGCGCTATGGCGTTGGAAGGATGAAATTGAACGGGCAGAGACTGCTTGAGTTGTGTACCTATCATAACCTCTGCATCACCAACTCGTTCTTTCACACTAAACCCTGTCACCAGGTTTCATGGAGGCACCCAAGATCGCGTCGTTGGCACCAGCTAGACCTCATTGTCACAAGGCGAGCCGCCTTAAACAGTGTTCAAATCACACGCAGCTTCCACAGTGCGGACTGCGACACCGACCACTCCCTGGTGTGCAGCAAGGTTAGACTCAGACCAAAGAAGTTGCATCATTCCAAGCAGAAGGGCCACCCGCGCATCAACACTAGCAGAATTTCTCACCCACAGCTGTTACAAAAATTTCTAAATTCACTTGTAACAGCCCTTCAAAACACTCCCACAGGGGATGCTGAGACCAAGTGGGCCCACATCAGAGACGCCATCTATGAGTCAGCTTTGACCACCTACGGCAAAAGTGCGAAGAGAAATGCAGACTGGTTTCAATCTCATAATGAAGAGCTGGAACCTGTCATAGCCGCTAAGCGCATTGCACTGTTGAACTACAAGAAAGCCCCCAGCGAGTTAACATCCGCAGCACTTAAAGCAGCCAGAATCACTGCACAAAAAACAGCCAGGCGCTGCGCAAACGACTACTGGCAACACCTATGCAGTCATATTCAGCTGGTCGCAGACGCCAGAAACATCAGAGGAATGTATGATGGCATGAAGCGAGTTCTTGGTCCAACCATCAAGAAGATCGCCCCCCCTCAATTCTAAATCAGGGGACATAATCACTGACCAACACAAACAAATGGACCGCTGTGTTGAGCACTACCTGGAACTGTACTCCAGGGAGAATGTTGTCACTGAGACTGCCCTCAATGCAGCCCAGCCTCTACCAGTCATGGATGAGCTGGACATACAGCCAACCAAATCAGAACTCAGTGATGCCATTGATTCTCTAGCCAGTGGAAAAGCCTCTGGGAAGGACAGCATTACCCCTGAAATAATCAAGAGTGCCAAGCCTGCAGTACTCTCAGCACTACATGAACTGCTATGCCTGTGCTGGGACGAGGGAGCAGTGCCCCAGGACATGCGCGATGCCAATACCATCACCCTCTATAAAAACAAAGGTGACCACGGTGACTGCAACAACTACCGTGGAATCTCCCTGCTCAGCACAGTGGGGAAAGTATTTGCTCGAGTCGCTCTGAACAGGCTCCAGAAGCTGGCTGAGTGCGTCTACCCTGAGGCACAGTGTGGCTTTCATGCAGAGAGATCGACCGTTGACATGCTGTTCTCCCTTCGTCAGATACAGGAGAAATGCCATGAACAACAGATGCCCCTCTACATTGCTTTCATTGATCTCACCAAAGCCTTTGACCTCGTCAGCAGACGTGGTCTCTTCAGACTACTAGAAAAGATTGGATTCCCGCCAAAGCTACTAAGTATCATCACCTCATTCCATGACAATATGAAAGGTACAATTCCACATGGTGGCTCCTACTCAGAGCCCTTTCATATCCTGAGCGGCGTGAAACAGGGCTGTGTTCTCGCACCCACACTTTTTGGGATTTTCTTCTCCCTGCTGCTTTCACATGCGTTCAAGTCCTCTGAAGAAGGAATTTTCCTCCACACAGGATCAGGGGGCAGCTTGTCCAACCTTGCCCGTCTAAGAGCGAAGTCCAAAGTATGGAAAGTCCTCATCAGGGAACTCGTCTTTGCTGACGATGCTGCTTTAACATCTCACACTGAAGAGTGTCTGCAGAGTCTCATCGACAGGTTTGCGGCTGCCTGCAATGAATTTGGCCTAACCATCAGCTTCAAGAAAACAGACATCATGGGGCAGGATGTCAGAAATGATCCATCCATCAATATTGACGACCACGCTCTGGAAGTGGTTCAAGAGTTCACCTACCTAGGCTCAACTATCACCAGTAACCTGTCTCTAGATGCAGAAATCAACAAGCGCACGGGAAAGGCTTCCACTGCTATGTCCAGACTGGTCAAGAGAGTGTGGGAAAATGGCGCACTGACACGGAACACAAAAGTCCGAGTGTATCAGGCCTGTGTCCTCAGTACCTTGCTCGATGGCAGCGAGGCCTGGACAACGTATGTCAGCCAAGAGCGATGTCTCAATTCATTCCATCTTCGCTGCCTCCGGAGAATACTTGGCATCAGGTGGCAGAACCGTATCTCCAACACAGAAGTCCTCGAGGCGGCCAACATCCCCAGCTTGTACACACTACTGAGTCAGCGGCGCTTGAGATGTCTTGGCCATGTGAGCCGCATGGAAGATGGCAGGAACCCCAAAGACAAATTGTACAGCGAGCTCGCCACTGGTATCAGACCCACCGGCCGCACCTTGTCTCCGCGATAAAGACGTTTGCAAACGCGACATGAAATCCTGTGACATTGATCACAAGTCGTGGGAGTCAGTTGCCAGCGTTCGCCAGAGCTGGCGGGCAGTCACAAAGACGGGGGTAAAATGTGGCAAGTCGAAGAGAATTAGCAGTTGGCAGAAAAATGACAGAGGCGAAAGGGGAGAGCCAACTGAGCAACTGCCCCGACAAACAAATTCTCTGCAGCACCTGTGGAAGAGCCTGTCACTCTAGAATTGGCCTTTATAGCCAATCCAGGCGCTGCTTCACAAACCACTGACCACCTCCAGGCGCGTATCCATTGTCACTCGAGATAAGGAGGCCCAAAAGAATAGTATTCTTCTTAAATGTTAAATTAGATGTCATCACTTATACGCAGCGAATAATATTCTGGTTAATTGTTAAATTAGATGTCATGATTAAGAAGCAGAGGATAATATTCCAGTTATTTGTTAAATTAGATGTCATCACCAAAACACAGGGAGTAATATTCTGGTTAATTGTTAAATTAGATGTCACCACTAATACACAGGGGATAATATTCCAGTTACTTGTTAAATTAGATGTCATCACAAATACACAGGTGATAATGTTCCAGTTAATTGTTAAATTAGATGTCATCACTAATGCACAGGGGATAGTATTCCAGTTAATTGTTAAATTAGATGTCATCACTAATACACAGGTGATAATATTCCACTTAATTGTTAAATTAGATGTCATCACTAATGCACAGGGGATAGTATTCCACTTAATTGTTAAGATAGTTGTCATCACTAATACACATGGGATAATATTCCACTTAATTGTTAAATTAGATGTCATCACTAATGCACAGGGGATAATATTCCAGTTAATTGTTAAATTAGATGTCATCACTAATACACAGGGGATAATGTTCCACTTAATTGTTAAATTAGATGTCATCACTAATACACAGGTGATAATATTCCACTTAATTGTTAAGTTCGATGTCATCACTAATACACAGGTGATAATATTCCAGTTAATTGTTAAATTAGATGTCATCACTAATGCACAGGGGATAATGTTCCACTTAATTGTTAAGTTCGATGTCATCACTAATACACAGGTGATAATATTCCACTTAATTGTTAAATTAGATGTCATCACTAATGCACAGGGGATAATGTTCCAGTTAATTGCTAAATTAGATGTCATCACTAATGCACAGTGGATAATATTCCACTTAATTGTTAAATTAGATGTCATTACTGATGCACAGGGGATAATATTCCAGTTAATTGTTCAATTAGATGTCATCACAAATACACAGGGGATAATATTCCGAGTAATTGTTAAATTAGATATCATCACTAATACACGGGGGATAATATTCCAGTTAATTGTGAAATTAGATATCATCACCAATACACAGGTGATAATGTTCCGATTTATTGTTAAATTAGATGTCATCACTAATACACAGGGGATAATATTCCAGTTAATTGTTAAATTGGATGTCATCATTAATACACAGGGAATAATATTCCAGTTAATTGTTCAATTAGATGTAATAAGTAATACACATGTGATAATATTCCAGTTAATTGTTAAATTAGATGACATCACCAATACACAGGGGATAATGTTCCAGTTAATTGTTAAATTGGATGTCATCATTAATACACAGGGAATAATATTCCAGTTAATTGTTAAATTTGAAGTCATTACTAATTCACCGGGAATAATATTCCAGTTAATTGTTAAATTAGGTGTCTTCACGAATTCACAGGGGAAAATATTCTGGTTAATTGTTTAATTAGATGTCGTCACCAATACACAGGGGACAATATTCCTGTTAATTGTTAAGTTAGAAGTCATCACTAATTCACAGGGAATAATATTCCTGTTAATTGTTAAATTAGGTGTCTTCACGAATTCACAGGGGAAAATATTCTGGTTAATTGTTTAATTAGATGTCATCACAAATACACAGGGGATAATATTCCTTTTAATTGTTAAATTAGATGTCATCACCAATGCACATGGAATAATATTCCACTTAATTGTTAAATTAGATGTCATCACTAATACACAGGGGATAATATTCCAGTTAATTGTTAAATTAGATATCATCACTAATACACAGGGGATAGTATTCCACTTAATTGTTAAGTTAGATGTCATCAAAAATACACAGGTGATAATATTCCACTTAATTGTTAAATTAGATGTCATCACTAATGCACAGGGGATAGTATTCCACTTAATTGTAAAGTTAGATGTCATCACTAATACAGAGGGGATAATGTTCCACTTAATTGTTAAATTAGATGTCATCACTAATGCATAGGGGATAATATTCCAGTTAATTGTTAAATTAGATGTCATCACTAATACACAGGGGATAATGTTCCACTTAATTGTTAAATTAGATGTCATCACTAATACACAGGTGATAATTTTCCACTTAATTGTTAAGTTAGATGTCATCACTAATACACAGGTGATAATATTCCACTTAATTGTTAAATTAGATGTCATCACTAATGCACAGGGGATAGTATTCCACTTAATTGTTAAGTTAGATGTCATCACTAATGCACAGGGGAAAATGTTCCACTTAATTGTTAAATTAGATGTCATCACTAATGCACAGGGGATAATATTCCAGTTAATTGTTAAATTAGATGTCATCACTAATGCACAGGGGATAATACTCCACTTAATTGTTAAATTAGATGTCATCACAAATGCACAGGGGATAGTATTCCACTTAATTGTTAAGTTAGATGTCATCACTAATACGCAGGGGATAATGTTCCACTTAATTGTTAAATTAGATGTCATCACTAATGCACAGGGGATAATATTCCAGTTAATTGTTAAATTAGATGTCATCACTAATGCACAGGGGATAATATTCCAGTTAATTGTTAAATTAGATTTCATCACTAATACACAGGTGATAATATTCCACTTAATTGTTAAGTTCGATGTCATCACTAATACACAGGTGATAATATTCCACTTAATTGTTAAATTAGATGTCATCACTAATGCACAGGGGATAATGTTCCAGTTCATTGCTAAATTAGATGTCATCACTAATGCACAGGGGATAATACTCCACTTAATTGTTAAGTTAGATGTCATTACTGATGCACAGGGTATAATATTCCAGTTAATTGTTAAATTAGATGTCATCACAAATACACAGGGATAATATTCCGAGTAATTGTTAAATTAGATATCATCACTAATACACAGGTGATAATGTTCCGATTAATTGTTAAATTAGATGTCATCACTAATACACAAGGGATAATATTCCAGTTAATTGTTCAATTAGATGTAATCAGTAATACACATGTGATAATATTCCAGTTAATTGTTAAATTAGATGACATCACCAATACACAGGGGATAATGTTCCAGTTAATTGTTAAATTGGATGTCATCATTAATACACAGGGAATAATATTCCAGTTAATTGTTAAATTAGAAGTCATTACTAATTCACCGGGAATAATATTCCAGTTAATTGTTAAATTAGGTGTCTTCACGAATTCACAGGGGATAATATTCTGGTTAATTGTTTAATTAGATGTCATCACCAATACACAGGGGACAATATTCCTGTTAATTGTTAAATTAGAAGTCATCACTAATTCACAGGGAATAATATTCCTGTTAATTGTTAAATTAGGTGTCTTCACGAATTCACAGGGGAAAATATTCTGGTTAATTGTTTAATTAGATGTCATCACAAATACACAAGGGATAATATTCCTTTTAATTGTTAAATTAGATGTCATCACCAAGGCACAGGGAATAATATTCCAGTTAATTGTTAAATTAGATGTCATCACTAATACACAGGGGATAATATTCCAGTTAATTGTTAAATTGGATGTCATCATTAATACACAGTTGATAGTATTCCACTTAATTGTTAAGTTAGATGTCATCACTAATACACAGGTGATAATATTCCACTTAATTGTTAGATTAGATGTCATCACTAATGCACAGGGGATAGTATTCCACTTAATTGTTAAGTTAGATGTCATCACTAATACACAGGGGATAATGTTCCACTTAATTGTTAAATTAGATGTCATCACTAATGCATAGGGGATAATATTCCAGTTAATTGTTAACTTAGATGTCATCACTAATACACTGGGGATAATGTTCCACTTAATTGTTAAATTAGATGTCATCACTAATACACAGGTGATAATATTCCACTTAATTGTTAAATTAGATGTCATCACTAATGCACAGGGGATAGTATTCCACTTAATTGTTAGGTTAGATGTCATCACTAATGCACAGGGGATAATGTTCCACTTAATTGTTAAATTAGATGTCATCACTAATGCACAGGGGATAATATTCCAGTTAATTGTTAAATTAGATGTCATCACTAATGCACAGGGGATAATATTCCACTTAATTGTTAAATTAGATGTCATCACTAATGCACAGGGGATAGTATTCCACTTAATTGTTAAGTTACATGTCATCACTAATACACAGGGGATAATATTCCAGTTAATTGTTAAATTAGATGTCATCACTAATACACAGGGGATAATGTTCCACTTAATTGTTAAATTAGATGTCATCACTAATGCACAGGGGATAATATTCCAGTTAATTGTTAAATTAGATGTCATCACTAATGCACAGGGGATAGTATTCCAGTTAATTGTTAAATTAGATATCATCACTAATACACAGGTGATAATATTCCACTTAATTGTTAAGTTCGATGTCATCACTAATACACAGTTGATAATATTCCACTTAATTGTTAAATTAGATGTCATCACAAATGCACAGGGGATAATGTTCCAGTTCATTGCTAAATTAGATGTCATCACTAATGCACAGGGGATAATATTCCACTTAATTGTTAAGTTAGATGTCATTACTGATGCACAGGGTATAATATTCCAGTTAATTGTTAAATTAGATGTCATCACAAATACACAGGGATAATATTCCGAGTAATTGTTAAATTAGATATCATCACTAATACACAGGTGATAATGTTCCGATTAATTGTTAAATTAGATGTCATCACTAATACACAGGGGGTAATATTCCAGTTAATTGTTCAATTAGATGTAATCAGTAATACACATGTGATAATATTCCAGTTAATTGTTAAATTAGATGACATCACCAATACACAGGGGATAATGTTCCAGTTAATTGTTAAATTGGATGTCATCATTAATACACAGGGAATAATATTCCAGTTAATTGTTAAATTAGAAGTCATTACTAATTCACCGGGAATAATATTCCAGTTAATTGTTAAATTAGGTGTCTTCACGAATTCACAGGGGAAAATATTCTGGTTAATTGTTAAATTAGATGACATCACCAATACACAGGGGATAATGTTCCAGTTAATTGTTAAATTGGATGTCATCATTAATACACAGGGAATAATATTCCAGTTAATTGTTAAATTAGAAGTCATTACTAATTCACCGGGAATAATATTCCAGTTAATTGTTAAATTAGGTGTCTTCACGAATTCACAGGGGAAAATATTCTGGTTAATTGTTTAATTAGATGTCATCACCAATACACAGGGAATAATATTCCTGTTAATTGTTAAATTAGGTGTCTTCACGAATTCACAGTGGAAAATATTCTGGTTAATTGTTTAATTAGATGTCATCACAAATACACAGGGGATAATGTTCCTTTTAATTGTTAAATTAGATGTCATCACCAATGCACAGGGAATAATATTCCAGTTAAATGTTAAATTAGATGTCATCAGTAAAACACAGGGAATAATATTCTTGTTAATTGTTAAAAATAGATGTCTTCACTTATTCACAGGGGATAATATTCTGGTTAATTGTTTAATTAGATGTCATCACCAATACACAGGGGACAATATTCGAGTTAATCGTTAAATTGGATGCCATCAGTAATACACAGGGAATTATATTCTTTTTAATTGTTAAAAATAGATGTCTTCACTAATTCACAGGGGAGAATGTTCTGGTTAATTGTTTTCTTAGATGTCATCACTAATACACAGGGCACAATATTTCAGTTAATTGCTAAATTAGCTGTCAACACTACTACACGGCTGCTAATATTCCAGTTAATTGTTCAATTAGATGTCATCACTAATACACAGGTGATAATATTCCAGTTAATTGTTCAATTAGATGTCATCACGAATACACAGGTGATAATATTCCAGTTAATTGTTAAATTAGATGACATCACCAATACACAGGGGATAATGTTCCAGTTAATTGTTAAATTGGATGTCATCATTAATACACAGGGAATAATATTCCAGTTAATTGTTAAATTAGAAGTCATTACTAATTCACCGGGAATAATATTCCAGTTAATTGTTAAATTAGGTGTCTTCACGAATTCACAGGGGAAAATATTCTGGTTAATTGTTTAATTGGATGTCATCACCAATACACAGGGGACAATATTCCTGTTAATTGTTTAATTAGAAGTCATCACTAATTCACAGTGAATAATATTCCTGTTAATTGTTAAATTAGGTGTCTTCACGAATTCACAGGGGAAAATATTCTGGTTAATTGTTTAATTAGATGTCATCACAAATACACAGGGGATAATATTCCTTTTAATTGTTAAATTAGATGTCATCACCAATGCACAGGGAATAATATTCCAGTTAAATGTTAAATTAGATGTCATCACTAATGCACAGGTGATAATATTCTTGTTAATTGTTAAAAATAGATGTCTTCACTTATTCACAGGGGATAATATTCTGTTTAATTGTTTAATTAGATGTCATCACCAATACACAGGGGACAATATTCCAGTTAATCGTTAAATTGGATGCCATCAGTAATACACAGGGAATTATATTCTGGTTAATTGTTAAAAATAGATGTCTTCACTAATTCACAGGGGAGAATATTCTGGTTAATTGTTTTCTTAGATGTCATCACTAATACACAGGGCACAATATTCCAGTTAATTGCTAAATTAGCTGTCAACACTACTACACGGCTGCTAATATTCCAGTTAATTGTTCAATTAGATGTCATCACTAATACACAGGTGATAATATTCCAGTTAATTGTTCAATTAGATGTCATCACGAATACACAGGTGATAATATTCCAGTTAATTGTTAAATTAGATGTCATCACGAATACACAGGGGATAATATTCCAGTTAATTGTTAAATTAGATATCATCACTAATACACAGGTGATAATATTCCAGTTAATTGTTAAATTAGATGTCATCACTAATACACAGGTGATAATATTCCAGTTAATTGTTCAATTAGATGTCATCACTATTACACAGGTGATAATATTCCAGTTAATTGTTAAATTAGATGTCATCACCAATACACAGGTGATAATATTCCAGTTAATTGTTAAATTAGATGCCATCACACTCACAGGGGATAATACTCTGCTTCAATGTTAAATAGCTAATATCGAGCTTTTAACGTTTCCGTTAATTGATAAATTAGATGTCTTCAATGACACACACTGTATAATATTCTAGTTAATTGTTAAATTAGATGTCATCTCTGATACACAGTGTGTAATATTCTGGTTCATTGTTAAATTAGATGCCATCACTCACACACACTGTATAATATTCTGTTTCAATGATAGATTTGATGTCATCACAAGTACACAGTGTTAAATATTACGGTTAATTGTTAAATTAGATGCCATCACTAATACACAGGGGATAATATACTGGTTAATTATTACATTAGATTCTTCTTCTTCTTTGGCCTCCTTGTCTCGAGAGACAATGGATATGCGCCTGGAGGTGATCAGTGGTTTGTGAAGCAGCACCTGGAGTGGCTATAAAGGCCAATTCTAGTGTGACAGGCTCTTCCACAGGTGCTGCAGAGAAATTTGTTTGTCGGGGCTGTTACACAGTTGGCTCTCCCCTTGCGCCTCTGTCTTTTTTCCTGCCAACTACTAAGTCTGTTCGACTCGCCATACTTTAGCCCCGTCTTTATGGGTGCCCGCTAGCTCTAGCGAACGCTGGCAACTGACTCCCACCAATTGTGATCAATGTGACAGGACTTCATGTCGCGTTTGCAGACGTCTTTAAAGCGGAGATATGGACGTCTGGTGGGTCTGATACCAGTGGCGAGCTCTCTGTACAATGTGTCTTTGGGGATCCTGCCATCTTCCATGTGGCTCACATGGCCAAGCCATCTCAAGCGCCGCTGACTCAGTAGTGTGTATAAGCTGGGGATGTTGGCCGCCTCGAGGACTTCTGTGTTGGAGATATGGTCCTGCCACCTGATGCCAAGTATTCTCCGGAGGCAGCGACGATGGAATGAATTGAGACATCGCTTTTGGCTGACATACGTTGTCCAGGCCTCGCTGCCATAGAGCAAGGTACTGAGGACACAGGCTTGATACACTCGGACTTTTGTGTTCCGTGTCAGTGCGCCATTTTGCCACACTCTCTTGGCCAGTTTGGACATTGCAGTGGAAGCCTTTCCCGTGCGCTTGTTGATTTCTGCATCTAGAGACAGGTTACTGGTGATAGTTGAGCCAAGGTAGGTGAACTCTTGAGCCACTTACAGAGTGTGGTCGCCAATATTGATGGCTGGAGCATTTCTGACCTCCAGTCCCATGATGTTCGTTTTCTTGAGGCTGATGGTTCGGCCAAATTCATTGCAGGCAGCCGCAAATCACACATACACAGGATATAATTGTTAAATTAGATGCCATCAATAATATACAGTGTATAATATCCTGGTTAACTGTTAAATTAGATGTCATCACTAATACAAAGTCTATAATCTGTTTTATTGTTAAATTGAACATGATAGCTGACACAGAGTGTTAAACGTTCCAGTTAATTGTTAAGTATGATGTCTTCACTGATACACACTGTATAATATTCTGGTTAAATGTTAAATTAGATGTCACCACTAATACACAGGGGATAATATTGCGGTTAATTGTTAAATTAGATGTCATTACTGATACACAAGGTATAGTATTCTGGTTAAATGTTAAATTAGATGTGATCACTAATAGACAGGGTGTAATATACTGGTTAATTGTTAAATTAGATCTCATCACTAATACACAATGGATAATATTCTGGTTAATTGTTAAATTAGATGTCATCACTAATACACAGGGGATAATATTCTGGCTAATTGTTAAATTAGATGTCATCACTAATACACAGGTGATAATATTCCGTTTAATTGTTAAATTAGATGTCATCACACTCACAGGGGATAATACTCTGCTTCAATGTTAAATTAGATGTCATTACTAATACACAGTGTACAGTATTCTTCTCAAATGTTACATTTGATGTCATCGCACATACACAGGGAATAATATTCTGATTAGCTGTTGAAATTAGATGTCATCACTAATACACAGTGTATAATACTCTGGTTAATTGTTAAATTAGATGCCATCACCATTACACATGGTATAGCCTGTTTAATTGTTAAATTAGATGTCATCACTAATATACAGGGGAAAATATGCTGGTTAATTGATCAATTAGATGCCATTGCCATTACACAGGGGATAACCTGTTTAATTGTTAAATTAGATGCCATCACCAATACACAACGGATAATAAACTAGTTAATTTTTACATTGGATGCCATCACACATACACAGGGTATAACATGTTTAATTGTTAAATAACATGACATCGCTAATGTTCAGCCGATAGTATTTTGGTTAATTGAAAAATTAGATGTCATCACTAATACACAGTGAATAATATTCCCGTTAATTGTTAAATTAGATGTCATCACTAATACACAGGGGATAATATAACCGTTAATTGTTAAATTGGATGTCATCATTAATACACAGGGGATAATATTCCTGTTAATTGTTAAATTAGATGTCATCACTAATACACAGGGGATAATATAACCGTTAATTGTTAAATTAGATGTCATCACTAATACACAGTGCCTAATATTCCCGTTAATTGTTAAATTAGATGTCATCACTAATACATAGGTGATAATATTCCAGTTAATTGTTAAATTAGATGTCATCACTAATACACAGGGGATAATATTCCAGTTAATTGTTAAATTAGATGTCATCACTAATACACAGGTGATGATATTCCAGTTAATTGTTAAATTAGATGTCATCACTAATACACAGGGGATAATATTCCAGTTAATTGTTAAATTAGATGTCATCAGTAATACACAGGGGATAATATTTTGGTTAATGTGAAATTCGATGTCGTCACTGGCATACAGTGTATAACACCCTCTTTAATTGTTAAATTAGATGTCATCACTAATACACAATCGATAATCTATTTTATTGTTAAATTGAACATGATAGCTAATATCGAGTTTTTAACGTTTCCGTTAATTGATAAATAAGATGTCTTCACTGACGCACACTGTATAATTTTCTAGTTAATTGTTAAATTAGATGTCATCTCTGGTACACAGTGTGTAATATTCTGGTTCATTGTTAAATTAGATGCCATCACTAATACACAATGTATATTATTCTGGTTAATTGTTAAATTAGATGTCATCACTAATACACAGGGGATACTATTCTGGCTAATTGTTAAATTAGATGTCATCACGAAGGCACAGGGGATAATATTCCGTTTAATTGTTAAATTAGATGTCATCACTGATACACAGGGTATGGTATTCTGGTTAAATGTTAGATTAGATGTCATCACTAATACACAGGGGATAATATACTGGTTAATTGTTAAATTAGATGTCATCACTAATACACAGGTCATAATATTCCAGTTGATTGTTAAATTAGATGTCATCACTAATACACAGATGAAAATATTCCAGTTAATTGTTAAATTAGATGTCACCACTAATACGCAAGGGATAATATTCCAGTTAATTGTTAAATTAGATGTCATCACTAATACACAGGGTATAATATACTGGTTAATTGTTAAATTAGATCTCATCACTAGTACACAATGTATAATATTCCGGTTATTTGTTAAATTAGATGTCACCACTAATACACAGGGGATAATATTCCGTTTAATTGTTAAATTAGATGTCATCACTGATGCACAGGGTATAGTATTCTGGTTAAATGTTAGATTAGATGTCATCACTAATACACAGGGTATAATATACTGGTTAATTGTTAAATTAGATCTCATCACTAGTACACAATGTATAATATTCCGGTTATTTGTTAAATTAGATGTCATCTCTAATACACAGGGGATAATATTCCAGTTAATTGTTAAATTAGATGTCATCAATAATGCACAATGAATAATATTCTGGTTAATTGTTAAATTAGATGTCATCACTAATACACAGTGTATAATATTCTATTTAATTGTTAGTTTGACATGCTAACTAAAACAGTGTCTAAAATATCCCACTTAATTTTTAAGTTACCTGTAATCCCTAATCCACAGGGGCAATATTTTGGTTAATTGTTACGAGCTATCATCCTGAAAACTAAGTTTACACATTCCAGATAATGGTTAAGTTAGACTTCATCTTTAATGCTTCGGGTAGAATATTGTGTTTAATTGTTATATTGACATCATCCCTACTACAATGAAATTCGTGCCCTGATCCAACTGGATCTCAGCAGGCAGCTCATGTGGGTAAAGAATTGGTTTAACCCCTCCACCACTACCTTGGCAGAGATAGTTCCTCCGTGGAATGTCCTCTCCACATCCATAATGGTGAGAAGATACTGCTTGACTCCTTTTGTTATCGGCAGGAGTCCCACACAATCGACCAGCATTCTGTTCAAGGGTTCCCCAAAAGCTGGTTTGGGAATTAGGGGTGCACTTTTTATTGCACGTTGGGGCTTCCCCACAACCTGGCACTTGTGAACAGTTTTACAGAACTCCACCACATCTTTGTGGAGTTGTGGCCAGTCAAAATGCTGTCTTATGCAGGCTTGGGTTTTTCCGATGCCGACATGTCCAGCCATTGGAATTCCTGGGTTATTCTCAGTATTTCCTTATGGTACCTGGGCAGAACCACTATCTGGTGAACCACTGTCCACTCTTCATCAGCAGGTCTCTAAGGACGTCTCCACTTCCTCATCAGCACCTCATTCTTTAAATAGTCGCACTCTGGAACTCCCTCTGCTTCTGTTTAACCTTAGACCGTCTTTGCTAACTTCTTTAACATTGGGTCAGCTTGCTGAGCCTCGACCAAGGAAGATCTATTTAACACATTCTTTTTGACCTCTAACTTCCCAAAGAAGGTTTCAGATAACTAGATAGGAGGGTCATCAGTCTGCAGTGTCAGTTCATCCTCCTCTGACGGAGCTTGTTTGACCACGGACCATCACAACACAAAGGCAGGAAAAATGTCAGTGGCCTTCTCCTGTAACTGCTCAGTCTGCCTGATCTATTTCATTCTCTCTAAAACCACTGGGTAAGCTACCACCTTCACCCTGACCAGATCATTACCCAGGCACAGGTCGACCCTGTCCATAGGTAAACTAGGGACAATCCCCAGGGTTACCAGTCCTGAAACAAAGCTGCACTCCATGTGTACCCAATATAGAGTCCTGGGCATTTACCTTCACTGATACTGTTTACTAATACCTGAGCGTTCGATGCCCTCTCTAGGGGAAAGTTCATGCATTTTCCCAGTAGGAGGGAATGGGTGGCCCCTGTATCCCAAGTATGGCTTTGGGCTTACTTGCCTTATTCGAGGGGTATGGGGTCACTTTTCCGTAGGATACAAAATCCTGGTATCTCTCAGGGAGTTTGTTAAATTTTCCAGCACTCTGAGTGGTGGACATACTGGATCTTACTGCCACAGTTAAAGTCACAGCCTGGTATTCTGTGTTTCCCATCAGGGCCCCTTTTCCTGCACTGGTCTGGTGTATCCTGATTAATCCTCCAGCTTTTCACTGTAACGTCCAGCAGTCAGCTGGGAGGTGATGGGCCTTGTTACAATGGAAACACACAGGCTTTTGGCGACACTCCTGTTCTCAGCACCGTCTGCTCTGGCCGAAGGAGGAGCACCTGTGTTTACAACTCTCCCTTCTTGCACAGGGATATTTTATTTTATTCATTCATGGGATGTGGACGTCGCTGGCTCGTCCAGCATTTATTACCCATCCCTAATTGCCCTTGAAAAGGTGGTATTAAGCTGCCTCCTTGATCCGCTGCAGTCCATCTGGTGCCGGTACACCCACAGTACTATTTAGGAAGGGAGTTCCAGGATTTTGACCCAGTGACATAAAGGAACAGCGATATAGTTTCATTTCAGGATGGTATATAACTTGGAGGGGAACTTGCAGGTGGTGGTGTTCCCATGCATCGCTGCACTTGTCCTTCTAAGATGTAGAGGTCGTGGGTTTGGAAGGTGCTGTCGAAGAAGCCTTGGTGCGTTGCTGCATGGCATCTTGTAGATGGTACACACTGCTGCCCCTGTGCTGGTGGTGAGGGAGTGCATGACACTCCAATCAGAACAAACAAGCGGGCTGTTTTGTCCTGAATTGTGTTGACCTTCTGGAGTGTTGTTGGTGCTGCACTCATCCAGGCAAGTGGACAGTATTCCATAAAACTCCTGACTTGTGCCTTGTAAATGGTGGAGAGTCTTTGGGGAGTCAGGAGGTGAGTTACTCTCCACAGCATTCCGAGCCTTTGACCTGCTCTTGTCGCGGCAATTCTGCTTCCGTTCAATGGTAACCCCTAGGATGCTGATAGTGGGAGATTCAGCGATGGTAATGCCGTTTAATGTCAAGGGGAGATGGTTAGATTCTCTCTTATTGGAAATGATTGTGTCCTGGCACTTGTGTGTCATGAATGTTACTTGCCACTTTTCAGTTCAAGCCTGAATGTTGTCCAGGTCTTGCTGCATATGTCTGTCTTCAGTATCTGAGCAGTTGTGAATAGTGATCATCATTGTACAGTCATCAGTGAACTTTCCCACTTCTGACCTTATGATTGAAGAAGGTCATTGATGAAGCAGCTGAAGATGTTTGGGCCTAGGACACTACCCTGAGGAACTCCTTCAGTGATGTCCTGGAACTGAGATGATTGACCTCCAACAACCACAACCATCTTCCTTTATGCTAGGTTAGGAATGACTCCAAGCAGTTGATTTCTCCCATTGACTTCTGCTTAGCTACGTTCCATTCATAGCTAAAATAACAGAAAATGCTGTAAATACTCAACTTGACTGGCAGCATCTGTGGAAAGAGAAGCAAAGTTAACGTTTCATGTTGATAACATTTCATCAGAACCGGCAATGATTAGAAATGTAATCGGTGTTGAAAAAGTGAAAGGTGGGGAAGAGCAACAAAAGGGAAGATCTGTGATAGGCCGAGGATGGGGAGACTAAATGACAAAGAACAAGGCAAAGGGAGTGGTAACATTTGTTGTAAGGGACAAAGCATTTGTCCAGGGAGGGTGTAAATGGCTGAATAATGAACTGCTCTGTCCGAAAGCAAACGTATGAAAAACAAGTTTAAGACCAGGTGCCGGTGTGAAATTGTTGAACTCAGTGCTGATCCAGAGGCTCTAAAGTGTGCAATTGGAAGATGAGGTTCTGTTCCTCAAGCTTGTCTTGAGCTTCACTGGAACACTGCAGAATGTGGTGAGCAGAAATGTCAGTATGGGAGCAGGGCAGTGAATTAAAATGGCAAGTGACCAGAAGTTCAGTGACATGCTTGTGGACTGAGTGGACAGGTTCCACAAAGCGTCATCCAATCTGTATTTGGTCTCCACAATTATCTTTATTATTATTTGTTCATGGGGTGTGCGCATCGCTGACGAGGACAGCATTTATTGGCGATCCTTAATGGAAAGGAGACCGCATTGTGAGCAGCGAATACAGTATACTAAATTGAAAGAAGTACAAGTTAATATGCTGATTCACCTGAAAGGAGTGTTTGAGGTCTTGGATAGTGAGGCTAGAGGAGGGAAAAGGGCAGGTATGACACCTTCTGTGATTGCATGGGAAGGTGCAGTGGGAAGGGAACAAGGTGTTGGGGGTGAGGGAGGAGTGGTCCATGGTGTCACGGGGGGAACAATCCCTTCGGAATGATGACTTGGGAGGGTGGGGGGAAGGAGTGCTTGGCAGTGGTATCACACTGGAGGTGGCAGAAATGGTGGAAAGTGATACTTTGGATGTGGGGGCTGATGGGGTGGAAAGTGAAGACAAGATGAACCCTTTCACAGGTCTGGGAGGGAGGGGAAGGGATGAGGGTAGAAGTGCGGGAATTGGATCGGACCCGGCTGAGGGCCCTGTCAACCACAGTAGGGGGGATCCTCAGTGGAGGAAAAAGGAAGACATAACCGAAATGCTGTTGTGGAAGGTTGCATCATCAGAGCAGATGCGATGGAGATGGAGAAATTGGGAGAATGGAATGGAGTCCTTACAGTAGGCAGGGTGTGAAGAAATGTAGTCGAGGTAGCTGTGAGAGTCGGTGGGCTTATAATGGATATGATTGGGCAGCCTTTCCCAAGAGATGGAGACTGAAGAGCCGAGGAAGGGAAGTGTTGGAGATGGACAACAAGAAGGTGAGTGAAAGGTGAAAATTGGAAGCAATGTTGATAAAGTTTTCCAGTTCGAGATGGGAGCAGGAAACAGCACCCATACAGTTATCAATGCACCAGAAAAAAGAGCTCAGGGAGGGTACCTGAGTCGGACTGGAACAAGGAATGTCCAACATATGCGATAACAAGGGCATAGTTAAGACCCATGCGGGTACCCATAGCAATACCATTTACTTGAAGTTAAGCTGTGTAGAGAGACTGGGCAGGCTAGGGTTGTTTTCCTTAGAGCAGAGAAGGCTGAGGGGGGACCTGATTGTGGTATACAAAATTATAGGGTAGATGGAAAGAAACTTTTTTCCCCTTAGCGGAGGTGTCAATGACCAGGGGACAGAGATTTAAGGTAAACACAGGAGTTCTAGAGGAGATTTGAGGAAAAATGTTGCCAGTTGAAATCTGGAACCCACTGCCTGAAGGGGTGGCAGAGGCAGGACCCGTCACAAGACGTATTTAGACGAGCACTTGAAACGCCACAGCATCCAAAGCTACGGCCAAATGTTGGAAAATGGGATTAGAATAGTTAGGTGCTTGATGGCCAGCATTGACACAATGGGCCGAAGGACCTATTTCTGTGTTTTATAACTCTGTGACTCAATGAACTGAGTGGAGTTCAAGGAGAAGTTGTTCAATGTGAGAACAGGTTCAGCCAGGCGAAGGAGGGTGGTGGTGGATGGGGACTGGCTCGGCCTCTGTTCAAGGAAGAAGCAGAGAGCCCTCAATCCATCCTGGCGTGGGATGGAGGTGTAGAGAGAGTGGACGTCCATAGTGAAGAGGAGGTGGTTAGTGCCAAGAAGATGGAAATTGTCAAAATGACGAAGGGCGTCCAAAGAGTCACATATGTAGGAGGGAAGAGACTGGACAAGGGGAGAAAAAATCGAGTCAAGATAGGAAGAAATAAGTTCAGTGCGACAGGAACAATCTGAAACAATGGCTTGACCAGGGTAGTCCTCTTTGTGAATTTTCTGAATGAGGTAGAAGTGGGCTGTCCGGGGTTCTGTGACTAAGGTTGGAAGCTGTAGAGGGAAGATGCCTGGAGGAGATGAGGTCAATGACAGTGTCCTGCAGACAGCGGCTTGATGTTTTGTGGTGGGGTCATGGTCCAGGGGAAAGTAGGAAGAAGTGTCTGAGAGTTGCCACCGAGCCTTTGCAAGGCAGAGGTCAGTACGCCAGTCAACAACAGCACCACCCTTGTCTGCAGGTTTGATCACAATGTCGGGATTAGACAGTAAGGGGAGCAGAGAAATTGAATGGCATATGTCTCGCCGACAGTCCTCAATGAAAAGATCAAGACTGGGTAAGAGGCCAGAGGGAGGGGTGCAGGTGGAGGGAGAATACCGGAGGTGCCTGAGTAGGTCCACTGGTCAGGGAAAGGATCCCTGTCCGAACAATTGAGCAAGAGGCGATGGTGACAGAAAAGAGCTCCACGTCATGCTGAGTGTGAAATGAATTGAGGTTGGAGTATTAGGGGTTCAAACAGTTGTTTGCTATGTACAGATCATTCCGCAATAGAGAGGGGAAGGTGTCACTGTTTTAAAATAAGGAGTCGCCCATTTAAGACAGAGATGAGGAGAAATTGTTTCCTCTCAGAGTGTCGAGTCTTTGAAATTGTCTTCCTCAAAAGGCAGAGTCTTTGAATATTTTTAATGCAGAGTTGGATAGATTCCTGATAAGCAAGGGGGAAAAAGGTTATTGGGGGTAGGTGGAAATGTGGAGTAATCAGTTCAGCCAGCATCTTATTGAATGGTGCAGCAGGCTCGAAGGGCCGAGTGGCCAACTCCTACTCCTAATTCATATGTTTGTACGTAAATATATGCTGTTATAGTTTTGATGGCTTTGGAACAGCACTGTATACTTCCCCCAGCCTGAAAAACAATATATGTTCTGTGCCTTAGCCAATTGGATATTCAAACAACCACTGCCACTTTGATCCATTGGTTTCAGTTTTCCTAAGAATTATATTAAATGACACTTGGTCAAACACCTTTTGAAAGTTTATATACATAACACCAGCTGTGCCACCCTCATCAGTCCCCTCTAATACCAAATCAAATACATCCTTCAGGTTTGTTAGGTACAATTTGCCTTTAACCTTTTCATGGTAGCTGACATTTATAAATGAGAGATGGTGCAGGAGGGAGGGGTTCAGATTTTTGGGACGTTGGAACCGGTTCTGGGGGAGGTGGGACTATTACAAATTGGACGGTCTACACCTGGGCCAGACTGGAACCAATGTCCTTGGGGTTGCTTTTGCTAACGCTGTTGGGGAGGGTTTAAACTAATGTGGCAGTGGGATGGAAACCAAATGAGGAGGTCAGTGGACAGTAAGGAGGTAGTAACTAAAGCCTGTAAGGAACTAGATGATGAAGTCAGCATGACTAAGGGAAAGAGTAGGCAGGCAGCAGATGATGAACGCAAAGGGAGTGGTGGTCTGAGGTGCATTTGTTTTAATGCAAGAAGTGTAGTAGGTAAGGCAGACGAACTTAGGGCTTGGATTAGTACCTGGGAGTATGATGTTATTGCTATTACTGAGACTTGGTTGAGGGAAGGGCATGATTGGCAACTAAATATCCCAGGATATCGATGCTTCAGGCGGGATAGAGAGGGAGGTAAAAGGGGTGGAGGAGTTGCATTACTGGTCAAAGAGGATATCACAGCTGTGCTGAAGGAAGGCACTATGGAGGACTGGAGATGTGAGGCAAAATGGGGAGAACTGAGAAATAGGAAGGGTGCGGTAACAATGTTGGGGCTGTACTACAGGCCTCCCAACAGCAAGCGTAAGATAGAGGTACAAATATGTAAACAGATTATGGAAAGATGTAGGAGCAACAGGGTGGTGGTTATAGGAGATATTAATTTTCCCAACATTGACTGGGATTCACTAGTGTTAGAGGTCTAGATGGAGCAGAATTTGTAAGGAGCATCCAGGAGGGTTTTCTAGAGCAGTATGTAAAAAGTCCAACTCGGGAAGGGGCCATACTGGACCTGGTGTTGGGGAATGAGCACGGCCAGGTGGTTGACGTTTCAGTAGGGGACTACTTTGGGAATAGTGATGACAATTCCGTAAGTTTTAGAATACTCATGGACAAAGACAAGAGTGGTCCTAAAGGAAGAGTGCTAAATTGGGGGAAGGCCAACGATACCAAAATTCGGCAGGAGCTGGGGAATGTAGATTGGGAGCAGCTGTTTGAAGGTAAATCCACATTTGATATGTGGGAGGCTTTTCAAGAGAGGTTGATTAGCGGCCAGGAGAGACATGTTCCTGTGAAAATGAGGGATAGAAATGGCAAGATTAGGGAACCATGGATGATAGGTGAAATTGTGAGACTAGCTAAGGGGAAAAAGGAAGCATTTTAAGGTCTAGGCGGCTGAAGAAAGACGAAGATTTGGAAGAATATCGGGAATGTAGGTCCAATCTGAAACGAGGAATTAAGAGGGCTAAAAGGGGTCATGAAATATCTTTAGCAAACAGGGTTAAGGAAAATCCCAAAGCCTTTTATTCATAAATAAGGAGCAAGAGGGTAATGAGAGAACGGATCGGCCCACTCAAGGACAAAGGAGGAAAGTTATGCGTGGAGTCAGAGAAAATGGGTGAGATTCTGAACGAGTACTTTGCATCGGTATTCACCGAGGAGAGGGACGTGATGGATGTTGAGGTTAGGGACAGATGTTTGATTACTCTAGGTCAAGTCGGCATAAGGACGGAGGAAGTGTTGGGTATTCCAAAAGGCATTAAGGTGGACAAGTCCCCAGGTCCGGATGGGATCTATCCCAGATTACTGAGGGAAGCGAGAGAGGAAATAGCTGGGGCCTTAAAATATATCTTTGCAGCATCCTTAAACACGGGTGAGGTCCCGGAGGACTGGAGAATTGCTGATGTTGTCCCCTTGTTTAAGAAGGGTAACAGGGCTAATCCAGGTAATTATAGACCGGTGAGCCTGACGTCAGTGGTAGGGAAGCTGCTGGGGAAGATACTGAGGGATAGGATCTATTCTCATTTGGAAGAAAATGGGATTATCAGTGATAGGCAACGTGGTTTTGTGCAGGGAAGGTCATGTCTTACCAACTTAATAGAATTCTTTGAGGAAGTGACAAAGTTGATTGATGAGGGAAGGGCTGCAGATTTCATATACATGGACTTCAGTAAGGCGTTTGATTATGGTTCCCCATGGTAGGCTGATGGAGAAAGTGAAGTCGCATGGGGTCCAGGGTGTACTAGCTAGATGGATAAAGAACTGGCTGGGCAACAGGAGACAGAGAGTAGCAGTGGAGGGGAGTTTCTCAAAATGGAGACGTGTGACCAGTGGTGTTCCACAGGGATCCGTGCTGGGACCACTGTTTGTGATATACATAAATGATTTGGAGGAAAGTGTAGGTGGTCTGATTAGCAAGTTTGCAGACGACAGTAAGATTGGTGGAGGAGCAGATAGTGAAGGGGACTGTCAGAGAATACAGCAGAAGAGAGATAGATTGGAGAGTTGGGCAGAGAAATGGCAGATGGAGTTCAATCCGGGCAACTGCGAGGTGATGCATTTTGCAAGATCCAATTCAAGAGTGAACTATACAGTAAATGGAAAAGTCCTGCGGAAAATTGATGTACAGAGAGATTTGGGTGTTCAGGTCCATTGTTCCCTGAAGGTGGCAACGCAGGTAAATGGAGTGGTCAAGAAGGCATACGGCATTCTTTCCTTCATCGGACAGACTATTGAGTACAAGAGTTGGCAGGTCATGTTACATTTGGTTAGGCCACATTTGGAATGCTGCATGCAGTTCTGGTCGCCACATTACCAAAACGATGTAGATGCTTTGGAGAAGGTGCAGAGGAGGTTCACCAGGATGTTGCCTGGTATGGAGGGCGCTAGCTATAAAGAGAGGTTGAGCAGATTACGATTATTTTCATTAGAAAGACGGAGGTTGATGGGGGACCTCATTGAGGTGTACAAAATCATGAGAGGTATAGACAGGGTGGATAGCAAGAAGCTTTTTCCCAGAGTGGGGGATTCAATTACTAGGGGTCACGAGTTCAAAGTGAGAGGGGATAGGTTTAGGGGGGATATGCGTGGAAAGTTCTTTATGCAGGGGGTGGTGGGTACCTGGAACGCGTTGCCAGTGGAGGTGGGAGACGCGGGCACGATGGCGTCTTTTAAGATGTATCTAGACAGATACATGAATGGGTAGGAAGCAAAGAGATACAGACCCTTAGAAAATAGGCGACAGGTTTAGATAGAGGATCTGGATCGGCGCAGGCTTGGAGGGCCGAAGGGCCTGTCCCTGTGCTGTAATTTTCTTCTTCTTCTTCTAAACCATTCTGTTTAAAAACAGCGGGTATCTCTGACAGGTTGATGGTTGTAATTTCCCCACCAGGGATACTCGTCTGACAGGTCAGTAAATGCAGGGTTTATTCCAGCTCTACATTTTTAAATGGGGTGTGACGTTTACAACTCTCCAGTCCTCTGCCACGGATTGGAAGATTCTGGCGAGTCCCTCTGCTATTTTCATTATTTCGGTACAAAAGTGTTGGATTGAAAGGCTTTCATTGAACCTGTTTGTTCAGTGACTGTTGGAGAAATTTTCTGAGCTTTGCTAATTATTACATAATTTTGTAGAAGCAGAAAAGCAGGACACAGCTTGTAGCTAATCTAACCACAACCAACGGTCATAAATTGTATTCTGAGCAGCTAACCACAATCAGACATTACGGCCAAATATGGTGACTGGAGTGGACATTTAATTAAGGAACTAGCTTGTTATTGTTGAAACTGATGTTTCGCTGACCTCGGACCCTGCATGGTGCACCGTTACGTAGGCAGTCCTGTGGGTGCTTATCTAATTGTGAAACTGTTAGCTCTGCCTTTTTTATACTATATAAGTCCACGGCGATCTGTAGCTCTTTGGGAGTAGCACTGAACCGCATTTAGGTAAGGTGTTATCCCCCATGATATCATGCAATAAAGGGTTTGATTCTCAACGTCTGAGTCCGGAGAATTTGTTCAACAATAGGGCACAATCTGGATTTTCTCCAACAGTGACTGTAATTAATGTCAGTCTCCATGGACTCTAATTGTGTCACTGGAGCATTTCCTTTTTCTATTAATAAGAGATTCCTTTCAATGTGTTATCTTATAGTGTCAGGCAGAGCATCGTCGCTGGCACTAACAGGGATCACCGGCTCCAGCGAGAGTGAAAGGATAGATCAGAATCTGAGAACAATAGATCGGAATGTTACAACAATGGATCAGAATCTGAGAACAATAGATTGGAATGTTACAACAATGGACAGGAGTTTATCCTATTGGTTTGACTATCTTACTGCGGATTATTCTTGGATTACATTAGTGGATCGGATCTATTGTGCACTGAGGATGACTCAATACATTTATTATCCCATACTCGCTATTGTTGGTGTCCCTGGTAAGTCTCTCTATCAAGCTATTAATCCTATAAACGATAATTAACTGTTTTGCTGTTCTTAACATTGGCCACCTCCAAAAGATTGTCCTGCCTGTGAGCCCATTTACTGTACGTTGTCAAGAGGAGGTAAACAGTCTACAAAGGGATATAAATAGGTTCATTAAGATTGCAAGACTTTGGCAGATGGAGTATCATGTGGTAAGATGTGGACTTGTCCACTTTGGCAGGAAGAATAGAAAAGCAGGATGCTATTTAAATGTAGAGAGATTGCACAACTCGGTGGTACAGCGGGATCTGGGTGTCCTGGTACATGAATCAGAAAGAGTCAGTATACAGGGACAGCAAGTGACTAGGAAGGCAAATGGAATGTTAGTGTTTATTGCAAAGCGAATCGAGTATAAAAGTGGAGAAGTTTTACTGCAGATGTGCAGGGCTTTGTTGAGACCACATCAGGAATATTGTGTATACTTTTGGTCTCATTCTTTGATAAAACTATATAATTGCATACGAAGCAGTTGAACGAAGGTTCAGTTGATTCATTTCGAGAATGAAGGGCTTATTTTATTAAGAAAGGTTGAAGAGGGTGGAGTTTAGAAGAACGAGAGATGTCTTATTGAAACATAGCTGATCCTGAGTGACCTTGATAGAGTGGATACCGAGAGGATGTTTCCTCTTGTTGGGGAGACTGGAAATAGGGGATAAAGCTAAAAATAAATGTTCAGTCGTGATCATATCGAATGGTGGAGCAGGCTCAAAGGGCCGAATGGCCTCCTCCTGCTCCTCAGTCCCAAGTTCCAATGTGTAGAAACATCTCAATTTTAATATTCCCATCATGTGTTCAAATCCCTCCATGGCCTCACCCCTCTGATTATCCCAATCCCCTGTCACTTTCCAATATCCCTGAAACTTGTTGATCTTAAAGTCCATTTCTAATTCCCTTTTTAAAGAGAGTCCCCCCCCCCCCCACCCCCGTTTCTCTCCATGATCACACATTTCATCTCTCCTGCTCCACTCATGCTGTGGAAGTTTGGATCCATAAAATGGTGTGACTGTCGGTCACATCCAGCACATTGTACAGAACACCCGGGCTGGCTGGGGTGCTGGTGTCGATGTAATGTGTGTGTGTCTGTCGTGTGAGGCGGGGTCTGAATATGATGTCAATCAGCCATTTCAGTAGCTTTGATGTACGACATTGAAACTTAGTCTGTGCATGTCCACTGACTGCCTGTGTTAGTCACTCTCAGCTGAACATACATTCAGCAACACGAGGAACCCCCTCTAGTGTTATTTAAAAGGACCAGACATCCAACATACAGGTGAGGGGCTTGTGACTTATTTCTGCTATTGTAAAGTTAGTGGAGGTACTGTGGATGGTTTTCTTGAGGTTATGTTTTGAGCTGCTGCAGACATTCAGGAAGGACAGAGGATTTGGTGACCCAACTCTGGACGAGGTATGGGGACTGTGGTTACAGTGTCTCTGGGTCTGTAACATGACCACCAAATGGAGCAGAGGCTGCAGAGATTGGAAGCTCTGTAAAGAGGGAGGAGGAGGGGCCTCTGCACTATGCTCCCCGGGTTTTCCAGAGCACTTTTCCTACCTACACCTAACCCAGAAGCAGTGTGTGAGGTGACTCTGATTCAGTAAGGAGGTGGTCACAGAACTGTGTCACCTCCTGTCACACGACCTGGAGCCTCACACCAGGGTGAGGCTGTTAAGGTCACAGTTTCATTGAACTTCTATGGATCTGGATCTTTCCAGGCAGGAGCAGCTGATGCACCTTGTCATTTCCTTCAAGTGTCCATACAATTTCCTTTTGAAATCATTGACTGTCTTCACTTCCATCACCCTCGTGGGCAGCGAGTTCCAGGTGTGACAAAGAGGTCGTGAATTTTGAGAACAAATGTATCTTTCTGTCCAACAACCTGTCTGTAAGCAGATTGTAGTTAATTTTCCCCCTTTTTTTAAAACAAGGAAAATCCTGATTACGTATTTCTCCACTCCCTCAGCTTGCGAACCCTGACTTTTAAAGGACTGCAACAACACTGGTGTTAAAGTTAAAAATAGAAGTAGGATTTATTACTACATACTCAAACTCAGGAAGGGGGTTACATTCGCAACGTACAATCATAAACATACAGGGAATGGTAAAGGCATCAAAAGGGTAAGAACATTTACCAAGTAGAAAAAATAGCTTAATTACAAACTGAAGGAGGTTCCAGTTGAAAATAGAGTCCGTTTTTTCACTGACATAAAGTTCAAAGCTGGAATTAACCAACTGGAAATGCTGAGTGGAGTAGGAGTTGCAGGAAATCTCTACTCTCAATGTTTCTTCTTGCACGTTCGGGGATAAGCTGAGGCTTTTTTATGACGAGAATCTGGTAGAGAGCAGAATTATTTTCTTGCTGCTTTGCAGACTGTGGCAACTTATTTCCTTCTTGCAGGCAGGCCCCAGGGATAGCCAGCTGCAAACCTTCCAGGCAGCTGATTACCTGTAAGAGCTGTTCCCTCCAACTAAATAGGCTTAAAAGGATGGCATCTGGGTCATGTGAACGGAACCCTTAAAGTAACTGTCCCAGGTACTGTTGTTGAAGGGATCTGCTCCCCCACCATGTTTAAACAAGTTGAACACAGAAGTGGCAGCTTACAATAACATCCAAGTGCACGAAAATACAATTTGCAGTTGGTTTCCATCCATTTGTGACACATATCAACAACAACTACTGCATAAAAAAGTTATTCCGCACATTTTCCCTGCATCTCTTGTCCAGAACTTTAAATCTGTGGCCCCTGGTCCTCATACCATTAGTTAATAGAGACATTTTCCTTGTCTAACTTATCTAAGCCTGTCATAATCATCTACATTTTAATCAAATCTCCCCTCAATCTCCTTTGTTCAAAGGGGAAGAAACCCAGTTTTACAAACCTAACCTTGTAACAAATATTCCCATCCCTGGAATCATTCTGGTAAGTCTCCCCTGCACCCTCTTAAGGACCCGCACATCTTTCCAAAAGTCTGTTGAACAGAAATGGACTAGATACTGTAGTTGCAGCCGAACCAGAGCATTATAAGTGTTCAGCATATCTTCACTGCTTCAGTGCTGAATGCCTCTATTTATTAAGGACAAGATCCAATACGATTTACTAATCAATCTCTCAGTATGTCCTGCCACCTTCAAACATTGATGTCTATGCAGCTGCAAGTCCCTCTATTCCTGCAAATCCTTCAGCAATGTGTTATTAAGTCTATATTGCTTCTCGAAAATACTTCTGCCAGTTCTGCTAACCTATGTATGTCCTGTTCCAGTCAATTACTATTATTTTGACTTTATGTCCATTCTGATAGCCTAAGTCCAGTTTCAGTCAATGACGATCAACCTGACTGTCTGTTCACTCGGATAAACTGTTAATGTCCTGTTTCAGTCATTTACTATCATCCTGACTGTCTGTCTATTTTGCTAACCTGTCTATGTCCTGTTTAAGTCAATTACTGTATTTCTGACTGTCTGCACATTCTGCTAACCTATCAATGTCCTGTTTCAGTCAATTACTATCATCCTGACTGTCTGTCCATTCTGCTAACCTATCAATGTCCTGCTTCAGTCAATTACTATCATCCTGACTGTCTGTCCAGTCTGCTAACATATCAATGTCCTTTTTCAGTCAATTACTATCATCCTGACTGTCTGTCCAGTCTGCTAACCTATCAATGTCCTGTTTCAGTCAATTACTATCATCCTGACTCTCTGTCTTTTCTGCTAACCTATCTATGTCCTGTTTCAGTCAATTACTATCATCCTGACTGTCTGTCCATTCTGCTAACCAATCTGTGTCCAGTTTCAGTCAATTACTATTGGCCTGACTGTCTGTCCATTCTGCTAACCTACCCATGTCCTGTTTCAGTCAATTAATATCATCCTGATCCTCTGTCCATTCTGATTATCCATGTCCTGTTTCAGTCAATTACTATCATCCTGACTGTCTGTCCATTCTGCTAGCCAATCAATGTCCTGTTTCAGTCATTTACTATCATCCTGACTGTCTGTCCATTCGGCTAAACTATCCATGTCCTGTTTCAGTCAATTACTATCATCCTGAACCTCTGTCCATTCTGATTATCTATGTCCTGTTTCAGTCAATTACTATCATTTGACTGTCTGTCCATTCTGCTAAACTATCCATGTCCTGTTTCAGTCAATTACTATCATCCAGACTGTCTGTCCATTCTGCTAAACTATCCATGTCCTGTTTCAGTCAATTACTATCATCCTGACTGTCTGTCCATTCTGCTAAACTAACAATGTCCCGTTGCAGTCAATTACTATCATCCTGACTCTCTGTCCATTCTGCTAACCTATTAATGTCCTATTTCAGTCAATTACTATCATCCAGATCCACTGTCCATTCTAATTATCTATGTCCTGTTTCAGTCAATTACTATCATCATGATCCTCTGTCCATTCTAATTATCTATGTCCTGTTTCAGTCAATTACTATCATCCAGATCCACTGTCCATTCTAATTATCTATGTCCTGTTTCAGTCAATTACTATCATCATGATCCTCTGTCCATTCTAATTATCTATGTTCTGTTTCAGTCAATTACTATCATCCTGATCCTCTGTCTATTATAATTATCTATGTCCTGTTTCAGTCAATTACTATCATCCTGACTGTCTGTCCATTCTGCGAGCCAATCAATGTCCTGTTTCAGTCATTTACTATCATCCTGACTCTCTGTCCATTCTGCTAACCTATCAATGTCCTATTTCAGTCAATTACTATCATCCAGATCCACTGTCCATTCTAATTATCTATGTCCTGTTTCAGTCAATTACTATCATCATGATCCTCTGTCCATTCTAATTATCTATGTCCTGTTTCAGTCAATTACTATCATCCTGATCCTCTGTCCATTCTAATTATCTATGTCCTGTTTCAGTCAATTACTATCATCCTGATCCTCTGTCTATTATAATTATCTATGTCCTGTTTCAGTCAATTAATATCATCCTGATCCTCTGTCCATTCTAATTATCTATGTCCTGTTTCAGTCAATCACTATCATCCTGACTCTCTGTCTATTATAATTATCTATGTCCTGTTTCAGTCAATTACGATCATCCTGATCCTCTGTCCATTCTAATTATCTATGTCCTGTTTCAGTCAATCACTATCATCCTGAATCTCTGTCTATTATAATTATTTATGTCCTGTTTCAGTCATTCACTATCATCCTGACTCTCTGTCTATTATAATTATCTATGTCCTGTTTCAGTCAATTACTATCATCCTGACTGTCTGTCCATTCTGCTAGCCAATCAATGTCCTGTTTCAGTCAATTACTATCATCCAGACTGTCTGTCCATTCGGCTAAACTATCCATGACCTGTTTCAGTCAATTACTATCATCCTGACTGTCTGTCCATTCTGCTAAACTTTCCATGTCCTGTTTCAGTCAATTACTATCATCCTGACTGTCTGTCCATTCGGCTAAACTATCCATGACCTGTTTCAGTCAATTACTATCATCCTGACTGTCGGTCCATTCTGCGAAACTATCCATGTCCTGTTTCAGTCGATTACTATCATCCTGACTGTCTGTCCATTCTGCTAATCTATCCATGTCCTGTTTCAGTCAATTACTGTCATCCTGACTGTCTGTCCATTCTGCTAAACTATCAATGTCCTGTTTCAGTCAATTACTATCATCAAGACTGTCTGTCCATTCTGCTAAACTATCTATGTCCTGTTTCAGTCAGTTACTATCATCCTGACTGTCTGTCCATTCTGCTAGCCAATCAATGTCCTGTTTCAGTCATTTACTATCATCCTGACTGTCTGTCCATTCGGCTAAACTATCCATGTCCTGTTTCAGTCAATTACTATCATCCTGATCCTCTGTCCATTCTGATTATCTATGTCCTGTTTCAGTCAATTACTATCATTTGACTGTCTGTCCATTCTGCTAAACTATCCATGTCCTGTTTCAGTCAATTACTATCATCCAGACTGTCTGTCCATTCTGCTAAACTATCAATGTCCTGTTTCAGTCAATTACTATCATCCTGACTGTCTTTCCATTCTGCTAACCCATCAATGTCCTGTTTCAGTCAATTACTATCATCCTGACTGTCTGTCCATTCTGCTAACCTATCAATGTCCAGTTTCAGTCATTTACCTTCATCCTGATCCTCTGTCCATTCTGCTAACCTATCAATGTCCTGTTTCAGTCAATTACTATCATCAAGACTGTCTGTCCATTCTGCTAAACTATCTATGTCCTGTTTCAGTCAGTTACTATCATCCTGACTGTCTGTCCATTCTGCTAACCTATCAATGTCCCGTTACAGTCATTTACTATCATGCTGATCCTCTGTCCATTCTGCTAACCTATCAATGTCCTGTTTGAGTCATTTACCTTCATCCTAATCCTCTGCCAATTCTGCTAACCTATCAATGTCCCGTTACAGTCATTTACTATCATCCTGACTCTATGTCCATTCTGCTAACCTATCAATGTCCTATTTCAGTCAATTACTATCATCCAGATCCAATGTCCATTCTAATTATCTATGTCCTGTTTCAGTCAATTACGATCATCATGATCCTCTGTCCATTCTAATTATCTCTGTCCTGTTTCAGTCAATTACTATCATCCTGATCCTCTGTCTATTATAATTATCTATGTCCTGTTTCAGTCAATTACTATCATCTTGATCCTCAGAACATTCTAATTATCTATGTCCTGTTTCAGTCAATTACTATCATCCAGATCCTCTGATCATTCTAATTATCTATGTCCTATTTCAGTCAATTACTATCATGTTGATCCTCTGAACATTCTAATTAACAATGTCCTGTTTCAGTCAATTACAATCATCTTGATCCTCAGAACATTCTAATTATCTATGTCCTGTTTCAGTCAATTACAATCATCTTGATCCTCAGAACATTCTAATTATCTATGTCCTGTTTCAGTCAATTACAATCATCTTGATCCTCTGAACATTCTAATTATCTATGTCCTGTTTCAGTCAATTACTATCATCCTGATCCTCTGAACATTCTAATTATCTATGTCCTATTTCAGTCAATTACTATCATCTTGATCCACTGTCCATTCTAATTATCTATGTCCTGTTTCAGTCAATTGCTATCATCCTGATCCTCTGAACATTCTAATTATCTATGTCCTATTTCTGTCTATTACTGACATCTTGATCCTCTGAACATTCTAATTATCTATGTCCTGTTTCAGTCAATTGCTATCATCCTGATCCACTGGAAATTCTAATTATCTATGTCCTATTTCAGTCAATTACTATCATCCTGATCCTCTGTCTATTATAATTATCAATGTCCTGTTTCAGTCAATTACAGTCATCTTGATCCTCAGAACATTCTAATTATCTATGTCCTGTTTCAGTCAATTACTATCATCCTGATCCTCTGACCATTCTAATTATCTATGCCCTGTTTCAGTCAATTACAATCATCTTGATCCTCTGAACATTCTAATAATCTATGTCCTATTTCTGTCAATTACTGACATCTTGATCCTCTGAACATTCTAATTATCTATGTCCTGTTTCAGTCAATTGCTATCATCCTGATCCTCTGAACATTCTAATTATCTATGTCCTATTTCAGTCAATTACTATCATCCTGATCCTCTGTCCATTCTAATTATCTATGTCCTGTTTCAGTCAATTGCTATCATCCTGATCCTCTGAACATTCTAATTATCTATGTCCTTTTTCAGTCAATTGCTATCATCCTGATCCTCTGAACATTCTAATTATCTATGTCATTTTTCAGTCAATTGCTATCATCCTGATCCTCTGAACATTCTAATTATCTATGTCCTATTTCTGTCAATTACTGACATCTTGATCCTCTTAACATTCTAATTATCTATGTCCTGTTTCAGTCAATTGCTATCATCCTTATCCTCTGAACATTCTAATTATCTTTGTCCTATTTCTGTCAATTACTGACATCTTGATCCTCTGAACATTCTAATTATCGATGTCCTGTTTCAGTCAATTGCTATCATCCTGATCCTCTGTCCATTCTAATTATCTATGTCCTGTTTCAGTCAATTGCTATCATCCTGATCCTCTGAACATTCTAATTATCTATGTCCTATTTCAGTCAATTACTATCATCCTGATCCTCTGTCCATTCTAATTATCTATGTCCTGTTTCAGTCAATTGCTATCATCCTGATCCTCTGAACATTCTAATTATCTATGTCCTGTTTCAGTCAATTGCTATCATCCTGATCCTCTGAACATTCTAATTATCTATGTCCTGTTTCAGTCAATTGCTATCATCCTCATCCTCTGAACATTCTAATTATCTATTTCCAATTTCTGTCTATTACTGACATCTTGATCCTCTGAACATTCTAATTATCTATGTCCTGTTTCAGTCAATTACTATCATCCTGATCCTTTGAAGATTCTAATTATCTATGTCCTATTTCAGTCAATTACTATCATCCTGATCCTCTGAACATTCTAATTATCTATGTCCAGTTTCAGTCAATTACTATCATCTTGATCCTCTGAAGATTCTAATTATCTATGTCCTATTTCAGTCAATTACTAACATCCTGATCCTCTGAACATTCTAATTATCTATGTCCTATTTCTGTCAATTACTGACATCTTGATCCTCTGAACATTCTAATTATCTATGTCCTGTTTCAGTCAATTACTATCATCCTGATCCTATAAACATTCAAATTATCTATGTCCTATTTCAGTCAATTACTATCATCCTGATCCTCTGTCCATTCTAATTATCTATGTCCTGCTTCAGTCAATTACTATCATCCTGATCCTCTGTCTATTCTAATTATCTATGTCCAGTTTCAGTCAATTACTATCATCCTGATCCTCTGAACATTCTAATCATCTATGTCCTATTTCACTCAATTACTATCATCTTGATCCTCTGTCCATTCTAATTATCTATGTCCTATTTCAGTCAATTACTATCATCCTGATCCTCTTAAGATTCTAATTATCTATGTCCTATTTCAGTCAATTACTATCATCCTGATCCTCTGAACATTCTAATTATCTATGTCCTGTTTCAGTCAATTACTATCATCCTGATCCTCTGTCCATTCTAATTATCTATGTCCTGTTTCAGTCAATTACTATCATCATGATCCTCTGTCCATTCTAATTATCTATGTCCTGTTTCTGTCATTTACTATCATCCTGATCCACTCTCTATACTAATTATTTATGTCCTGTTTCAGTCAATTACGATCATCCTGATCCTCAGACTATTCTAATTATCTATGTCCTGTTTCAGTCAATTACTATCATCTTGATCCTCTGAACATTCTAATTATCTATGTCCTATTTCAGTCAATTACGATCATCCTACTCCTCTGAACATTCTAATTATCGATGTCCTGTTTCAGTCAATTATTGTCATCCTGATCTTCTGTCCATTCTAATTATCTATGTCCTGTTTCAGTCAATTGCTGTCATCCTGAACCTCTGAACATTCTAATTATTCATGTCCTATTTCTGTCAATTACTGACATCTTGATCCTCTGAACATTCTAATTATCTATGTCCTGTTTCAGTCAATTACTATCATCCTGATCCTCTGTCTATTCTAATTATCTATGTCCTATTTCAGTCAATTACTATCATCCTGATCCTCTGTCCATTCTAATTATCTCTGTCCTGTTTCAGTCAATTGCTATCATCCTGAACCTCTGAACATTCTAATTATCTATGTCCTATTTCTGTCAATTACTGACATCTTGATCCTCTGAACATTCAAATTATCTATGTCCTATTTCAGTCAATTACTATCATCCTGATCCTCTGTCTATTCTAATTATCTATGTCCTATTTCAGTCAATTACTATCATCCTGATCCTCTGTCCATTCTCATTATCTATGCCCTGTTTCAGTCAATTACTATCATCCTGATCCTCTGTCCATTCTAATTATCTATGTCCAGTTTCAGTCAATTACTATCATCCTGATCCTCTGAACATTCTAATCATCTATGTCCTATTTCAGTCAATTACTATCATCCTGATCCTCTGAACATTCTAATTATCTATGTCCTGTTTCAGTCAATTACTATCATCCTGATCCTCTGAACATTCTAATTATCTATGTCCTATATCTGTCAATTACTGACATCTTGATCCTCTGAACATTCAAATTATCTATGTCCTATTTCAGTCAATTACTATCATCCTGATCCTCTGTCTATTCTAATTATCTATGTCCTATTTCAGTCAATTACTATCATCCTGATCCTCTGTCCATTCTAATTATCTATGTCCTGTTTTAGTCAATTACTATCATCCTGATCCTCTGTCCATTCTAATTATCTATGTCCAGTTTCAGTCAATTACTATCATCCTGATCCTCTGAACATTCTAATCATCTATGTCCTATTTCAGTCAATTACTATCATCTTGATCCTCTGTCCATTCTAATTATCTATGTCCTATTTCAGTCAATTACTATCATCCTGATCCTCTGAACATTCTAATTATCGATGTCCTGTTTCAGTCAATTACTATCATCCTGATCCTCTGTCCATTCTAATTATCTATGTCCTGTTTCAGTCAATTGCTATCATCATGATCCTCTGTCCATTCTAATTATCTATGTCCTGTTTCTGTCATTTACTATCATCCTGATCCACTCTCTATACTAATTATTTATGTCCTGTTTCAGTCAATTACTATCATCCTGATCCTCAGACTATTCTAATTATCTATGTCCTGTTTCAGTCAATTACTATCATCTTGATCCTCTGAACATTCTAATTATCTATGTCCTATTTCAGTCAATTACGATCATCCTACTCCTCTGAACATTCTAATTATCTATGTCCTATTTCAGTCAATGACTATCATCCTGATCCTCAGTCTATTCTAATTATCTATGTCCTATTTCAGTCAATTACTATCATCCTGATCCTCTGTCAATTCAAATTACCTATGTCCTGTTTGAGTCAATTACTATCATCCTGATCCTCTGTCTATTCTAATTATCTATGTCCCGTTTCAGTCAATTGCTATCATCCTGAACCTCTGAACATTCTAATTATCTATGTCCTATTTCAGTCAATTACTGGCATCTTGATCCTCTGAACATTCAAATTATCTATGTCCTATTTCAGTCAATTACTATCATCCTGATCCTCTGTCTATTCTAATTATCTATGTCCTATTTCAGTCAATTACTATCATCCAGATCCTCTGTCCATTATAATTATCAATGTCCTGTTTCAGTCAATTATTATCATCCTGATCCTCTGTCCATTCTAATTATCTATGTCCAGTTTCAGTCAATTACTATCATCCTGATCCTCTGAACATTCTAATCATCTATGTCCTATTTCAGTCAATTACTATCATCTTGATCCTCTGTCCATTCTAATTATCTATGTCCTATTTCAGTCAATTACTATCATCCTGATCCTCTGAACATTCTAATTATCTATGTCCTATATCTGTCAATTACTGACATCTTGATCCTCTGAACATTCAAATTATCTATGTCCTATTTCAGTCAATTACTATCATCCTGATCCTCTGTCTATTCTAATTATCTATGTCCTATTTCAGTCAATTACTATCATCCTGATCCTCTGTCCATTCTAATTATCTATGTCCTGTTTTAGTCAATTACTATCATCCTGATCCTCTGTCCATTCTAATTATCTATGTCCAGTTTCAGTCAATTACTATCATCCTGATCCTCTGAACATTCTAGTCATCTATGTCCTATTTCAGTCAATTACTATCATCTTGATCCTCTGAAGATTCTAATTATCTATGTCCTATTTCAGTCAATTACTATCATCCTGATCCTCTGAACATTCTAATTATCTATGTCCTGTTTCAGTCAATTACTATCATCCTGATCCTCTGAACATTCTAATTATCTATGTCCTATATCTGTCAATTACTGACATCTTGATCCTCTGAACATTCAAATTATCTATGTCCTATTTCAGTCAATTACTATCATCCTGATCCTCTGTCTATTCTAATTATCTATGTCCTATTTCAGTCAATTACTATCATCCTGATCCTCTGTCCATTCTAATTATCTATGTCCTGTTTTAGTCAATTACTATCATCCTGATCCTCTGTCCATTCTAATTATCTATGTCCAGTTTCAGTCAATTACTATCATCCTGATCCTCTGAACATTCTAATCATCTATGTCCTATTTCAGTCAATTACTATCATCTTGATCCTCTGTCCATTCTAATTATCTATGTCCTATTTCAGTCAATTACTATCATCCTGATCCTCTGAACATTCTAATTATCGATGTCCTGTTTCAGTCAATTACTATCATCCTGATCCTCTGTCCATTCTAATTATCTATGTCCTGTTTCAGTCAATTGCTATCATCATGATCCTCTGTCCATTCTAATTATCTATGTCCTGTTTCTGTCATTTACTATCATCCTGATCCACTCTCTATACTAATTATTTATGTCCTGTTTCAGTCAATTACTATCATCCTGATCCTCAGACTATTCTAATTATCTATGTCCTGTTTCAGTCAATTACTATCATCTTGATCCTCTGAACATTCTAATTATCTATGTCCTATTTCAGTCAATTACGATCATCCTACTCCTCTGAACATTCTAATTATCTATGTCCTATTTCAGTCAATGACTATCATCCTGATCCTCAGTCTATTCTAATTATCTATGTCCTATTTCAGTCAATTACTATCATCCTGATCCTCTGTCTATTCAAATTACCTATGTCCTGTTTGAGTCAATTACTATCATCCTGATCCTCTGTCTATTCTAATTATCTATGTCCCGTTTCAGTCAATTGCTATCATCCTGAACCTCTGAACATTCTAATTATCTATGTCCTATTTCAGTCAATTACTGGCATCTTGATCCTCTGAACATTCAAATTATCTATGTCCTATTTCAGTCAATTACTATCATCCTGATCCTCTGTCTATTCTAATTATCTATGTCCTATTTCAGTCAATTACTATCATCCAGATCCTCTGTCCATTATAATTATCAATGTCCTGTTTCAGTCAATTATTATCATCCTGATCCTCTGTCCATTCTAATTATCTATGTCCAGTTTCAGTCAATTACTATCATCCTGATCCTCTGAACATTCTAATCATCTATGTCCTATTTCAGTCAATTACTATCATCTTGATCCTCTGTCCATTCTAATTATCTATGTCCTATTTCAGTCAATTACTATCATCCTGATCCTCTGAACATTCTAATTATCTATGTCCTGTTTCAGTCAATTACTATCATCCTGATCCTCTGAACATTCTAATTATCCATGTCCTATTTCTGTCAATTACTGACATCTTGATCCTCTGAACATTCAAATTATCTATGTCCTATTTCAGTCAATTACTATCATCCTGATCCTCTGTCTATTCTAATTATCTATGTCCTATTTCAGTCAATTACTATCATCCTGATCCACTCTCTATACTAATTATTTATGTCCTGTTTCAGTCAATTACTATCATCCTGATCCTCAGACTATTCTAATTATCTATGTCCTGTTTCAGTCAATTACTATCATCTTGATCCTCTGAACATTCTAATTATCTATGTCCTATTTCAGTCAATTACGATCATCCTACTCCTCTGAACATTCTAATTATCGATGTCCTGTTTCAGTCAATTATTGTCATCCTGATCTTCTGTCCATTCTAATTATCTATGTCCTGTTTCAGTCAATTGCTGTCATCCTGAACCTCTGAACATTCTAATTATTCATGTCCTATTTCTGTCAATTACTGACATCTTGATCCTCTGAACATTCTAATTATCTATGTCCTGTTTCAGTCAATTACTATCATCCTGATCCTCTGTCTATTCTAATTATCTATGTCCTATTTCAGTCAATTACTATCATCCTGATCCTCTGTCCATTCTAATTATCTCTGTCCTATTTCAGTCAATTGCTATCATCCTGAACCTCTGAACATTCTAATTATCTATGTCCTATTTCTGTCAATTACTGACATCTTGATCCTCTGAACATTCAAATTATCTATGTCCTATTTCAGTCAATTACTATCATCCTGATCCTCTGTCTATTCTAATTATCTATGTCCTATTTCAGTCAATTACTATCATCCTGATCCTCTGTCCATTCTCATTATCTATGCCCTGTTTCAGTCAATTACTATCATCCTGATCCTCTGTCCATTCTAATTATCTATGTCCAGTTTCAGTCAATTACTATCATCCTGATCCTCTGAACATTCTAATCATCTATGTCCTATTTCAGTCAATTACTATCATCTTGATCCTCTGAAGATTCTAATTATCTATGTCCTATTTCAGTCAATTACTATCATCCTGATCCTCTGAACATTCTAATTAACTATGTCCTGTTTCAGTCAATTACTATCATCCTGATCCTCTGAACATTCTAATTATCTATGTCCTATATCTGTCAATTACTGACATCTTGATCCTCTGAACATTCAAATTATCTATGTCCTATTTCAGTCAATTACTATCATCCTGATCCTCTGTCTATTCTAATTATCTATGTCCTATTTCAGTCAATTACTATCATCCTGATCCTCTGTCCATTCTAATTATCTATGTCCTGTTTTAGTCAATTACTATCATCCTGATCCTCTGTCCATTCTAATTATCTATGTCCAGTTTCAGTCAATTACTATCATCCTGATCCTCTGAACATTCTAATCATCTATGTCCTATTTCAGTCAATTACTATCATCTTGATCCTCTGTCCATTCTAATTATCTATGTCCTATTTCAGTCAATTACTATCATCCTGATCCTCTGAACATTCTAATTATCGATGTCCTGTTTCAGTCAATTACTATCATCCTGATCCTCTGTCCATTCTAATTATCTATGTCCTGTTTCAGTCAATTGCTATCATCATGATCCTCTGTCCATTCTAATTATCTATGTCCTGTTTCTGTCATTTACTATCATCCTGATCCACTCTCTATACTAATTATTTATGTCCTGTTTCAGTCAATTACTATCATCCTGATCCTCAGACTATTCTAATTATCTATGTCCTGTTTCAGTCAATTACTATCATCTTGATCCTCTGAACATTCTAATTATCTATGTCCTATTTCAGTAAATTACGATCATCCTACTCCTCTGAACATTCTAATTATCTATGTCCTATTTCAGTCAATGACTATCATCCTGATCCTCAGTCTATTCTAATTATCTATGTCCTATTTCAGTCAATTACTATCATCCTGATCCTCTGTCTATTCAAATTACCTATGTCCTGTTTGAGTCAATTACTATCATCCTGATCCTCTGTCTATTCTAATTATCTATGTCCCGTTTCAGTCAATTGCTATCATCCTGAACCTCTGAACATTCTAATTATCTATGTCCTATTTCAGTCAATTACTGGCATCTTGATCCTCTGAACATTCAAATTATCTATGTCCTATTTCAGTCAATTACTATCATCCTGATCCTCTGTCTATTCTAATTATCTATGTCCTATTTCAGTCAATTACTATCATCCAGATCCTCTGTCCATTATAATTATCAATGTCCTGTTTCAGTCAATTATTATCATCCTGATCCTCTGTCCATTCTAATTATCTATGTCCAGTTTCAGTCAATTACTATCATCCTGATCCTCTGAACATTCTAATCATCTATGTCCTATTTCAGTCAATTACTATCATCTTGATCCTCTGTCCATTCTAATTATCTATGTCCTATTTCAGTCAATTACTATCATCCTGATCCTCTGAACATTCTAATTATCTATGTCCTGTTTCAGTCAATTACTATCATCCTGATCCTCTGAACATTCTAATTATCCATGTCCTATTTCTGTCAATTACTGACATCTTGATTCTCTGAACATTCAAATTATCTATGTCCTATTTCAGTCAATTACTATCATCCTGATCCTCTGCCTATTCTAATTATCTATGTCCTATTTCAGTCAATTACTATCATCCTGATCCTCTGTCCATTCCAATTATCTATGTCCAGTTTCAGTCAATTACTATCATCCTGATCCTCTAAACATTCTAATTATCTATGTCCTATTTCAGTCAATTACTATCATCCTGATCCTCTGAACATTCTAATTATCGATGTCCTGTTTCAGTCAATTACTATCATCCTGATCCTCTGTCCATTCTAATTATCGATGTCCTGTTTCAGTCAATTGCTATCATCATGATCCTCTGTCCATTCTAATAATCTATGTCCTGTTTCTGTCATTTACTATCATCCTGATCCACTCTCTATACTAAATATTTATGTCCTGTTTCAGTCAATTACTACCATCCTGATCCTCAGACTATTCTAATTATCTATGTCCTATTTCAGTCAATTACTATCATCCTGATCCTCTGTCTATTCAAATTATCTATGTCCTGTTTGAGTCAATTACTATCATCCTGATCCTCTGTCTATTCTAATTATCTATGTCCTGTTTCAGTCAATTACTATCATCCTGATCCTCTGAACATTCTAATTATCTATGTCCTGTTTCAGTCAATTACTATCTTCCTGACTGTCTGTCCATTCTAAATATCGATGTCCTGTTTCAGTCAATTATTGTCATCCTGATCTTCTGTCCATTCTAATTATCTATGTCCTGTTTCAGTCAATTGCTGTCATCCTGAACCTCTGAACATTCTAATTATCTATGTCCTATATCTGTCAATTACTGACATCTTGATCCTCTGAACATTCAAATTATCTATGACCTATTTCAGTCAATTACTATCATCCTGATCCTCTGTCTATTCTAATTATCTATGTCCTATTTCAGTCAATTACTATCATCCTGATCCTCTGTCCATTCTAATTATCAATGCCCTGTTTCAGTCAATTACTATCATCCTGATCCTCTGTCCATTCTAATTATCTATGTCCAGTTTCAGTCAATTACTATCATCCTGATCCTCTGAACATTCTAATCATCTATGTCCTATTTCAGTCAATTACTATCATCTTGATCCTCTGAAGATTCTAATTATCTATGTCCTATTTCAGTCAATTACTATCATCCTGATCCTCTGTCTATTCTAATTATCTATGTCCTATTTCAGTCAATTACTATCATCCAGATCCTCTGTCCATTATAATTATCAATGTCCTGTTTCAGTCAATTATTATCATCCTGATCCTCTGTCCATTCTAATTATCTATGTCCAGTTTCAGTCAATTACTATCATCCTGATCCTCTGAACATTCTAATCATCTATGTCCTATTTCAGTCAATTACTATCATCTTGATCCTCTGTCCATTCTAATTATCTATGTCCTATTTCAGTCAATTACTATCATCCTGATCCTCTGAACATTCTAATTATCTATGTCCTGTTTCAGTCAATTACTATCATCCTGATCCTCTGAACATTCTAATTACCCATGTCCTATTTCTGTCAATTACTGACATCTTGATCCTCTGAACATTCAAATTATCTATGTCCTATTTCAGTCAATTACTATCATCCTGATCCTCTGTCTATTCTAATTATCTATGTCCTATTTCAGTCAATTACTATCATCCTGATCCTCTGTCCATTCCAATTATCTATCTCCAGTTTCAGTCAATTACTATCATCCTGATCCTCTAAACATTCTAATCATCTATGTCCTATTTCAGTCAATTACTATCATCTTGATCCTCTGTCCATTCTAATTATCTATGTTCTATTTCAGTCAATTACTATCATCCTGATCCTCTGAACATTCTAATTATCGATGTCCTGTTTCAGTCAATTACTATCATCCTGATCCTCTGTCCATTCTAATTATCTATGACCTGTTTCAGTCAATTGCTATCATCATGATCCTCTGTCCATTCTAATAATCTATGTCCTGTTTCTGTCATTTACTATCATCCTGATCCACTCTCTATACTAATTATTTATGTCCTGTTTCAGTCAATTACTATCATCCTGATCCTCAGACTATTCTAATTATCTATGTCCTATTTCAGTCAATTACTATCATCCTGATCCTCTGTCTATTCAAATTATCTATGTCCTGTTTGAGTCAATTACTATCATCCTGATCCTCTGTCTATTCTAATTATCTATGTCCTGTTTCAGTCAATTACTATCATCCTGATCCTCTGAACATTCTAATTATCTATGTCCTGTTTCAGTCAATTACTATCTTCCTGACTGTCTGTCCATTCTAAATATCGATGTCCTGTTTCAGTCAATTATTGTCATCCTGATCTTCTGTCCATTCTAATTATCTATGTCCTGTTTCAGTCAATTGCTGTCATCCTGAACCTCTGAACATTCTAATTATTCATGTCCTATTTCTGTCAATTACTGACATCTTGATCCTCTGAACATTCTAATTATCTATGTCCTGTTTCAGTCAATTACTATCATCCTGATCCTCTGTCTATTCTAATTATCTATGTCCTATTTCAGTCAATTACTATCATCCTGATCCTCTGTCCATTCTAATTATCTCTGTCCTGTTTCAGTCAATTGCTATCATCCTGAACCTCTGAACATTCTAATTATCTATGTCCTATTTCTGTCAATTACTGACATCTTGATCATCTGAACATTCAAATTATCTATGACCTATTTCAGTCAATTACTATTATCCTGATCCTCTGTCTATTCTAATTATCTATGTCCTATTTCAGTCAATTACTATCATCCTGATCCTCTGTCCATTCTAATTATCTATGCCCTGTTTCAGTCAATTACTATCATCCTGATCCTCTGTCCATTCTAATTATCTATGTCCAGTTTCAGTCAATTACTATCATCCTGATCCTCTGAACATTCTAATCATCTATGTCCTATTTCAGTCAATTACTATCATCTTGATCCTCTGAAGATTCTAATTATCTATGTCCTATTTCAGTCAATTACTATCATCCTGATCCTCTGAACATTCTAATTATCTATGTCCTGTTTCAGTCAATTACTATCATCCTGATCCTCTGAACATTCTAATTATCTATGTCCTATATCTGTCAATTACTGACATCTTGATCCTCTGAACATTCAAATTATCTATGTCCTATTTCAGTCAATTACTATCATCCTGATCCTCTGTCTATTCTAATTATCTATGTCCTATTTCAGTCAATTACTATCATCCTGATCCTCTGTCCATTCTAATTATCTATGTCCTGTTTTAGTCAATTACTATCATCCTGATCCTCTGTCCATTCTAATTATCTATGTCCAGTTTCAGTCAATTACTATCATCCTGATCCTCTGAACATTCTAATCATCTATGTCCTATTTCAGTCAATTACTATCATCTTGATCCTATGTCCATTCTAATTATCTATGTCCTATTTCAGTCAATTACTATCATCCTGATCCTCTGAACATTCTAATTATCGATGTCCTGTTTCAGTCAATTACTATCATCCTGATCCTCTGTCCATTCTAATTATCTATGTCCTGTTTCAGTCAATTGCTATCATCATGATCCTCTGTCCATTCTAATTATCTATGTCCTGTTTCTGTCATTTACTATCATCATGATCCACTCTCTATACTAATTATGTATGTCCTGTTTCAGTCAATTACTATCATCCTGATCCTCAGACTATTCTAATTATCTATGTCCTGTTTCAGTCAATTACTATCATCTTGATCCTCTGAACATTCTAATTATCTATGTCCTATTTCAGTCAATTACGATCATCCTACTCCTCTGAACATTCTAATTATCTATGTCCTATTTCAGTCAATGACTATCATCCTGATCCTCAGTCTATTCTAATTATCTATGTCCTATTTCAGTCAATTACTATCATCCTGATCCTCTGTCTATTCAAATTACCTATGTCCTGTTTGAGTCAATTACTATCATCCTGATCCTCTGTCTATTCTAATTATCTATGTCCCGTTTCAGTCAATTGCTATCATCCTGAACCTCTGAACATTCTAATTATCTATGTCCTATTTCAGTCAATTACTGGCATCTTGATCCTCTGAACATTCAAATTATCTATGTCCTATTTCAGTCAATTACTATCATCCTGATCCTCTGTCTATTCTAATTATCTATGTCCTATTTCAGTCAATTACTATCATCCAGATCCTCTGTCCATTATAATTATCAATGTCCTGTTTCAGTCAATTACTATCATCCTGATCCTCTGTCCATTCTAATTATCTCTGTCCAGTTTCAGTCAATTACTATCATCCTGATCCTCTGAACATTCTAATCATCTATGTCCTATTTCAGTCAATTACTATCATCCTGATCCTCTGTCCATTCTAATTATCTATGTCCTATTTCAGTCAATTACTATCATCCTGATCCTCTGAACATTCTAATTATCTATGTCCTGTTTCAGTCAATTACTATCATCCTGATCCTCTGAACATTCTAATCATCCATGTCCTATTTCTGTCAATTACTGACATCTTGATCCTCTGAACATTCAAATTATCTATGTCCTATTTCAGTCAATTACTATCATCCTGATCCTCTGTCTATTCTAATTATCTATGTCCTATTTCAGTCAATTACTATCATCCTGATCCTCTGTCCATTCCAATTATCTATGTCCAGTTTCAGTCAATTACTATCATCCTGATCCTCTAAACATTCTAATCATCTATGTCCTATTTCAGTCAATTACTATCATCTTGATCCTCTGTCCATTCTAATTATCTATGTCCTATTTCAGTCAATTACTATCATCCTGATCCTCTGAACATTCTAATTATCGATGTCCTGTTTCAGTCAATTACTATCATCCTGATCCTCTGTCCATTCTAATTATCGATGTCCTGTTTTAGTCAATTGCTATCATCATGATCCTCTGTCCATTCTAATAATCTATGTCCTGTTTCTGTCATTTACTATCATCCTGATCCACTCTCTATACTAATTATTTATGTCCTGTTTCAGTCAATTACTATCATCCTGATCCTCAGACTATTCTAATTATCTATGTCCTGTTTCAGTCAATTACTATCATCTTGATCCTCTGAACATTCTAATTGTCTATGTCGTATTTCAGTCAATTACGATCATCCTAATCCACTGAACATTCTAATTATCTATGTCCTATTTCAGTCAATGACTATCATCCTGATCCTCAGTCTATTCTAATTATCTATGTCCTATTTCAGTCAAATACTATCATCCTGATCCTCTGAACATTCTAATTATCTATGTCCTGTTTCAGTCAATTACTATCTTCCTGACTGTCTGTCCATTCTAAATATCTATGTCCTGTTTCAGTCAATTATTGTCATCCTGATCCTCTGTCCATTCTAATTATCGATGTCCTGTTTCAGTCAATTGCTATCATCCTGATCCTCTGAACATTCTAATTATCCATGTCCTGTTTCAGTCAATTGCTATCATCCTGATCCTCTGAACATTCTAATTATCTATGTCCTATTTCTGTCAATTACTGACATCTTGATCCTCTGAACATTCTAATTATCTATGCCCTGTTTCAGTCAATTGCTATCATCCTGATCCTCTGAACATTCTAATTATCTATGTCCTATTTCTGTCTATTGCTGACATCTTGATCCTCTGAACATTCTAATTATCTATGTCCTGTTTCAGTCAATTACTATCATCCTGATCCTCTGTCCATTCTAATTATCTATGTCCTGTTTCAGTCAATTGCTATCATCCTGATCCTCTGAACATTCTAATTATCTATGTCCTGTTTCAGTCAATTGCTATCATCCTGATCCTCTGAACATTCTAATTATCTATGTCCTATTTCTGTCTATTAATGACATCTTGATCCACTGAACATTCTAATCATCTATGCCCTGTTTCAGTCAATTGCTATCATCCTGATCCTCTGAACATTCTAATTATCTAAGTCCTATTTCTGTCTATTACTGACATCTTGATCCTCTGAACATTCTAATTATCTATGTCCTGCTTCAGTCAATTACTATCATCCTGATACTTTGAAGATTCTAATTATCTATGTCCTATTTCAGTCAATTACTATCATCCTGATCCTCTGAACATTCTAATTATCTATGTCCAGTTTCAGTCAATTACTATCATCCTGATCCTCTGAAGATTCTAATTATCTGTGTCCTATTTCATTCAATTACTATCATCCTGATCCTCTGTACATTCTAATTATCTATGTCCTATTTCTGTCAATTACTGACATCGTGATCCTCTGAACATTCTAATTATCTATGTCCTGTTTCAGTCAATTACTATCATCCTGATCCTCTAAACATTCAAATTATCTATGCCCTATTTCAGTCAATTACTATCATCCTGATCCTCTGTCTATTCTAATTATCTATGTCCTATTTCAGTCAATTACTATCATCTTGATCCTCTGAACATTCTAATTAACGATGTCCTGTTTCAGTCAATTACTATCATCCTGATCCTCTGTCCATTCTAATTATCGATGTCCTGTTTCAGTCAATTGCTATCATCATGATCCTCTGTCCATTCTAATAATCTATGTCCTGTTTCTGTCATTTACTATCATCCTGATCCACTCTCTATACTAATTATTTATGTCCTGTTTCAGTCAATTACTATCATCCTGATCCTCAGACTATTCTAATTATCTATGTCCTGTTTCAGTCAATTACTATCATCTTGATCCTCTGAACATTCTAATTATCTATGTCCTATTTCAGTCAATTACGATCATCCTGATCCTCAGACTATTCTAATTATCTATGTCCTGTTTCAGTCAATTACTATCATCCTGATCCTCTGAACATTCTAATTATCTATGTCCTATATCTGTCAATTACTGTCATCTTGATCCTCTGAACATTCAAATTATCTATGTCCTATTTCAGTCAATTACTATCATCCTGATCCTCTGTCTATTCTAATTATCTATGTCCTATTTCAGTCAATTACTATCATCCTGATCCTCTGTCCATTCTAATTATCTATGTCCTGTTTTAGTCAATTACTATCATCCTGATCCTCTGTCCATTCTAATTATCTATGTCCAGTTTCAGTCAATTACTATCATCCTGATCCTCTGAACATTCTAATCATCTATGTCCTATTTCAGTCAATTACTATCATCTTGATCCTCTGTCCATTCTAATTATCTATGTCCTATTTCAGTCAATTACTATCATCCTGATCCTCTGAACATTCTAATTATCGATGTCCTGTTTCAGTCAATTACTATCATCCTGATCCTCTGTCCATTCTAATTATCTATGTCCTGTTTCAGTCAATTGCTATCATCATGATCCTCTGTCCATTCTAATTATCTATGTCCTGTTTCTGTCATTTACTATCATCCTGATCCACTCTCTATACTAATTATTTATGTCCTGTTTCAGTCAATTACTATCATCCTGATCCTCAGACTATTCTAATTATCTATGTCCTGTTTCAGTCAATTACTATCATCTTGATCCTCTGAACATTCTAATTATCTATGTCCTATTTCAGTCAATTACGATCATCCTACTCCTCTGAACATTCTAATTATCTATGTCCTATTTCAGTCAATGACTATCATCCTGATCCTCAGTCTATTCTAATTATCTATGTCCTATTTCAGTCAATTACTATCATCCTGATCCTCTGTCTATTCAAATTACCTATGTCCTGTTTGAGTCAATTACTATCATCCTGATCCTCTGTCTATTCTAATTATCTATGTCCCGTTTCAGTCAATTGCTATCATCCTGAACCTCTGAACATTCTAATTATCTATGTCCTATTTCAGTCAATTACTGGCATCTTGATCCTCTGAACATTCAAATTATCTATGTCCTATTTCAGTCAATTACTATCATCCTGATCCTCTGTCTATTCTAATTATCTATGTCCTATTTCAGTCAATTACTATCATCCAGATCCTCTGTCCATTATAATTATCAATGTCCTGTTTCAGTCAATTACTATCATCCTGATCCTCTGTCCATTCTAATTATCTCTGTCCAGTTTCAGTCAATTACTATCATCCTGATCCTCTGAACATTCTAATCATCTATGTCCTATTTCAGTCAATTACTATCATCTTGATCCTCTGTCCATTCTAATTATCTATGTCCTATTTCAGTCAATTACTATCATCCTGATCCTCTGAACATTCTAATTATCTATGTCCTGTTTCAGTCAATTACTATCATCCTGATCCTCTGAACATTCTAATTATCCATGTCCTATTTCTGTCAATTACTGACATCTTGATCCTCTGAACATTCAAATTATCTATGTCCTATTTCAGTCAATTACTATCATCCTGATCCTCTGTCTATTCTAATTATCTATGTCCTATTTCAGTCAATTACTATCATCCTGATCCTCTGTCCATTCCAATTATCTATGTCCAGTTTCAGTCAATTACTATCATCCTGATCCTCTAAACATTCTAATCATCTATGTCCTATTTCAGTGAATTACTATCATCTTGATCCTCTGTCCATTCTAATTATCTATGTCCTATTTCAGTCAATTACTATCATCCTGATCCTCTGAACATTCTAATTATCGATGTCCTGTTTCAGTCAATTACTATCATCCTGATCCTCTGTCCATTCTAATTATCGATGTCCTGTTTCAGTCAATTGCTATCATCATGATCCTCTGTCCATTCTAATAATCTATGTCCTGTTTCTGTCATTTAATATCATCCTGATCCACTCTCTATACTAATTATTTATGTCCTGTTTCAGTAAATTACTATCATCCTGATCCTCAGACTATTCTAATTATCTATGTCCTGTTTCAGTCAATTACTATCATCTTGATCCTCTGAACATTCTAATTATCTATGTCGTATTTCAGTCAATTACGATCATCCTAATCCACTGAACATTCTAATTATCTATGTCCTATTTCAGTCAATGACTATCATCCTGATCCTCAGTCTATTCTAATTATCTATGTCCTATTTCAGTCAAATACTATCATCCTGATCCTCTGAACATTCTAATTATCTATGTCCTGTTTCAGTCAATTACTATCTTCCTGACTGTCTGTCCATTCTAAATATCTATGTCCTGTTTCAGTCAATTATTGTCATCCTGATCCTCTGTCCATTCTAATTATCGATGTCCTGTTTCAGTCAATTGCTATCATCCTGATCCTCTGAACATTCTAATTATCCATGTCCTGTTTCAGTCAATTGCTATCATCCTGATCCTCTGAACATTCTAATTATCTATGTCCTATTTCTGTCAATTACTGACATCTTGATCCTCTGAACATTCTAATTATCTATGCCCTGTTTCAGTCAATTGCTATCATCCTGATCCTCTGAACATTCTAATTATCTATGTCCTATTTCTGTCTATTGCTGACATCTTGATCCTCTGAACATTCTAATTATCTATGTCCTGTTTCAGTCAATTACTATCATCCTGATCCTCTGTCCATTCTAATTATCTATGTCCTGTTTCAGTCAATTGCTATCATCCTGATCCTCTGAACATTCTAATTATCTATGTCCTATTTCTGTCTATTAATGACATCTTGATCCACTGAACATTCCAATCATCTATGCCCTGTTTCAGTCAATTGCTATCATCCTGATCCTCTGAACATTCTAATTATCTAAGTCCTATTTCTGTCTATTACTGACATCTTGATCCTCTGAACATTCTAATTATCTATGTCCTGCTTCAGTCAATTACTATCATCCTGATACTTTGAAGATTCTAATTATCTATGTCCTATTTCAGTCAATTACTATCATCCTGATCCTCTGAACATTCTAATTATCTATGTCCAGTTTCAGTCAATTACTATCATCCTGATCCTCTGAAGATTCTAATTATCTGTGTCCTATTTCATTCAATTACTATCATCCTGATCCTCTGTACATTCTAATTATCTATGTCCTATTTCTGTCAATTACTGACATCGTGATCCTCTGAACATTCTAATTATCTATGTCCTGTTTCAGTCAATTACTATCATCCTGATCCTCTAAACATTCAAATTATCTATGCCCTATTTCAGTCAATTACTATCATCCTGATCCTCTGTCTATTCTAATTATCTATGTCCTATTTCAGTCAATTACTATCATCCTGATCCTCTGAACATTCTAATTATCGATGTCCTGTTTCAGTCAATTACTATCATCCTGATCCTCTGTCCATTCTAATTATCGATGTCCTGTTTCAGTCAATTGCTATCATCATGATCCTCTGTCCATTCTAATAATCTATGTCCTGTCTCTGTCATTTACTATCATCCTGATCCACTCTCTATACTAATTATTTATGTCCTGTTTCAGTCAATTACTATCATCCTGATCCTCAGACTATTCTAATTATCTATGTCCTGTTTCAGTCAATTACTATCATCTTGATCCTCTGAACATTCTAATTATCTATGTCCTATTTCAGTCAATTACGATCATCCTACTCCTCTGAACATTCTAATTATCTATGTCCTATTTCAGTCAATGACTATCATCCTGATCCTCAGTCTATTCTAATTATCTATGTCCTATTTCAGTCAATTACTATCATCCTGATCCTCTGTCTATTCTAATTACCTATGTCCTGTTTGAGTCAATTACTATCATCCTGATCCTCTGTCTATTCTAATTATCTATGTCCTATTTCAGTCAATTACTATCATCCAGATCCTCTGTCCATTATAATTATCAATGTCCTGTTTCAGTCAATTACTATCATCCTGATCCTCTGTCCATTCTAATTATCTCTGTCCAGTTTCAGTCAATTACTATCATCCTGATCCTCTGAACATTCTAATCATCTATGTCCTATTTCAGTCAATTACTATCATCTTGATCCTCTGTCCATTCTAATTATCTATGTCCTATTTCAGTCAATTACTATCATCCTGATCCTCTGAACATTCTAATTATCTATGTCCTGTTTCAGTCAATTACTATCATCCTGATCCTCTGAACATTCTAATTATCCATGTCCTATTTCTGTCAATTACTGACATCTTGATCCTCTGAACATTCAAATTATCTATGTCCTATTTCAGTCAATTACTATCATCCTGATCCTCTGTCTATTCTAATTATCTATGTCCTATTTCAGTCAATTACTATCATCCTGATCCTCTGTCCATTCCAATTATCTATGTCCAGTTTCAGTCAATTACTATCATCCTGATCCTCTAAACATTCTAATCATCTATGTCCTATTTCAGTGAATTACTATCATCTTGATCCTCTGTCCATTCTAATTATCTATGTCCTATTTCAGTCAATTACTATCATCCTGATCCTCTGAACATTCTAATTATCGATGTCCTGTTTCAGTCAATTACTATCATCCTGATCCTCTGTCCATTCTAATTATCGATGTCCTGTTTCATTCAATTGCTATCATCATGATCCTCTGTCCATTCTAATAATCTATGTCCTGTTTCTGTCATTTAATATCATCCTGATCCACTCTCTATACTAATTATTTATGTCCTGTTTCAGTAAATTACTATCATCCTGATCCTCAGACTATTCTAATTATCTATGTCCTGTTTCAGTCAATTACTATCATCTTGATCCTCTGAACATTCTAATTATCTATGTCGTATTTCAGTCAATTACGATCATCCTAATCCACTGAACATTCTAATTATCTATGTCCTATTTCAGTCAATGACTATCATCCTGATCCTCAGTCTATTCTAATTATCTATGTCCTATTTCAGTCAAATACTATCATCCTGATCCTCTGAACATTCTAATTATCTATGTCCTGTTTCAGTCAATTACTATCTTCCTGACTGTCTGTCCATTCTAAATATCTATGTCCTGTTTCAGTCAATTATTGTCATCCTGATCCTCTGTCCATTCTAATTATCGATGTCCTGTTTCAGTCAATTGCTATCATCCTGATCCTCTGAACATTCTAATTATCCATGTCCTGTTTCAGTCAATTGCTATCATCCTGATCCTCTGAACATTCTAATTATCTATGTCCTATTTCTGTCAATTACTGACATCTTGATCCTCTGAACATTCTAATTATCTATGCCCTGTTTCAGTCAATTGCTATCATCCTGATCCTCTGAACATTCTAATTATCTATGTCCTATTTCTGTCTATTGCTGACATCTTGATCCTCTGAACATTCTAATTATCTATGTCCTGTTTCAGTCAATTACTATCATCCTGATCCTCTGTCCATTCTAATTATCTATGTCCTGTTTCAGTCAATTGCTATCATCCTGATCCTCTGAACATTCTAATTATCTATGTCCTATTTCTGTCTATTAATGACATCTTGATCCACTGAACATTCCAATCATCTATGCCCTGTTTCAGTCAATTGCTATCATCCTGATCCTCTGAACATTCTAATTATCTAAGTCCTATTTCTGTCTATTACTGACATCTTGATCCTCTGAACATTCTAATTATCTATGTCCTGCTTCAGTCAATTACTATCATCCTGATACTTTGAAGATTCTAATTATCTATGTCCTATTTCAGTCAATTACTATCATCCTGATCCTCTGAACATTCTAATTATCTATGTCCAGTTTCAGTCAATTACTATCATCCTGATCCTCTGAAGATTCTAATTATCTGTGTCCTATTTCATTCAATTACTATCATCCTGATCCTCTGTACATTCTAATTATCTATGTCCTATTTCTGTCAATTACTGACATCGTGATCCTCTGAACATTCTAATTATCTATGTCCTGTTTCAGTCAATTACTATCATCCTGATCCTCTAAACATTCAAATTATCTATGCCCTATTTCAGTCAATTACTATCATCCTGATCCTCTGTCTATTCTAATTATCTATGTCCTATTTCAGTCAATTACTATCATCCTGATCCTCTGAACATTCTAATTATCGATGTCCTGTTTCAGTCAATTACTATCATCCTGATCCTCTGTCCATTCTAATTATCGATGTCCTGTTTCAGTCAATTGCTATCATCATGATCCTCTGTCCATTCTAATAATCTATGTCCTGTTTCTGTCATTTACTATCATCCTGATCCACTCTCTATACTAATTATTTATGTCCTGTTTCAGTCAATTACTATCATCCTGATCCTCAGACTATTCTAATTATCTATGTCCTGTTTCAGTCAATTACTATCATCTTGATCCTCTGAACATTCTAATTATCTATGTCGTATTTCAGTCAATTACGATCATCCTAATCCACTGAACATTCTAATTATCTATGTCCTATTTCAGTCAATGACTATCATCCTGATCCTCAGTCTATTCTAATTATCTATGTCCTATTTCAGTCAAATACTATCATCCTGATCCTCTGAACATTCTAATTATCTATGTCCTGTTTCAGTCAATTACTATCTTCCTGACTGTCTGTCCATTCTAAATATCCATGTCCTGTTTCAGTCAATTGCTATCATCCTGATCCTCTGAACATTCTAATTATCTATGTCCTATTTCTGTCAATTACTGACATCTTGATCCTCTGAACATTCTAATTATCTATGCCCTGTTTCAGTCAATTGCTATCATCCTGATCCTCTGAACATTCTAATTATCTATGTCCTATTTCTGTCTATTGCTGACATCTTGATCCTCTGAACATTCTAATTATCTATGTCCTGTTTCAGTCAATTGCTATCATCCTGATCCTCTGAACATTCTAATTATCTATGTCCTGTTTCAGTCAATTGCGATCATCCTGATCGTCTGAACATTCTAATTATCTATGTCCTATTTCTGTCTATTAATGACATCTTGATCCACTGAACATTCTAATCATCTATGCCCTGTTTCAGTCAATTGCTATCATCCTGATCCTCTGAACATTCTAATTATCTAAGTCCTATTTCTGTCTATTACTGACATCTTGATCCTCTGAACATTCTAATTATCTATGTCCTGCTTCAGTCAATTACTATCATCCTGATACTTTGAAGATTCTAATTATCTATGTCCTATTTCAGTCAATTACTATCATCCTGATCCTCTGAACATTCTAATTATCTATGTCCAGTTTCAGTCAATTACTATCATCCTGATCCTCTGAAGATTCTAATTATCTGTGTCCTATTTCATTCAATTACTATCATCCTGATCCTCTGTACATTCTAATTATCTATGTCCTATTTCTGTCAATTACTGACATCGTGATCCTCTGAACATTCTAATTATCTATGTCCTGTTTCAGTCAATTACTATCATCCTGATCCTCTAAACATTCAAATTATCTATGCCCTATTTCAGTCAATTACTATCATCCTGATCCTCTGTCTATTCTAATTATCTATGTCCTATTTCAGTCAATTACTATCATCCTGATCCTCTGAACATTCTAATTATCGATGTCCTGTTTCAGTCAATTACTATCATCCTGATCCTCTGTCCATTCTAATTATCGATGTCCTGTTTCAGTCAATTGCTATCATCATGATCCTCTGTCCATTCTAATAATCTATGTCCTGTTTCTGTCATTTACTATCATCCTGATCCACTCTCTATACTAATTATTTATGTCCTGTTTCAGTCAATTACTATCATCCTGATCCTCAGACTATTCTAATTATCTATGTCCTGTTTCAGTCAATTACTATCATCTTGATCCTCTGAACATTCTAATTATCTATGTCGTATTTCAGTCAATTACGATCATCCTAATCCACTGAACATTCTAATTATCTATGTCCTATTTCAGTCAATGACTATCATCCTGATCCTCAGTCTATTCTAATTATCTATGTCCTATTTCAGTCAAATACTATCATCCTGATCCTCTGAACATTCTAATTATCTATGTCCTGTTTCAGTCAATTACTATCTTCCTGACTGTCTGTCCATTCTAAATATCCATGTCCTGTTTCAGTCAATTGCTATCATCCTGATCCTCTGAACATTCTAATTATCTATGTCCTATTTCTGTCAATTACTGACATCTTGATCCTCTGAACATTCTAATTATCTATGCCCTGTTTCAGTCAATTGCTATCATCCTGATCCTCTGAACATTCTAATTATCTATGTCCTATTTCTGTCTATTGCTGACATCTTGATCCTCTGAACATTCTAATTATCTATGTCCTGTTTCAGTCAATTGCTATCATCCTGATCCTCTGAACATTCTAATTATCTATGTCCTGTTTCAGTCAATTGCGATCATCCTGATCGTCTGAACATTCTAATTATCTATGTCCTATTTCTGTCTATTAATGACATCTTGATCCACTGAACATTCTAATCATCTATGCCCTGTTTCAGTCAATTGCTATCATCCTGATCCTCTGAACATTCTAATTATCTATGTCCTATTTCTGTCTATTACTGACATCTTGATCCTCTGAACATTCTAATTATCTATGTCCTGCTTCAGTCAATTACTATCATCCTGATACTTTGAAGATTCTAATTATCTATGTCCTATTTCAGTCAATTACTATCATCCTGATCCTCTGAACATTCTAATTATCTATGTCCAGTTTCAGTCAATTACTATCATCCTGATCCTCTGAAGATTCTAATTATCTGTGTCCTATTTCATTCAATTACTATCATCCTGATCCTCTGTACATTCTAATTATCTATGTCCTATTTCTGTCAATTACTGACACCTTGATCCTCTGAACATTCTAATTATCTATGTCCTGTTTCAGTCAATTACTATCATCCTGATCCTCTAAACATTCAAATTATCTATGCCCTATTTCAGTCAATTACTATCATCCTGATCCTCTGTCTATTCTAATTATCTATGTCCTATTTCAGTCAATTACTATCATCCTGATCCTCTGTCCATTCTAATAATCTATGTCCTGTTTCAGTCAATTACTATCATCCTGATCCTCTGAACATTCTAATTATCTATGTCCTGTTTCAGTCAATTATTGTCATCCTGATCCTCTGTCCATTCTAATTATCTATGTCCTGTTTCAGTCAATTGCTATCATCCTGAACCTCTGAACATTCTAATTATCTATGTCCTATTTCTGTCAATTACTGACATCTTGATCCTCTGAACATTCTAATTATCTATGTCCTGTTTCAGTCAATTACTATCATCCTGATCCTCTGTCTATTCTAATTATCTATGTCCTATTTCAGTCAATTACTATCATCCTGATCCTCTGTCCATTCTAATTATCTATGTCCTGTTTCAGTCAATTGCTATCATCCTGAACCTCTGAACATTCTAATTATCTATGTCCTATTTCTGTCAATTACTGACATCTTGATCCTCTGAACATTCAAATTATCTATGTCCTATTTCAGTCAATTACTATCATCCTGATCCTCTGTCTATTCTAATTATCTATGTCCTATTTCAGTCAATTACTATCATCCTGATCCTCTGTCCATTCTACTTATCTATGTCCTGTTTCAGTCAATTATTATCATCCTGATCCTCAGTCTATTCTAATTATCTATGTCCTGTTTCAGTCAATTACTATCATCCTGATCCTCTGTCCATTCTAATTATCTATGTCCAGTTTCAGTCAATTACTATCATCCTGATCCTCTGAACATTCTAATCATCTATGTCCTATTTCAGTCGATTACTATCATCTTGATCCTCTGTCCATTCTAATTATCTATGTCCTATTTCAGTCAATGACTATCATCCTGATCCTCAGTCTATTCTAATTATCTATGTCCTGTTTGAGTCAATTACTATCATCCTGATCCTCTGTCTATTCTAATTATCTATGTCCCGTTTCAGTCAAATACTATCATCCTGATCCTCTGAACATTCTAATTATCTATGTCCGGTTTCAGTCAATTACTATCTTCCTGACTGTCTGTCCATTCTAAATATCTATGTCCTGTTTCAGTCAATTATTGTCATCCTGATCCTCTGTCCATTCTAATTATCGTAGTCCTGTTTCAGTCAATTGCTATCATCCTGAACCTGTGAACATTCTAATTATCTATGTCCTGTTTCAGTCAATTGCTATCATCCTGATCCTCTGAACATTCTAATTATCTAAGTCCTATTTCAGTCAATTGCTATCATCCTGATCCTCTGTCCATTCTAATTATCTATGTCCTGTTTCAGTCAATTGCTAGCATCCTGATCCTCTGAACATTCTAATTATCTATGTCCTGTTTCAGTCAATTGCTATCATCCTGATCCTCTGAACATTCTAATTATCTAAGTCCTATTTCAGTCAATTGCTATCATCCTGATCCTCTGTCCATTCTAATTATCTATGTCCTGTTTCAGTCAATTGCTAGCATCCTGATCCTCTGAACATTCTAATTATCTATGTCCTGTTTCAGTCAATTGCTATCATCCTGATCCTCTGAACATTCTAATTATCTATGTCCTATTTCTGTCTGTTACTGACATCTTGATCCTCTGAACATTCTAATTATCAGTGCCAAGTTTCGCTCAATTGCTATCATCCTGATCCTCTGAACATTCTAATTATCTATGTCCTATTTCTGTCTATTACTGACATCTTGATCCTCTGAACATTCTAATTATCTATGTCCTGTTTCAGTCAATAACTATCATCCTGATCCTTTGAAGATTCTAATTATCAATGTCCTGTTTCAGTCAATTACTATCATCCTGATCCTCTAAACATTCAAATTGTCTATGCCCTATTTCAGTCAATTACTATCATCCTGATCCTCTGTCTATTCTAATTATCTATGTCCTATTTCAGTCAATTACTATCATCCTGATCCTCTGTCCATTCTAATTATCTATGTCCTGTTTCAGTCAATTGCTATCATCCTGAACCTCTGAACATTCTAATTATCTATGTCCTATTTCTGTCAATTACTATCATCTTGATCCTCTGTCCATTCTAATTATCTATGTCCTATTTCAGTCAATTACTATCATCCTGATCCTCTGAAGATTCTAATTATCTATGTCCTATTTCAGTCATTTACTATTTTCCTGATCCTCTGAACATTCTAATTATCTATGTCCTGTTTCAGTCAATTGCTATCATCCTGATCCTCTGTCCATTCTAATTATCTATGCCTGTTTCAGTCAATTACTATCATCTTGATCCTCTGAACATTCTAATTATCTAGGTCCTATTTCAGTCAATTACGATCATCCTGATTCTCTTTCTATTCTAATTATCTATGTCCTATTTCAGTCAATTACTATCATCCTGATCCTCTGTCTATTCTAAATATCTCTGTCCTATTTCAGTCAATTATATTATCCTGATCCTGTGTCTATTCAAATTATCTATGTCCTGTTTGAGTCAATTACTATCATCCTGATCCTCTGTCTATTCTAATTATCTATGTCCTGTTTCAGTCAATTACTATCATCCTGATCCTCTGAACATTCTAATTATCTATGTCCTGTTTCAGTCAATTACTATCTTCCTGACTGTCTGTCCATTTTTAATATCTATGTCCTGTTTCAGTCAATTATTGTCATCCTGATCCTCTGTCCATTCTAATGATCTATGTCCTGTTTCAGTCAATTACTATCATCCTGGTCCTCTGTCTATTCTAATTATCTATGTCCTGTTTCAGTCAATTACTATCATCCTGATCCTCTGAACATTCTAATTATCTATGTCCTGTTTCAGTCAATTACTATCATCCTGATCCTCTGAACATTCGAATTATCTATGTCCTGTTTCAGTCAATTACTATCATCATGATCCTCTGTCCATTCTAATTATCTATGTCCTGTTTCAGTCAATTACTGTCATCCGGATCCTCTGTCTATTATTATTCTCTATGTCCTGTTTCAGTCAATTACTATCATCCTGATCCTCTGTCCATTCTAATTATCTATGTCCTGTTTCAGTCAATTGCTATCATGCTGATCCTCTGAACATTCTAATTATCTATGTCCTGTTTCAGTCAATTACTATCATCCTGATCCTCTGTCCATTCTAATTATCTATGTCCTGTTTCAGTCAATTACTATCATCCTGATCCTCTGACCATTCTAATTATCTATGCCCTATTTCAGTCAATTACTATCATCCTGATCCTCTGTCTATTATAATTATCTATGTCCTGTTGCAGTCAATTACTATCATCTTGATGCTCTGAACATTCTAATTATCTCTGTCCTGTTTCAGGCAATTACTATCATCCTGATCCTCTGTCAATTATAATTATCTATGTCCTGTTTCAGTCAATTACTAATATCCTGTTCCTCTGTCTATTCTAATTATCTATGTCCTGTTTCAGTCAATTACTATCATCCTTATCCTCTGTCTATTCTAATTATCTATGTCCTGTTTGAGTCAATTACTATCATCTTGATCCTCTGAACATTCTAATTATCTATGTCCTGTTTCAGTCAATTACTATCATCCTGACTGTCTGTCCATTCTAAATATCTATGTCCTGTTTCAGTCAATTACTATCATCTTGATCCTCTGAACATTCTAATTATCTATGTCCTGTTTCTGTCAATTACTATCATCCTGACTGTCTGTCCATTCTAAATATCTATGTCCTGTTTCAGTCAATTACTATCATCCTGATCCTCTGTCCATTCTAATTAGCTATGTCCTGTTTCAGTCAATTACTATCATCCTGATCGTCTGTCTATTATAATTATCTATGTCCTGTTTCAGTCAATTGCTATCATCTTGATCCTCAGAACATTCTAATGATCTATGTCCTGTTTCAGTCAATTACTATCATCCTGATCCTCTGACCATTCTAATTATCTATGTCCTATTTCAGTCAATTACTAACATCTTGATCCTCTGAACATTCTAATTATCTATGTCGTGTTTCAGTCAATTACTATCATCTTGATCCTCTGAACGTTCTAATTATCTATGTCCTGTTTCAGTCAATTACTATCATCCTGATCCTCTGACCATTCTAATTATCTATGTCGTGTTTCAGTCAATTACTATCATCTTGATCCTCTGAACATTCTAATTATCTATTTCCTGTTTCAGTCAATTACTATCATCCTGATCCTTTGCCCATTCTAATTATCTATGTCCTGTTTCAGTCAATTGTTATCATCCTGATCCTCTGAACATTCTAATTATCTATGTCCTGTTTCAGTCAATTGCTATCATCCTGATCCTCTGAACATTCTAATTATCTATGTCCTATTTCTTTCAATTACTGACATCTTGATCCTCTGAACATTCTAATTATCTATGTCCTGTTTCAGTCAATTGCTATCATCCTGATTCTCTGAACATTCCATTTATCTATGCCCTATTTTCTGTCAATTACTGACATCTTGATCCTCTGAACATTCTAATTATCTATGTCCAGTTTCAGTCAATTACTATCATCCTGATGCTCTGAAGATTCTAATTATCTATGTCCTGTTTCAGTCAATTACTATCATCCTGATCCTCTCAACATTCTAATTATCTATGTCCTATTTCTGTCAATTACTGACATCTTGATCCTCTGAACTTTCTAATTATCTATGTCCTGTTTCAGTCAATTACTATCATCCTGATCCGCGAAACATTCTAATTATCTATGTCCTATTTCAGTCAATTACTATCATCCTGATCCTCTGTCCATTCTAATTATCTATGTCCTGTTTCAGTCAATTACTATCATCCTGATCCTCTGAACATTCTAATTATCTATGTCCTGTTTCAGTCAATTACTATCATCCTGATCCTCTGTCTATTCTAATTATCTATGTCCTGTTTCAGTCAATTACTATCATCCTGATCCTCTGTCCATTCTAATTATCTCTGTCCTGTTTCAGTCAATTACTATCATCCTGATCCTCTGAACATTCTAATCATCCATGTCCTATTTCAGTCAATTACTATCATCTTGATCCTCTGAACATTCTAATTATCTATGCCATATTTCAGTCAATTACGATCATCCTAATCCTCTGAAGATTCTAATTATCTATGTCCTATTTCAGTCAATTACTATCATCCTGATCCTCTGAACATTCTAATTATCTATGTCCTGTTTCAGTCAATTACTATCATCACGATCCTCTGTCCATTCTAATTATCTATGTCCTGTTTCAGTCATTTACTATCATCCTGATCCTCTGTCTATTCTAATTATTTATGTCCTGTTTCAGTCAATTACTATCATCCTGATCCTCTGTCTCTTCTAATTATCTATGTCCTTTTTCAGCCAATTACTATCATCTTGATCCTCTGAACATTGTAATTATCTATGTCCTATTTCAGTCAATTACGATCATCCTGATCCTCTGAACATTCTAATTATCTATGTCCTATTTCAGTCAAGTACTATCATCCTGATCCTCTGTCTATTCTAATTATCTCTGTCCTATTTCAGTCAATTACTATCATCCTGATCCTCTGTCTATTCTAATTATCTATGTCCTGTTTCAGTCAATTACTATCATCTTGATCCTCTGAACATTGTAATTATCTATGTCCTATTTCAGACAATTACGATCATCCTGATCCTCTGAACATTCTAATTATCTATGTCCTATTTCAGTCAATTACTATCATCCTGATCCTCTGTCTATTCAAATTATCTATGTCCAGTTTCAGTCAATTACTATCATCCTGATCCTCTGTCTATTCTAATTATCTATGTCCTGTTTCAGTCAATTACTATCATCCTGATCCTCTGAACATTCTAATTATCTATGTCCTGTTTCAGTCAATTACTATCATCCGGACTGTCTGTCCATTATAAATATCTATGTCCTGTTTCAGTCAATTCCTGTCATCCTGATCATCTTTCCATTCTAATTATCTATGTCCGGTTTCAGTCAATTGCTATCATCCTGTTCCTTTGACCATTCTAATAATCTATGCCCTATTTCAGTCAATTACCATCATCTTGATCCTCTGAACATTCTAATTATCTATGTCCTGTTTCAGTCAATTACTATCATCATGATCCGCTGTCCATTCTAATTATCTATGTCCTGTTTCAGTCAATTACTATCATCCTGATCCTCTGTCTATTATAATTATCTATGTCCTGTTTCAGTCAATTACTATCATCCTGATCCTCTGTCCATTCTAATTATCTATGTCCTGTTTCAGTCAATTGCTATCATCCTGATCCTCTGACCATTCTAATTATCTATGCCCTATTTCAGTCAATTTCTATAATCTTGATCCTCTGAGCATTCTAATTATCTATGTCCTGTTTCAGTCAATTACTATCATCCTGATCCTCTGTCTATTCTAATTATCTATGTCCTGTCACAGTCAATTACTATCATCATGATCCTCTGTCCATTCGAATTATCTATGTCCTGTTTCAGTCAATTACTATCATCCTGATCCTCTGTCCATTCTAATTATCTATGTCCTGTTTCAGTCAATTGCTATCATCCTGATCCTCTGAACATTCTAATTATCTATGTCCTATTTCAGTCAATTGCGATCATCCTGATCCTCTGTCCATTCTAATTATCTATGTCCTGTTTCAGTCAATTGCTATCATCCTGATCGTCTGTCTATTCTAATTATCTATGTCCTGTTTCAGTCAATTGCTATCATCCTGATCCTCTGAACATTCTAACTATCTATGTCCTATTTCTGTCAATTACTGACATCTTGATCCTCTGAACATTCTAATTATCTATGTCCTGTTTCAGTCAATTGCTATCATCCTGATCCTCTAAACATTCTAATTATCTATGTCCTATTTCTGTCAATTACTGACATCTTGATCCTCTGAACATTGTAATTATCTATGTCCTGTTTCAGTCAATTGCTATCATCCTGATCCTCTGTCCATTCTAATTATCTATGTCCTGTTTCAGTCAATTGCTATCATCCTGATCCTCTGTCTATTCTAATGATCTATGTCCTGTTTCAGTCAATTACTATTATCCTGATCCTCTGAACATTCTAATTATCTATGTCCTATTTCTGTCAATTACTGACATCTTGATTCTCTGAACATTCTAATTATATATGTCATGTTTCAGTCAATTGCTATCATCCTGATCCTCTGAACATTCTAATTATCTATGTCCTATTTCAGTCAATTACTATCATCCTGATCCTCTGTCTATTATAATTATCTATGTCCTGTTTCAGTCAATTACTATCATCCTGATCCTCTGTCCATTCTAATTATCTATGTCCTGTTTCAGTCAATTGCTATCATCCTGTTCCTCTGACCATTCTAATTATCTATGCCCTGTTTGAGTCAATTACTATCATCCTGATCCTCTGTCTATTCTAATTATCTATGTCCTGTTTCAGTCAATTACTATCATCATGATCCTCTGTCCATTCTAATTATCTATGTCCTGTTTCAGTCAATTACTATCATCCTGATCCTCTGTCCATTCTAATTATCTATGTCCTGTTTCAGTCAATTACTATCATCCTGATCCTCTGTCTATTATAATTATCTATGTCCTGTTTCAGTCTATTTCTATCATCTTGATCCTCTGTCCATTCTAATTATCTATGTCCTGTTTCAGTCAATTACTATCATCCTGATCCTCTGAACATTCTAATTATCTATGTCCTGTTTCAGTCAATTACTATCATCCTGATCCTCTGTTTATTCTAATTATCTATGTCCTGTTTCTGTCAATTGCTATCATCCTGATCCTCTGAACATTCTAATTATCTATGCCCTATTTCAGTCAATTACTATCATCTTGATCCTCTGAACATTCTAATTATCTCTGTCCTGTTTCAGTCAATTACTATCATCCTGATCCTCTGTCCATTCTAATTATCTATGTCCTGTTTCAGTCAATTACTATCATCCTGATCCTCTGTCCATTCTAATTATCTATGTCCTGTTTCAGTCAATTACTATCATCTTGATCCTCTGAACATTCTAATTATCTATGTCCTGTTTCAGTCAATTACAATCATCCTGACTGTCTGTCCATTCTAAATATCTATGTCCTGTTTCAGTCAATTACTATCATCCTGATCCTCTGTCCATTCTAATTATCTATGTCCTGTTTCAGTCAATTACTATCATCCTGATCCTCTGTCCATTCTAATTATCTATGTCCTGTTTCAGTCAATTACTATCATCCTGATCCTCTGTCTATTATAATTATCTATGTCCTGTTTCAGTCTATTTCTATCATCTTGATCCTCAGAACATTCTAATTATCTATGTCCTGTTTCAGTCAATTGCTATCATCCTGATCCTCTGTCTATTCTAATGATCTATGTCCTGTTTCAGTCAATTACTATTATCCTGATCCTCTGAACATTCTAATTATCTATGTCCTATTTCTGTCAATTACTGACATCTTGATTCTCTGAACATTCTAATTATATATGTCATGTTTCAGTCAATTGCTATCATCCTGATCCTCTGAACATTCTAATTATCTATGTCCTATTTCAGTCAATTACTATCATCCTGATCCTCTGTCTATTATAATTATCTATGTCCTGTTTCAGTCAATTACTATCATCCTGATCCTCTGTCCATTCTAATTATCTATGTCCTGTTTCAGTCAATTGCTATCATCCTGTTCCTCTGACCATTCTAATTATCTATGCCCTGTTTGAGTCAATTACTATCATCCTGATCCTCTGTCTATTCTAATTATCTATGTCCTGTTTCAGTCAATTACTATCATCATGATCCTCTGTCCATTCTAATTATCTATGTCCTGTTTCAGTCAATTACTATCATCCTGATCCTCTGTCCATTCTAATTATCTATGTCCTGTTTCAGTCAATTACTATCATCCTGATCCTCTGTCTATTATAATTATCTATGTCCTGTTTCAGTCTATTTCTATCATCTTGATCCTCTGTCCATTCTAATTATCTATGTCCTGTTTCAGTCAATTACTATCATCCTGATCCTCTGAACATTCTAATTATCTATGTCCTGTTTCAGTCAATTACTATCATCCTGATCCTCTGTTTATTCTAATTATCTATGTCCTGTTTCTGTCAATTGCTATCATCCTGATCCTCTGAACATTCTAATTATCTATGCCCTATTTCAGTCAATTACTATCATCTTGATCCTCTGAACATTCTAATTATCTCTGTCCTGTTTCAGTCAATTACTATCATCCTGATCCTCTGTCCATTCTAATTATCTATGTCCTGTTTCAGTCAATTACTATCATCCTGATCCTCTGTCCATTCTAATTATCTATGTCCTGTTTCAGTCAATTACTATCATCTTGATCCTCTGAACATTCTAATTATCTATGTCCTGTTTCAGTCAATTACAATCATCCTGACTGTCTGTCCATTCTAAATATCTATGTCCTGTTTCAGTCAATTACTATCATCCTGATCCTCTGTCCATTCTAATTATCTATGTCCTGTTTCAGTCAATTACTATCATCCTGATCCTCTGTCCATTCTAATTATCTATGTCCTGTTTCAGTCAATTACTATCATCCTGATCCTCTGTCTATTATAATTATCTATGTCCTGTTTCAGTCTATTTCTATCATCTTGATCCTCAGAACATTCTAATTATCTATGTCCTGTTTCAGTCAATTACTATCATCCTGATCCACTGACCATTCTAATTATCTATGTCCTATTTCAGTCAATTACTATCATCTTGATCCTCTGAACATTCTAATTATCTATGTTCTGTTTCAGTCAATTACTATCATCTTGATCCTCTGAACGTTCTAATTATCTATGTCCATTTTCAGTCAATTACTGTCATCCTGATCCTCTGACCATTCTAATTATTTATGTCCTGTTTCAGTCAATTACTATCATCTTGATCCTCTGAACATTCTAATTATCTATGTCCTGTTTCAGTCAATTACAATAATCTTGATCCTCTGAACCTTCTAATCATCTATGTCCTATTTCTGTAAATTACTGACATCTTGATCCTCTGAACATTCTAATTATCTATGTCCTGTTTCAGTCAATTACATTCATCTTGATCCTCTGAACATTATAATTATCTATGTCCTATTTCTGTAAATTACTGACATCTTAATCCTCTGAACATTCTAATTATCTATGTCCTATTTCAGTCAATTAATATCATCCTGATCCTCTGTCCATTCTAATTATCTATGTCCTGTTTCAGTCAATTACTATCATCCTGATCCTCTGAACATTCTAATTATCTATGTCCTGTTTCAGTCAATTGCTATCATCCTGATCCTCAGAACATTCTAATTATCTATGTCCTATTTCTGTCAATTTCTGACATCTTGATCCTCTGAACATTCTAATTATCTCTGTCCCGTTTCAGTCAATTACTATCATCCTGATCCTCTGTCTATTCTAATTATCTATGTCCAGTTTCAGTCAATTACTATCATCCTGATCCTCTGAAGATTCTATTTACCTATGTCCTATTTCTGTCAATTACTGACATCTTGATCCTCTGAACATTCTAATTATCTATGTCCCGTTTCAGTCAATTACTATCATCCTGATCCTCTGAACATTTTAATTATCATTGTCCAGTTTCAGTCAATTACTATCATCCTGATCCTCTGAAGATTCTATTTACCTATGTCCTATTTCAGTCAATTACTGACATCTAGATCCTCTGAACATTCTAATTATCTATGTCCCGTTTCAGTCAATTACTATCATCCTGATCCTCTGAACATTCTAATTATCTATGTCCAGTTTCAGTCAATTACTATCATCCTGATCCTCTGAACATTCTATTTATCTATGTCCTATTTCTGTCAATTACTGACATCTTGATCCTCTGAACATTCTAATTATCTATGTCCTGTTTCAGTCAATTACTATCATCCTGATCCTCTGTCTATTATAATTATCTATGTCCTGTTTCAGTCTATTTCTATGATCTTGATCCTCAGAACATTCTAATTATCTATGTCCTGTTTCAGTCAATTACTATCATCCTGATCCACTGACCATTCTAATTATCTATGTCCTATTTCAGTCAATTACTATCATCTTGATCCTCTGAACATTCTAATTATCTATGTCCTGTTTCAGTCAATTACTATCATCTTGATCCTCTGAACGTTCTAATTATCTATGTCCATTTTCAGTCAATTACTGTCATCCTGATCCTCTGACCATTCTAATTATTTATGTCCTGTTTCAGTCAATTACTATCATCTTGATCCTCTGAACATTCTAATTATCTATGTCCTGTTTCAGTCAATTACAATCATCTTGATCCTCTGAACCTTCTAATCATCTATGTCCTATTTCTGTAAATTACTGACATCTTGATCCTCTGAACATTCTAATTATCTATGTCCTGTTTCAGTCAATTACAATCATCTTGAATCTCTGAACATTATAATTATCTATGTCCTATTTCTGTAAATTACTGACATCTTAATCCTCTGAACATTCTAATTATCTATGTCCTATTTCAGTCAATTAATATCATCCTGATCCTCTGTCCATTCTAATTATCTATGTCCTGTTTCAGTCAATTACTATCATCCTGATCCTCTGAACATTCTAATTATCTATGTCCTGTTTCAGTCAATTGCTATCATCCTGATCCTCAGAACATTCTAATTATCTATGTCCTATTTCTGTCAATTTCTGACATCTTGATCCTCTGAACATTCTAATTATCTCTGTCCCGTTTCAGTCAATTACTATCATCCTGATCCTCTGTCTATTCTAATTATCTATGTCCAGTTTCAGTCAATTACTATCATCCTGATCCTCTGAAGATTCTATTTACCTATGTCCTATTTCTGTCAATTACTGACATCTTGATCCTCTGAACATTCTAATTATCTATGTCCCGTTTCAGTCAATTACTATCATCCTGATCCTCTGAACATTCTAATTATCTATGTCCAGTTTCAGTCAATTACTATCATCCTGATCCTCTGAAGATTCTATTTACCTATGTCCTATTTCAGTCAATTACTGACATCTAGATCCTCTGAACATTCTAATTATCTATGTCCCGTTTCAGTCAATTACTATCATCCTGATCCTCTGAACATTCTAATTATCTATGTCCAGTTTCAGTCAATTACTATCATCCTGATCCTCTGAACATTCTATTTATCTATGTCCTATTTCTGTCAATTACTGACATCTTGATCCTCTGAACATTCTAATTATCTATGTCCTGTTTCAGTCAATTACTATCATCCTGATCCTCTGAACATTCTAATTATCTATGTCCTATTTCTGTCAATTACTGACATCTTGATCCTCTGAACATTCTAATTATCTATGTCCCGTTTCAGTCAATTACTATCATGCTGATCCTCTGAACATTCTAATTATCTATATCCAGTTTCATTCAATTACTATCATCCAGATCCTCTGAAGATTCTAATTATCTATGTCCTGTTTCAGTCAATTACTATCATCCTGATCCTCTGAACATTCGAATTATCTATGTCCTATTTCTGTCAAATTACTGACATCTTGATCCTCTGAACTTTCTGATTATCTGTGTCCTATTTCAGTCAATTACTATCATCCTGATCCTCTGTCTATTCTAATTATCTATTTCCTGTTTCAGTACATTACTATCATCCTGATCATCTGTCCATTCTAATTATCTATGCCCTGTTTCAGTCAATTACTTTCATCCTGATCCTCTGTCCATTCTATTTATCTATGCCCTGTTTCAGTCAATTACTATCATCCTGATCCTCTGAACATTCTAATTATCTATGTCCTATTTCAGTCAATTACTATCATCTTGATCCTCTGAACATTCTAATTATCTATGTCCTATTTCAGTCAATTACTATCATCCTGATCCTCTGAAGATTCTAATTATCTATGTCCTATTTCAGTCAATTACTATCATCCTGATCCTCTGAACATTCTAATTACCTATGTCCTGTTTCAGTCAATTACTATCATCATGATCCTCTGTCCATTCTATTTATCGATGTCCTGTTTCAGTCATTTACTATCATCCTGATCCTCTGTCCATTCTAATTATTTATGTCCTGTTTCAGTCAATTACTATCATCCTGATACTCTGAACATTCTAATTATCTATGTCCTTTTTCAGTCAATTACTATCATCTTGATCGTCTGAACATTGTAGTTATCTATGTCCTATTTCAGTCAATTACGATCATCCTGATCCTCTGAACATTCTAATTATCCTTGTCCTATTTCAGTCAATTACTATCATCCTGATCCTCTGTCTATTCTAATTATCTATGTCCTATTTCAGTCAATTACGATCATCTTGATCGTCTGAACATTGTAATTATCTATGTCCTATTTCAGTCAATTACGATCATCCTGATCCTCTGAACATTCTAATTATCTATGTCCTATTTCAGTCAATTACGATCATCCTGATCCTCTGAACTTTCTAATTATCTGTGTCCTGTTTCAGTCAATTACTATCATCCTTATCCTCCAAACATTCTAATTATCTATGTCCTATTTCAGTCAATTACTATCATCATGTTCCTCTGTCTATTCTAATTATCTATTTCCTGTTTCAGTAAATTACTATCATCCTGATCATCTGTCCATTCTAATTATCTATGCCCTGTTTCAGTCAATTAATATCATCCTGATCCTCTGTCCATTCTATTTAACTATGTCCTGTTTCAATCAATTACTATCATCCTGATCCTCTGAACATTCTAATTATCTATGTCCTATTTCAGTCAATTACTATCATCTTGATCCTCTGAACATTCTAATTACCTATGTCCTGTTTCAGTCAATTACTATCATCATGATCCTCTGTCCATTCTAATTATCGATGTCCTGTTTCAGTCATTTACTATCGTCCTGATCCTCTGTCCATTCTAATTATTTATGTCCTGTTTCAGTCAATTACTATCATCCTGATATCTGAACATTCTAATTATCTATGTCCTTTTTCAGTCAATTACTATCATCTTGATCGTCTGAACATTGTAATTATCTATGTCCTATTTCAGTCAATTACGATCATCCTGATCCTCTGAACATTCTAATTATCTATGTCCTATTTCAGTCAATTACTATCATCCTGATCCTCTGTCTATTCTAATTATCTATGTCCTATTTCAGTCAATTACTATCATCCTGATCCTCTGTCTATTCAAATTATCTATGTCCTGTTTCAGTCAATTACTATCATCCTGATCCTCTGTCTATTCTAATTATCTATGTCCTGTTTCAGTCAATTACTATCATCCTGATCCTCTGAACATTCTAATTATCTGTGTCCTATTTCTGTCAAATTACTGACATCTTCATCCTCTGAACTTTCTAATTATCTGTGTCCTGTTTCAGTCAATTACTATCATCCTTATCCTCCAAACATTCTAATTATCTATGTCCTATTTCAGTCAATTACTATCATCCTGATCCTCTGTCCATTCTAATTATCTATTTCCTGTTTCAGTAAATTACTATCATCCTGATCATCTGTCCATTCTAATTATCTATGCCCTGTTTCAGTCAATTACTATCATCCTGATCCTCTGAACATTCTAATTATCTATGTCCTATTTCAGTCAATTACTATCATCCTGATCCTCTGAAGATTCTAATTATCTATGTCCTATTTCAGTCAATTACTATCATCCTGATCCTCTGAACATTCTAACTACCTATGTCCTGTTTCAGTCAATTACTATCATCATGATCCTCTGTCCATTCTAATTATCGATGTCCTGTTTCAGTCATTTACTATCATCCTGATCCTCTGTCCATTCTAATTATTTATGTCCTGTTTCAGTCAATTACTATCATCCTGATACTCTGAACATTCTAATTATCTATGTCCTTTTTCAGTCAATTACTATCATCTTGATCGTCTGAACATTGTAATTATCTATGTCCTATTTCAGTCAATTACGATCATCCTGATCCTCTGAACATTCTAATTATCCTTGTCCTATTTCAGTCAATTACTATCATCCTGATCCTCTGTCTATTCTAATTATCTATGTCCTATTTCAGTCAATTACGATCATCTTGATCGTCTGAACATTGTAATTATCTATGTCCTATTTCAGTCAATTACGATCATCCTGATCCTCTGAACATTCTAATTATCTATGTCCTATTTCAGTCAATTACGATCATCCTGATCCTCTGAACTTTCTAATTATCTGTGTCCTGTTTCAGTCAATTACTATCATCCTTATCCTCCAAACATTCTAATTATCTATGTCCTATTTCAGTCAATTACTATCATCATGTTCCTCTGTCTATTCTAATTATCTATTTCCTGTTTCAGTAAATTACTATCATCCTGATCATCTGTCCATTCTAATTATCTATGCCCTGTTTCAGTCAATTACTATCATCCTGATCCTCTGTCCATTCTATTTATCTATGTCCTGTTTCAATCAATTACTATCATCCTGATCCTCTGAACATTCTAATTATCTATGTCCTATTTCAGTCAATTACTATCATCTTGATCCTCTGAACATTCTAATTATCTATGTCCTATTTCAGTCAATTACTATCATCCTGATCCTCTGAAGATTCTAATTATCTATGTCCTATTTCAGTCAATTACTATCATCCTGATCCTCTGAACATTCTAATTACCTATGTCCTGTTTCAGTTAATTACTATCATCATGATCCTCTGTCCATTCTAATTATCGATGTCCTGTTTCAGTCATTTACTATCATCCTGATCCTGTCCATTCTAATTATTTATGTCCTGTTTCAGTCAATTACTATCATCCTGATATCTGAACATTCTAATTATCTATGTCCTTTTTCAGTCAATTACTATCATCTTGATCGTCTGAACATTGTAATTATCTATGTCCTATTTCAGTCAATTACGATCATCCTGATCCTCTGAACATTCTAATTATCTATGTCCTATTTCAGTCAATTACTATCATCCTGATCCTCTGTCTATTCTAATTATCTATGTCCTATTTCAGTCAATTACTATCATCCTGATCCTCTGTCTATTCAAATTATCTATGTCCTGTTTCAGTCAATTACTATCATCCTGATCCTCTGTCTATTCTAATTATCTATGTCCTGTTTCAGTCAATTACTATCATCCTGATCCTCTGAACATTCTAATTATCTGTGTCCTATTTCTGTCAAATTACTGACATCTTGATCCTCTGAACTTTCTAATTATCTGTGTCCTGTTTCAGTCAATTACTATCATCCTTATCCTCCAAACATTCTAATTATCTATGTCCTATTTCAGTCAATTACTATCATCCTGATCCTCTGTCTATTCTAATTATCTATTTCCTGTTTCAGTAAATTACTATCATCCTGATCATCTGTCCATTCTAATTATCTATGCCCTGTTTCAGTCAATTACTATCATCCTGATCCTCTGAACATTCTAATTATCTATGTCCTATTTCAGTCAGTTACTATCATCTTGATCCTCTGAAAATTCTAATTATCTATGTCCTATTTCAGTCAATTACAATCATCCTGATCCTCTGAAGATTCTAATTATCTATGTCCTATTTCAGTCAATTAATATCATCCTGATCCTCTGAACATTCTAATTACCTATGTCCTGTTTCAGTCAATTACTATCATCATGATCCTCTGTCCATTCTAATTATCGATGTCCTGTTTCAGTCATTTACTATCATCCTGATCCTCTGTCCATTCTAATTATTTATGTCCTGTTTCAGTCAATTACTATCATCCTGATACTCTGAACATTCTAATTATCTATGTCCTTTTTCAGTCAATTACTATCATCTTGATCGTCTGAACATTGTAATTATCTATGTCCTATTTCAGTCAATTACGATCATCCTGATCCTCTGAACATTCTAATTATCAATGTCCTATTTCAGTCAATTACTATCATCCTGATCCTCTGTCTATTCTAATTATCTATGTCCTATTACAGTCAATTACTATCATCCTGATCCTCTGTCTATTCAAATTATCTATGTCCTGTTTCAGTCAATTACTATCATCCTGATCCTCTGTCTATTCAAATTATCTATGTCCTGTTTCAGTCAATTACTATCATCCTGATCCTCTGAACATTCTAATTATCTATGTCCTGTTTCAGTCAATTACTATCATCCTGACTGTCTGTCCATTCTAAATAGCTATGTCCTGTTTCAGTCAATTACTGTCATCCTGATCCTCTTTCCATTCTAATTATCTATGTCCTGATTCAGTCAATTACTATCATCCTGATCCTCTGTCCATTCTAATTATCTATGTCCTGTTTCAGTCAATTACTATCATCCTGATCCTCTGAACATTCTAATTATCTATGTCCTGTTTCAGTCAATTACTATCATCCGGATCCTCTGTCTATTATAATTATCTATGTCCTGTTTCAGTCAATTACTATCATCCTGATCCTCTGAACATTCTAATTATCTATGTCCTGTTTCAGTCAATTACTATCATCCTGATCCTCTGTCTATTCTAATTATCTATGTCCTATTTCTGTCAAATTAGTGACATCTTGATCCTCTGAACTTTCTAATTATCTGTGTCCTGTTTCAGTCAATTACTATCATCCTTATCCTCCAAACATTCTAATTATCTATGTCCTATTTCAGTCACTTACTATCATCATGATCCTCTGTCTATTCTAATTATCTATTTCCTGTCTCAGTAAATAACTATCATCCTGATCCTCTGAACATTCTAATTATCTATGTCCTTTTTCAGTCAATTACTATCATCTTGATCGTCTGAACATTGTAATTATCTATGTCCTATTACAGTCAATTACGATCATCCTGATCCTCTGAACATTCTAATTATCTATGTCCTATTTCAGTCAATTACTATCATCCTGATCCTCTGTCTATTCTAATTATCTATGTCCTATTTCTGTCAAATTAGTGACATCTTGATCCTCTGAACTTTCTAATTATCTGTGTCCTGTTTCAGTCAATTACTATCATCCTTATCCTCCAAACATTCTAATTATCCATGTCCTATTTCAGTCAATTACTATCATCATGATCCTCTGTCTATTCTAATTATCTATTTCCTGTTTCAGTAAATTACTATCATCCTGATCATCTGTCCATTCTAATTATCTATGCCCTGTTTCAGTCAATTACTATCATCCTGATCCTCTGTCCATTCTATTTATCTATGTCCTGTTTCAGTCAATTACTGTCATCCTGATCCTCTGAACATTCTAATTATCTATGTCCTATTTCAGTCAATTACTATCATCTTGATCCTCTGAACATTCTAATTATCTATGTCCTATTTCAGTCAATTACTATCATCCTGATCCTCTGAAGATTCTAATTGTCTATGTCCTATTTCAGTCAATTACTATCATCCTGATCCTCTGAACATTCTAATTACCTATGTCCTGTTTCAGTCAATTACTATCATCATGATCCTCTGTCCATTCTAATTATCGATGTCCTGTTTCAGTCATTTAATATCATCCTGATCCTCTGTCCATTCTAATTATTTATGTCCTGTTTCAGTCAATTACTATCATCCTGATACTCTGAACATTCTAATTATCTATGTCCTTTTTCAGTCAATTACTATCATCTTGATCGTCTGAACATTGTAATTATCGATGTCCTATTTCAGTCAATTACGATCATCCTGATCCTCTGAACATTCTAATTATCTATGTCCTATTTCAGTCAATTACTATCATCCTGATCCTCTGTCTATTCTAATTATCTATGTCCTATTTCAGTCAATTACTATCATCCTGATCCTCTGTCTATTCAAATTATCTATGTCCTGTTTCAGTCAATTACTATCATCCTGATCCTCTGAAGATTCTAATTATCTATGTCCTGTTTCAGTCAATTACTATCATCCTGATCCTCTGAACATTCTAATTATCTATGTCCTATTTCTGTCAAATTACTGACATCTTGATCCTCTGAACTTTCTAATTATCTGTGTCCTGTTTCAGTCAATTACTATCATCCTTATCCTCCAAACATTCTAATTATCTATGTCCTATTTCAGTCAATTACTATCATCCTGATCCTCTGTCTATTCTAATTATCTATTTCCTGTTTCAGTAAATTACTATCATCCTGATCATCTGTCCATTCTAATTATCTATGCCCTGTTTCAGTCAATTACTATCATCCTGATCCTCTGTCCATTCTATTTATCTATGTCCTGTTTCAGTCAATTACTATCATCCTGATCCCCTGAACATTCTAATTATCTATGTCCTATTTCAGTCAGTTACTATCATCTTGATCCTCTGAAAATTCTAATTATCTATGTCCTATTTCAGTCAATTACTATCATCCTGATCCTCTGAAGATTCTAATTATCTATGTCCTATTTCAGTCAATTACTATCATCCTGATCCTCTGAACATTCTAATTACCTATGTCCTGTTTCAGTCAATTACTATCATCATGATCCTCTGTCCATTCTAATTATCGATGTCCTGTTTCAGTCATTTACTATCATCCTGATCCTCTGTCCATTCTAATTATTTATGTCCTGTTTCAGTCAATTACTATCATCCTGATACTCTGAACATTCTAATTATCTATGTCCTTTTTCAGTCAATTACTATCATCTTGATCGTCTGAACATTGTAATTATCTATGTCCTATTTCAGTCAATTACGATCATCCTGATCCTCTGAACATTCTAATTATCTATGTCCTATTTCAGTCAATTACTATCATCCTGATCCTCTGTCTATTCTAATTATCTATGTCCTATTTCAGTCAATTACTATCATCCTGATCCTCTGTCTATTCAAATTATCTATGTCCTGTTTCAGTCAATTACTATCATCCTGATCCTCTGTCTATTCTAATTATCTATGTCCTGTTTCAGTCAATTACTATCATCCTGATCCTCTGAACATTCTAATTATCTATGTCCTGTTTCAGTCAATTACTATCATCCTGACTGTCTGTCCATTCTAAATAGCTATGTCCTGTTTCAGTCAATTACTGTCATCCTGATCCTCTTTCCATTCTAATTATCTATGTCCTGATTCAGTCAATTACTATCATCCTGATCCTCTGTCCATTCTAATTATCTATGTCCTGTTTCAGTCAATTACTATCATCCTGATCCTCTGAACATTCTAATTATCTATGTCCTGTTTCAGTCAATTACTATCATCCGGATCCTCTGTCTATTATAATTATCTATGTCCTGTTTCAGTCAATTACTATCATCCTGATCCTCTGAACATTCTTATTATCTATGTCCTGTTTCAGTCAATTACTATCATCCTGATCCTCTGTCTATTCTAATTATCTATGTCCTGTTTCAGTCAATTACTATCATCCTGATCCTCTGTCCATTCTAATTATCTATGTCCTGTTTCAGTCAATTACTATCATCCTGATCCTCTGAACATTCTAATCATCCATGTCCTATTTCAGTCAATTACTATCATCTTGATCCTCTGAACATTCTAATTATCTATGACCTATTTCAGTCAATTACTATCATCCTGATGCTCTGTCCATTCTAATTATCTATGTCCAGTTTTAGTCAATTACTATCATCCTGATCCTCTGAACATTCTATTTATCTGTGTCCTATTTCTGTCAATTACTGACATCTTGATCCTCTGAACATTCTAATTATCTATGTCCTGTTTCAGTCAATTACTATCATACTGATCCTCTGAACATTCTATTTATCTATGTCCTATTTCTGTCAATTACTGACATCTTGATCCTCTGAACATTCTAATTATCTATGTCCCGTTTCAGTCAATTACTATCATCCTGATCCTCTTAACATTCTAATTATCTATGTCCAGTTTCAGTCAATTGCTATCATCCTGATCCTCTGTCCATTCTAATTATCTATGTCCAGTTTCAGTCAATTACTATCATCCTGATCCTCTGAACATTCTAATTATCTATGTCCTATTTCTGTCAAATTACTGACATCTTGATCCTCTGAACTTTCTAATTATCTGTGTCCTGTTTCAGTCAATTACTATCATCCTTATCCTCCAAACATTCTAATTATCTATGTCCTATTTCAGTCAATTACTATCATCCTGATCCTCTGTCTATTCTAATTATCTATGTCCTGTTTCAGTCAATTACTATCATCCTGATCCTCTGAACATTCTAATTATCTATGTCCTGTTTCAGTCAATTACTATCATCCGGATCCTCTGTCTATTATAATTATCTATGTCCTGTTTCAGTCAATTACTATCATCCTGATCCGCTGAACATTCTAATTATCTATGTCCTGTTTCAGTCAATTACTATCATCCTGATCCTCTGTCTATTCTAATTATCTATGTCCTGTTTCAGTCAATTACTATCATCCTGATCCTCTGAACATTCTAATTATCTATGTCCTATTTCAGTCAATTAGTATCATCTTGATCCTCTGAACATTCTAATTATCTATGTCCTATTTCAGTCAATTACTATCATCCTGATCCTCTGAACATTCTAATTATCTATGTGCTATTTCAGTCAATTACTATCATCCTGATCCTCTGAACATTCTAATTACCTATGTCCTGTTTCAGTCAATTACTATCATCATGATCCTCTGTCCATTCTAATTATCGATGTCCTGTTTCAGTCATTTACTATCATCCTGATCCTCTGTCCATTCTAATTATTTATGTCCTGTTTCAGTCAATTACTATCATCCTGATACTCTGAACATTCTAATTATCTATGTCCTTTTTCAGTCAATTACTATCATCTTGATCGTCTGAACATTGTAATTATCTATGTCCTATTTCAGTCAATTACGATTATCCTGATCCTCTGAACATTCTAATTATCTATGTCCTATTTCTGTCAATTACTATCATCCTGATCCTCTGTCTATTCTAATTATCTATGTCCTATTTCAGTCAATTACTATCATCCTGATCCTCTGTCTATTCAAATTATCTATGTCCTGTTTCAGTCAATTACTATCATCCTGATCCTCTGTCTATTCTAATTATCTATGTCCTGTTTCAGTCAATTACTATCATCCTGATCCTCTGAAGATTCTATTTATCTATGTCCTGTTTCAGTCAATTACTATCATCCTGATCCTCTGAACATTCTAATTATCTATGTCCTATTTCTGTCAAATTACTGACATCTTGATCCTCTGAAGATTCTAATTATCTGTGTCCTGTTTCAGTCAATTACTATCATCCTGATCCTCTGTCTATTCTAATTATCTATGTCCTGTTTCAGTCAATTACTATCATCCTGATCCTCTGAACATTCTAATTATCTATGTCCTGTTTCAGTCAATTGCTATCATCCTGATCCTCTGTCTATTCTAATTATCTATGTCCTGTTTCAGTCAATTACTATCATCCTGATCCTGATCCTCTGTCCATTCTAATTATCTATGTCCTGTTTCAGTCAATTACTATCATCATGATCCTCTGTCCATTCTAATTATCGATGTCCTGTTTCAGTCATTTACTATCATCCTGATCCTCTGTCCATTTTAATTATTTATGTCCTGTTTCAGTCAATTACTATCATCCTGATACTCTGAACATTCTAATTATCTATGTCCTTTTTCAGTCAATTACTATCATCTTGATCGTCTGAACATTGTAATTATCTATGTCCTATTTCAGTCAATTACGATCATCCTGATCCTCTGAACATTCTAATTATCTATGTCCTATTTCAGTCAATTACTATCATCCTGATCCTCTGTCTATTCTAATTATCTATGTCCTATTTCAGTCAATTACTATCATCCTGATCCTCTGTCTATTCAAATTATCTATGTCCTGTTTCAGTCAATTACTATCATCCTGATCCTCTGAAGATTCTAATTATCTATGTCCTGTTTCAGTCAATTACTATCATCCTGATCCTCTGAACATTCTAATTATCTATGTCCTATTTCTGTCAAATTACTGACATCTTGATCCTCTGAACTTTCTAATTATCTGTGTCCTGTTTCAGTCAATTACTATCATCCTTATCCTCCAAACATTCTAATTATCTATGTCCTATTTCAGTCAATTACTATCATCCTGATCCTCTGTCTATTCTAATTATCTATTTCCTGTTTCAGTAAATTACTATCATCCTGATCATCTGTCCATTCTAATTATCTATGCCCTGTTTCAGTCAATTACTATCATCCTGATCCTCTGTCCATTCTATTTATCTATGTCCTGTTTCAGTCAATTACTATCATCCTGATCCCCTGAACATTCTAATTATCTATGTCCTATTTCAGTCAGTTACTATCATCTTGATCCTCTGAAAATTCTAATTATCTATGTCCTATTTCAGTCAATTGCTATCATCCTGATCCTCTGAAGATTCTAATTATCTATGTCCTATTTCAGTCAATTACTATCATCCTGATCCTCTGAACATTCTAATTACCTATGTCCTGTTTCAGTCAATTACTATCATCATGATCCTCTGTCCATTCTAATTATCGATGTCCTGTTTCAGTCATTTACTATCATCCTGATCCTCTGTCCATTCTAATTATTTATGTCCTGTTTCAGTCAATTACTATCATCCTGATACTCTGAACATTCTAATTATCTATGTCCTTTTTCAGTCAATTACTATCATCTTGATCGTCTGAACATTGTAATTATCTATGTCCTATTTCAGTCAATTACGATCATCCTGATCCTCTGAACATTCTAATTATCTATGTCCTATTTCAGTCAATTACTATCATCCTGATCCTCTGTCTATTCTAATTATCTATGTCCTATTTCAGTCAATTACTATCATCCTGATCCTCTGTCTATTCAAATTATCTATGTCCTGTTTCAGTCAATTACTATCATCCTGATCCTCTGTCTATTCTAATTATCTATGTCCTGTTTCAGTCAATTACTATCATCCTGATCCTCTGAACATTCTAATTATCTATGTCCTGTTTCAGTCAATTACTATCATCCTGACTGTCTGTCCATTCTAAATAGCTATGTCCTGTTTCAGTCAATTACTGTCATCCTGATCCTCTTTCCATTCTAATTATCTATGTTCTGATTCAGTCAATTACTATCATCCTGATCCTCTGTCCATTCTAATTATCTATGTCCTGTTTCAGTCAATTACTATCATCCTGATCCTCTGAACATTCTAATTATCTATGTCCTGTTTCAGTCAATTACTATCATCCGGATCCTCTGTCTATTATAATTATCTATGTCCTGTTTCAGTCAATTACTATCATCCTGATCCTCTGTCCATTCTAATTATCTATGTCCTGTTTCAGTCAATTACTATCATCCTGATCCTCTGAACATTCGAATCATCCATGTCCTATTTCAGTCAATTACTATCATCTTGATCCTCTGAACATTCTAATCATCTATGACCTATTTCAGTCAATTACTATCATCCTGATCCTCTGTCCATTCTAATTATCTATGTCCAGTTTCAGTCAATTACTATCATCCTGATCCTCTGAACATTCTATTTATCTGTGTCCTATTTCTGTCAATTACTGACATCTTGATCCTCTGAACATTCTAATTATCTATGTCCTGTTTCAGTCAATTACTATCATACTGATCCTCTGAACATTCTATTTATCTATGTCCTATTTCTGTCAATTACTGACATCTTGATCCTCTGAACATTCTAATTATCTATGTCCCGTTTCAGTCAATTACTATCATCCTGATCCTCTTAACATTCTAATTATCTATGTCCAGTTTCAGTCAATTACTATCATCCTGATCCTCTGAAGATTCTAATTATCTATGTCCTGTTTCAGTCAATTACTATCATCCTGATCCTCTGAACATTCTAATTATCTATGTCCTATTTCTGTCAAATTACTGACATCTTGATCCTCTGAACTTTCTAATTATCTGTGTCCTGTTTCAGTCAATTACTATCATCCTTATCCTCCAAACATTCTAATTATCTATGTCCTATTTCAGTCAATTACTATCATCCTGATCCTCTGAACATTCTAATTATCTATGTCCTGTTTCAGTCAATTACTATCATCCGGATCCTCTGTCTATTATAATTATCTATGTCCTGTTTCAGTCAATTACTATCATCCTGATCCGCTGAACATTCTAATTATCTATGTCCTGTTTCAGTCAATTACTATCATCCTGATCCTCTGTCTATTCTAATTATCTATGTCCTGTTTCAGTCAATTACTATCATCCTGATCCTCTGTCCATTCTAATTATCTATGTCCTGTTTCAGTCAATTCCTATCATCCTGATCCTCTGAACATTCTAATCATCCATGTCCTATTTCAGTCAATTACTATCATCTTGATCCTCTGAACATTCTAATTATCTATGACCTATTTCAGTCAATTACTATCATCCTGATCATCTGAACATTCTAATTATCTATGTCCAGTTTCAGTCAATTACTATCATCCTGATCCTCTGAACATTCTATTTATCTATGTCCTATTTCTGTCAATTACTGACATCTTGATCCTCTGAACATTCTAACTATCTATGTCCTGTTTCAGTCAATTACTATCATCCTGATCCTCTGTCTATTCTAATTATCTATGTCCTGTTTCAGTCAATTACTATCATCCTGATCCTCTGAACATTCTAATTATCTATGTCCTGTTTCAGTCAATTACTATCATCCTGATCCTCTGAACATTCTAATCATCCATGTCCTATTTCAGTCAATTACTATCATCTTGATCCTCTGAACATTCTAATTATCTATGACCTATTTCAGTCAATTACTATCATCCTGATCCTCTGTCCATTCTAATTATCTATGTCCAGTTTCAGTCAATTACTATCATCCTGATCCTCTGAACATTCTATTTATCTGTGTCCTATTTCTGTCAATTACTGACATCTTGATCCTCTGAACATTCTAATTATCTATGTCCTGTTTCAGTCAATTACTATCATACTGATCCTCTGAACATTCTATTTAACTATGTCCTATTTCTGTCAATTACTGACATCTTCATCCTCTGAACATTCTAATTATCTATGTCCCGTTTCAGTCAATTACTATCATCCTGATCCTCTTAACATTCTAATTATCTATGTCCAGTTTCAGTCAATTACTATCATCCTGATCCTCTGAAGATTCTAATTATCTATGTCCTGTTTCAGTCAATTACTATCATCCTGATCCTCTGAACATTCTAATTATCTATGTCCTATTTCTGTCAAATTACTGACATCTTGATCCTCTGAACTTTCTAATTATCTGTGTCCTGTTTCAGTCAATTACTATCATCCTTATCCTCCAAACATTCTAATTATCTATGTCCTATTTCAGTCAATTACTATCATCCTGATCCTCTGTCTATTCTAATTATCTATGTCCTGTTTCAGTCAATTACTATCATCCTGATCCTCTTAACATTCTAATTATCTATGTCCTGTTTCAGTCAATTACTATCATCCGGATCCTCTGTCTATTATAATTATCTATGTCCTGTTTCAGTCAATTACTATCATCCTGATCCGCTGAACATTCTAATTATCTATGTCCTGTTTCAGTCAATTACTATCATACTGATCCTCTGTCTATTCTAATTATCTATGTCCTGTTTCAGTCAATTACTATCATCCTGATCCTCTGTCCATTCTAATTATCTATGTCCTGTTTCAGTCAATTCCTATCATCCTGATCCTCTGAACATTCTAATCATCCATGTCCTATTTCAGTCAATTACTATCATCATGATCCTCTGAACATTCTAATTATCTATGACCTATTTCAGTCAATTACTATCATCCTGATCCTCTGAACATTCTAATTATCTATGTCCAGTTTCAGTCAATTACTATCATCCTGATCCTCTGAACATTCTATTTATCTATGTCCTATTTCTGTCAATTACTGACATCTTGATCCTCTGAACATTCTAACTATCTCTGTCCTGTTTCAGTCAATTACTATCATACTGATCCTCTGAACATTCTAATTATCTATGTCCTATTTCTGTCAATTACTGACATCTTGATCCTCTGAACATTCTAATTATCTATGCCCCGTTTCAGTCAATTACTATCATCCTGATCCTCTGAACATAATAATTATCTATGTCCAGTTTCAGTCAATTACTATCATCCTGATCCTCTGAAGATTCTAATTATCTATGTCCTGTTTCAGTCAATTACTATCATCCTGATCCTCTGAACATTCTAATTATCTATGCCCTATTTCTGTCGAATTACTGATATCTTGATCCTCTGAACTTTCTAATAATCTGTGTCCTGTTTCAGTCAATTACTATCATCCTTATCCTCCAAACATTCTAATTATCTATGTCCTAAATCAGTCAATTACTATCATCCTGATCCTCTGTCTATTCTAATTATCTATTTCCTGATTCAGTAAATTACTATCATCCTGATCATCTGTCCATTCTAAGTATCTATGCCCTGTTTCAGTCAATTACTATCATCCTGATCCTCTATCCATTCTATTTATCTATGTCCTGTTTCAGTCAATTACTATCATCCTGATCCTCTGAACATTCTAATTATCTATGTCCTATTTCAGTCAATTAGTATCATCTTGATCCTCTGAACATTCTAATTATCTATGTCCTATTTCAGTCAATTACTATCATCCTGATCCTCTGAACATTCTAATTATCTATGTGCTATTTCAGTCAATTACTATCATCCTGATCCTCTGAACATTCTAATTACCTATGTCCTGTTTCAGTCAATTACTATCATCATGATCCTCTGTCCATTCTAATTATCGATGTCCTGTTTCAGTCATTTACTATCATCCTGATCCTCTGTCCATTCTAATTATTTATGTCCTGTTTCAGTCAATTACTATCATCCTGATACTCTGAACATTCTAATTATCTATGTCCTTTTTCAGTCAATTACTATCATCTTGATCGTCTGAACATTGTAATTATCTATGTCCTATTTCAGTCAATTACGATCATCCTGATCCTCTGAACATTCTAATTATCTATGTCCTATTTCTGTCAATTACTATCATCCTGATCCTCTGTCTATTCTAATTATCTATGTCCTATTTCAGTCAATTACTATCATCCTGATCCTCTGTCTATTCAAATTATCTATGTCCTGTTTCAGTCAATTACTATCATCCTGATCCTCTGTCTATTCTAATTATCTATGTCCTGTTTCAGTCAATTACTATCATCCTGATCCTCTGAAGATTCTATTTATCTATGTCCTGTTTCAGTCAATTGCTATCATCCTGATCCTCTGAACATTCTAATTATCTATGTCCTATTTCTGTCAAATTACTGACATCTTGATCCTCTGAAGATTCTAATTATCTGTGTCCTGTTTCAGTCAATTACTATCATCCTGATCCTCTGTCTATTCTAATTATCTATGTCCTGTTTCAGTCAATTACTATCATCCTGATCCTCTGAACATTCTAATTATCTATGTCCTGTTTCAGTCAATTGCTATCATCCTGATCCTCTGTCTATTCTAATTATCTATGTCCTGTTTCAGTCAATTACTATCATCCTGATCCTCTGTCCATTCTAATTATCTATGTCCTATTTCAGTCAATTACTGCCATCTTGATCCTCTGAACATTCTAATTATCTATGACCTATTTCAGTCAATTACTATCATCCTGATCCTCTGAACATTCTAATTATCTATGTCCAATTTCAGTCAATTACTATCATCCTGATCCTCTGAACATTCTATTTATCTATGTCCTATTTCAGTCAATTACTGACATCTTGATCCTCTGAACATTCTAATTATCTATGTCCCGTTTCAGTCAATTACTATCATCCTGATCCTCTGAACATTCTAATTATCTATGTCCAGTTTCAGTCAATTACTATCATCCTGATCCTCTGAAGATTCTAATTATCTATGTCCTGTTTCAGTCAATTACTATCATCCTGATCCTCTGAACATTCTAATTATCTATGTCCTATTTCTGTCAAATTACTGACATCTTGATCCTCTGAACTTTCTAATTATCTGCGTCCTGTTTCAGTCAATTACTATCATCCTTATCCACCAAACATTCTAATTATCTATGTCCTATTTCAGTCAATTACTATCATCCTGATCCTCTGTCTATTCTAATTATCTATTTCCTGTTTCAGTAAATTACTATCATCCTGATCATCTGTCCATTCTAATTATCTATAACCTGTTTCAGTCAATTACTATCATCCTGCTCCTCTGTCCATTGTATTTATCTATGTCCTGTTTCAGTCAATTACTATCATCCTGATCCTCTGAACATTCTAATTATCTATGTCCTATTTCAGTCAATTACTATCATCTTGATCCTCTGAACATTCTAATTATCTATGTCCTATTTCAGTCAATTACTATCATCCTGATCCTCTGAAGATTCTAATTATCTATGTCCTATTTCAGTCAATTACTATCATCCTGATCCTATGAACATTCTAATTACCTATGTCCTGTTTCAGTCAATTACTATCATCATGATCCTCTGTCCATTCTAATTATCGATGTCCTGTTTCAGTCATTTACTATCATCCTGATCCTCTGTCCATTCTAATTATTTATGTCCTGTTTCAGTCAATTACTATCATCCTGATACTATGAACATTCTAATTATCTATGTCCTTTTTCAGTCAATTACTATCATCTTGATCGTCTGAACATTGTAATTATCTATGTCCTATTTCAGTCAATTACGATCATCCTGATCCTCTGAACATTCTAATTATCTATGTCCTATATCAGTCAATTACTATCATCCTGATCCTCTGTCTATTCTAATTATCTATGTCCTATTTCAGTCAATTACTATCATCCTGATCCTCTGTCTATTCAAATTATCTATGTCCTGTTTCAGTCAATTACTATCATCCTGATCCTCTGTCTATTCTAATTATCTATGTCCTCTTTCAGTCAATTACTATCATCCTGATCGTCTGAACATTCTAATTATCTATGTCCTGTTTCAGTCAATTACTATCATCCTGACTGTCTGTCCATTCTAAATAGCTATGTCCTGTTTCAGTCAATTACTATCATCCTGATCCTCTTTCCATTCTAATTATCTATGTCCTGATTCAGTCAATTACTATCATCCTGATCCTCTGTCTATTCTAATTATCTATGTCCTGTTTCAGTCAATTACTATCATCCTGATCCTCTGAACATTCTAATTATCTATGTCCTGTTTCAGTCAATTACTATCATCCGGATCCTCTGAACATTCTAATTATCTATGTCCTGTTTCAGTCAATTACTATCATCCTGATCCTCTGAACATTCTAATTATCTATGTCCTGTTTCAGTCAATTACTATCATCCTGATCCTCTGTCTATTCTAATTATCTATGCCCTTTTTCAGTCAATTACTATCATCCTGATCCTCTGTCCATTCTAATTATCTATGTCCTGTTTCAGTCAATTACTATCATCCTGATCCTCTGAACATTCTAATCATCCATGTCCTATTTCAGTCAATTACTGCCATCTTGATCCTCTGAACATTCTAATTATCTATGACCTATTTCAGTCAATTACTATCATCCTGATCCTCTGAACATTCTAATTATCTATGTCCAATTTCAGTCAATTACTATCATCCTGATCCTCTGAACATTCTATTTATCTATGTCCTATTTCAGTCAATTACTGACATCTTGATCCTCTGAACATTCTAATTATCTATGTCCCGTTTCAGTCAATTACTATCATCCTGATCCTCTGAACATTCTAATTATCTATGTCCAGTTTCAGTCAATTACTATCATCCTGATCCTCTGAAGATTCTAATTATCTATGTCCTGTTTCAGTCAATTACTATCATCCTGATCCTCTGAACATTCTAATTATCTATGTCCTATTTCTGTCAAATTACTGACATCTTGATCCTCTGAACTTTCTAATTATCTGCGTCCTGTTTCAGTCAATTACTATCATCCTTATCCACCAAACATTCTAATTATCTATGTCCTATTTCAGTCAATTACTATCATCCTGATCCTCTGTCTATTCTAATTATCTATTTCCTGTTTCAGTAAATTACTATCATCCTGATCATCTGTCCATTCTAATTATCTATAACCTGTTTCAGTCAATTACTATCATCCTGCTCCTCTGTCCATTGTATTTATCTATGTCCTGTTTCAGTCAATTACTATCATCCTGATCCTCTGAACATTCTAATTATCTATGTCCTATTTCAGTCAATTACTATCATCTTGATCCTCTGAACATTCTAATTATCTATGTCCTATTTCAGTCAATTACTATCATCCTGATCCTCTGAAGATTCTAATTATCTATGTCCTATTTCAGTCAATTACTATCATCCTGATCCTATGAACATTCTAATTACCTATGTCCTGTTTCAGTCAATTACTATCATCATGATCCTCTGTCCATTCTAATTATCGATGTCCTGTTTCAGTCATTTACTATCATCCTGATCCTCTGTCCATTCTAATTATTTATGTCCTGTTTCAGTCAATTACTATCATCCTGATACTATGAACATTCTAATTATCTATGTCCTTTTTCAGTCAATTACTATCATCTTGATCGTCTGAACATTGTAATTATCTATGTCCTATTTCAGTCAATTACTATCATCCTGATCCTCTGAACATTCTAATTATCTATGTCCTATATCAGTCAATTACTATCATCCTGATCCTCTGTCTATTCTAATTATCTATGTCCTATTTCAGTCAATTACTATCATCCTGATCCTCTGTCTATTCAAATTATCTATGTCCTGTTTCAGTCAATTACTATCATCCTGATCGTCTGAACATTCTAATTATCTATGTCCTGTTTCAGTCAATTACTATCATCCTGACTGTCTGTCCATTCTAAATAGCTATGTCCTGTTTCAGTCAATTACTATCATCCTGATCCTCTTTCCATTCTAATTATCTATGTCCTGATTCAGTCAATTACTATCATCCTGATCCTCTGTCTATTCTAATTATCTATGTCCTGTTTCAGTCAATTACTATCATCCTGATCCTCTGAACATTCTAATTATCTATGTCCTGTTTCAGTCAATTACTATCATCCGGATCCTCTGAACATTCTAATTATCTATGTCCTGTTTCAGTCAATTACTATCATCCTGATCCTCTGAACATTCTAATTATCTATGTCCTGTTTCAGTCAATTACTATCATCCTGATCCTCTGTCTATTCTAATTATCTATGCCCTTTTTCAGTCAATTACTATCATCCTGATCCTCTGTCCATTCTAATTATCTATGTCCTGTTTCAGTCAATTACTATCATCCTGATCCTCTGAACATTCTAATTATCTCCGTCCTGTTTCAGTCAATTACTATCATCCGGTTCCTCTGTCTATTATAATTATCTATGTCCTGTTTCAGTCAATTACTATCATCCTGATCCTCTGAACATTCTTATTATCTATGTCCTGTTTCAGTCAATTACTATCATCCTGATCCTCTGTCTATTCTAATTATCTATGTCCTGTTTCAGTCAATTACTATCATCCTGATCCTCTGTCCATTCTAATTATCTATGTCATGTTTCAGTCAATTACTATCATCCTGATCCTCTGAACATTCTAATCATCCATGTCCTATTTCAGTCAATTACTATCATCTTGATCCTCTGAACATTCTAATTATCTATGACCTATTTCAGTCAATTACTATCATCCTGATCCTCTGTCCATTCTAATTATCTATGTCCAGTTTCAGTCAATTACTATCATCCTGATCCTCTGAACATTCCATTTATCTGTGTCCTATTTCTGTCAATTACTGACATCTTGATCCTCTGAACATTCTAATTATCTATGTCCTGTTTCAGTCAATTACTATCATACTGATCCTCTGAACATTCTATTTATCTATGTCCTATTTCTGTCAATTACTGACATCTTGATCCTCTGAACATTCTAATTATCTATGTCCCGTTTCAGTCAATTACTATCATCCTGATCCTCTGAACATTCTAATTATCTATGTCCAGTTTCAGTCAATTACTATCATCCTGATCCTCTGAAGATTCGAATTATCTATGTCCTGTTTCAGTCAATTACTATCATCCTGATCCTCTGAACATTCTAATTATCTATGTCCTATTTCTGTCAAATTACTGACATCTTGATCCTCTGAACTTTCTAATTATCTGTGTCCTGTTTCAGTCAATTACTATCATCCTTATCCTCCAAACATTCTAATTATCTATGTCCTATTTCAGTCAATTACTATCATCCTGATCCTCTGTCTATTCTAATTATCTATGTCCTGTTTCAGTCAATTACTATCATCCTGATCCTCTGAACATTCTAATTATCTATGTCCTGTTTCAGTCAATTACTATCATCCGGATCCTCTGTCTATTATAATTATCTATGTCCTGTTTCAGTCAATTACTATCATCCTGATCCGCTGAACATTCTAATTATCTATGTCCTGTTTCAGTCAATTACTATCATCCTGATCCTCTGTCTATTCTAATTATCTATGTCCTGTTTCAGTCAATTACTATCATCCTGATCCTCTGTCCATTCTAATTATCTATGTCCTGTTTCAGTCAATTCCTGTCATCCTGATCCTCTGAACATTCTAATCATCCATGTCCTATTTCAGTCAATTACTATCATCTTGATCCTCTGAACATTCTAATTATCTATGACCTATTTCAGTCAATTACTATCATCCTGATCCTCTGAACATTCTAATTATCTATGTCCTATATCAGTCAATTACTATCATCCTGATCCTCTGTCTATTCTAATTATCTATGTCCTATTTCAGTCAATTACTATCATCCTGATCCTCTGTCTATTCAAATTATCTATGTCCTGTTTCAGTCAATTACTATCATCCTGATCCTCTGTCTATTCTAATTATCTATGTCCTGTTTCAGTCAATTACTATCATCCTGATCGTCTGAACATTCTAATTATCTATGTCCTGTTTCAGTCAATTACTATCATCCTGACTGTCTGTCCATTCTAAATAGCTATGTCCTGTTTCAGTCAATTACTATCATCCTGATCCTCTTTCCATTCTAATTATCTATGTCCTGATTCAGTCAATTACTATCATCCTGATCCTCTGTCTATTCTAATTATCTATGTCCTGTTTCAGTCAATTACTATCATCCTGATCCTCTGAACATTCTAATTATCTATGTCCTGTTTCAGTCAATTACTATCATCCGGATCCTCTGAACATTCTAATTATCTATGTCCTATATCAGTCAATTACTATCATCCTGATCCTCTGTCTATTCTAATTATCTATGTCCTATTTCAGTCAATTACTATCATCCTGATCCTCTGTCTATTCAAATTATCTATGTCCTGTTTCAGTCAATTACTATCATCCTGATCCTCTGTCTATTCTAATTATCTATGTCCTGTTTCAGTCAATTACTATCATCCTGATCGTCTGAACATTCTAATTATCTATGTCCTGTTTCAGTCAATTACTATCATCCTGACTGTCTGTCCATTCTAAATAGCTATGTCCTGTTTCAGTCAATTACTATCATCCTGATCCTCTTTCCATTCTAATTATCTATGTCCTGATTCAGTCAATTACTATCATCCTGATCCTCTGTCTATTCTAATTATCTATGTCCTGTTTCAGTCAATTACTATCATCCTGATCCTCTGAACATTCTAATTATCTATGTCCTGTTTCAGTCAATTACTATCATCCGGATCCTCTGAACATTCTAATTATCTATGTCCTGTTTCAGTCAATTACTATCATCCTGATCCTCTGAACATTCTAATTATCTATGTCCTGTTTCAGTCAATTACTATCATCCTGATCCTCTGTCTATTCTAATTATCTATGCCCTTTTTCAGTCAATTACTATCATCCTGATCCTCTGTCCATTCTAATTATCTATGTCCTGTTTCAGTCAATTACTATCATCCTGATCCTCTGAACATTCTAATTATCTATGTCCTATTTCAGTCAATTACTATCATCATGATCCTCTGAACATTCTAATTATCTATGTGCTATTTCAGTCAATTACTATCATCCTGATCCTCTGAACATTCTAATTATCTATGTCCTGTTTCAGTCAATTACTATCATCCTGATCCTCTGTCCATTCTAATTATCTATGTCCTGTTTCAGTCAATTACTATCATCCTGATCCTCTGAACATTCTAATTATCTCTGTCCTGTTTCAGTCAATTACTATCATCCGGATCCTCTGTCTATTATAATTATCTATGTCCTGTTTCAGTCAATTACTATCATCCTGATCCTCTGAACATTCTTATTATCTATGTCCTGTTTCAGTCAATTACTATCATCCTGATCCTCTGTCTATTCTAATTATCTATGTCCTGTTTCAGTCAATTACTATCATCCTGATCCTCTGTCCATTCTAATTATCTATGTCATGTTTCAGTCAATTACTATCATCCTGATCCTCTGAACATTCTAATCATCCATGTCCTATTTCAGTCAATTACTATCATCTTGATCCTCTGAACATTCTAATTATCTATGACCTATTTCAGTCAATTACTATCATCCTGATCCTCTGTCCATTCTAATTATCTATGTCCAGTTTCAGTCAATTACTATCATCCTGATCCTCTGAACATTCCATTTATCTGTGTCCTATTTCTGTCAATTACTGACATCTTGATCCTCTGAACATTCTAATTATCTATGTCCTGTTTCAGTCAATTACTATCATACTGATCCTCTGAACATTCTATTTATCTATGTCCTATTTCTGTCAATTACTGACATCTTGATCCTCTGAACATTCTAATTATCTATGTCCCGTTTCAGTCAATTACTATCATCCTGATCCTCCGAACATTCTAATTATCTATGTCCAGTTTCAGTCAATTACTATCATCCTGATCCTCTGAAGATTCGAATTATCTATGTCCTGTTTCAGTCAATTACTATCATCCTGATCCTCTGAACATTCTAATTATCTATGTCCTATTTCTGTCAAATTACTGACATCTTGATCCTCTGAACTTTCTAATTATCTGTGTCCTGTTTCAGTCAATTACTATCATCCTTATCCTCCAAACATTCTAATTATCTATGTCCTATTTCAGTCAATTACTATCATCCTGATCCTCTGTCTATTCTAATTATCTATGTCCTGTTTCAGTCAATTACTATCATCCTGATCCTCTGAACATTCTAATTATCTATGTCCTGTTTCAGTCAATTACTATCATCCGGATCCTCTGTCTATTATAATTATCTATGTCCTGTTTCAGTCAATTACTATCATCCTGATCCGCTGAACATTCTAATTATCTATGTCCTGTTTCAGTCAATTACTATCATCCTGATCCTCTGTCTATTCTAATTATCTATGTCCTGTTTCAGTCAATTACTATCATCCTGATCCTCTGTCCATTCTAATTATCTATGTCCTGTTTCAGTCAATTCCTGTCATCCTGATCCTCTGAACATTCTAATCATCCATGTCCTATTTCAGTCAATTACTATCATCTTGATCCTCTGAACATTCTAATTATCTATGACCTATTTCAGTCAATTACTATCATCCTGATCCTCTGAACATTCTAATTATCTATGTCCTATATCAGTCAATTACTATCATCCTGATCCTCTGTCTATTCTAATTATCTATGTCCTATTTCAGTCAATTACTATCATCCTGATCCTCTGTCTATTCAAATTATCTATGTCCTGTTTCAGTCAATTACTATCATCCTGATCCTCTGTCTATTCTAATTATCTATGTCCTGTTTCAGTCAATTACTATCATCCTGATCGTCTGAACATTCTAATTATCTATGTCCTGTTTCAGTCAATTACTATCATCCTGACTGTCTGTCCATTCTAAATAGCTATGTCCTGTTTCAGTCAATTACTATCATCCTGATCCTCTTTCCATTCTAATTATCTATGTCCTGATTCAGTCAATTACTATCATCCTGATCCTCTGTCTATTCTAATTATCTATGTCCTGTTTCAGTCAATTACTATCATCCTGATCCTCTGAACATTCTAATTATCTATGTCCTGTTTCAGTCAATTACTATCATCCGGATCCTCTGAACATTCTAATTATCTATGTCCTGTTTCAGTCAATTACTATCATCCTGATCCTCTGAACATTCTAATTATCTATGTCCTGTTTCAGTCAATTACTATCATCCTGATCCTCTGTCTATTCTAATTATCTATGCCCTTTTTCAGTCAATTACTATCATCCTGATCCTCTGTCCATTCTAATTATCTATGTCCTGTTTCAGTCAATTACTATCATCCTGATCCTCTGAACATTCTAATTATCTATGTGCTATTTCAGTCAATTACTATCATCCTGATCCTCTGAACATTCTAATTATCTATGTCCTGTTTCAGTCAATTACTATCATCCTGATCCTCTGTCCATTCTAATTATCTATGTCCTGTTTCAGTCAATTACTATCATCCTGATCCTCTGAACATTCTAATTATCTATGTCCTGTTTCAGTCAATTACTATCATCCGGATCCTCTGTCTATTATAATTATCTATGTCCTGTTTCAGTCAATTACTATCATCCTGATCCTCTGAACATTCTTATTATCAATGTCCTGTTTCAGTCAATTGCTATCATCCTGATCCTCTGTCTATTCTAATTATCTATGTCCTGTTTCAGTCAATTACTATCATCCTGATCCTCTGTCCATTCTAATTATCTATGTCATGTTTCAGTCAATTACTATCATCCTGATCCTCTGAACATTCTAATCATCCATGTCCTATTTCAGTCAATTACTATCATCTTGATCCTCTGAACATTCTAATTATCTATGACCTTTTTCAGTCAATTACTATCATCCTGATCCTCTGTCCATTCTAATTATCTATGTCCAGTTTCAGTCAATTACTATCATCCTGATCCTCTGAACATTCCATTTATCTGTGTCCTATTTCTGTCAATTACTGACATCTTGATCCTCTGAACATTCTAATTATCTATGTCCTGTTTCAGTCAATTACTATCATACTGATCCTCTGAACATTCTATTTATCTATGTCCTATTTCTGTCAATTACTGACATCTTGATCCTCTGAACATTCTAATTATCTATGTCCCGTTTCAGTCAATTACTATCATCCTGATCCTCTGAACATTCTAATTATCTATGTCCAGTTTCAGTCAATTACTATCATCCTGATCCTCTGAAGATTCGAATTATCTATGCCCTGTTTCAGTCAATTACTATCATCCTGATCCTCTGAACATTCTAATTATCTATGTCCTATTTCTGTCAAATTACTGACATCTTGATCCTCTGAACTTTCTAATTATCTGTGTCCTGTTTCAGTCAATTACTATCATCCTTATCCTCCAAACATTCTAATTATCTATGTCCTATTTCAGTCAATTACTATCATCCTGATCCTCTGTCTATTCTAATTATCTATGTCCTGTTTCAGTCAATTAATATCATCCTGATCCTCTGAACATTCTAATTATCTATGTCCTGTTTCAGTCAATTACTATCATCCGGATCCTCTGTCTATTATAATTATCTATGTCCTGTTTCAGTCAATTACTATCATCCTGATCCGCTGAACATTCTAATTATCTATGTCCTGTTTCAGTCAATTACTATCATCCTGATCCTCTGTCTATTCTAATTATCTATGTCCTGTTTCAGTCAATTACTATCATCCTGATCCTCTGTCCATTCTAATTATCTATGTCCTGTTTCAGTCAATTCCTATCATCCTGATCCTCTGAACATTCTAATCATCCATGTCCTATTTCAGTCAATTACTATCATCTTGATCCTCTGAACATTCTAATTATCTATGACCTATTTCAGTCAATTACTATCATCCTGATCCTCTGAACATTCTAATTATCTATGTCCAGTTTCAGTCAATTACTATCATCCTGATCCTCTGAACATTCTATTTATCTATGTCCTATTTCTGTCAATTACTGACATCTTGATCCTCTGAACATTCTAACTATCTATGTCCTGTTTCAGTCAATTACTATCATACTGATCCTCTGAACATTCTAATTATCTATGTCCTATTTCTGTCAATTACTGACATCTTGATCCTCTGAACATTCTAATTATCTATGCCCCGTTTCAGTCAATTACTATCATCCTGATCCTCTGAACATAATAATTATCTATGTCCAGTTTCAGTCAATTACTATCATCCTGATCCTCTGAAGATTCTAATTATCTATGTCCTGTTTCAGTCAATTACTATCATCCTGATCCTCTGAACATTCTAATTATCTATGTCCTATTTCTGTCGAATTACTGATATCTTGATCCTCTGAACTTTCTAATTATCTGTGTCCTGTTTCAGTCAATTACTATCATCCTTATCCTCCAAACATTCTAATTATCTATGTCCTATTTCAGTCAATTACTATCATCCTGATCCTCTGTCTATTCTAATTATCTATTTCCTGATTCAGTAAATTACTATCATCCTGATCATCTGTCCATTCTAAGTATCTATGCCCTGTTTCAGTCAATTACTATCATCCTGATCCTCTGTCCATTCTATTTATCTATGTCCTGTTTCAGTCAATTACTATCATCCTGATCCTCTGAACATTCTAATTATCTATGTCCTATTTCAGTCAATTAGTATCATCTTGATCCTCTGAACATACTAATTATCTATGTCCTATTTCAGTCAATTATTATCATCCTGATCCTCTGAACATTCTAATTATCTATGTGCTATTTCAGTCAATTACTATCATCCTGATCCTCTGAACATTCTAATTACCTATGTCCTCTTTCAGTCAATTACTATCATCATGATCCTCTGTCCATTCTAATTATCGATGTCCTGTTTCAGTCATTTACTATCATCCTGATCCTCCGTCCATTCTAATTATTTATGTCCTGATTCAGTCAATTACTATCATCCTGATACTTTGAACATTCTAATTATCTATGTCCTTTTTCAGTCAATTACTATCATCTTGATCGTCTGAACATTGTAATTATCTATGTCCTATTTCAGTCAATTACGATCATCCTGATCCTCTGAACATTCTAATTATCTATGTCCTATTTCTGTCAATTACTATCATCCTGATCCTCTGTCTATTCTAATTATCTATGTCCTATTTCAGTCAATTACTATCATCCTGATCCTCTGTCTATTCAAATTATCTATGTCCTGTTTCAGTCAATTACTATCATCCTGATCCTCTGTCTATTCTAATTATCTATGTCCTGTTTCAGTCAATTACTATCATCCTGATCCTCTGAAGATTCTATTTCTCTATGTCCTGTTTCAGTCAATTACTATCATCCTGATCCTCTGAACATTCTAATTATCTATGTCCTATTTCTGTCAAATTACTGACATCTTGATCCTCTGAACTTTCTAATTATCTGTGTCCTGTATCAGTCAATTACTATCATCCTTATCCTCCAAACATTCTAATTATCTATGTCCTGTTTCAGTCAATTACTATCATCCTGATCCTCTGAACATTCTAATTATCTATGTCCTGTTTCAGTCAATTGCTATCATCCTGATCCTCTGTCTATTCTAATTATCTATGTCCTGTTTCAGTCAATTACTATCATCCTGATCCTCTGTCCATTCGAATTATCTATGTCCTGTTTCAGTCAATTACTATCATCCTGATCCTCTGAACATTCTAATCATCCATGTCCTATTTCAGTCAATTACTGTCATCTTGATCCTCTGAACATTCTAATTATCTATGACTTATTTCAGTCAATTACTATCATCCTGATCCTCTGAACATTCTAATTATCTATGTCCAATTTCAGTCAATTACTATCATCCTGATCCTCTGAACATTCTATTTATCTATGTCCTATTTCTGTCAATTACTGACATCTTGATCCTCTGAACATTCTAATTATCTATGTCCCGTTTCAGTCAATTACTATCATCCTGATCCTCTGAACATTCTAATTATCTATGTCCAGTTTCAGTCAATTACTATCATCCTGATCCTCTGAAGATTCTAATTATCTATGTCCTGTTTCAGTCAATTACTATCATCCTGATCCTCTGAACATTCTAATTATCTATGTCCTATTTCTGTCAAATTACTGACATCTTGATCCTCTGAACTTTCTAATTATCTGCGTCCTGTTTCAGTCAATTACTATCATCCTTATCCACCAAACATTCTAATTATCTATGTCCTATTTCAGTCAATTACTATCATCCTGATCCTCTGTCTATTCTAATTATCTATTTCCTGTTTCAGTAAATTACAATCATCCTGATCATCTGTCCATTCTAATTATCTATAACCTGTTTCAGTCAATTACTATCATCCTGCTCCTCTGTCCATTGTATTTATCTATGTCCTGTTTCAGTCAATTACAATCATCCTGATCCTCTGAACATTCTAATTATCTATGTCCTATTTCAGTCAATTACTATCATCTTGATCCTCTGAACATTCTAATTATCTATGTCCTATTTCAGTCAATTACTATCATCCTGATCCTCTGAAGATTCTAATTATCTATGTCCCATTTCAGTCAATTACTATCATCCTGATCCTATGAACATTCTAATTACCTATGTCCTGTTTCAGTCAATTACTATCATCATGATCCTCTGTCCATTCTAATTATCGATGTCCTGTTTCAGTCATTTACTATCATCCTGATCCTCTGTCCATTCTAATTATTTATGTCCTGTTTCAGTCAATTACTATCATCCTGATACTCTGAACATTCTAATTATCTATGTCCTTTTTCAGTCAATTACTATCATCTTGATCGTCTGAACATTGTAATTATCTATGTCCTATTTCAGTCAATTACGATCATCCTGATCCTCTGAACATTCTAATTATCTATGTCCTATATCAGTCAATTACTATCATCCTGATCCTCTGTCTATTCTAATTATCTATGTCCTATTTCAGTCAATTACTATCATCCTGATCCTCTGTCTATTCAAATTATCTATGTCCTGTTTCAGTCAATTACTATCATCCTGATCCTCTGTCTATTCTAATTATCTATGTCCTGTTTCAGTCAATTACTATCATCCTGATCCTCTGAACATTCTAATTATCTATGTCCTGTTTCAGTCAATTACTATCATCCTGACTGTCTGTCCATTCTAAATAGCTATGTCCTGTTTCAGTCAATTATTGTCATCCTGATCCTCTTTCCATTCTAATTATCTATGTCCTGATTCAGTCAATTCCTATCATCCTGATCCTCTGTCTATTCTAATTATCTATGTCCTGTTTCAGTCAATTACTATCATCCTGATCCTCTGAACATTCTAATTATCTATGTCCTGTTTCAGTCAATTACTATCATCCGGATCCTCTGAACATTCTAATTATCTATGTCCTGTTTCAGTCAATTACTATCATCCTGATCCTCTGAACATTCTAATTATCTATGTCCTGTTTCAGTCAATTACTATCATCCTGATCCTCTGTCTATTCTAATTATCTATGCCCTTTTTCAGTCAATTACTATCATCCTGATCCTCTGTCCATTCTAATTATCTATGTCCTGTTTCAGTCAATTACTATCATCCTGATCCTCTGAACATTCTAATCATCCATGTCCTATTTCAGTCAATTAATATCATCTTGATCCTCTGAACATTCTAATTATCTATGTCCTATTTCAGTCAATTACTATCATCCTGATCCTCTGAAGATTCTAATTATCTATGTCCTATTTCAGTCAATTACTATTATCCTGATCCTCTGAACATTCTAATTATCTATGTCCTGTTTCAGTCAATTACTATCATCATGATCCTCTGTCCATTCTAATTATCTATGTCCTGTTTCAGTCATTTACTATCATCCTGATCCTCTGTCTATTCTAATTATTTATGTCCTGTTTCAGTCAATTACTATCATCCTGATCCTCTGTCTCTTCTAATTATCTATGTCCTTTTTCAGCCAAATACCATCATCTTGATCCTCTGAACATTGTAATTATCTATGTCCTATTTCAGTCAATTACGATCATCCTGATCCTCTGAACATTCTAATTATCTATGTCCTATTTCAGGCAATTACTATCATCCTGATCCTCTGTCGATTCTAATTATCTCTGTTCTATTTCAGTCAATTACGATCATCCTGATCCTCTGAACATTCTAATTATCTATGTCCTATTTCAGTCAATTACTATCATCCTGATCCTCTGTCTATTCAAATTATCTATGTCCTGTTTCAGTCAATTACTATCATCCTGATCCTCTGTCTATTCTAATTATATATGTCCTGTTTCAGTCAATTACTATCATCCTGATCCTCTGAACATTCTAAATATCTATGTCCTGTTTCAGTCAATTACTATCATCCTGATCCTCTTTCCATTCTAATTATCTATGTCCTGTTTCAGTCAATTGCTATCATCCTGATCCTTTGACCATTCTAATAATCTATGCCCTATTTCAGTCAATTACTATCATCTTGATCCTCTGAACATTCTAATTATCTATGTCCTGTTTCAGTCAATTGCTATCATCCGGATCCTCTGAACATTCGAATTATCTATGTCCTGTTTCAGTCAATTACTATCATCCTGATCCTCTGTCCATTCTAATTATCTATGTCCTGTTTCAGTCAATTACTATCATCCTGATCCTCTGTCTATTATAATTATCTATGTCCTGTTTCAGTCAATTACTATCATCCTGATCCTCTGTCCATTCTAATTATCTATGTCCTGTTTCAGTCAATTGCTATCATCCTGATCCTCTGACCATTCTAATTATCTCTGCCCTACTACAGTCAATTACTCTCATCTTGATCCTCTGAGCATTCTAATTATCTATGTCCTGTTTCAGTCAATTACTATCATCCTGATCCTCTGTCTATTCTAATTATCTATGTCCTGTTTCAGTCAATTACTATCATCATGATCCTCTGTCCATTCCAATTATCTATGTCCTGTTTCAGTCAATTACTATCATCCTGATCCTCTGTCCATTCTAATTATCTATGTCCTGTTTCAGTCAATTGCTATCATCCTGATCCTCTGAACATTCTAATTATCTATGTCCTATTTCTGTCAATTACTATCATCCTGATCCTCTGTCCATTCTAATTATCTATGTCCTGTTTCAGTCAATTGCTATCATCCTGATCTTCTGTCTATTCTAATTATCTATGTCCTGTTTCAGTCAATTGCTATCATCCTGATCCTCTGAACATTCTAATTATCTATGTCCTATTTCTGTCAATTACTGACATCTTGATTCTCTGAACATTCTAATTATCTATGTCCTGTTTCAGTCAATTGCTATCATCCTGATCCTCTGAACATTCTAATTATCTATGTCCTATTTCAGTCAATTACTATCATCCTGATCCTCTGTCTATTATAATTATCTATGTCCTGTTTCAGTCAATTACTATCATCCTGATCCTCTGTCCATTCTAATTATCTATGTCCTGTTTCAGACATTTGCTATCATCCTGATCCTCTGACCATTCTAATTATCTATGCCCTGTTTCAGTCAATTACTATCATCCTGATCCTCTGAACATTCTAATTATGTATGTCCTGTTTCAGTCAATTACTATCATCCTGATCCTCTGTCTATTCTAATTATCTATGTCCTGTTTAAGTCAATTGCTGTCATCCTGATCCTCTGACCATTCTAATTATCTATGCCCTATTTCAGTCAATTACTATCATCTTGATCCTCTGAACATTCTAATTATCTATGTCCTGTTTCAGTCAATTACTATCATCCTGGTCGTCTGTCCATTCTAATTATCTATGTCCTGTTTCAGTCAATTACAATCATCTTGATCCTCTGATCATTCCAATTATCTATGTCCTATTTCTGTAAATTACTGACATCTTGATCCTCTGAACATTCTAATTATCTATGTCCTGTTTCAGTCAATTGCTATCATCCTGATCCTCTGAACATTCTAATCATCCATGTCCTATTTCAGTCAATTACTATCATCTTGATCCTCTGAACATTCTAATTATCTATGTCCTATTTCAGTCAATTACTATCATCCTGATCCTCTGAAGATTCTATTTATCTATGTCCTATTTCAGTCAATTACTATCATCCCGATCCTCTGAACATTCTAATTATCTATGTCCTGTTTCAGTCAATTACTATCATCATGATCCTCTGTCCATTCTAATTATCTATGTCCTGTTTCAGTCATTTACTATCATCCTGATCCTCTGTCTATTCTAATTATTTATGTCCTGTTTCAGTCAATTACTATCATCCTGATCCTCTGTCTCTTCTAATTATCTATGTCCTGTTTCAGTCAATTGCTATCATCCTGATCCTCTTAACATTCTAATTATCTATGTCCTATTTCTGTCAATTACTGACATCTTGATTCTCTGAACATTCTAATTATCTATGTCCTGTTTCAGTCAATTGCTATCATCCTGATCCTCTGAACATTCTAATTATCTATGTCCTATTTCAGTCAATTACTATCATCCTGATCCTCTGTCTATTATAATTATCTATGTCCTGTTTCAGTCAATTACTATCATCCTGATCCTCTGTCCATTCTAATTATCTATGTCCTGTTTCAGACATTTGCTATCATCCTGATCCTCTGACCATTCTAATTATCTATGCCCTGTTTCAGTCAATTACTATCATCCTGATCCTCTGAACATTCTAATTATGTATGTCCTGTTTCAGTCAATTACTACCATCCTGATCCTCTGTCTATTCTAATTATCTATGTCCTGTTTAAGTCAATTGCTATCATCCTGATCCTCTGACCATTCTAATTATCTATGCCCTATTTCAGTCAATTACTATCATCTTGATCCTCTGAACATTCTAATTATCTATGTCCTGTTTCAGTCAATTACTATCATCCTGATCGTCTGTCCATTCTAATTATCTATGTCCTGTTTCAGTCAATTACTATCATCCTGACTGTCTGTCCATTCTAAATATCTATGTCCTGTTTCAGTCAATTACAATCATCTTGATCCTCTGATCATTCCAATTATCTATGTCCTATTTCTGTAAATTACTGACATCTTGATCCTCTGAACATTCTAATTATCTATGTCCTGTTTCAGTCAATTGCTATCATCCTGATCCTCTGAACATTCTAATCATCCATGTCCTATTTCAGTCAATTACTATCATCTTGATCCTCTGAACATTCTAATTATCTATGTCCTATTTCAGTCAATTACTATCATCCTGATCCTCTGAAGATTCTAATTATCTATGTCCTATTTCAGTCAATTACTATCATCCCGATCCTCTGAACATTCTAATTATCTATGTCCTATTTCAGGCAATTACTATCATCCTGATCCTCTGTCTATTCTAATTATCTCTGTTCTATTTCAGTCAATTACGATCATCCTGATCCTCTGAACATTCTAATTATCTATGTCCTATTTCAGTCAATTACTATCATCCTGATCCTCTGTCTATTCAAATTATCTATGTCCTGTTTCAGTCAATTACTATCATCCTGATCCTCTGTCTATTCTAATCATATATGTCCTGTTTCAGTCAATTACTATCATCCTGATCCTCTGAACATTCTAATTATCTATGTCCTGTTTCAGTCAATTACTATCATCCTGACTGTCTGTCCATTCTAAATATCTATGTCCTGTTTCAGTCAATTACTGTCATCCTGATCCTCTTTCCATTCTAATTATCTATGTCCTGTTTCAGTCAATTGCTATCATCCTGATCCTTTGACCATTCTAATAATCTATGCCCTATTTCAGTCAATTACTATCATCTTGATCCTCTGAACATTCTAATTATCTATGTCCTGTTTCAGTCAATTGCTATCATCCTGATCCTCTGAACATTCGAATTATCTATGTCCTGTTTCAGTCAATTACTATCATCATGATCCTCTGTCCATTCTAATTATTTATGTCCTGTTTCAGTCAATTACTATCATCCTGATCCTCTGTCTATTATAATTATCTATGTCCTGTTTCAGTCAATTACTATCATCCTGATCCTCTGTCCATTCTAATTATCTATGTCCTGTTTCAGTCAATTGCTATCATCCTGATCCTCTGACCATTCTAATTATCTCTGCCCTACTACAGTCAATTACTCTCATCTTGATCCTCTGAGCATTCTAATTATCTATGTCCTGTTTCAGTCAATTACTATCATCCTGATCCTCTGTCTATTCTAATTATCTATGTCCTGTTTCAGTCAATTACTATCATCATGATCCTCTGTCCATTCCAATTATCTATGTCCTGTTTCTGTCAATTACTATCATCCTGATCCTCTGTCCATTCTAATTATCTATGTCCTGTTTCAGTCAATTGCTATCATCCTGATCCTCTGAACATTCTAATTATCTATGTCCTATTTCAGTCAATTACTATCATCCTGATCCTCTGTCCATTCTAATTATCTATGTCCTGTTTCAGTCAATTGCTATCATCCTGATCATCTGTCTATTCTAATTATCTATGTCCTGTTTCAGTCAATTGCTATCATCCTGATCCTCTGAACATTCTAATTATCTATGTCCTATTTCTGTCAATTACTGACATCTTGATTCTCTGAACATTCTAATTATCTATGTCCTGTTTCAGTCAATTACTATCATCTTGATCCTCTGAACATTCTAATTATCTATGTCCTGTTTCAGTCAATTACTATCATCCTGATCGTCTGTCCATTCTAATTATCTATGTCCTGTTTCAGTCAATTACTATCATCCTGACTGTCTGTCCATTCTAAATATCTATGTCCTGTTTCAGTCAATTACAATCATCTTGATCCTCTGATCATTCCAATTATCTATGTCCTATTTCTGTAAATTACTGACATCTTGATCCTCTGAACATTCTAATTATCTATGTCCTGTTTCAGTCAATTGCTATCATCCTGATCCTCTGAACATTCTAATCATCCATGTCCTATTTCAGTCAATTACTATCATCTTGATCCTCTGAACATTCTAATTATCTATGTCCTATTTCAGTCAATTACTATCATCCTGATCCTCTGAAGATTCTAATTATCTATGTCCTATTTCAGTCAATTACTATCATCCCGATCCTGTGAACATTCTAATTATCTATGTCCTATTTCAGGCAATTACTATCATCCTGATCCTCTGTCTATTCTAATTATCTCTGTTCTATTTCAGTCAATTACGATCATCCTGATCCTCTGAACATTCTAATTATCTATGTCCTATTTCAGTCAATTACTATCATCCTGATCCTCTGTCTATTCAAATTATCTATGTCCTGTTTCAGTCAATTACTATCATCCTGATCCTCTGTCTATTCTAATTATATATGTCCTGTTTCAGTCAATTACTATCATCCTGATCCTCTGAACATTCTAATTATCTATGTCCTGTTTCAGTCAATTACTATCATCCTGACTGTCTGTCCATTCTAAATATCTATGTCCTGTTTCAGTCAATTACTGTCATCCTGATCGTCTTTCCATTCTAATTATCTATGTCCTGTTTCAGTCAATTGCTATCATCCTGATCCTTTGACCATTCTAATAATCTATGCCCTATTTCAGTCAATTACTATCATCTTGATCCTCTGAACATTCGAATTATCTATGTCCTGTTTCAGTCAATTACTATCATCATGATCCTCTGTCCATTCTAATTATCTATGTCCTGTTTCAGTCAATTACTATCATCCTGATCCTCTGTCTATTATAATTATCTATGTCCTGTTTCAGTCAATTACTATCATCCTGATCCTCTGTCCATTCTAATTATCTATGTCCTGTTTCAGTCAATTGCTATCATCCTGATCCTCTGACCATTCTAATTATCTCTGCCCTACTACAGTCAATTACTCTCATCTTGATCCTCTGAGCATTCTAATTATCTATGTCCTGTTTCAGTCAATTACTATCATCCTGATCCTCTGTCTATTCTAATTATCTATGTCCTGTTTCAGTCAATTACTATCATCATGATCCTCTGTCCATTCCAATTATCTATGTCCTGTTTCTGTCAATTACTATCATCCTGATCCTCTGTCCATTCTAATTATCTATGTCCTGTTTCAGTCAATTGCTATCATCCTGATCCTCTGAACATTCTAATTATCTATGTCCTATTTCAGTCAATTACTATCATCCTGATCCTCTGTCCATTCTAATTATCTATGTCCTGTTTCAGTCAATTGCTATCATCCTGATCTTCTGAACATTCTAATCATCCATGTCCTATTTCAGTCAATTACTATCATCTTGATCCTCTGAACATTCTAATTATCTATGTCCTATTTCAGTCAATTACTATCATCCTGATCCTCTGAAGATTCTAATTATCTATGTCCTATTTCAGTCAATTACTATCATCCCGATCCTCTGAACATTCTAATTATCTATGTCCTATTTCAGGCAATTACTATCATCCTGATCCTCTGTCTATTCTAATTATCTCTGTTCTATTTCAGTCAATTACGATCATCCTGATCCTCTGAACATTCTAATTATCTATGTCCTATTTCAGTCAATTACTATCATCCTGATCCTCTGTCTATTCAAATTATCTATGTCCTGTTTCAGTCAATTACTATCATCCTGATCCTCTGTCTATTCTAATTATATATGTCCTGTTTCAGTCAATTACTATCATCCTGATCCTCTGAACATTCTAATTATCTATGTCCTGTTTCAGTCAATTACTATCATCCTGACTGTCTGTCCATTCTAAATATCTATGTCCTGTTTCAGTCAATTACTGTCATCCTGATCGTCTTTCCATTCTAATTATCTATGTCCTGTTTCAGTCAATTGCTATCATCCTGATCCTTTGACCATTCTAATAATCTATGCCCTATTTCAGTCAATTACTATCATCTTGATCCTCTGAACATTCGAATTATCTATGTCCTGTTTCAGTCAATTACTATCATCATGATCCTCTGTCCATTCTAATTATCTATGTCCTGTTTCAGTCAATTACTATCATCCTGATCCTCTGTCTATTATAATTATCTATGTCCTGTTTCAGTCAATTACTATCATCCTGATCCTCTGTCCATTCTAATTATCTATGTCCTGTTTCAGTCAATTGCTATCATCCTGATCCTCTGACCATTCTAATTATCTCTGCCCTACTACAGTCAATTACTCTCATCTTGATCCTCTGAGCATTCTAATTATCTATGTCCTGTTTCAGTCAATTACTATCATCCTGATCCTCTGTCTATTCTAATTATCTATGTCCTGTTTCAGTCAATTACTATCATCATGATCCTCTGTCCATTCCAATTATCTATGTCCTGTTTCTGTCAATTACTATCATCCTGATCCTCTGTCCATTCTAATTATCTATGTCCTGTTTCAGTCAATTGCTATCATCCTGATCCTCTGAACATTCTAATTATCTATGTCCTATTTCAGTCAATTACTATCATCCTGATCCTCTTTCCATTCTAATTATCTATGTCCTGTTTCAGTCAATTGCTATCATCCTGATCTTCTGTCTATTCTAATTATCTATGTCCTGTTTCAGTCAATTGCTATCATCCTGATCCTCTGAACATTCTAATAATCTATGTCCTATTTCTGTCAATTACTGACATCTTGTTTCTCTGAACATTCTAATTATCTATGTCCTGTTTCAGTCAATTGCTATCATCCTGATCCTCTGAACATTCTAATTATCTATGTCCTATTTCAGTCAATTACTATCATCCTGATCCTCTGTCTATTATAATTATCTATGTCCTGTTTCAGTCAATTACTATCATCCTGATCCTCTGTCCATTCTAATTATCTATGTCCTGTTTCAGTCAATTGCTATCATCCTGATCCTCTGACCATTCTAATTATCTCTGCCCTACTACAGTCAATTACTCTCATCTTGATCCTCTGAGCATTCTAATTATCTATGTCCTGTTTCAGTCAATTACTATCATCCTGATCCTCTGTCTATTCTAATTATCTATGTCCTGTTTCAGTCAATTACTATCATCATGATCCTCTGTCCATTCCAATTATCTATGTCCTGTTTCTGTCAATTACTATCATCCTGATCCTCTGTCCATTCTAATTATCTATGTCCTGTTTCAGTCAATTGCTATCATCCTGATCCTCTGAACATTCTAATTATCTATGTCCTATTTCAGTCAATTACTATCATCCTGATCCTCTGTCCATTCTAATTATCTATGTCCTGTTTCAGTCAATTGCTATCATCCTGATCTTCTGTCTATTCTAATTATCTATGTCCTGTTTCAGTCAATTGCTATCATCCTGATCCTCTGAACATTCTAATTATCTATGTCCTATTTCTGTCAATTACTGACATCTTGATTCTCTGAACATTCTAATTATCTATGTCCTGTTTCAGTCAATTACTATCATCTTGATCCTCTGAACATTCTAATTATCTATGTCCTGTTTCAGTCAATTACTATCATCCTGATCGTCTGTCCATTCTAATTATCTATGTCCTGTTTCAGTCAATTACTATCATCCTGACTGTCTGTCCATTCTAAATATCTATGTCCTGTTTCAGTCAATTACAATCATCTTGATCCTCTGATCATTCCAATTATCTATGTCCTATTTCTGTAAATTACTGACATCTTGATCCTCTGAACATTCTAATTATCTATGTCCTGTTTCAGTCAATTGCTATCATCCTGATCCTCTGAACATTCTAATCATCCATGTCCTATTTCAGTCAATTACTATCATCTTGATCCTCTGAACATTCTAATTATCTATGTCCTATTTCAGTCAATTACTATCATCCTGATCCTCTGAAGATTCTAATTATCTATGTCCTATTTCAGTCAATTACTATCATCCCGATCCTCTGAACATTCTAATTATCTATGTCCTATTTCAGGCAATTACTATCATCCTGATCCTCTGTCTATTCTAATTATCTCTGTTCTATTTCAGTCAATTGCGATCATCCTGATCCTCTGAACATTCTAATTATCTATGTCCTATTTCAGTCAATTACTATCATCCTGATCCTCTGTCTATTCAAATTATCTATGTCCTGTTTCAGTCAATTACTATCATCCTGATCCTCTGTCTATTCTAATTATATATGTCCTGTTTCAGTCAATTACTATCATCCTGATCCTCTGAACATTCTAATTATCTATGTCCTGTTTCAGTCAATTACTATCATCCTGACTGTCTGTCCATTCTAAATATCTATGTCCTGTTTCAGTCAATTACTGTCATCCTGATCGTCTTTCCATTCTAATTATCTATGTCCTGTTTCAGTCAATTGCTATCATCCTGATCCTTTGACCATTCTAATAATCTATGCCCTATTTCAGTCAATTACTATCATCTTGATCCTCTGAACATTCCAATTATCTATGTCCTGTTTCAGTCAATTGCTATCATCCTGATCCTCTGAACATTCGAATTATCTATGTCCTGTTTCAGTCAATTACTATCATCATGATCCTCTGTCCATTCTAATTATCTATGTCCTGTTTCAGTCAATTACTATCATCCTGATCCTCTGTCTATTATAATTATCTATGTCCTGTTTCAGTCAATTACTATCATCCTGATCCTCTGTCCATTCTAATTATCTATGTCCTGTTTCAGTCAATTGCTATCATCCTGATCCTCTGACCATTCTAATTATCTCTGCCCTACTACAGTCAATTACTCTCATCTTGATCCTCTGAGCATTCTAATTATCTATGTCCTGTTTCAGTCAATTACTATCATCCTGATCCTCTGTCTATTCTAATTATCTATGTCCTGTTTCAGTCAATTACTATCATCATGATCCTCTGTCCATTCCAATTATCTATGTCCTGTTTCTGTCAATTACTATCATCCTGATCCTCTGTCCATTCTAATTATCTATGTCCTGTTTCAGTCAATTGCTATCATCCTGATCCTCTGAACATTCTAATTATCTATGTCCTATTTCAGTCAATTACTATCATCCTGATCCTCTGTCCATTCTAATTATCTATGTCCTGTTTCAGTCAATTGATATCATCCTGATCTTCTGTCTATTCTAATTATCTATGTCCTGTTTCAGTCAATTGCTATCATCCTGATCCTCTGAACATTCTAATTATCTATGTCCTATTTCTGTCAATTACTGACATCTTGTTTCTCTGAACATTCTAATTATCTATGTCCTGTTTCAGTCAATTGCTATCATCCTGATCCTCTGAACATTCTAATTATCTATGTCCTATTTCAGTCAATTACTATCATCCTGATCCTCTGTCTATTATAATTATCTATGCCTGTTTCAGTCAATTACTATCATCCTGATCCTCTGTCTATTATAATTATCTATGTCCTGTTTCAGTCAATTACTATCATCCTGATCCTCTGTCCATTCTAATTATCTATGTCCTGTTTCAGACATTTGCTATCATCCTGATCCTCTGACCATTCTAATTATCTATGCCCTGTTTCAGTCAATTACTATCATCCTGATCCTCTGAACATTCTAATTATGTATGTCCTGTTTCAGTCAATTACTATCATCCTGATCCTCTGTCTATTCTAATTATCTATGTCCTGTTTAAGTCAATTGCTATCATCCTGATCCTCTGACCATTCTAATTATCTATGCCCTATTTCAGTCAATTACTATCATCTTGATCCTCTGAACATTCTAATTATCTATGTCCTGTTTCAGTCAATTACTATCATCCTGATCGTCTGTCCATTCTAATTATCTATGTCCTGTTTCAGTCAATTACTATCATCCTGACTGTCTGTCCATTCTAAATATCTATGTCCTGTTTCAGTCAATTACAATCATCTTGATCCTCTGATCATTCCAATTATCTATGTCCTATTTCTGTAAATTACTGACATCTTGATCCTCTGAACATTCTAATTATCTATGTCCTGTTTCAGTCAATTACTATCATCCTGATCCTCTGAACATTCTAATCATCCATGTCCTATTTCAGTCAATTACTATCATCTTGATCCTCTGAACATTCTAATTATCTATGTCCTATTTCAGTCAATTACTATCATCCTGATCCTCTGAAGATTCTAATTATCTATGTCCTATTTCAGTCAATTACTATCATCCCGATCCTCTGAACATTCTAATTATCTATGTCCTGTTTCAGTCAATTACTATCATCATGATCCTCTGTCCATTCTAATTATCTATGTCCTGTTTCAGTCATTTACTATCATCCTGATCCTCTGTCTATTCTAATTATTTATGTCCTGTTTCAGTCAATTACTATCATCCTGATCATCTGTCTCTTCTAATTATCTATGTCCTGTTTCAGTCAATTGCTATCATCCTGATCCTCTGAACATTCTAATTATCTATGTCCTATTTCTGTCAATTACTGACATCTTGATTCTCTGAACATTCTAATTATCTATGTCCTGTTTCAGTCAATTGCTATCATCCTGATCCTCTGAACATTCTAATTATCTATGTCCTATTTCAGTCAATTACTATCATCCTGATCCTCTGTCTATTCAAATTATCTATGTCCTGTTTCAGTCAATTACTATCATCCTGATCCTCTGAACATTCTAATTATCTATGTCCTGTTTCAGACATTTGCTATCATCCTGATCCTCTGACCATTCTAATTATCTATGCCCTGTTTCAGTCAATTACTATCATCCTGATCCTCTGAACATTCTAATTTTATATGTCCTGTTTCAGTCAATTACTATCATCCTGATCCTCTGTCTATTCTAATTATCTATGTCCTGTTTAAGTCAATTGCTATCATCCTGATCCTCTGACCATTCTAATTATCTATGCCCTATTTCAGTCAATTACTATCATCTTGATCCTCTGAACATTCTAATTATCTATGTCCTGTTTCAGTCAATTACTATCATCCTGATCGTCTGTCCATTCTAATTATCTATGTCCTGTTTCAGTCAATTACTATCATCCTGACTGTCTGTCCATTCTAAATATCTATGTCCTGTTTCAGTCAATTACAATCATCTTGATCCTCTGATCATTCCAATTATCTATGTCCTATTTCTGTAAATTACTGACATCTTGATCCTCTGAACATTCTAATTATCTATGTCCTGTTTCAGTCAATTACTATCATCCTGATCCTCTGAACATTCTAATCATCCATGTCCTATTTCAGTCAATTACTATCATCTTGATCCTCTGAACATTCTAATTATCTATGTCCTATTTCAGTCAATTACTATCATCCTGATCCTCAGAACATTCTAATTATCTATGTCCTATTTCAGTCAATTACTATCATCCCGATCCTCTGAACATTCTAATTATCTATGTCCTGTTTCAGTCAATTACTATCATCATGATCCTCTGTCCATTCTAATTATCTATGTCCTGTTTCAGTCATTTACTATCATCCTGATCCTCTGTCTATTCTAATTATTTATGTCCTGTTTCAGTCAATTACTATCATCCTGATCCTCTGTCTCTTCTAATTATCTATGTCCTTTTTCAGCCAAATACTATCATCTTGATCCTCTGAACATTGTAATTATCTATGTCCTATTTCAGTCAATTACGATCACCCTGATCCTCTGAACATTCTAATTATCTATGTCCTATTTCAGGCAATTACTATCATCCTGATCCTCTGTCTATTCTAATTATCTCTGTTCTATTTCAGTCAATTACTATCATCCTGATCCTCTGTCTATTCAAATTATCTATGTCCTATTTCAGTCAATTACGATCATCCTGATCCTCTGAACATTCTAATTATCTATGTCCTATTTCAGTCAATTACTATCATCCTGATCCTCTGTCTATTCAAATTATCTATGTCCTGTTTCAGTCAATTACTATCATCCTGATCCTCTGTCTATTCTAATTATCTATGTCCTGTTTCAGTCAATTACTATCATCCTGATCCTTTGAACATTCTAATTATCTATGTCCTGTTTCAGTGAATTACTATCATCCTGACTGTCTGTCCATTCTAAATATCTATCTCCTGTTTCAGTCAATTACTGTCATCCTGATCCTCTTTCCATGCTAATTATCTATGTCCTGTTTCAGTCAATTGCTATCATCCTGATCCTTTGACCATTCTAATAATCTATGCCCTATTTCAGTCAATTACTATCATCTTGATCCTCTGAACATTCTAATTATCTATGTCCTGTTTCAGTCAATAGCTATCATCCTGATCCTCTGAACATTCGAATTATCTATGTCCTGTTTCAGTCAATTACGATCATCATGATCCTCTGTCCATTCTAATTATCTATGTCCTGTTTCAGTCAATTACTATCATCCTGATCCTCTGTCTATTATAATTATCTATGTCCTGTTTCAGTCAATTACTATCATCCTGATCCTCTGTCCATTCTAATTATCTATGTCCTGTTTCAGTCAATTGCTATCATCCTGATCCTCTGACCATTCTAATTATCTCTGCCCTATTTCAGTCAATTACTCTCATCTTGATCCTCTGAGCATTCTAATTATCTATGTCCTGTTTCAGTCAATTACTATCATCCTGATCCTATGTCTATTCTAATTATCTATGTCCTGTTTCAGTCAATTACTATCATCATGATCCTCTGTCCATTCTAATTATCTATGTCCTGTTTCAGTCAATTACTATCATCCTGATCCTCTGAACATTCTAATTATCTATGTTCTATTTCAGACAATTACTATCATCCTGATCCTCTGTCCATTCTAATTATCTATGTCCTGTTTCAGTCAATTGCTATCATCCTGATCCTCTGACCATTCTAATTATCTCTGCCCTATTTCAGTCAATTACTATCATCCCGATCCTCTGAACATTCTAATTATCTAGGTCCTGTTTCAGTCAATTACTATCATCATGATCCTCTGTCCATTCTAATTATCTATGTCCTGTTTCAGTCATTTACTATCATCCTGATCCTCTGTCTATTCTAATTATTTATGTCCTGTTTCAGTCAATTACTATCATCCTGATCCTCTGTCTCTTCTAATTATCTATGTCCTGTTTCAGTCAATTGCTATCATCCTGATCCTCTGAACATTCTAATTATCTATGTCCTATTTCTGTCAATTACTGACATCTTGATTCTCTGAACATTCTAATTATCTATGTCCTGTTTCAGTCAATTGCTATCATCCTGATCCTCTGAACATTCTAATTATCTATATCCTATTTCAGTCAATTACTATCATCCTGATCCTCTGTCTATTATAATTATCTATGTCCTGTTTCAGTCAATTACTATCATCCTGATCCTCTGTCCATTCTAATTATCTATGTCCTGTTTCAGACATTTGCTATCATCCTGATCCTCTGACCATTCTAATTATCTATGCCCTGTTTCAGTCAATTACTATCATCCTGATCCTCTGAACATTCTAATTATGTATGTCCTGTTTCAGTCAATTACTATCATCCTGATCCTCTGTCTATGCTAATTATCTATGTCCTGTTTAAGTCAATTGCTATCATCCTGATCCTCTGACCATTCTAATTATCTATGCCCTATTTCAGTCAATTACTATCATCTTGATCCTCTGAACATTCTAATTATCTATGTCCTGTTTCAGTCAATTACTATCATCCTGATCGTCTGTCCATTCTAATTATCTATGTCCTGTTTCAGTCAATTACTATCATCCTGACTGTCTGTCCATTCTAAATATCTATGTCCTGTTTCAGTCAATTACAATCATCTTGATCCTCTGATCATTCCAATTATCTATGTCCTATTTCTGTAAATTACTGACATCTTGATCCTCTGAACATTCTAATTATCTATGTCCTGTTTCAGTCAATTACTATCATCCTGATCCTCTGAACATTCTAATCATCCATGTCCTATTTCAGTCAATTACTATCATCTTGATCCTCTGAACATTCTAATTATCTATGTCCTATTTCAGTCAATTACTATCATCCTGATCCTCTGAAGATTCTAATTATCTATGTCCTATTTCAGTCAATTACTATCATCCCGATCCTCTGAACATTCTAATTATCTATGTCCTGTTTCAGTCAATTACTATCATCATGATCCTCTGTCCATTCTAATTATCTATGTCCTGTTTCAGTCATTTACTATCATCCTGATCCTCTGTCTCTTCTAATTATCTATGTCCTTTTTCAGCCAAATACTATCATCTTGATCCTCTGAACATTGTAATTATCTATGTCCTATTTCAGTCAATTACGATCACCCTGATCCTCTGAACATTCTAATTATCTATGTCCTATTTCAGGCAATTGCTATCATCCTGATCCTCTGTCTATTCTAATTATCTCTGTTCTATTTCAGTCAATTACTATCATCCTGATCCTCTGTCTATTCAAATTATCTATGTCCTATTTCAGTCAATTACGATCATCCTGATCCTCTGAACATTCTAATTATCTATGTCCTATTTCAGTCAATTACTATCATCCTGATCCTCTGTCTATTCAAATTATCTATGTCCTGTTTCAGTCAATTACTATCATCCTGATCCTCTGTCTATTCTAATTATCTATGTCCTGTTTCAGTCAATTACTATCATCCTGATCCTTTGAACATTCTAATTATATATGTCCTGTTTCAGTCAATTACTATCATCCTGACTGTCTGTCCATTCTAAATATCTATGTCCTGTTTCAGTCAATTACTGTCATCCTGATCCTCTTTCCATGCTAATTATCTATGTCCTGTTTCAGTCAATTGCTATCATCCTGATCCTTTGACCATTCTAATAATCTATGCCCTATTTCAGTCAATTACTATCATCTTGATCCTCTGAACATTCTAATTATCTATGTCCTGTTTCAGTCAATTGCTATCATCCTGATCCTCTGAACATTCGAATTATCTATGTCCTGTTTCAGTCAATTACGATCATCATGATCCTCTGTCCATTCTAATTATCTATGTCCTGTTTCAGTCAATTACTATCATCCTGATCCTCTGTCTATTATAATTATCTATGTCCTGTTTCAGTCAATTACTATCATCCTGATCCTCTGTCCATTCTAATTATCTATGTCCTGTTTCAGTCAATTGCTATCATCCTGATCCTCTGACCATTCTAATTATCTCTGCCCTATTTCAGTCAATTACTCTCATCTTGATCCTCTGAGCATTCTAATTATCTATGTCCTGTTTCAGTGAATTACTATCATCCTGATCCTCTGTCTATTCTAATTATCTATGTCCTGTTTCAGTCAATTACTATCATCATGATCCTCTGTCCATTCTAATTATCTATGTCCTGTTTCAGTCAATTACTATCATCCTGATCCTCTGTCCATTCTAATTATCTATGTCCTGTTTCAGTCAATTGCTATCATCCTGATCCTCTGAACATTCTAATTATCTATGTTCTATTTCAGTCAATTACTATCATCCTGATCCTCTGTCCATTCTAATTATCTATGTCCTGTTCAGTCAATTGCTATCAGCCTGATCTTCTGTCTATTCTAATTATCTATGTCCTGTTTCAGTCAATTGCTATCATCCTGATCCTCTGAACATTCTAATTATCTATGTCCTATTTCTGTCAATTACTGACATCTTGATTCTCTGAACATTCTAATTATCTATGTCCTGTTTCAGTCAATTGCTATCATCCTGATCCTCTGACCATTCTAATTATCTATGCCCTATTTCAGTCAATTACTATCATCTTGATCCTCTGAACATTCTAATTATCTATGTTCTGTTTCAGTCAATTACTATCATCCTGATCGTCTGTCCTTTCTAATTATCTATGTCCTGTTTCAGTCAATTACTATCATCCTGACTGTCTGTCCATTCTAAATATCTATGTCCTGTTTCAGTCAATTACAATCATCTTGATCCTCTGATCATTCTAATTATCTATGTCCTAAATCTGTCAATTACTGACATCTTGATCCTCTGAACATTCTAATTATCTATGTCCTGTTTCAGTCAATTACTATCATCCTGATCCTCTGAACATTCTAATCATCCATGTCCTATTTCAGTCAATTACTATCATCTTGATCCTCTGAACATTCTAATTATCTATGTCCTATTTCAGTCAATTACTATCATCCTGATCCTCTGAAGATTCTAATTCTCTATGTCCTATTTCAGTCAATTACTATCATCCCGATCCTCTGAACATTCTAATTATCTATGTCCTGTTTCAGTCAATTACTATCATCATGATCCTCTGTCCATTCTAATTATCTATGTCCTGTTTCAGTCATTTACTATCATCCTGATCCTCTGTCTATTCTAATTATTTATGTCCTGTTTCAGTCAATTACTATCATCCTGATCCTCTGTCTCTTCTAATTATCTATGTCCTTTTTCAGCCAAATACTATCATCTTGATCCTCTGAACATTGTAATTATCTATGTCCTATTTCAGTCAATTACGATCACCCTGATCCTCTGAACATTCTAATTATCTATGTCCTATTTCAGGCAATTACTATCATCCTGATCCTCTGTCTATTCTAATTATCTCTGTTCTATTTCAGTCAATTACTATCATCCTGATCCTCTGTCTATTCAAATTATCTATGTCCTATTTCAGTCAATTACGATCATCCTGATCCTCTGAACATTCTAATTATCTATGTCCTATTTCAGTCAATTACTATCATCCTGATCCTCTGTCTATTCAAATTATCTATGTCCTGTTTCAGTCAATTACTATCATCCTGATCCTCTGTCTATTCTAATTATCTATGTCCTGTTTCAGTCAATTACTATCATCCTGATCCTTTGAACATTCTAATTATCTATGTCCTGTTTCAGTCAATTACTATCATCCTGACTGTCTGTCCATTCTAAATATCTATTTCCTGTTTCAGTCAATTACTGTCATCCTGATCCTCTTTCCATGCTAATTATCTATGTCCTGTTTCAGTCAATTGCTATCATCCTGATACTTTGACCATTCTAATAATCTATGCCCTATTTCAGTCAATTACTATCATCTTGATCCTCTGAACATTCTAATTATCTATGTCCTGTTTCAGTCAATTGCTATCATCCTGATCCTCTGAACATTCGAATTATCTATGTCCTGTTTCAGTCAATTACTATCATCATGATCCTCTGTCCATTCTAATTATCTATGTCCTGTTTCAGTCAATTACTATCATCTTGATCCTCTGAACATTCTAATTATCTATGTCCTGTTTCAGTCAATTACTATCATCCTGATCGTCTGTCCTTTCTATTTATCTATGTCCTGTTTCAGTCAATTACTATCATCCTGACTGTCTGTCCATTCTAAATATCTATGTCCTGTTTCAGTCAATTACAATCATCTTGATTCTCTGATCATTCTAATTATCTATGTCCTATTTCTGTAAATTACTGACATCTTGATCCTCTGAACATTCTAATTATCTATGTCCTGTTTCAGTCAATTACTATCATCCTGATCCTCTGAACATTCTAATCATCCATGTCCTATTTCAGTCAATTACCATCATCTTGATCCTCTGAACATTCTAATTATCTATGTCCTATTTCAGTCAATTACTATCATCCTGATCCTCTGAAGATTCTAATTATCTATGTCCTTTTTCAGCCAAATACTATCATCTTGATCCTCTGAACATTGTAATTATCTATGTCCTATTTCAGTCAATTACGATCACCCTGATCCTCTGAACATTCTAATTATCTATGTCCTATTTCAGGCAATTACTATCATCCTGATCCTCTGTCTATTCTAATTATCTCTGTTCTATTTCAGTCAATTACTATCATCCTGATCCTCTGTCTATTCAAATAATCTATGTCCTATTTCAGTCAATTACGATCATCCTGATCCTCTGAACATTCTAATTATCTATGTCCTATTTCAGTCAATTACTATCATCCTGATCCTCTGTCTATTCAAATTATCTATGTCCTGTTTCAGTCAATTACTATCATCCTGATCCTCTGTCTATTCTAATTATCTATGTCCTGTTTCAGTCAATTACTATCATCCTGATCCTTTGAACATTCTAATTATCTATGTCCTGTTTCAGTCAATTACTATCATCCTGACTGTCTGTCCATTCTAAATATCTATGTCCTGTTTCAGTCAATTACTGTCATCCTGATCCTCTTTCCATGCTAATTATCTATGTCCTGTTTCAGTCAATTGCTATCATCCTGATCCTTTGACCATTCTAATAATCTATGCCCTATTTCAGTCAATTACTATCATCTTGATCCTCTGAACATTCTAATTATCTATGTCCTGTTTCAGTCAATTACTATCATCATGATCTTCTGTCCATTCTAATTATCTATGTCCTGTTTCAGTCAATTACTATCATCCTGATCCTCTGTCTATTATAATTATCTATGTCCTGTTTCAGTCAATTACTATCATCCTGATCCTCTGTCCATTCTAATTATCTATGTCCTGTTTCAGTCAATTGCTATCATCCTGATCCTCTGACCATTCTAATTATCTCTGCCCTATTTCAGTCAATTACTCTCATCTTGATCCTCTGAGCATTCTAATTATCTATGTCCTGTTTCAGTCAATTACTATCATCATGATCCTCTGTCCATTCTAATTATCTATGTCCTGTTTCAGTCAATTACTATCATCCTGATCCTCTGTCCATTCTAATTATCTATGTCCTGTTTCAGTCAATTGCTATCATCCTGATCCTCTGAACATTCTAATTATCTATGTTCTATTTCAGTCAATTGCTATCATCCTGATCCTCTGAACATTCTAATTATCTATGTCCTATTTCTGTCAATTACTGACATCTTGATTCTCTGAACATTCTAATTATCTATGTCCTGTTTCAGTAAATTGCTATCATCCTGATCCTCTGAACATTCTAATTATCTATGTTCTATTTCAGTCAATTACTATCATCCTGATCCTCTGTCTATTCTAATTATCTATGTCCTGTTTCAGTCAATTACTATCATCATGATCCTCTGTCCATTCTAATTATCTATGTCCTGTTTCAGTCAATTACTATCATCCTGATCCTCTGTCCATTCTAATTATCTATGTCCTGTTTCAGTCAATTGCTATCATCCTGATCCTCTGAACATTCTAATTATCTATGTTCTATTTCAGTCAATTACTATCATCCTGATCCTCTGTCCATTCTAATTATCTATGTCCTGTTTCAGTCAATTGCTATCATCCTGATCTTCTGTCTATTCTAATTATCTATGTCCTGTTTCAGTCAATTGCTATCATCCTGATCCTCTGAACATTCTAATTATCTATGTCCTATTTCTGTCAATTACTGACATCTTGATTCTCTGAACATTCTAATTATCTATGTCCTGTTTCAGTCAATTGCTATCATCCTGATCCTCTGACCATTCTAATTATCTATGCCCTATTTCAGTCAATTACTATCATCTTGATCCTCTGAACATTCTAATTATCTATGTCCTGTTTCAGTCAATTACTATCATCCTGATCGTCTGTCCTTTCTAATTATCTATGTCCTGTTTCAGTCAATTACTATCATCCTGACTGTCTGTCCATTCTAAATATCTATGTCCTGTTTCAGTCAATTAAAATCATCTTGATCCTCTGATCATTCTAATTATCTATGTCCTATTTCTGTCAATTACTGACATCTTGATCCTCTGAACATTCTAATTATCTATGTCCTGTTTCAGTCAATTACTATCATCCTGATCCTCTGAACATTCTAATCATCCATGTCCTATTTCAGTCAATTACTATCATCTTGATCCTCTGAACATTCTAATTATCTATGTCCTATTTCAGTCAATTACTATCATCCTGATCCTCTGAAGATTCTAATTCTCTATGTCCTATTTCAGTCAATTACTATCATCCCGATCCTCTGAACATTCTAATTATCTATGTCCTGTTTCAGTCAATTACTATCATCATGATCCTCTGTCCATTCTAATTATCTATGTCCTGTTCCAGTCATTTACTATCATCCTGATCCTCTGTCTATTCTAATTATTTATGTCCTGTTTCAGTCAATTACTATCATCCTGATCCTCTGTCTCTTCTAATTATCTATGTCCTTTTTCAGCCAAATACTATCATCTTGATCCTCTGAACATTGTAATTATCTATGTCCTATTTCAGTCAATTACGATCACCCTGATCCTCTGAACATTCTAATTATCTATGTCCTATTTCAGGCAATTACTATCATCCTGATCCTCTGTCTATTCTAATTATCTCTGTTCTATTTCAGTCAATTACTATCATCCTGATCCTCTGTCTATTCAAATTATCTATGTCCTATTTCAGTCAATTACGATCATCCTGATCCTCTGAACATTCTAATTATCTATGTCCTATTTCAGTCAATTACTATCATCCTGATCCTCTGTCTATTCAAATTATCTATGTCCTGTTTCAGTCAATTACTATCATCCTGATCCTCTGTCTATTCTAATTATCTATGTCCTGTTTCAGTCAATTACTATCATCCTGATCCTTTGAACATTCTAATTATCTATGTCCTGTTTCAGTCAATTACTATCATCCTGACTGTCTGTCCATTCTAAATATCTATGTCCTGTTTCAGTCAATTACTGTCATCCTGATCCTCTTTCCATGCTAATTATCTATGTCCTGTTTCAGTCAATTGCTATCATCCTGATCCTTTGACCATTCTAATAATCTATGCCCTATTTCAGTCAATTACTATCATCTTGATCCTCTGAACATTCTAATTATCTATGTCCTGTTTCAGTCAATTGCTATCATCCTGATCCTCTGAACATTCGAATTATCTATGTCCTGTTTCAGTCAATTACTATCATCATGATCCTCTGTCCATTCTAATTATCTATGTCCTGTTTCAGTCAATTACTATCATCTTGATCCTCTGAACATTCTAATTATCTATGTCCTGTTTCAGTCAATTACTATCATCCTGATCGTCTGTCCTTTCTATTTATCTATGTCCTGTTTCAGTCAATTACTATCATCCTGACTGTCTGTCCATTCTAAATATCTATGTCCTGTTTCAGTCAATTACAATCATCTTGATCCTCTGATCATTCTAATTATCTATGTCCTATTTCTGTAAATTACTGACATCTTGATCCTCTGAACATTCTAATTATCTATGTCCTGTTTCAGTCAATTACTATCATCCTGATCCTCTGAACATTCTAATCATCCATGTCCTATTTCAGTCAATTACTATCATCTTGATCCTCTGAACATTCTAATTATCTATGTCCTATTTCAGTCAATTACTATCATCCTGATCCTCTGAAGATTCTAATTATCTATGTCCTTTTTCAGCCAAATACTATCATCTTGATCCTCTGAACATTGTAATTATCTATGTCCTATTTCAGTCAATTACGATCACCCTGATCCTCTGAACATTCTAATTATCTATGTCCTATTTCAGGCAATTACTATCATCCTGATCCTCTGTCTATTCTAATTATCTCTGTTCTATTTCAGTCAATTACTATCATCCTGATCCTCTGTCTATTCAAATAATCTATGTCCTATTTCAGTCAATTACGATCATCCTGATCCTCTGAACATTCTAATTATCTATGTCCTATTTCAGTCAATTACTATCATCCTGATCCTCTGTCTATTCAAATTATCTATGTCCTGTTTCAGTCAATTACTATCATCCTGATCCTCTGTCTATTCTAATTATCTATGTCCTGTTTCAGTCAATTACTATCATCCTGATCCTTTGAACATTCTAATTATCTATGTCCTGTTTCAGTCAATTACTATCATCCTGACTGTCTGTCCATTCTAAATATCTATGTCCTGTTTCAGTCAATTACTGTCATCCTGATCCTCTTTCCATGCTAATTATCTATGTCCTGTTTCAGTCAATTGCTATCATCCTGATCCTTTGACCATTCTAATAATCTATGCCCTATTTCAGTCAATTACTATCATCTTGATCCTCTGAACATTCTAATTATCTATGTCCTGTTTCAGTCAATTACTATCATCATGATCTTCTGTCCATTCTTATTATCTATGTCCTGTTTCAGTCAATTACTATCATCCTGATCCTCTGTCTATTATAATTATCTATGTCCTGTTTCAGTCAATTACTATCATCCTGATCCTCTGTCCATTCTAATTATCTATGTCCTGTTTCAGTCAATTGCTATCATCCTGATCCTCTGACCATTCTAATTATCTCTGCCCTATTTCAGTCAATTACTCTCATCTTGATCCTCTGAGCATTCTAATTATCTATGTCCTGTTTCAGTCAATTACTATCATCATGATCCTCTGTCCATTCTAATTATCTATGTCCTGTTTCAGTCAATTACTATCATCCTGATCCTCTGTCCATTCTAATTATCTATGTCCTGTTTCAGTCAATTGCTATCATCCTGATCCTCTGAACATTCTAATTATCTATGTTCTATTTCAGTCAATTACTATCATCCTGATCCTCTGTCCATTCTAATTATCTATGTCCTGTTTCAGTCAATTGCTATCATCCAGATCTTCTGTCTATTCTAATTATCTATGTCCTGTTTCAGTCAATTGCTATCATCCTGATCCTCTGAACATTCTAATTATCTATGTCCTATTTCTGTCAATTACTGACATCTTGATTCTCTGAACATTCTAATTATCTATGTCCTGTTTCAGTAAATTGCTATCATCCTGATCCTCTGAACATTCTAATTATCTATGTTCTATTTCAGTCAATTACTATCATCCTGATCCTCTGTCTATTCTAATTATCTATGTCCTGTTTCAGTCAATTACTATCATCATGATCCTCTGTCCATTCTAATTATCTATGTCCTGTTTCAGTCAATTACTATCATCCTGATCCTCTGTCCATTCTAATTATCTATGTCCTGTTTCAGTCAATTGCTATCATCCTGATCCTCTGAACATTCTAATTATCTATGTTCTATTTCAGTCAATTACTAACATCCTGATCCTCTGTCCATTCTAATTATCTATGTCCTGTTTCAGTCAATTGCTATCATCCTGATCTTCTGTCTATTCTAATTATCTATGTCCTGTTTCAGTCAATTGCTATCATCCTGATCCTCTGAACATTCTAATTATCTATGTCCTATTTCTGTCAATTACTGACATCTTGATTCTCTGAACATTCTAATTATCTATGTCCTGTTTCAGTCAATTGCTATCATCCTGATCCTCTGACCATTCTAATTATCTATGCCCTATTTCAGTCAATTACTATCATCTTGATCCTCTGAACATTCTAATTATCTATGTCCTGTTTCAGTCAATTACTATCATCCTGATCGTCTGTCCTTTCTAATTATCTATGTCCTGTTTCAGTCAATTACTATCATCCTGACTGTCTGTCCATTCTAAATATCTATGTCCTGTTTCAGTCAATTACAATCATCTTGATCCTCTGATCATTCTAATTATCTATGTCCTATTTCTGTCAATTACTGACATCTTGATCCTCTGAACATTCTAATTATCTATGTCCTGTTTCAGTCAATTACTATCATCCTGATCCTCTGAACATTCTAATCATCCATGTCCTATTTCAGTCAATTACTATCATCTTGATCCTCTGAACATTCTAATTATCTATGTCCTATTTCAGTCAATTACTATCATCCTGATCCTCTGAAGATTCTAATTCTCTATGTCCTATTTCAGTCAATTACTATCATCCCGATCCTCTGAACATTCTAATTATCTATGTCCTGTTTCAGTCAATTACTATCATCATGATCCTCTGTCCATTCTAATTATCTATGTCCTGTTTCAGTCATTTACTATCATCCTGATCCTCTGTCTATTCTAATTATTTATGTCCTGTTTCAGTCAATTACTATCATCCTGATCCTCTGTCTCTTCTAATTATCTATGTCCTTTTTCAGCCAAATACTATCATCTTGATCCTCTGAACATTGTAATTATCTATGTCCTATTTCAGTCAATTACGATCACCCTGATCCTCTGAACATTCTAATTATCTATGTCCTATTTCAGGCAATTACTATCATCCTGATCCTCTGTCTATTCAAATTATCTATGTCCTATTTCAGTCAATTACGATCATCCTGATCCTCTGAACATTCTAATTATCTATGTCCTATTTCAGTCAATTACTATCATCCTGATCCTCTGTCTATTCAAATTATCTATGTCCTGTTTCAGTCAATTACTATCATCCTGATCCTCTGTCTATTCTAATTATCTATGTCCTGTTTCAGTCAATTACTATCATCCTGATCCTTTGAACATTCTAATTATCTATGTCCTGTTTCAGTCAATTACTATCATCCTGACTGTCTGTCCATTCTAAATATCTATGTCCTGTTTCAGTCAATTACTGTCATCCTGATCCTCTTTCCATGCTAATTATCTATGTCCTGTTTCAGTCAATTGCTATCATCCTGATCCTTTGACCATTCTAATAATCTATGCCCTATTTCAGTCAATTACTATCATCTTGATCCTCGGAACATTCTAATTATCTCTGTCCTGTTTCAGTCAATTGCTATCATCCTGATCCTCTGAACATTCGAATTATCTATGTCCTGTTTCAGTCAATTACTATCATCATGATCCTCTGTCCATTCTAATTATCTATGTCCTGTTTCAGTCAATTACTATCATCTTGATCCTCTGAACATTCTAATTATCTATGTCCTGTTTCAGTCAATTACTATCATCCTGATCGTCTGTCCTTTCTATTTATCTATGTCCTGTTTCAGTCAATTACTATCATCCTGACTGTCTGTCCATTCTAAATATCTATGTCCTGTTTCAGTCAATTACAATCATCTTGATCCTCTGATCATTCTAATTATCTATGTCCTATTTCTGTAAATTACTGATATCTTGATCCTCTGAACATTCTAATTATCTATGTCCTGTTTCAGTCAATTACTATCATCCTGATCCTCTGAACATTCTAATCATCCATGTCCTATTTCAGTCAATTACTATCATCTTGATCCTCTGAACATTCTAATTATCTATGTCCTATTTCAGTCAATTACTATCATCCTGATCCTCTGAAGATTCTAATTCTCTATGTCCTATTTCAGTCAATTACTATCATCCCGATCCTCTGAACATTCTAATTATCTATGTCCTGTTTCAGTCAATTACTATCATCATGATCCTCTGTCCATTCTAATTATCTATGTCCTGTTTCAGTCATTTACTATCATCCTGATCCTCTGTCTATTCTAATTATTTATGTCCTGTTTCAGTCAATTACTATCATCTTGATCCTCTGAACATTGTAATTATCTATGTCCTATTTCAGTCAATTACGATCATCATGATCCTCTGTCCATTCTAATTATCTATGTCCTGTTTCAGTCAATTACTATCATCTTGATCCTCTGAACATTCTAATTATCTATGTCCTATTTCAGGCAATTACTATCATCCTGATCCTCTGTCTATTCTAATTATCTCTGTTCTATTTCAGTCAATTACTATCATCCTGATCCTCTGTCTATTCAAATTATCTATGTCCTATTTCAGTCAATTACGATCATCCTGATCCTCTGAACATTCTAATTATCTATGTCCTATTTCAGTCAATTACTATCATCCTGATCCTCTGTCTATTCAAATTATCTATGTCCTGTTTCAGTCAATTACTATCATCCTGATCCTCTGTCTATTCTAATTATCTATGTCCTGTTTCAGTCAATTACTATCATCCTGATCCTTTGAACATTCTAATTATCTATGTCCTGTTTCAGTCAATTACTATCATCCTGACTGTCTGTCCATTCTAAATATCTATGTCCTGTTTCAGTCAATTACTGTCATCCTGATCCTCTTTCCATGCTAATTATCTATGTCCTGTTTCAGTCAATTGCTATCATCCTGATCCTTTGACCATTCTAATAATCTATGCCCTATTTCAGTCAATTACTATCATCTTGATCCTCTGAACATTCTAATTATCTATGTCCTGTTTCAGTCAATTACTATCATCATGATCTTCTGTCCATTCTTATTATCTATGTCCTGTTTCAGTCAATTACTATCATCCTGATCCTCTGTCTATTATAATTATCTATGTCCTGTTTCAGTCAATTACTATCATCCTGATCCTCTGTCCATTCTAATTATCTATGTCCTGTTTCAGTCAATTGCTATCATCCTGATCCTCTGACCATTCTAATTATCTCTGCCCTATTTCAGTCAATTACTCTCATCTTGATCCTCTGAGCATTCTAATTATCTATGTCCTGTTTCAGTCAATTACTATCATCATGATCCTCTGTCCATTCTAATTATCTATGTCCTGTTTCAGTCAATTACTATCATCCTGATCCTCTGTCCATTCTAATTATCTATGTCCTGTTTCAGTCAATTGCTATCATCCTGATCCTCTGAACATTCTAATTATCTATGTTCTATTTCAGTCAATTACTATCATCCTGATCCTCTGTCCATTCTAATTATCTATGTCCTGTTTCAGTCAATTGCTATCATCCAGATCTTCTGTCTATTCTAATTATCTATGTCCTGTTTCAGTCAATTGCTATCATCCTGATTCTCTGTCTATTATAATTATCTATGTCCTGTTTCAGTCAATTACTATCATCCTGATCCTCTGTCCATTCTAATTATCTATGTCCTGTTTCAGTCATTTGCTATCATCCTGATCCTCTGACCATTCTAATAATCTATGCCCTGTTTCAGTCAATTACATTCATCCTGATCCTCTGAACATTCTAATTATGTATGTCCTGTTTCAGTCAATTACTATCATCCTGATCCTCTGTCTATTCTAATTATCTATGTCCTGTTTCAGTCAATTGCTATCATCCTGATCCTCTGACCATTCTAATTATCTATGCCCTTTTTCAGTCAATTACTATCATCTTGATCCTCTGAACATTCTAATTATCTATGTCCTGTTTCAGTCAATTACTATCATCCTGATCGTCTGTCCATTCTAATTATCTATGTCCTGTTTCAGTCAATTACTATCATCCTGACTGTCTGTCCATTCTAAATATCTATGTCCTGTTTCAGTCATTTAAAATCATCTTGATCCTCTGATCCTTCTAATTATCTATGGCCTATTTCTGTAAATTACTGACATCTTGATCCTCTGAACATTCTAATTATCTATGTCCTGTTTCAGTCAATTACAATCATCTTGATCCTCTGAACATTATAATTATCTATGTCCTATTTCTGTAAATTACTGACATCTTAATCCTCTGAACATTCTAATTATCTCTGTCCTATTTCAGTCAATTAATATCATCCTGATCCTCTGTCCATTCTAATTATCTATGTCCTGTTTCAGTCAATTACTATCATCCTGATCCTCTGAACATTCTAATTATCTATGTCCTGTTTCAGTCAATTGCTATCATCCTGATCCTCTGAACATTCTAATTATCTATGTCCTATTTCTGTCAATTACTGACATCTTGATCCTCTGAACATTCTAATTATCTACGTCCTGTTTCAGTCAATTGCTATCATCCTGATCCTCTGAACATTCTATTTATCTATGTCCTATTTCTGTCAATTACTGACATCTTGATTCTCTGAACATTCTAATTATCTATGTCCTGTTTCAGTCAATTGCTATCATCCTGATCCTCTGAACATTCTATTTATCTATGTCCTATTTCTGTCAATTACTGACATCTTGATCCTCTGAACATTCTAATTATCTCTGTCCTGTTTCAGTCAATTGCTATCATCCTGATCCTCTGAACATTCTAATTATCTATGTCCTATTTCTGTCAATTACTGACATCTTGATCCTCTGAACATTCTAATTATCTATGTCCCGTTTCAGTCAATTGCTATCATCCTGATCCTCAGAAGATTCTAATTATCTATGTCCAATTTCAGTCAATTACTATCATCCTGATCCTCTGAACATTCTAATTATCTATCTCCAGTTTCAGTCAATTACTATCATCCTGATCCTCTGAAGATTCTAATTATCTATGTCCTGTTTCAGTCAATTACTATCATCCTGATCCTCTGAACATTCTAATTATCGATGTCCTATTTCTGTCAAATTACTGACATCTTGATCCTCTGAACTTTCTAATTATCTGTGTCCTGTTTCAGTCAATTACTTTCATCCTTATCCTCCAAACATTCAAATTATCTATGTCCTATTTCAGTCAATTACTATCATCCTGATCCTCTGTCTATTCTAATTATCTATTTCCTGTTTCAGTAAATTACTATCATCCTGATCATCTGTCCATTCTAATTATCTATGCCCTGTTCCAGTCAATTACTATCATCCTGATCCTCTGAACATTCTAATTATCTATGTCCTATTTCAGTCAATTACTATCATCTTGATCCTCTGAACATTCTAATTATCTATGTCCTATTTCAGTCAATTACTATCATCCTGATCCTCTGAAGATTCTAATTATCTATGTCCTATTTCAGTCAATTACTATCATCCTGATCCTCTGAACATTCTAATTATCTATGTCCTGTTTCAGTCAATTACTATCATCATGATCCTCTTTCCATTCTAATTATCGATGTCCTGTTTCAGTCATTTACTATCATCCTGATCCTCTGTCCATTCTAATTATTTATGTCCTGTTTCAATTAATTACTATCATCCTGATACTCTGAACATTCTAATTATCTATGCCCTTTTTCAGTCAATTACTATCATCTTGATCGTCTGAACATTGTAATTATCTATGTCCTATTTCAGTCAATTACGATCATCCTGATCCTCTGAACATTCTAATTATCTATGTCCTATTTCAGTCAATTACTATCATCCTGATCCTCTGTCTATTCTAATTATCTATGTCCTATTTCAGTCAATTACTATCATCCTGATCCTCTGTCTATTCAAATTATCTATGTCCTGTTTCAGTCAATTACTATCATCCTGATCCTCTGTCTATTCTAATTATCTATGTCCTGTTTCAGTCAATTACTATCATCCTGATCCGCTGAACATTCTAATTATCTATGTCCTGTTTCAGTCAATTACTATCATCCTGACTGTCTGTCCATTCTAAATATCTATGTCATGTTTCAGTCAATTACTGTCATCCTGATCCTCTTTCCATTCTAATTATCTATGTCCTGTTTCAGTCAATTACTAACATCCTGATCCTCTGAACATTCGAATTATCTGTGTCCTGTTTCAATCAATTACTATCATCATGATCCTCTGTCCATTCTAATTATCTATGTCCTGTTTCAGTAAATTACTATCATCCTGATCCTCTGTCTATTATAATTATCTATGTCCTGTTTCAGTCAATTACTATCATCCTGATCCTCTGTCCATTCTAATTATCTATTTCCTGTTTCAGTCAATTGCTATCATCCTGATCCTTTGACCATTCTAATTATCTATGCCCTATTTCAGTCAATTACTATCATCATGATCCTCTGTCCATTCCAATTATCTATGTCCTGTTTCAGTCAATTACTATCATCATGATCCTCTGTCCATTCTAATTATCTATGTCCTGTTTCAGTCAATTACTATCATCCTGATCCTCTGTCCATTCTAATTATCTATGTCCTGTTTCAGTCAATTGCTATCATCCTGATCCTCTGACCATTCTAATTATCTATGCCCTATTTCAGTCAATTACTATCATCTTGATCCTCTGAACATTCTAATTATCTGTGTCCTGTTTCAGTCAAATTACTGACATCTTGATCCTCTGAACATTCTAATTATCTGTGTCCCGTTTCAGTCAATTACTATCATCCTTATCCTCCAAAAATTCAAATTATCTATGTCCTGTTTCAGTCAATTACTATCATCCTGATCCTCTGTCTATTCTAATTATCTATTTCCTGTTTCAGTAAATTACTATCATCGTGATCATCTGTCCATTCTAATTATCTATGCCCTGTTTCAGTCAATTACTATCATCCTGATCCTCTGTCCATTCTAATTATCTATGTCCTGCTTCAGTCAATTACTATCATCCTGATCCTCTGAACATTCTAATTATCTATGTCCTATTTCTGTCAATTACTATCATCCTGATCCTCTGTCTATTCTAATTATCTATGTCCTATTTCAGTCAATTACTATCATCCTGATCCTCTGTCCATTCAAATTATCTATGTCCAGTTTCAGTCAATTACTATCATCCTGATCCTCTGTCTATTCTAATTATGTATGTCCTGTTTCAGTCAATTACTATCATCCTGATCCTCTGAACATTCTAATTATCTATGTCCTGTTTCAGTCAATTACTATCATCCTGACTGTCTGTCCATTCTAAATATCTATGTCCTGTTTCAGTCAATTACTGTCATCCTGATCCTCTTTCCATTCTAATTATCTATGTCCTGTTTCAGTCAATTACTATCATCCTGATCCTCTGAACATTTGAATTATCTGTGTCCTGTTTCAGTCAATTACTATCATCATGATCCTCTGTCCATTCTAATTATCTATGTCCTGTTTCAGTAAATTACTATCATCCTGATCCTCTGTCTATTATAATTATCTATGTCCTGTTTCAGTCAATTACTATCATCCTGATCCTCTGTCCATTCTAATTATCTATGTCCTGTTTCAGTCAATTGCTATCATCCTGAACCTCTGACCATTCTAATTATCTATGCCCTATTTCAGTCAATTACTATCATCATGATCCTCTGTCTATTCTAATTATCTATTTCCTGTTTCAGTAAATTACTATCATCCTGATCATCTGTCCATTCTAATTATCTATGCCCTGTTTCAGTCAATTACTATCATCCTGATCCTCTGTCCATTCTAATTATCTATGTCCTGCTTCAGTCAATTACTATCATCCTGATCCTCTGAACATTCTAATTATCTATGTCCTATTTCTGTCAATTACTATCATCCTGATCCTCTGTCTATTCTAATTATCTATGTCCTATTTCAGTCAATTACTATCATCCTGATCCTCTGTCTATTCAAATTATCGATGTCCAGTTTCAGTCAATTACTATCATCCTGATCCTCTGTCTATTCTAATTATGTATGTCCTGTTTCAGTCAATTACTATCATCCTGATCCTCTGAACATTCTAATTATCTATGTCCTGTTTCAGTCAATTACTATCATCCTGACTGTCTGTCCATTCTAAATATCTATGTCCTGTTTCAGTCAATTACTGTCATCCTGATCCTCTTTCCATTCTAATTATCTATGTCCTGTTTCAGTCAATTACTATCATCCTGATCCTCTGAACATTTGAATTATCTGTGTCCTGTTTCAGTCAATTACTATCATCATGATCCTCTGTCCATTCTAATTATCTATGTCCTGTTTCAGTAAATTACTATCATCCTGATCCTCTGTCTATTATAATTATCTATGTCCTGTTTCAGTCAATTACTATCATCCTGATCCTCTGTCCATTCTAATTATCTATGTCCTGTTTCAGTCAATTGCTATCATCCTGAACCTCTGACCATTCTAATTATCTATGCCCTATTTCAGTCAATTACTATCATCATGATCCTCTGTCCATTCCAATTATCTATGTCCTGTTTCAGTCAATTACTATCATCATGATCCTCTGTCCATTCTAATTATCTATGTCCTGTTTCAGTCAATTACTATCATCCTGATCCTCTGTCCATTCTAATTATCTATGTCCTGTTTCAGTCAATTGCTATCATCCTGATCCTCTGACCATTCTAATTATCTATGCCCTATTTCAGTCAATTACTATCATCTTGATCCTCTGAACATTCTAATTATCTGTGTCCTGTTTCAGTCAAATTACTGACATCTTGATCCTCTGAACTTTCTAATTATCTGTGTCCTGTTTCAGTCAATTACTATCATCCTTATCCTCCAAACATTCTAATTATCTATGTCCTATTTCAGTCAATTACTATCATCCTGATCCTCTGTCTATTCTAATTATCTATTTCCTGTTTCAGTAAATTACTATCATCCTGATCATCTGTCCATTCTAATTATCTATGCCCTGTTTCAGTCAATTACTATCATCCCGATCCTCTGTCCATTCTAATTATCTATGTCCTGTTTCAGTCAATTACTATCATCCTGATCCTCTGAACATTCTAATTATCTATGTCCTATTTCAGTCAATTACTATCATCTTGATCCTCTGAACATTCTAATTATCTATGTCCTATTTCAGTCAATTACTATCATCCTGATCCTCTGAAGATTCTAAGTATCTATGTCCTATTTCAGTCAATTACTATCATCCTGATCTTCTGAACATTCTAATTATCTATGTCCTGTTTCAGTCAATTACTATCATCATGATCCTCTGTCCATTCTAATTATCGATGTCCTGTTTCAGTCATTTACTATCATCCTGATCCTCTGTCCATTCTAATTATTTATGTCCTGTTTCAGTCAATTACTATCATCCTGATACTCTGAACATTCTAATTATCTATGTCCTTTTTCAGTCAATTACTATCATCTTGATCGTCTGAACATTGTAATTATCTATGTCCTATTTCAGTCAATTACTATCATCCTGATCCTCTGTCTATTCCAATTATCTATGTCCTATTTCAGTCAATTACTATCATCCTGATCCTCTGAAGATTCTAAGTATCTATGTCCTATTTCAGTCAATTACTATCATCCTGATCTTCTGAACATTCTAATTATCTATGTCCTGTTTCAGTCAATTACTATCATCATGATCCTCTGTCCATTCTAATTATCGATGTCCTGTTTCAGTCATTTACTATCATCCTGATCCTCTGTCCATTCTAATTATTTATGTCCTGTTTCAGTCAATTACTATCATCCTGATACTCTGAACATTCTAATTATCTATGTCCTTTTTCAGTCAATTACTATCATCTTGATCGTCTGAACATTGTAATTATCTATGTCCTATTTCAGTCAATTACTATCATCCTGATCCTCTGTCTATTCCAATTATCTATGTCCTATTTCAGTCAATTACTATCATCCTGATCCTCTGTCTATTCAAATTATCTATGTCCTGTTTCAGTCAATTACTATCATCCTGATCCTCTGTCTATTCTAATTATCTATGTCCTGTTTCAGTCAATTACTATCATCCTGATCCTCTGAACATTCTAATTATCTATGTCCTGTTTCAGTCAATTACTATCATCCTGACTGTCTGTCCATTCGAAATATCTATGTCCTGTTTCAGTCAATTCCTGTCATCCTGATCTTCTTTCCATTCTAATTATCTATGTCCTGATTCAGTCAATTACTATCATCCTGATCCTCTGTCTATTCTAATTATCTATGTCCTGTTTCAGTGAATTACTATCATCCTGATCCTCTGAACATTCTAATTATCTATGTCCTGTTTCAGTCAATTACTATCATCCTGATCCTCTGAACATTCGAATTATCTATGTCCTGTTTCAGTCAATTACTATCATCATGATCCTCTGTCCATTCTAATTATCTATGTCCTGTTTCAGTAAATTACTATCATCCTGATCCTCTGTCTATTATAATTATCTATGTCCTGTTTCAGTCAATTACTATCATCCTGATCCTCTGTCCATTCTAATTATCTATGTCCTGTTTCAGTCAATTGCTATCATCCTGCTCCTCTGACCATTCTAATTATCTATGCACCATTTCAGTCAATTACTATCATCATGATCCTCTGTCCATTCTAATTATCTATGCCCTGTTTCAGTCAATTGCTATCATCATGATCCTCTGTCCATTCTAATTATCAATGTCCTGTTTCAGTCAATTACTATCATCCTGATCCTCTGTCCATTCTAATTATCTATGTCAAGTTTCAGTCAATTGCTATCATCCTGATCCTCTGACCATTCTAATTATCTATGCCCTATTTCAGTCAATTACTATCATCTTGATCCTCTGAACATTCTAATTATCTATGTCCTGTTTCAGTCAATTGCTATCATCCTGATCCTCTGAACATTCTAATTATCTATGTCCTATTTCTGTCAATTACTGACATCTTGATCCTCTGAACATTCTAATTATCTATGTCCTGTTTCAGTCAATTGCTATCATCCTGATCCTCTGAACATTCTAATTATCTCTGTCCTATTTCTGTCAATTGCTATCATCCTGATCCTCTGAATATTCTAATTATCTATGTCCAGTTTCAGTCAATTACTATCATCCTGATCCTCTGAAGATTCTAATTATCTATGTCCTGTTTCAGTCAATTACTATCATCCTGATCCTCTGAACATTCTAATTATCGATGTCCTATTTCTGTCAAATTACTGACATCTTGATCCTCTGAACTTTCTAATTATCTGTGTCCTGTTTCAGTCAATTACTGTCATCCATATCCTCCAAACATTCTAATTATCTATGTCCTATTTCAGTCAATTACTATCATCCTGAACCTCTGTCTATTCTAATTATCTATTTCCTGTTTCAGTAAATTACTATCATCCTGATCATCTGTCCATTCTAATTATCTATGCCCTGTGTGAGTCAATTACTATCATCCTGATCCTCTGAACATTCTAATTATCTATGTCCTGTTTCAGTCAATTACTATCATCTTGATCCTCTGAACATTCTAATTATCTATGTCCTATTTCAGTCAATTACTATCATCCTGATCCTCTGAAGATTCTAATTATCTATGTCCTATTTCAGTCAATTACTATCATCCTGATCCTCTGAACATTCTAATTATCTATGTCCTGTTTCAGTCAATTACTATCATCATGATCCTCTTTCCATTCTAATTATCGATGTCCTGTTTCAGTCATTTACTATCATCCTGATCCTCTGTCCATTCTAATTATTTATGTCCTGTTTCAGTCAATTACTATCATCCTGATACTCTGAACATTCTAATTATCTATGTCCTTTTTCAGTCAATTACTATCATCTTGATCGTCTGAACATTGTAATTATCTATGTCCTATTTCAGTCAATTACGATCATCCTGATCCTCTGAACATTCTAATTATCTATGTCCTATTTCAGTCAATTACTATCATCCTGATCCTCTGTCTATTCTAATTATCTATGTCCTATTTCAGTCAATTACTATCATCCTGATCCTCTGTCTATTCAAATTATCTATGTCCTGTTTCAGTCAATTACTATCATCCTGATCCTCTGTCTATTCTAATTATCTATGTCCTGTTTCAGTCAATTACTATCATCCTGATCCTCTGAACATTCGAATTATCTATGTCCTGTTTCAGTCAATTACTATCATCCTGATCCTCTGAACATTCTAATTATCTATGTCCTATTTCAGTCAATTACTATCATCTTGATCCTCTGAACATTCTAATTATCTATGTCCTATTTCAGTCAATTACTAGCATCCTGATCCTCTGAAGATTCTAAGTATCTATGTCCTATTTCAGTCAATTACTATCATCCTGATCTTCTGAACATTCTAATTATCTATGTCCTGTTTCAGTCTATTACCATCATCAGGATCCTCTGTCCATTCTAATTATCTATGTCCTGTTTCAGTCATTTACTATCATCCTGATCCTCTGTCCATTCTAATTATTTATGTCCTGTTTCAGTCAATTACTATCATCCTGATACTCTGAACATTCTAATTATCTATGTCCTTTTTCAGTCAATTACTATCATCTTGATCGTCTGAACATTGGAATTATCTATGTCCTATTTCAGTCAATTACTATCATCCTGATCCTCTGTCTATTCCAATTATCTATGTCCTATTTCAGTCAATTACTATCATCCTGATCCTCTGTCTATTCAAATTATCTATGTCCTGTTTCAATCAATTACTATCATCCTGATCCTCTGTCTATTCTAATTATCTATGTTCTGTTTCAGTCAATTACTATCATCCTGATCCTCTGAACATTCTAATTATCTATGTCCTGTTTCAGTCAATTACTATCATCCTGACTGTCTGTCCATTCGAAATATCTATGTCCTGTTTCAGTCAATTCCTGTCATCCTGATCCTCTTTCCATTCTAATTATCTATGTCCTTATTCAGTCAATTACTATCATCCTGATCCTCAGTCTATTCTAATTATCTATGTCCTGTTTCAGTCAATTACTATCATCCTGATCCTCTGAACATTCTAATTATCTATGTCCTGTTTCAGTCAATTACTATCATCCTGATCCTCTGAACATTCGAATTATCTATGTCCTGTTTCAGTCAATTACTATCATCATGATCCTCTGTCCATTCTAATTATCTATGTCCTGTTTCAGTAAATTACTATCATCCTGATCCTCTGTCTACTATAATTATCTATGTCCTGTTTCAGTCAATTACTATCATCCTGATCCACTGTCCATTCTAATTATCTATGTCCTGTTTCAGTCAATTGCTATCATCCTGCTCCTCTGACCATTCTAATTATCTATGCCCCATTTCAGTCAATCACTATCATCATGATCCTCTGTCCATTCTAATTATCTATGTCCTGTTTCAGTCAATTGCTATCATCATGATCCTCTGTCCATTCTAATTATCTATGTCCTGTTTCAGTCAATTACTATCATCCTGATCCTCTGTCCATTCTAATTATCTATGCCCTGTTTCAGTCAATTGCTATCATCCTGATCCTCTGACCGTTCTAATTATCTATGCCCTATTTCAGTCAATTACTATCATCTTGATCCTCTGAACATTCTAATTATCTATGTCCTGTTTCAGTCAATTGCTATCATCCTGATCCTCTGAACATTCTAATTATCTATGTCCTATTTCTGTCAATTACTGACATCTTGATCCTCTGAACATTCTAATTATCTATGTCCTGTTTCAGTCAATTGCTATCATCCTGATCCTCTGAACATTCTAATTATCTCTGTCCTATTTCTGTCAATTGCTATCATCCTGATCCTCTGAACATTCTAATTATCTATGTCCAGTTTCAGTCAATTACTATCATCCTGATCCTCTGAAGATTCTAATTATCTATGTCCTGTTTCAGTCAATTACTATCATCCTGATCCTCTGAACATTCTAATTATCGATGTCCTATTTCTGTCAAATTACTGACATCTTGATCCTCTGAACTTTCTAATTATCTGTGTCCTGTTTCAGTCAATTACTATCATCCTTATCCTCCAAACATTCTAATTATCTATGTCCTATTTCAGTCAATTACTATCATCCTGATCCTCTGTCTATTCTAATTATCTATTTCCTGTTTCAGTAAATTACTATCATCCTGATCATCTGTCCATTCTAATTATCTATGCCCTGTTTCAGTCAATTACTATCATCCTGATCCTCTGAACATTATAATTATCTATGTCCTATTTCAGTCAATTACTATGATCTTGATCCTCTGAACATTCCAATTATCTATGTCCTATTTCAGTCAATTACTATCATCCTGATCCTCTGAAGATTCTAATTATCTATGTCCTATTTCAGTCAATTACTGTCATCCTGATCCTCAGAACATTCTAATTATCTATGTCCTGTTTCAGTCAATTACTATCATCATGATCCTCCTTCCATTCTAATTATCGATGTCCTGTTTCAGTCATTTACTATCATCCTGATCCTCTGTCCATTCTAATTATTTATGTCCTGTTTCAGTCAATTACTATCATCCTGATACTCTGAACATTCTAATTATCTATGTCCTTTTTCAGTCAATTACTATCATCTTGATCGTCTGAACATTGTAATTATCTATGTCCTATTTCAGTCAATTACGATCATCCTGATCCTCTGAACATTCTAATTATCTATGTCCTATTTCAGTCAATTACTATCATCCTGATCCTCTGTCTATTCAAATTATCTATGTCCTGTTTCAGTCAATTACTATCATCCTGATCCTCTGTCTATTCTAATTATCTATGTCCTGTTTCAGTCAATTACTATCATCCTGATCCTCTGAACATTCTAATTATCTATGCCCTGTTTCAGTCAATTACTATCATCCTGATCCTCTGAACATTCTAATTATCTATGTCCTATTTCAGTCAATTAATATCATCTTGATCCTCTGAACATTCTAATTATCTATGTCCTATTTCAGTCAATTACTATCATCCTGATCCTCTGAAGATTCTAATTATCTATGTCCTATTTCAGTCAATTACTATCATCCTGATCCTCTGAACATTCTAATTATCTATGTCCTGTTTCAGTCAATTACTATCATCATGATCCTCCTTCCATTCTAATTATCGATGTCCTGTTTCAGTCATTTACTATCATCCTGATCCTCTGTCCATTCTAATTATTTATGTCCTGTTTCAGTCAATTACTATCATCCTGATACTCTGAACATTCTAATTATCTATGTCCTTTTTCAGTCAATTACTATCATCTTGATCGTCTGAACATTCTAATTATCTATGTCCTATTTCAGTCAATTACTATCATCCTGATCCTCTGTCTATTCAAATTATCTATGTCCTGTTTCAGTCAATTACTATCATCCTGATCCTCTGTCTATTCTAATTATCTATGTCCTGTTTCAGTCAATTACTCTCATCCTGATCCTCTGAACATTCTAATTATCTATGTCCTGTTTCAGTCAATTACTATCATCCTGACTGTCTGTCCATTCTAAATATCTATGTCCTGTTTCAGTCAATTACTGTCATCCTGATCCTCTTTCCATTCTAATTATCTATGTCCTGTTCCAGTCAATTACTATCATCCTGATCCTCTGAACATTCGAATTATCTGTGTCCTGTTTCAGTCAATTACTGTCATCATGATCCTCTGTCCATTCTAATTATCTATGTCCTGTTTCAGTAAATTACTATCATCCTGATCCTCTGTCTATTATAATTATCTATGTCCTGTTTCAGTCAATTGCTATCATCCTGATCCTCTGACCATTCTAATTATCTATGCCCTATTTCAGTCAATTACTATCATCATGATCCTCTGTCCATTCTAATTATCGATGTCCTGTTTCAGTCATTTACTATCATCCTGATCCTCTGTCCATTCTAATTATTTATGTCCTGTTTCAGTCAATTACTATCATCCTGATACTCTGAACATTCTAATTATCTATGTCCTTTTTCAGTCAATTACTATCATCTTGATCGTCTGAACATTGTAATTATCTATGTCCTATTTCAGTCAATTACGATCATCCTGATCCTCTGAACATTCTAATTATCTATGTCCTATTTCAGTCAATTACTATCATCCTGATCCTCTGTCTATTCTAATTATCTATGTCCTATTTCAGTCAATTACTATCATCCTGATCCTCTGTCTATTCAAATTATCTATGTCCTGTTTCAGTCAATTGCTATCATCCTGATCCTCTGTCTATTCTAATTATCTATGTCCTGTTTCAGTCAATTACTATCATCCTGATCCTCTGAACATTCTAATTATCTATGTCCTGTTTCAGTCAATTACTATCATCCTGACTGTCTGTCCATTCTAAATATCTATGTCCTGTTTCAGTCAATTACTATCATCCTGATCCTCTGAACATTCTAATTATCTATGTCCTATTTCAGTCAATTACTATCATCTTGATCCTCTGAACATTCTAATTATCTATGTCCTATTTCAGTCAATTACTATCATCCTGATCCTCTGAAGATTCAAAGTATCTATGTCCTATTTCAGTCAATTACTATCATCCTGATCTTCTGAACATTCTAATTATCTATGTCCTGTTTCAGTCAATTACTATCATCATGATCCTCTGTCCATTCTAATTATCGATGTCCTGTTTCAGTCATTTACTATCATCCTGATCCTCTGTCCATTCTAATTATTTATGTCCTGTTTCAGTCAATTACTATCATCCTGATACTCTGAACATTCTAATTATCTATGTCCTTTTTCAGTCAATTACTATCATCTTGATCGTCTGAACATTGTAATTATCTATGTCCTATTTCAGTCAATTACTATCATCCTGATCCTCTGTCTATTCCAATTATTTATGTCCTATTTCAGTCAATTACTATCATCCTGATCCTCTGTCTATTCAAATTATCTATGTCCTGTTTCAGTCAATTACTATCATCCTGATCCTCTGTCTATTCTAATTATCTATGTCCTGTTTCAGTCAATTACTATCATCCTGATCCTCTGAACATTCTAATTATCTATGTCCTGTTTCAGTGAATTACTATCATCCTGACTGTCTGTCCATTCGAAATATCTATGTCCTGTTTCAGTCAATTCCTGTCATCCTGATCCTCTTTCCATTCTAATTATCTATGTCCTGATTCAGTCAATTACTATCATCCTGATCCTCTGTCTATTCTAATTATCTATGTCCTGTTTCAGTCAATTACTATCATCCTGATCCTCTGAACATTCTAATTATCTATGTCCTGTTTCAGTCAATTACTATCATCCTGATCCTCTGAACATTCGAATTATCTATGTCCTGTTTCAGTCAATTACTATCATCATGATCCTCTGTCCATTCTAATTATCTATGTCCTGTTTCAGTAAATTACTATCATCCTGATCCTCTGTCTACTATAATTATCTATGTCCTGTTTCAGTCAATTATTATCATCCTGATCCTCTGTCCATTCTAATTATCTATGTCCTGTTTCAGTCAAATGCTATCATCCTGCTCCTCTGACCATTCTAATTATCTATGCCCTATTTCAGTCAATTCCTGTCATCCTGATGCTCTTTCCATTCTAATTATCTATGTCCTGATTCAGTCAATTACTATCATCCTGATCCTCTGTCTATTCTAATTATCTATGTCCTGTTTGAGTCAATTACTATCATCCTGATCCTCTGAACATTCTAATTATCTATGTCCTGTTTCAGTCAATTACTATCATCCTGATCCTCTGAACATTCGAATTATCTATGTCCTGTTTCAGTCAATTACTATCATCATGATCCTCTGTCCATTCTAATTATCTATGTCCTGTTTCAGTAAATTACTATCATCCTGATCCTCTGTCTACTATAATTATCTATGTCCTGTTTCAGTCAATTATTATCATCCTGATCCTCTGTCCATTCTAATTATCTATGACCTGTTTCAGTCAATTGCTATCATCCTGCTCCTCTGACCATTCTAATTATCTATGCCCCATTTCAGTCAATTACTATCATCATGATCTTCTGTCCATTCTAATTATCTATGTCCTGTTTCAGTCAATTGCTATCATCATAATCCTCTGTCCATTCTAATTATCTATGTCCTGTTTCAGTCAATTACTATCATCTTGATCCTCTGTCCATTCTAATTATCTATGTCAAGTTTCAGTCAATTGCTATCATCCTGATCCTCTGACCATTCTAATTATCTATGCCCTATTTCAGTCAATTACTATCATCTTGATCCTCTGAACATTCTAATTATCTATGTCCTGTTTCATTCAATTGCTATCATCCTGATCCTCTGAACATTCTAATTATCTATGTCCTATTTCTGTCAATTACTGACATCTTGATCCTCTGAACATTCTAGTTATCTATGTCCTGTTTCAGTCAATTGCTGTCATCCTGATCCTCTGAAGATTCTAAATATCTCTGTCCTATTTCTGTCAATTGCTATCATCCTGATCCTCTGAACATTCTAATTATCTATGTCCAGTTTCAGTCAATTGCTATCATCCTGATCCTCTGAAGATTCTAATTATCTATGTCCTGTTTCAGTCAATTACTATCATCCTGATCCTCTGAACATTCTAATTATCGATGTCCTATTTCTGTCAAATTACTGACATCTTGATCCTCTGAACTTTCTAATTATCTGTGTCCTGTTTCAGTCAATTACTATCATCCTTATCCTCCAAACATTCTAATTATCTATGTCCTATTTCAGTCAATTACTATCATCCTGATCCACTGTCTATTCTAATTATCTATTTCCTGTTTCAGTAAATTACTATCATCCTGATCATCTGTCCATTCTAATTATCTATGCCCTGTTTCAGTCAATTACTATCATCCTGATCCTCTGAACATTCTAATTATCTATGTCCTATTTCAGTCAATTACTATCATCTTGATCCTCTGAACATTCTAATTATCTATGTCCTATTTCAGTCAATTACTATCATCCGGATCCTCTGAAGATTCTAATTATCTATGTCCTATTTCAGTCAATTACTATCATCCTGAACCTCTGAATATTCTAATTATCTATGTCCTGTTTCAGTCAATTACTATCATCATGATCCTCTTTCCATTCTAATTATCGATGTCCTGTTTCAGTCAATTACTATCATCCTGATCCTCTGTCCATTCTAATTATTTATGTCCTGTTTCAGTCAATTACTATCATCCTGATACTCTGAACATTCTAATTATCTATGTCCTTTTTCAGTCAATTACTATCATCTTGATCGTCTGAACATTGTAATTATCTATGTCCTATTTCAGTCAATTACGATCATCCTGATCCTCTGAACATTCTAATTATCTATGTCCTATTTCAGTCAATTACTATCATCCTGATCCTCTGTCTATTCTAATTATCTATGTCCTATTTCAGTCAATTACTATCATCCTGATCCTCTGTCTATTCAAATTATCTATGTCCTGTTTCAGTCAATTACTATCATCCTGATCCTCTGTCTATTCTAATTATCTATGTCCTGTTTCAGTCAATTACTATCATCCTGATCCTCTGAACATTCTAATTATCTATGTCCTGTTTCAGTCAATTACTATCATCCTGACTGTCTGTCCATTCTAAATATCTATGTCCTGTTTCAGTCAATTACTGTCATCCTGATCCTCTTTCCATTCTAATTATCTATGTCCTGTTCCAGTCAATTACTATCATCCTGATCCTCTGAACATTCGAATTATCTATGTCCTGTTTCAGTCAATTACTGTCATCATGATCCTCTGTCCATTCTAATTATCTATGTCCTGTTTCAGTCAATTACTATCATCCTGATCCTCTGTCTATTATAATTATCTATGTCCTGTTTCAGTCAATTGCTATCATCCTGATCCTCTGACCATTCTAATTATCTATGCCCTATTTCAGTCAATTACTATCATCATTTGAGGGGGGTGATCTTCTTGATGGTTGGCCCAAGAGCTCTCTTCATGCCATCATACATTCCTCTGATGTTTCCGGTGTCTGAGGCCAGCTGAATATGACTGCATAGGTGTTGCCAGTAGTCGTTTGCGCAACGCCTAGCTGTTCTTTGTGCAGTACTTCTGGCTGCTTTAAGTGCTGCGGATGTTAAATCGCTGGGGGGTTTCTTGTAGTTCAAAAGTGCAATGCGCTTAGCGGCTATGACAGGTTCCAGCTCTTCATTATGAGATTGAAACCAGTCTGCATTTCTCTTCGCACTTTTGCCGTAGGTGGTCAAAGCTGACTCATAGATGGCGTCTCTGATGTGGGCCCACTTGGTCTCAGCATCCCCTGTGGGAGTGTTTTGAAGGGCTGTTACAAGTGAATTTAGAAATTTTTGTAACAGCTGTGGGTGAGAAATTCTGCTCGTGTTGATGCGCGGGTGGCCCTTCTGCTTGGAATGATGCAACTTCTTTGATCTGAGTCTAACCTTGCTGCACACCAGGGAGTGGTCGGTGTCGCAGTCCGCACTGTGGAAGCTGCGTGTGATTTGAACACTGTTTAAGGCGGCTCGCCTTGTGACAATGAGGTCTAGCTGGTGCCAACGACGTGATCTTGGGTGCCTCCATGAAACCTGGTGACAGGGTTTAGTGTGAATCTAAATCGGGGGACATAATCACTGACCAACGCAAACAGATGGACCGCTGGGTTGTGCACTACCTAGAACTGTACTCCAGGGAGAATGCTGTCACTGAGACTGCCCTCAATGCAGCCCAGCCTCTACCAGTCATGGATGAGCTGGACATACAGCCAACCAAATCGGAACTCAGTGATGCCATTGATTCCCTAGCCAGCGGAAAAGCCCCTGGGAAGGACAGCATTACCCCTGAAATAATCAAGAGTGCCAAGCCTGCTATACTCTCAGCACTACATGAACTGCTATGCCTGTGCTGGGACGAGGGAGCAGTACCCCAGGACATGCGCGATGCCAACATCATCACCCTCTATAAAAACAAAGGTGACCGCGGTGACTGCAACAACTACCGTGGAATCTCCCTGCTCAGCATAGTGGGGAAAGTCTTTGCTCGAGTCGCTCTGAACAGACTCCAGAAGCTGGCCGAGCGCGTCTACCCTGAGGCACAGTGTGGCTTTCGTGCAGAGAGATCGACTATTGACATGCTGTTCTCCCTTCGTCAGATACAGGAGAAATGCCGTGAACAACAGATGCCCCTCTACATTGCTTTCATTGATCTCACCAAAGCCTTTGACCTCGTCAGCAGACGTGGTCTCTTCAGACTACTAGAAAAGATCGGATGTCCACCAAAGCTACTAAGTATCATCACCTCATTCCATGACAATATGAAAGGCACAATTCAACATGGTGGCTCCTCATCAGAGCCCTTTCCTATCCTGAGTGGTGTGAAACAGGGCTGTGTTCTCGCACCCACACTTTTTGGGATTTTCTTCTCCCTGCTGCTTTCACATGCGTTCAAATCCTCTGAAGAAGGAATTTTCCTCCACACAAGATCAGGGGGCAGGTTGTTCAACCTTGCCCGTCTAAGAGCGAAGTCCAAAGTACGGAAAGTCCTCATCAGAGAACTCCTCTTTGCTGACGATGCTGCTTTAACATCTCACACTGAAGAATGCCTGCAGAGTCTCATCGACAGGTTTGCGTCTGCCTGCAATGAATTTGGCCTAACCATCAGCCTCAAGAAAACGAACATCATGGGGCAGGATGTCAGAAATGCTCCATCCATCAATATTGGCGACCACGCTCTGGAAGTGGTTCAAGAGTTCACCTACCTAGGCTCAACTATCACCAGTAACCTGTCTCTAGATGCAGAAATCAACAAGCGCATGGGTAAGGCTTCCACTGCTATGTTCAGACTGGCCAAGAGAGTGTGGGAAAATGGCGCACTGACACGGAACACAAAAGTCCGAGTGTATCAGGCCTGTGTCCTCAGTACCTTGCTCTACGGCAGCGAGGCCTGGACAACGTATGCCAGCCAAGAGCGACGTCTCAATTCATTCCATCTTCGCTGCCTTCGGAGAATACTTGGCATCAGGTGGCAGGACTATATCTCCAACACAGAAGTCCTTGTAGCAGCCAACATCCCCAGCTTATACACACTACTGAGTCAGCGGCGCTTGAGATGGCTTGGCCATGTGAGCCGCATGGAAGATGGCAGGATCCCCAAAGACACATTGTACAGCGAGCTCGCCACTGGTATCAGACCCACCGGCCGTCCATGTCTCCGTTATAAAGACGTCTGCAAACGCGACATGAAATCGTGTGACATTGATCACAAGTCGTGGGAGTCAGTTGCCAGCATTCGCCAGAGCTGGCGGGCAGCCATAAAGAAAGGGCTAAATTGTGGCGAGTCAAAGAGACTTAGTAGTTGGCAGGAAAAAAGACAGAGGCGCAAGGGGAGAGCCAACTGCGCAACAGCCCCAACAAACAAATTTCTCTGCAGCACCTGTGGAAGAGCCTGTCACTCCAGAATTGGCCTTTATAGCCACTCCAGGCGCTGCTTCACAAACCACTGACCACCTCCAGGCGCGTATCCATTGTCTCTCGAGATAAGGAGGCCCAAAAGAGAGAAGAAGAAGAAGACTATCATCATGATCCTCTGTCCATTCCAATTATCTATGTCCTGTTTCAGTCAATTACTATCATCATGATCCACTGTCCATTCTAATTATCTATGTCCTGTTTCAGTCAATTGCTATCATCATAATCCTCTGTCCATTCTAATTATCTATGTCCTGTTTCAGTCAATTACTATCATCTTGATCCTCTGTCCATTCTAATTATCTATGTCAAGTTTCAGTCAATTGCTATCATCCTGATCCTCTGACCATTCTAATTATCTATGCCCTATTTCAGTCAATTACTATCATCTTGATCCTCTGAACATTCTAATTATCTATGTCCTGTTTCAGTTAATTGCTATCATCCTGATCCTCTGAACATTCTAATTATCTATGTCCTATTTCTGTCAATTACTGACATCTTGATCCTCTGTCCATTCTAATTATCTATGTCCTGTTTCAGTCAATTACTATCATCTTGATCCTCTGTCCATTCTAATTATCTATGTCAAGTTTCAGTCAATTGCTATCATCCTGATCCTCTGACCATTCTAATTATCTATGCCCTATTTCAGTCAATTACTATCATCTTGATCCTCTGAACATTCTAATTATCTATGTCCTGTTTCAGTCAATTGCTATCATCCTGATCCTCTGAACATTCTAATTATCTCTGTCCTATTTCTGTCAATTGCTATCATCCTGATCCTCTGAACATTCTAATTATCTATGTCCAGTTTCAGTCAATTACTATCATCCTGATCCTCTGAAGATTCTAATTATCTATGTCCTGTTTCAGTCAATTACTATCATCCTGATCCTCTGAACATTCTAATTATCAATGTCCTATTTCTGTCAAATTACTGACATCTTGATCCTCTGAACTTTCTAATTATCTGTGTCCTGTTTCAGTCAATTACTATCATCCTGATCCTCTGTCTATTCTAATTATCTATGTCCTATTTCAGTCAATTACTATCATCCTGATCCACTGTCTATTCTAATTATCTATTTCCTGTTTCAGTAAATTACTATCATCCTGATCATCTGTCCATTCTAATTATCTATGCCCTGTTTCAGTCAATTACTATCATCTTGATCCTCTGAACATTCTAATTATCTATGTCCTATTTCAGTCAATTACTATCATCCGGATCCTCTGAAGATTCTAATTATCTATGTCCTATTTCAGTCAATTACTATCATCCTGATCCTCTGAACATTCTAATTATCTATGTCCTGTTTCAGTCAATTACTATCATCATGATCCTCTTTCCATTCTAATTATCGATGTCCTGTTTCAGTCATTTACTATCATCCTGATCCTCTGTCCATTCTAATTATTTATGTCCTGTTTCAGTCAATTACTATCATCCTGATACTCTGAACATTCTAATTATCTATGTCCTTTTTCAGTCAATTACTATCATCTTGATCGTCTGAACATTGTAATTATCTATGTCCTATTTAAGACAATTACGATCATCCTGATCCTCTGAACATTCTAATTATCTATGTCCTATTTCAGTCAATTACTATCATCCTGATCCTCTGTCTATTCTAATTATCTATGTCCTATTTCAGTCAATTACTATCATCCTGATCCTCTGTCTATTCAAATTATCTATGTCCTGTTTCAGTCAATTACTATCATCCTGATCCTCTGTCTATTCTAATTATCTATGTCCTGTTTCAGTCAATTACTATCATCCTGATCCTCTGAACATTCTAATTATCTATGTCCTGTTTCAGTCAATTACTATCATCCTGACTGTCTGTCCATTCTAAATATCTATGTCCTGTTTCAGTCAATTACTGTCATCCTGATCCTCTTTCCATTCTAAGTATCTATGTCCTGTTCCAGTCAATTACTATCATCCTGATCCTCTGAACATTCGAATTATCTATGTCCTGTTTCAGTCAATTACTGTCATCATGATCCTCTGTCCATTCTAATTATCTATGTCCTGTTTCAGTCAATTACTATCATCCTGATCCTCTGTCTATTATAATTATCTATGTCCTGTTTCAGTCAATTGCTATCATCCTGATCCTCTGACCATTCTAATTATCTATGCCGTATTTCAGTCAATTACTATCATCATGATCCTCTGTCCATTCCAATTATCTATGTCCTGTTTCAGTCAATTACTATCATCATGATCCTCTGTCCATTCTAATTATCTATGTCCTGTTTCAGTCAATTACTATCATCCTGATCCTCTGTCCATTCTAATTATCTATGTCCTGTTTCAGTCAATTGCTATCATCCTGATCCTCTGACCATTCTAATTATCTATGCCCTATTTCAGTCAATTACTATCATCCTGATCCTCTGAACATTCTAATTATCTATGCCCTATTTCTGTCAAATTACTGACATCTTTATCCTCTGAACTTTCTAATTATCTGTGTCCTGTTTCAGTCAATTACTATCATCCTTATCCTCCAAACATTCTAATTATCTATGTCCTATTTCAGTCAATTACTATCATCCTGATCCTCTGTCTATTCTAATTATCTATTTCCTGTTTCAGTAAATTACTATCATCCTGATCATCTGTCCATTCTAATTATCTATGCCCTGTTTCAGTCAATTACTATCATCCTGATCCTCTGTCCATTCTAATTATCTATGTCCTGTTTCAGTCAATTACTATCATCCTGATCCTCTGAACATTCTAATTATCTATGTCCTGTTTCAGTCAATTGCTATCAGCCTGATCCTCTGAACATTCTAATTATCTATGTCCTGTTTCAGTCAATTACTATCATCCTGACTGTCTGTCCATTCGAAATATCTATGTCCTGTTTCAGTCAATTCCTGTCATCTTGATCCTCTGTCCATTCTAATTATCTATGTCAAGTTTCAGTCAATTGCTATCATCCTGATCCTCTGACCATTCTAATTATCTATGCCCTATTTCAGTCAATTACTATCATCTTGATCCTCTGAACATTCTAATTATCTATGTCCTGTTTCAAAAAAATTGCTATCATCCTGATCCTCTGAACATTCTCATTATCTATGTCCTATTTCTGTCAATTACTGACATCTTGATCCTCTGAACATTCTAATTATCTATGTCCTGTTTCAGTCAATTGCTATCATCCTGATCCTCTGAACATTCTAATTATCTCTGTCCTATTTCTGTCAATTGCTATCATCCTGATCCTCTGAACATTCTAATTATCTATGTCCAGTTTCAGTCAATTACTATCATCCTGATCCTCTGAAGATTCTAATTATCTATGTCCTGTTTCAGTCAATTACTATCATCCTGATCCTCTGAACATTCTAATTATCGATGTCCTATTTCTGTCAAATTACTGACATCTTGATCCTCTGAACTTTCTAATTATCTGTGTCCTGTTTCAGTCAATTACTATCATCCTTATCCTCCAAACATTCTAATTATCTATGTCCTATTTCAGTCAATTACTATCATCCTGATCCACTGTCTATTCTAATTATCTATTTCCTGTTTCAGTAAATTACTATCATCCTGATCATCTGTCCATTCTAATTATCTATGCCCTGTTTCAGTCAATTAGTATCATCCTGATCCTCTGAACATTCTAATTATCTATGTCCTATTTCAGTCAATTACTATCATCTTGATCCTCTGAACATTCTAATTATCTATGTCCTATTTCAGTCAATTACTATCATCTTGATCCTCTGAACATTCTAATTATCTATGTCCTATTTCAGTCAATTACTATCATCCTGATCCTCTGAACATTCTAATTATCTATGCCCTGTTTCAGTCAATTACTATCATCCTGATCCTCTGAACATTCTAATTATCTATGTCCTATTTCAGTCAATTACTATCATCTTGATCCTCTGAACATTCTAATTATCTATGTCCTATTTCAGTCAATTACTATCATCCTGATCCTCTGAACATTCTAATTATCTATGTCCTGTTTCAGTCAATTACTATCATCATGATCCTCTTTCCATTCTAATTATCGATGTCCTGTTTCAGTCATTTACTATCATCCTGATCCTCTGTCCATTCTAATTATTTATGTCCTGTTTCAGTCAATTACTATCATCCTGATACTCTGAACATTCTAATTATCTATGTCCTTTTTCAGTCAATTACTATCATCTTGATCGTCTGAACATTGTAATTATCTATGTCCTATTTCAGTCAATTACGATCATCCTGATCCTCTGAACATTCTAATTATCTATGTCCTATTTCAGTCAATTACTATCATCCTGATCCTCTGTCTATTCAAATTATCTATGTCCTGTTTCAGTCAATTACTATCATCCTGATCCTCTGTCTATTCTAATTATCTATGTCCTGTTTCAGTCAATTACTATCATCCTGATCCTCTGAACATTCTAATTATCTATGTCCTGTTTCAGTCAATTACTATCATCCTGACTGTCTGTCCATTCTAAATATCTATGTCCTGTTTCAGTCAATTACTGTCATCCTGATCCTCTTTCCATTCTAATTATCTATGTCCTGTTCCAGTCATTTACTATCATCCTGATCCTCTGAACATTCGAATTATCTGTGTCCTGTTTCAGTCAATTACTGTCATCATGATCCTCTGTCCATTCTAATTATCTATGTCCTGTTTCAGTAAATTACTATCATCCTGATCCTCTGTCTATTATAATTATCTATGTCCTGTTTCAGTCAATTGCTATCATCCTGATCCTCTGACCATTCTAATTATCTGTGCCCTATTTCAGTCAATTACTATCATCATGATCCTCTGTCCATTCCAATTATCTATGTCCTGTTTCAGTCAATTACTATCATCATGATCCTCTGTCCATTCTAATTATCTATGTCCTGTTTCAGTCAATTACTATCATCCTGATCCTCTGTCCATTCTAATTATCTATGTCCTGTTTCAGTCAATTGCTATCATCCTGATCCTCTGACCATTCTAATTATCTATGCCCTATTTCAGTCAATTACTATCATCTTGATCCTCTGAACATTCTAATTATCTATGTCCTATTTCTGTCAATTTATGACATCTTGATCCTCTGAACTTTCTAATTATCTGTGTCCTGTTTCAGTCAATTACTATCATCCTTATCCTCCAAACATTCTAATTATCTATGTCCTATTTCAGTCAATTACTATCATCCTGATCCTCTGTCTATTCTAATTATCTATTTCCTGTTTCAGTAAATTACTATCATCCTGATCATCTGTCCATTCTAATTATCTATGCCCTGTTTCAGTCAATTACTATCATCCTGATCCTCTGTCCATTCTAATTATCTATGTCCTGTTTCAGTCAATTACTATCATCCTGATCCTCTGAACATTCTAATTATCTATGTCCTATTTCAGTCAATTACTATCATCTTGATCCTCTGAACATTCTAATTATCTATGTCCTATTTCAGTCAATTACTATCATCCTGATCCTCTGAAGATTCTAAGTATCTATGTCCTATTTCAGTCAATTACTATCATCCTGATCCTCTGAACATTCTAATTATCTATGTCCTGTTTCAGTCATTTACTATCATCCTGATCCTCTGTCCATTCTAATTATTTATGTCCTGTTTCAGTCAATTACTATCATCCTGATACTCTGAACATTCTAATTATCTATGTCCTTTTTCAGTCAATTACTATCATCTTGATCCTCTGAACATTGTAATTATCTAAGTCCTATTTCAGTCAATTACAATCATCCTGATGCTCTGTCTATTCCAATTATCTATGTCCTATTTCAGTCAATTACTATCATCCTGATCCTCTGTCTATTCAAATTATCTATGTCCTGTTTCAGTCAATTACTATCATCCTGATCCTCTGTCTATTCTAATTATCTATGTCCTGATGATTCAGTCAATTACTATCATCCTGATCCTCTGAACATTCTAATTATCTATGTCCTGTTTCAGTCAATTACTATCATCCTGACTGTCTGTCCATTCTAAATATCTATGTCCTGTTTCAGTCAATTCCTGTCATCCTGATCCTCTTTCCATTCTAATTATCTATGTCCTGATTCAGTCAATTACTATCATCCTGATCCTATGTCTATTCTAATTATCTATGTCATGTTTCAGTCAATTACTATCATCCTGATCCTCTGAACATTCGAATTATCTATGTCCTGTTTCAGTCAATTACTATCATCATGATCCTCTGTCCATTCTAATTATCTATGTCCTGTATCAGTAAATTACTATCATCCTGACCCTCTGTCTATTATAATTATCTATGTCCTGTTTCAGTCAATTACTATCATCCTGATCCTCTGTCCATTCTAATTATCTATGTCCTGTTTCAGTCAATTGCTATCATCCTGCTCCTCTGACCATTCTAATTATCTATGCACTATTTCAGTCAATTACTATCATCATGATCCTCTGTCCCTTCTAATTATCTATGTCCTGTTTCAGTCAATTACTAACATCATGATCCTCTGTCCATTCTAATTATCTATGTCCTGTTTCAGTCAATTACTAACATCCTGATCCTCTGTCCATTCTAATTATCTGTGTCAAGTTTCAGTCAATTGCTATCATCCTGATCCTCTGACCATTCTAATTATCTATGCCCTATTTCAGTCAATTAATATCATCTTGATCCTCTGAACATTCTAATTATCTATGTCCTGCTTCAGTCAATTGCTATCATCCTGATCCTCTGAACATTCTAATTATCTATGTCATATTTCTGTCAATTACTGACATCTTGATCCTCTGAACATTTTAATTATCTATGTCCTGTTTCAGTCAATTGCTATCAACCTGATCCTCTGAACATTCTAATTATCTCTGTCCTATTTCTGTCAATTGCTATCATCCTGATCCTCTGAACATTCTAATTATCTATGTCGTATTTCAGTCAATTACTATCATCCTGATCCTCTGTCCATTCTAATTATCTATGTCCTGTTTCAGTCAATTACTATCATCCTGAACCTCTGAACATTCTAATTATCTATGTCCTGTTTCAGTCAATTGCTATCATCCTGATCCTCTGAACATTCTAATTATCTATGTCCTGTTTCAGTCAATTGCTATCATCCTGATCCTCTGAACATTCTAATTATCTTTGTCCTATTTCTGTCAATTACTGACATCCTGATGCTCTGAACATTCTCATTATCTATGTCCCGCTTCAGTCAATTACTATCATCCTGATCCTCTGAAGATTCTAATTACCTATGTCCTGTTTCAGTCAATTACTATCATCCTGATCCTCTGTCCATTCTAATTATCTCTGTCCTATTTCAGTCAATTACTATCATCCTGATCCTCTGTCTATTCAAATTATCTGTGTCCTGTTTCAGTCAATTACTATCATCCTGATCCTCTGAACATTCTCATTATCTATGTCCCGTTTCAGTCAATTACTATCATCCTGATCCTCTGTCTATTCTAATTATCTATGTCCTGTTTCAGTCAATTACGATCGTCCTGATCCTCTGAACATTCTAATTATCTATGTCCTGTTTCAGTCAATTACTATCATCCTGATCCTCTGTCCATTCTAATTATCTATGCCCTGTTTCAGTCAATTACTATCATCTTGATCCTCTGAACATTCTAATTATCTATGTCCTGTTTCAGTCAATTGCTATCATCCTGATCCTCTGAACATTCTAATTACCTATGTCCTATTTCTGTCAATTACTGACATCTTGATCCTCTGAACATTCTAATTATCTATGTCCTGTTTCAGTCAATTACTATCATCCTGATCCTCTGTCTATTCTAATTATCTATGTCCTGTTTCAGTCAATTGCTATCATACTGATCCTCTGAACATTCTAATTATCTCTGTCCTATTTCTGTCAATTGCTATCATCCTGATCCTCTGAACATTCTAATTATCGATGTCCTATTTCTGTCAAATTACTGACATCTTGATCCTCTGAACTTTCTAATTATCTATTTCCTGTTTCAGTAAATTACTATCATCCTGATCATCTGTCCATTCTAATTATCTATGCCCTGTTTCAGTCAATTACTATCATCCTGATCCTCTGAACATTCTAATTATCTATGTCCTATTTCAGTCAATTACTATCATCTTGATCCTCTGAACATTCTAATTATCTATGTCCTATTTCAGTCAATTACTATCATCCTGATCCTCTGAAGATTCTAATTATTTATGTCCTGTTTCAGTCAATTACTATCATCCTGCTACTCTGAACATTCTAATTATCTATGTCCTTTTTCAGTCAATTACTATCATCTTGATCGTCTGAACATTGTAATTATCTATGTCCTATTTCAGTCAATTACGATCATCCTGATCCTCTGAACATTCTAATTATCTCTGTCCTGTTTCAGTCAATTACTATCATCCTGATCCTCTGTCTATTCTAATTATCTATGTCCTATTGCAGTCAATTACTTTCATCCTGATCCTCTGTCTATTCAAATTATCTATGTCCTCTTTCAGTCAATTACTATCATCCTGATCCTCTGTCTATTCTAATTATCTATGTCCTTTTTCAGTCAATTACTATCATCCTGATCCTCTGAACATTCTAATTATCTATGTCCTGTTTCAGTCAATTACTATCATCCTGACTGTCTGTCCATTCTAAATATCTATGTCCTGTTTCAGTCAATTACTGTCATCCTGATCCTCTTTCCATTCTAATTATCTATGTCCTGTTTCAGTCAATTACTATCATCCTGATCCTCTGAACATTCGAATTATCTGTGTCCTGTTTCAGTCAATTACTATCATCATGATCCTCTGTCCATTCTAATTATCTATCTCCTGTTTCAATAAATTACTCTCATCCTGATCCTCTGTCTATTATAATTATCTATGTCCTGTTTCAGTCAACTACTATCATCCTGATCCTCTGTCCATTCTAATTATCTATGTCCTGTTTCAGTCAATTGCTATCATCCTGATCCTCTGACCATTCTAATTATCTATGCCCTATTTCAGTCAATTACTATCATCATGATCCTCTGTCCATTCCAATTATCTATGTCCTGTTTCAGTCAATTACTATCATCATGATCCTCTGTCCATTATAATTATCTATGTCCTGTTTCAGTCAATTACTATCATCCTGATCCTCTGTCCATTCTAATTATCTATGTCCTGTTTCAGTCAATTGCTATCATCCTGATCCTCTGACCATTCTAATTATCTATGCCCTATTTCAGTCAATTACTATCATCTTGATCCTCTGAACATTCTAATTATCTATGTCCTATTTCTGTCAAATTACTGACATCTTGATCCTCTGAACTTTCTAATTATCTATGTCCTGTTTCAGTCAATTACTATCATCCTTATCCTCCAAACATTCTAATTATCTATGTCCTATTTCAGTCAATTACTATCATCCTGATCCTCTGAACATTCTAATTATCTATGTCCTATTTCAGTCAATTACTATCATCTTGATCCTCTGAACATTCTAATTATCTATGTCCTATTTCAGTCAATTACTATCATCCTGATCCTCTTAAGATTCTAAGTATCTATGTCCTATTTCAGTCAATTACTATCATCCTGATCTTCTGAACATTCTAATTATCTATGTCCTGTTTCAGTCAATTACTATCATCATCATCCTCTGTCCATTCTAATTATCGATGTCCTGTTTCAGTCATTTACTATCATCCTGATCCTCTGTCCATTCTAATTATTTATGTCCTGTTTCAGTCAATTACTATCATCCTGATACTCTGAACATTCTAATTATCTATGTCCTTTTTCAGTCAATTACTATCATCTTGATCGTCTGAACATTGTAATTATCTATGTCCTATTTCAGTCAATTACTATCATCCTGATCCTCTGTCTATTCCAATTATCTATGTCCTATTTCAGTCAATTACTATCATCCTGATCCTCTGTCTATTCAAATTATCTATGTCCTGTTTCAGTCAATTACTATCATCCTGATCCTCTGTCTATTCTAATTATCTATGTCCTGTTTCAGTCAATTACTATCATCCTGATCCTCTGAACATTCTAATTATCTATGTCCTGTTTCAGTCAATTACTATCATCCTGACTGTCTGTCCATTCTAAATATCTATCTCCTGTTTCAGTCAATTCCTGTCATCCTGATCCTCTTTCCATTCCAATTATCTATGTCCTGATTCAGTCAATTACTATCATCCTGATCCTCTGTCTATTCTAATTATCTATGTCCTATTTCAGTCAATTACTATCATCCTGATCCTCCGTCTATTATAATTATCTATGTCCTGTTTCAGTCAATTACTATCATCCTGATCCTCTGTCCATTCTAAGTATCTATGTCCTGTTTCAGTCAATTGCTATCATCCTGCTCCTCTGACCATTCTAATTATCTATGCCCTATTTCAGTCAATTACTATCATCATGATCCTCTGTCCATTCTAATTATCTATGTCCTGTTTCAGTCAATTACTATCATCATGATCCTCTGTCCATTCTAATTATCTATGTCCTGTTTCAGTCAATTACTATCATCCTGATCCTCTGTCCATTCTAATTATCTATGTCAAGTTTCAGTCAATTGCTATCATCCTGATCCTCTGACCATTCTAATTATCTATGCCCTATTTCAGTCAATTAATATCATCTTGATCCTCTGAACATTCTAATTATCTATGTCCTGCTTCAGTCAATTGCTATCATCCTGATCCTCTGTCCATTCTAATTATCTATGTCCTGTTTCAGTCAATTACTATCATCCTGATCCTCTGAACATTCTAATTATCTCTGTCCTGTTTCAGTCAATTGCTATCATCCTGATCCTCTGTCCATTCTAATTATCTATGTGCTGTTTCAGTCAATTGCTATCATCCTGATCCTCTGAACATTCTAATTATCTATGTCCTGTTTCAGTCAATTACTATCATCCTGATCCTCTGTCTATTCTAATTATCTATGTCCTATTTCAGTCAATTACTATCATCCTGATCCTCTGTCTATTATAATTATCTATGTCCTGTTTCAGTCAATTACTATCATCCTGATCCTCTGTCCATTCTAATTATCGATGTCCTGTTTCAGTCAATTACTATCATCCTGATCCTCTGTCCATTCTAATTATCTATGTCCTGTTTCAGTCAATTGCTATCATCCTGCTCCTCTGACCATTCTAATTATCTATGCCCTATTTCAGTCAATTACTATCATCATGATCCTCTGTCCACTCTAATTATCTATGTCCTGTTTCAGTCAATTACTATCATCATGATCCTCTGTCCATTCTAATTATCTATGTCCTGTTTCAGTCAATTACTATCATCCTGATCCTCTGTCCATTCTAATTATCTATGTCATGTTTCAGTCAATTACTATCATCCTGATCCTCTGACCATTCTGATTATCTATGCCCTATTTCAGTCAATTAATATCATCTTGATCCTCTGAACATTCTAATTATCTGTCCTGCTTCAGTCAATTGCTATCATCCTGATCCTCTGAACATTCTAATTATCTTTGTCCTATTTCTGTCAATTACTGACATCTTGATCCTCTGAACATTCTAATTATCTCTGTCCTTTTTCAGTCAATTGCTATCATCCTGATCCTCTGAACATTCTAATTATCTCTGTCCTGTTTCAGTCAATTACTATCATCCTGATCCTCTGAACATTCTAATTATCTATGTCCTGTTTCAGTCAATTGCTATCATCCTGATCCTCTGAACATTCTAATTATCTATGTGCTGTTTCAGTCAATTGCTATCATCCTGATCCTCTGAACATTCTAATTATCTTTGTCCTATTTCTGTCAATTACTGACATCCTGATCCTCTGAACATTCTCATTATCTATGTCCCGTTTCAGTCAATAATTATCATCCTGATCCTCTGAAGATTCTAATTATCTATGTCCTGTTTCAGTCAATTACTATCATCCTGATCCTCTGTCTATTCTAATTATCTATGTCCTATTTCAGTCAATTACTATCATCCTGATCCTCTGTCTATTCAAATTATCTATGTCCTGTTTCAGTCAACTACTATCATCCTGATCCTCTGTCCATTCTAATTATCTATGTCCTGTTTCAGTCAATTGCTATCATCCTGATCCTCTGACCATTCTAATTATCTATGCCCTATTTCAGTCAATTACTATCATCATGATCCTCTGTCCATTCCAATTATCTATGTCCTGTTTCAGTCAATTACTATCATCATGATCCTCTGTCCATTATAATTATCTATGTCCTGTTTCAGTCAATTACTATCATCCTGATCCTCTGTCCATTCTAATTATCTATGTCCTGTTTCAGTCAATTGCTATCATCCTGATCCTCTGACCATTCTAATTATCTATGCCCTATTTCAGTCAATTACTATCATCTTGATCCTCTGAACATTCTAATTATCTATGTCCTATTTCTGTCAAATTACTGACATCTTGATCCTCTGAACTTTCTTATTATCTATGTCCTGTTTCAGTCAATTACTATCATCCTTATCCTCCAAACATTCTAATTATCTATGTCCTATTTCAGTCAATTACTATCATCCTGATCCTCTGAACATTCTAATTATCTATGTCCTATTTCAGTCAATTACTATCATCTTGATCCTCTGAACATTCTAATTATCTATGTCCTATTTCAGTCAATTACTATCATCCTGATCCTCTTAAGATTCTAAGTATCTATGTCCTATTTCAGTCAATTACTATCATCCTGATCTTCTGAACATTCTAATTATCTATGTCCTGTTTCAGTCAATTACTATCATCATCATCCTCTGTCCATTCTAATTATCGATGTCCTGTTTCAGTCATTTACTATCATCCTGATCCTCTGTCCATTCTAATTATTTATGTCCTGTTTCAGTCAATTACTATCATCCTGATACTCTGAACATTCTAATTATCTATGTCCTTTTTCAGTCAATTACTATCATCTTGATCGTCTGAACATTGTAATTATCTATGTCCTATTTCAGTCAATTACTATCATCCTGATCCTCTGTCTATTCCAATTATCTATGTCCTATTTCAGTCAATTACTATCATCCTGATCCTCTGTCTATTCAAATTATCTATGTCCTGTTTCAGTCAATTACTATCATCCTGATCCTCTGTCTATTCTAATTATCTATGTCCTGTTTCAGTCAATTACTATCATCCTGATCCTCTGAACATTCTAATTATCTATGTCCTCTTTCAGTCAATTACTATCATCCTGACTGTCTGTCCATTCTAAATATCTATCTCCTGTTTCAGTCAATTCCTGTCATCCTGATCCTCTTTCCATTCCAATTATCTATGTCCTGATTCAGTCAATTACTATCATCCTGATCCTCTGTCTATTCTAATTATCTATGTCCTATTTCAGTCAATTACTATCATCCTGATCCTCCGTCTATTATAATTATCTATGTCCTGTTTCAGTCAATTACTATCATCCTGATCCTCTGTCCATTCTAAGTATCTATGTCCTGTTTCAGTCAATTGCTATCATCCTGCTCCTCTGACCATTCTAATTATCTATGCCCTATTTCAGTCAATTACTATCATCATGATCCTCTGTCCATTCTAATTATCTATGTCCTGTTTCAGTCAATTACTATCATCATGATCCTCTGTCCATTCTAATTATCTATGTCCTGTTTCAGTCAATAACTATCATCCTGATCCTCTGTCCTTTCTAATTATCTATGTCAAGTTTCAGTCAATTGCTATCATCCTGATCCTCTGACCATTCTAATTATCTATGCCCTATTTCAGTCAATTAATATCATCTTGATCCTCTGAACATTCTAATTATCTATGTCCTGCTTCAGTCAATTGCTATCATCCTGATCCTCTGAACATTCTAATTATCTATGTCCTATTTCTGTCAATTACTGACATCTTGATCCTCTGAACATTCTAATTATCTATGTCCTGTTTCAGTCAATTGCTATCATCCTGATCCTCTGAACATTCTAATTATCTCTGTCCTATTTCTGTCAATTGCTATCATCCTGATCCTCTGAACATTCTAATTATCTATGCCCTATTTCAGTCAATTACTATCATCCTGATCCTCTGTCCATTCTAATTATCTATGTCCTGTTTCAGTCAATTACTATCATCCTGATCCTCTGAACATTCTAATTATCTCTGTCCTGTTTCAGTCAATTGCTATCATCCTGATCCTCTGTCCATTCTAATTATCTATGTGCTGTTTCAGTCAATTGCTATCATCCTGATCCTCTGAACATTCTAATTATCTATGTCCTGTTTCAGTCAATTACTATCATCCTGATCCTCTGTCTATTCTAATTATCTATGTCCTATTTCAGTCAATTACTATCATCCTGATCCTCTGTCTATTATAATTATCTATGTCCTGTTTCAGTCAATTACTATCATCCTGATCCTCTGTCCATTCTAATTATCTATGTCCTGTTTCAGTCAATTACTATCATCCTGATCCTCTGTCCATTCTAATTATCTATGTCCTGTTTCAGTCAATTGCTATCATCCTGCTCCTCTGACCATTCTAATTATCTATGCCCTATTTCAGTCAATTACTATCATCATGATCCTCTGTCCACTCTAATTATCTATGTCCTGTTTCAGTCAATTACTATCATCATGATCCTCTGTCCATTCTAATTATCTATGTCCTGTTTCAGTCAATTACTATCATCCTGATCCTCTGTCCATTCTAATTATCTATGTCATGTTTCAGTCAATTACTATCATCCTGATCCTCTGACCATTCTGATTATCTATGCCCTATTTCAGTCAATTAATATCATCTTGATCCTCTGAACATTCTAATTATCTGTCCTGCTTCAGTCAATTGCTATCATCCTGATCCTCTGAACATTCTAATTATCTTTGTCCTATTTCTGTCAATTACTGACATCTTGATCCTCTGAACATTCTAATTATCTCTGTCCTTTTTCAGTCAATTGCTATCATCCTGATCCTCTGAACATTCTAATTATCTCTGTCCTGTTTCAGTCAATTACTATCATCCTCATCCTCTGAACATTCTAATTATCTATGTCCTGTTTCAGTCAATTGCTATCATCCTGATCCTCTGAACATTCTAATTATCTATGTGCTGTTTCAGTCAATTGCTATCATCCTGATCCTCTGAACATTCTAATTATCTTTGTCCTATTTCTGTCAATTACTGACATCCTGATCCTCTGAACATTCTCATTATCTATGTCCCGTTTCAGTCAATAATTATCATCCTGATCCTCTGAAGATTCTAATTATCTATGTCCTGTTTCAGTCAATTACTATCATCCTGATCCTCTGTCTATTCTAATTATCTATGTCCTATTTCAGTCAATTACTATCATCCTGATCCTCTGTCTATTCAAATTATCTATGTCCTGTTTCAGTCAATTACTATCATCCTGATCCTCTGTCTATTCCAATTATCTATGTCCTGTTTCAGTCAATTACTATCATCCTGATCCTCTGAACATTCTAATTATCTATGTCCTGTTTCAGTCAATTACTGTCATCCTGACTGTCTGTCCATTCTAAATATCTATGTCCTGTTTCAGTCAATTACTATCATCCTGATCCTCTGAACATTCTCATTATCAATGTCCCGTTTCAGTCAATTACTATCATCCTGATCCTCTGTCTATTCTAATTATCTATGTCCTGTTTCAGTCAATTACGATCATCCTGATCCTCTGAACATTCTAATTATCTATGTCCTATTTCAGTCAATTACTATCATCCTGATCCTCTGTCTATTCTAATTATCTATGTCCTATTTCAGTCAATTACTGTCATACTGATCCTCTGTCTATTCAAATTATCAATGTCCTGTTTCAGTCAATTACTATCATCCTGATCCTCTGTCTATTCTAATTATCTATGTCCTGTTTCAGTCAATTACTATCATCCTGATCCTCTGTCCATTCTAATTATCTTTGTCCTGTTTCAGTCAATTGCTGTCATCCTGACTGTCTGTGCATTCTAAATATCTATGTCCTATTTCAGTCAATTACTGTCATCCTGATCCTATTTCCATTCTAATTATCTATGTCCTGATTCAGTCAATTACTATCATCCTGATCCTCTGTCCATTCTAATTATCTATGCCCTATTTCAGTCAATTACTATCATCTTGATCCTCTGAACATTCTAATTATCTATGTCCTGTTTCAGTCAATTACTATCATCCTGATTCTCTGTCTATTCTAATTATCTATGTCCTGTTTCAGTCAATTACTATCATAATGATCCTCTGTCCATTCTAATTATCTATGTCCTGTTTCAGTCAATTGCTATCATCCTGCTCCTCTGACCATTCTAATTATCTATGCCCTATTTCAGTCAATTACTATCATCATGATCCTCTGTCCATTCTAATTATCTATGCCCTGTTTCAGTCAATTACTATCATCATGATCCCCTGTCCATTCTAATTATCTATGTCCTGTTTCAGTCAATTACTATCATCCTGATCCTCTGTCCATTCTAATTATCTATGTCAAGTTTCAGTCAATTGCTATCATCCTGATCCTCTGACCATTCTAATTATCTATGCCCTATTTCAGTCAATTACTATCATCTTGATCCTCTGTCCATTCTAATTATCTATGCCCTATTTCAGTCAATTACTATCATCTTGATCCTCTGAACATTCTAATTATCTATGTCCTGCTTCAGTCAATTGCTATCATCCTGATCCTCTGAACATTCTAATTATCTATGTCCTATTTCTGTCAATTACTATCATCCTGATCCTTTGTCTATTATAATTATCTATGTCCTGTTTCAGTCAATTACTATCATCCTGATCCTCTGTCCATTCTAATTATCTATGTCCTGTTTCAGTCAATTACTATCATCCTGATCCTCTGTCCATTCTAATTATCTATGCCCTATTTCAGTCAATTACTATCATCTTGATCCTCTGAACATTCTAATTATCTATGTCCTGTTTCAGTCAATTACTATCATCCTGATTCTCTGTCTATTCTAATTATCTATGTCCTGTTTCAGTCAATTACTATCATCATGATCCTCTGTCCATTCTAATTATCTATGTCCTGTTTCAGTCAATTGCTATCATCCTGCTCCTCTGACCATTCTAATTATCTATGCCCTATTTCAGTCAATTACTATCATCATGATCCTCTGTCCATTCTAATTATCTATGTCCTGTTTCAGTCAATTACTATCATCATGATCCTCTGTCCATTCTAATTATCTATGTCCTGTTTCAGTCAATTACTATCATCCTGATCCTCTGTCCATTCTAATTATCTATGTCAAGTTACAGTCAATTGCTATCATCCTGATCCTCTGACCATTCTAATTATCTATGCCCTATTTCAGTCAATTAATATCATCTTGATCCTCTGAACATTCTAATTATCTATGTCCTGCTTCAGTCAATTGCTATCATCCTGATCCTCTGAACATTCTAATTATCTATGTCCTATTTCTGTCAATTACTGACATCTTGATCCTCTGAACATTCTAATTATCTATGTCCTGTTTCAGTCAATTGCTATCATCCTGATCCTCTGAACATTCTAATTATCTCTGTCCTATTTCTGTCAATTGCTATCATCCTGATCCTCTGAACATTCTAATTATCTATGCCCTATTTCAGTCAATTACTATCATCCTGATCCTCTGTCCATTCTAATTATCTATGTCCTGTTTCAGTCAATTACTATCATCCTGATCCTCTGAACATTCTAATTATCTCTGTCCTGTTTCAGTCAATTGCTATCATCCTGATCCTCTGTCCATTCTAATTATCTATGTGCTGTTTCAGTCAATTGCTATCATCCTGATCCTCTGAACATTCTAATTATCTATGTCCTGTTTCAGTCAATTACTATCATCCTGATCCTCTGTCTATTCTAATTATCTATGTCCTATTTCAGTCAATTACTGTCATCCTGATCCTCTGTCTATTCAAATTATCTATGTCCTGTTTCAGTCAATTACTATCATCCTGATCCTCTGTCTATTATAATTATCTATGTCCTGTTTCAGTCAATTACTATCATCCTGATCCTCTGTCCATTCTAATTATCTATGTCCTGTTTCAGTCAATTGCTGTCATCCTGACTGTCTGTGCATTCTAAATATCTATGTCCTATTTCAGTCAATTACTGTCATCCTGATCCTATTTCCATTCTAATTATCTATGTCCTGATTCAGTCAATTACTATCATCTTGATCCTCTGAACATTCTAATTATCTATGTCCTGTTTCAGTCAATTGCTGTCATCCTGACTGTCTGTGCATTCTAAATATCTATGTCCTATTTCTGTCAATTACTGACATCTTGATCCTCTGAACATTCTAATTATCTATGTCCTATTTCAGTCAATTACTATCATCCTGATCCTCTGTCTATTCTAATTATCTATGTCCTATTTCAGTCAATTACTGTCATCCTGATCCTCTGTCTATTCAAATTATCTATGTCCTGTTTCAGTCAATTACTATCATCCTGATCCTCTGTCTATTATAATTATCTATGTCCTGTTTCAGTCAATTACTATCATCCTGATCCTCTGTCCATTCTAATTATCTATGTCCTGTTTCAGTCAATTGCTGTCATCCTGACTGTCTGTGCATTCTAAATATCTATGTCCTATTTCAGTCAATTACTGTCATCCTGATCCTATTTCCATTCTAATTATCTATGTCCTGATTCAGTCAATTACTATCATCCTGATCCTCTGAACATTCTAATTATCTATGCCCTATTTCAGTCAATTACTATCATCTTGATCCTCTGAACATTCTAATTATCTATGTCCTGTTTCAGTCAATTACTATCATCCTGATTCTCTGTCTATTCTAATTATCTATGTCCTGTTTCAGTCAATTACTGTCATAATGATCCTCTGTCCATTCTAATTATCTATGTCCTGTTTCAGTCAATTGCTATCATCCTGCTCCTCTGACCATTCTAATTATCTATGCCCTATTTCAGTCAATTACTATCATCATGATCCTCTGTCCATTCTAATTATCTATGCCCTGTTTCAGTCAATTACTATCATCATGATCCCCTGTCCATTCTAATTATCTATGTCCTGTTTCAGTCAATTACTATCATCCTGATCCTCTGTCCATTCTAATTATCTATGTCAAGTTTCAGTCAATTGCTATCATCCTGATCCTCTGACCATTCTAATTATCTATGCCCTATTTCAGTCAATTACTATCATCTTGATCCTCTGTTCATTCTAATTATCTATGCCCTATTTCAGTCAATTACTATCATCTTGATCCTCTGAACATTCTAATTATCTATGTCCTGCTTCAGTCAATTGCTATCATCCTGATCCTCTGAACATTCTAATTATCTATGTCCTATTTCTGTCAATTACTATCATCCTGATCCTTTGTCTGTTATAATTATCTATGTCCTGTTTCAGTCAATTACTATCATCCTGATCCTCTGTCCATTCTAATTATCTATGTCCTGTTTCAGTCAATTACTATCATCCTGATCCTCTGTCCATTCTAATTATCTATGCCCTATTTCAGTCAATTACTATCATCTTGATCCTCTGAACATTCTAATTATCTATGTCCTGTTTCAGTCAATTACTATCATCCTGATTCTCTGTCTATTCTAATTATCTATGTCCTGTTTCAGTCAATTACTATCATCATGATCCTCTGTCCATTCTAATTATCTATGCCCTGTTTCAGTCAAATGCTATCATCCTGCTCCTCTGACCATTCTAATTATCTATTCCCTATTTCAGTCAATTACTATCATCATGATCCTCTGTCCATTCTAATTATCTATGTCCTGTTTCAGTCAATTACTATCATCATGATCCTCTGTCCATTCTAATTATCTATGTCCTGTTTCAGTCAATTACTATCATCCTGATCCTCTGTCCATTCTAATTATCTATGTCAAGTTACAGTCAACTGCTATCATCCTGATCCTCTGACCATTCTAATTATCTATGCCCTATTTCAGTCAATTAATATCATCTTGATCCTCTGAACATTCTAATTATCTATGTCCTGCTTCAGTCAATTGCTATCATCCTGATCCTCTGAACATTCTAATTATCTATGTCCTATTTCTGTCAATTACTGACATCTTGATCCTCTGAACATTCTAATTATCTATGTCCTGTTTCAGTCAATTGCTATCATCCTGATCCTCTGAACATTCTAATTATCTCTGTCCTATTTCTGTCAATTGCTATCATCCTGATCCTCTGAACATTCTAATTATCTATGTCCTATTTCAGTCAATTACTATCATCCTGATCCTCTGAACATTCTAATTATCTATGTCCTGTTTCAGTCAATTACTATCATCCTGATCCTCTGAACATTCTAATTATCTATGTCCTGTTTCAGTCAATTGCTATCATCCTGATCCTCTGAACATTCTAAATATCTATGTCCTGTTTCAGTCAATTACTATCATCCTGATCCTCTGTCCATTCTAATTATCTATGTCCTGTTTCAGTCAATTACTATCATCATGATCCTCTGAACATTCTAATTATCTATGTCCTGTTTCAGTCAATTGCTATCATCCTGATCCTCTGAACATTCTAATTATCTATGTCCTGTTTCAGTCAATTGCTATCATCCTGATCCTCTGAACATTCTAATTATCTTTGTCCTATTTCTGTCAATTACTGACATCCTGATCCTCTGAACATTCTCATTATCTATGTCCCGTTTCAGTCAATTACTATCATCCTGATCCTCTGAAGATTCTAATTACCTATGTCCTGTTTCAGTCAATTACTATCATCCTGATCCTCTGAAGATTCTAATTACCTATGTCCCGTTTCAGTCAATTACTATCATCTTGATCCTCTGAACATTCTAATTATCTATGTCCTGTTTCAGTCAATTGCTATCATCCTGATCCTCTGAACATTCTAATTATCTATGTCCTATTTCAGTCAATTACAATCATCCTGATCCTCTGTCCATACTAATTATCTATGTCCTGTTTCAGTCAATTGCGATCATCCTGATCCTCTGTCTATTCTAATTATCTATGTCCTGTTTCAGTCAATTGCTATCATCCTGATCCTCTGAACATTCTAACTATCTATGTCCTATTTCTGTCAATTACTGACATCTTGATACTCTGAAAATTCTAATTATCTATGTCCTGTTTCTGTCAATTACTATCATCCTGATCCTCTGAACATTCTAATTATCTATGTCCTGTTTCTGTCAATTACTGACATCTTGATCCTCTGAACATTCTAATTATCTATGTCCTGATTCAGTCAATTGCTATCATCCTGATCCTCTGAACATTCTAATTATCTATGTCCTATTTCTGTCAATTCCTGACATCTTGATCCTCTGAACATTCTAATTATCTATGCCCTGATCAGTCAATTGCTATCATCCTGGTCCACTGAACATTCTAATTATCTATGTCCTATTTCAGTCAATTACTATCATCTTGATCCTCTGAACATTCTAATTAACTATGTCCTGTTTCAGTCAATTGCTATCATCCTGATCCTCTGACCATTCTAATTATCTATGCCCTATTTCAGTCAATTACTATCATCTTGATCCTCTGAACATTCTAATTATCTATGTCCTGTTTCAGTCAATTGCTATCATCCTGATTCTCTGAACATTCTAATTATCTATGTCCTATTTCTGTCAATTACTGACATCTTGATACTCTGAAAATTCTAATTATCTATGTCCTATTTCTGTCAATTACTGACATCTTGATACTCTGAACATTCTAATTATCTATGTCCTGTTTCAGTCAATTGCTGTCATCCAGACTGTCTGTCCATTCTAAATATCTATGTCCTGTTTCAGTCAATTGCTGTCATCCAGACTGTCTGTCCATTCTAAATATCTATGTCCTGTTTCAGTCAATTACTGTCATCCTGATCCTCTTTCCATTCTAATTATCTATGTCCTGTTTCAGTCAATTACTATCATCCTGATCCTCTGTCCATTCTAATTATCTATGTCCTTTTTCAGTCAATTACTATCATCCTGATCCTCTGAACATTCTAATTATCTATGTCCAGTTTCAGTCAATTACTATCATCCTGATCCTCTGTCCATTCCAATTATCTATGTCCTATTTCAGTCAATTACTATCATCCTGATCCTCTGAAGATTCTAATTATCAATGTCCTATTTCAGTCAAATACTATTATCCTGATCCTCTGAACATTCTAATTATCTATGTCCAGTTTCAGTCAATTACTATCATCCTGATCCTCTGAAGATTCTAATTATCTGTGTCCTATTTCAGTCAATTACTATCATCCTGATCCTGTGAACATTCTAATTATCTATGTCCTGTTTCTGTCAATTACTGACTTCCTGATCCTCTGATCATTCTAATTATCTGTGTCCTGTTTCAGTCAATTACTCTCATCCTGATCCTCGAAACATTCTAATTATCTATGTCCTATTTCAGTCAATTACTATCATCCTGATCCTCTGTCCATTCTAATTATCTATGTCCTGTTTCAGTCAATTACTATCATCCTGATCCTCTGAACATTCTAATTATCTATGTCCTGTTTCAGTCAATAACTATCATCCTGATCCTCTGAACATTCTGATCATCTACGTCCTATTTCAGTCAATTACTATCATCTTGATCCTCTGAACATTCTAATTATCTACGTCCTATTTCAGTCAATTACTATCATCCTGATCCTCTGTCCATTCTAATTATCTATGTCCTGTTTCAGTCAATTGCTATCATCCTGATCCTCTGAACATTCCAATTATCGATGTCCTGTTTCAGTCAATTACTGACATCTTGATCCTCTGAACATTCTAATTATCGATGTCCTGTTTCAGTCAATTGCTATCATCCTGATCCTCTGAACATTCTATTTAACTATGTCCTATTTCTGTCAATTAATGACATCTTGATCCTCTGAACATTCTAATTATCTATGTCCTATTTCAGTCAATTACTATCATCCTGATCCTCAGTCCATTCTAATTATCTATGTCCCATTTCAGTCAATTACTATCATCCTGATCCTCTGAACATTCTAATTATCTATGTCCTATTTCTGTCAATTACTGACATCTTGATCCTCTGAACATTCTAATTAACTATGGCCTGTTTCAGTCAATTGCTATCATCCTGATCCTCTGAACATTCTAATTATCTATGTCCTATTTCAGTCAATTACTATCATCCTGATCCTCTGAACATTCTAATTATCTATGTCCTGTTTCAGTCAATTACTATCATCCTGATCCTCTGAACATTCTAATTATCTATGTCCCATTTCTGTCAATTACTGACATCTTGATCCTCTGAACTTTCTAATTATCTGTGTCCTGTTTCAGTCAATTACTATCATCCTTATCCTCTAAACATTCTAATTACCTATGTCCTATTTCAGTCAATTACTACCATCCTGATCCTCTGTCTATTCTAATTATCTATTTCCTGTTTCAGTAAATTACTATCATCCTGATCCTCTGTCCATTTTAATTATCTATGCCCTGTTTCAGTCAATTAATATCATCCTGATCCTCTGTCCATTCTAATTATCTATGTCCTGTTTCAGTCAATTACTATCATCCTGATCCTCTGAACATTCTAATTATCTATGTCCTGTTTCAGTCAATTACTATCATCCTGATCCTCTGAACATTCTAATCATCTATGTCCTATTTCAGTCAATTACTATCATCCTGATCCTCTGAAGATTCTAATTATCTATGTCCTATTTCAGTCAATTACTATCATCCTGATCCTCTGAACATTCTAATTATCTATGTCCTGTTTCAGTCAATTACCATCATCATGATCCTCTGTCCATTCTAAATATCTATGTCCTGTTTCAGTCATTTAGTATCATCCTGATCCTCTGTCTATTCTAATTATTTATGTCCTGTTTCAGTCAATTACTATCATCCTGATGCTCTGTGTATTCTAATTATCTATGTCCTTTTTCAGTCAATTGCGATCATCTTGATCATCTGAACATTGTAATTATCTATTTCCTATTACAGTCAATTACGATCATCCTGATCCTCTGAACATTCTAATTATCTATGTGCTATTTCTGTCAATTAATGACATCTTGATCCTCTGAGCATTCTAATTATCTATGTCCTGTTTCAGTCAATTGCTAGCATCCTGATCCTCTGAACATTCTAATCATCTATGCCCTATTTCAGTCAATTACTATCATCCTGATCCTCTGTCCATTCTAATTATCTATGTCCTGTTTCAGTCAATTGCTATCATCCTGATCCTCTGAACATTCTAATTATCTATGTCTTGTTTCAGTCAATTGCTATCATCCTGATCCTCTGAACATTCTAATCATCAATGCCCTATTTCAGTCAATTACTATCATCCTGATCCTCTGTCCATTCTAATTATCTATGTCCTGTTTCAGTCAATTGCTATCATCATGATCCTCTGAACATTCTAATTATCTATGTTCCGTTTCAGTCAATTACTATCATCCTGATCCTCAGAACATTCTAATTATCTATGTCCTATTTCAGTCAATTACTATCATCCTGATCCTCTGTCTATTCTAATTATCTATGTCCTATTTCAGTCAATTACTATCATCCTGATCCTCTGTCTATTTAAATTATCTATGTTCTGTTTCAGTAAATTACTATCATCCTGATACTCTGTCTATTCTAATTATCTATGTCCTGTTTCAGTCAATTACTAACATCCTGATCCTCTGTCCATTCTAATTATCTATGTCCTGTTTCAGTCAATTGCTGTCATCCTGACTGTCTGTGCATTCTAAATATCTATGTCCTATTTCAGTCAATTACTGTCATCCTGATCCTCTTTCCATTCTAACTATCTATGTCCTGTTTCAGTCAATTACTATCATCCTGATCCTCTGAACATTCTAATTATCTATGTCCTTTTTCAGTCAATTACTATCATCATGATCCTTTGTCCATTCTAATTATCCATGTCCTGTTTCAGTCAATTACTATCATCCTGATCCTCTGTCCATTCTAATTATCTATGTCCTTTTTCAGTCAATTACTATCATCATGATCCTTTGTCCTTTCTAATTATCTATGTCCTGTTTCAGTCAATTACTATCATCCTGATCCTCTGAACATTCTAATTATCTATGTCCTGTCTCAGTCAATTACTATCATCCTGATCCTCTGAACATTCGAATTATCTATGTCCTGTTTCAGTCAATTACTATCATCATGATCCTCTGTCCATTCTAATTATCTATGTCCTGTTTCAGTAAATTACTATCATCCTGATCCTCTGTCTATTATAATTATCTATGTCCTGTTTCAGTCAATTACTATCATCCGGATCCTCTGTCCATTCTAATTATCTATGTCCTGTTTCAGTCAATTGCTATCATCCTGATCCTCTGACCATTCTAATTATCTATGCCCTATTTCAGTCAATTACTATCATCATGATCCTCTGTCCATTCGAATTATCTATGTCCTGTTTCAGTCAATTACTATCATCCTGATCCTCTGTCTATTATAATTATCTATGTCCTGTTTCAGTCAATTACTATCATCCTGATACTCTGTCCATTCTAATTATCTATGTCCTGTTTCAGTCAATTACTATCATCCTGATCCTCTGTCCATTCTAATTATCTATGCCCTATTTCAATCAATTACTATCATCTTGATCCTCTGAACATTCTAATTATCTATGTCCTATTTCAGTCAATTACTATCATCCTGATCCTCTGTCTATTCGAATTATCTATGTCCTGTTTCAGTCAATTACTATCATCATGATCCTCTGTCCATTCTAATTATCTATGTCCTGTTTCAGTCAATTACTATCATCCTGATCCTCTGTCCATTCTAATTATCTATGTCCTGTTTCAGTCAATTGCTATCATCCTGATCCTCTGTCCATTCTAATTATCTATGTCCTGTTTCAGTCAATTGCTATCGTCCTGATCCTCTGAACATTCTAATTATCTATGCCCTATTTCAGTCAATTACTATCATCTTGATCCTCTGAACGTTCTAATTATCTATGTCCTGTTTCAGTCAATTGCTATCATCCTGATCCTCTGAACATTCTAATTATCTATGTCCTATTTCAGTCAATTACTATCATCCTGATCCTCTGTCTATTCTAATTATCTATGTCCTGTTTCAGTCAATTGCTATCATCCTGATCCTCTGAACATTCTAATTATCTATGTCCTGTTTCAGTCAATTGCTATCATCCTGATCCTCTGAACATTCTAATTATCTATGTCCTATTTCTGTCAATTACTGACATCTTGATCCTCTGAACATTCTAATTATCTATGTCTTGTTTCAGTCAATTGCTATCATCCTGATCCTCTGAACATTCTAATTATCTATGTCCTATTTCAGTCAATTACTATCATCCTGATCCTCTGTCCATTCTAATTATCTATGTCCTGTTTCAGTCATTTACTATCATCCTAATCCTCTGAACATTCTAATTATCTATGTCCTGTTTCAGTCAATTGCTATCATCCTGATCCTCTGAACATTCTAATTATCTATGTCCCATTTCTGTCAATTACTGAAATCTTGATCCTCTGAACATTCTAATTATCTATGTCCCGTTTCAGTCAATTACTATCATCCTGATCCTCTGAAGATTCTAATTATCTATGTCCTATTTCAGTCAATTACTATCATCCTGATCCTCTGAACATTCTAATTATCTATGTCCAGTTTCAGTCAATTACTATCATCCTGATCCTCTGAAGATTCTAATTATCTGTGTCCTATTTCAGTCAATTACTATCATCCTGATCCTCTGAACATTCTAATTATCTATGTCCTGTTTCTGTCAATTACTGACTTCCTGATCCTCTGAACATTCTAATTATCTGTGTCCTGTTTCAGTCAATTACTATCATCCTGATCCTCGAAACATTCTAATTATCTATGTCCTATTTCAGTCAATTACTATCATCCTGATCTTCTGTCTTTTCTAATTATCTATGTCCTGTTTCAGTCAATTACTGTCATCCTGATCCTCTTTCCATTCTAATTATCTATGTCCTGATTCAGTCAATTACTATCATCCTGATCCTCTGTCTATTCTAATTATCTATGTCCTGTTTCAGTCAATTACTATCATCCTGATCCTCTGAACATTCTAATTATCTGTGTCCTTTTTCAGTCAATTACTATCATCATGATCCTCTGTCCATTCTAATTATCTATGTCCTGTTTCAGTCAATTACTATCATCCTGATCCTCTGAACATTCTAATTATCTATGTCCTGTTTCAGTCAATTACTATCATCCTGATCCTCTGAACATTCGAATTATCTATGTCCTGTTTCAGTCAATTACTATCATCATGATCCTCTGTCCATTCTAATTATCTATGTCCTGTTTCAGTAAATTACTATCATCCTGATCCTCTGTCTATTATAATTATCTATGTCCTGTTTCAGTCAATTACTATCATCCTGATCCTCTGTCCATTCTAATTATCTATGTCCTGTTTCAGTCAATTGCTATCATCCTGATCCTCTGACCATTCTAATTATCTATGCCCTATTTCAGTCAATTACTATCATCCTGATCCTCTGTCTATTATAATTATCTATGTCCTGTTTCAGTCAATTACTATCATCCTGATCCTCTGTCCATTCTAATTATCTATGTCCTGTTTCAGTCAATTACTATCATCCTGATCCTCTGTCCATTCTAATTATCTATGTCCTGTTTCAGTCAATTACTATCATCCTGATCCTCTGTCTATTATAATTATCTATGTCCTGTTTCAGTCAATTACTATCATCATGATCTTCTGTCCATTCTAATTATCTATGTCCTGTTTCAGTCAATTACTATCATCCTGATCCTCTGACCATTCTAATTATCTATGCCCTATTTCAGTCAATTACTATCATCTTGATCCTCTGAACGTTCTAATTATCTATGTCCTGTTTCAGTCAATTGCTATCATCCTGATCCTCTGAACATTCTAATTATCTATGTCCTATTTCACTCAATTCCTATCATCCTGATCCTCTGTCTATTCTAATTATCTATGTCCTGTTTCAGTCAATTGCTATCGTCCTGATCCTCTGAACATTCTAATTATCTATGTCCTGTTTCAGTCAATTGCTATCATCCTGATCCTCTGAACATTCTAATTATCTATGTCCTATTTCTGTCAATTACTGACACCTTGATCCTCTGAACATTCTAATTATCTATGTCTTGTTTCAGTCAATTACTATCATCTTGATCCTCTGAACGTTCTAATTATCTATGTCCTGTTTCAGTCAATTGCTATCATCCTGATCCTCTGAACATTCTAATTATCTATGTCCTATTTCAGTCAATTACTATCATCCTGATCCTCTGTCCATTCTAATTATCTATGTCCTGTTTCAGTCAATTGCTATCATCCTGATCCTCTGAACATTCTAATTATCTATGTCCTGTTTCAGTCAATTGCTATCATCCTGATCCTCTGAACATTCTAATTATCTATGTCCCATTTCTGTCAATTGCTGAAATCTTGATCCTCTGAACATTCTAATTATCTATGTCCCGTTTCAGTCAATTACTATCATCCTGATCCTCTGAACATTCTAATTATCTATGTCCAGTTTCAGTCAATTACTATCATCCTGATCCTCTGTCCATTCTAATTATCTATGTCCAGTTTCAGTCAATTACTATCATCCTGATCCTCTGAAGATTCTAATTATCTGTGTCCTATTTCAGTCAATTACTATCATCCTGATCCTCTGAACATTCTAATTATCTATGTCCTGTTTCTGTCAATTACTGACTTCCTGATCCTCTGAAGATTCTAATTATCTGTGTCCTATTTCAGTAAATTACTATCATCCTGATCCTCTGAACATTCTAATTATCTATGTCCAGTTTCAGTCAATTACTATCATCCTGATCCTCTGAAGATTCTAATTATCTGTGTCCTATTTCAGTCAATTACTATCATCCTGATCCTCTGAACATTCTAATTATCTATGTCCTGTTTCTGTCAATTACTGACTTCCTGATCCTCTGAACATTCTAATTATCTGTGTCCTGTTTCAGTCAATTACTATCATCCTGATGCTCGAAACATTCTAATTATCTATGTCCTATTTCAGTCAATTACTATCATCCTGATCTTCTGTCTTTTCTAATTATCTATGTCCTGTTTCAGTCAATTACTATCATCCTGATTCTCTGTCCATTCTAATTATCTATGTCCTGTTTCAGTCAATTACTATCATCCTGATCCTCTGTCCATTCTAATTATCTATGTCCTGTTTCAGTCAATTACTATCATCCTGATCCTCTGAACATTCTAATTATCTATGTCCTGTTTCAGTCAATAACTATCATCCTGATCCTCTGAACATTCTAATCATCTACGTCCTATTTCAGTCAATTACAATCATCTTGATCCTCTGAACATTCTAATTATCTATGTCCTATTTCAGTCAATTACTATCAACCTGATCCTCTGTCCATTCTAATTATCTGTGTCCTGTTTCAGTCAATTGCTATCATCCTGATCCTCTGAACATTCTAATTATCTATGTCCTGTTTCAGTCAATTACTGACATCTTGATCCTCTGAACATTCTAATTATCGATGTCCTGTTTCAGTCAATTGCTATCATCCTGATCCTCTGAACATTCTATTTAACTATGTCCTATTTCTGTCAATTAATGACATCTTGTTCCTCTGAACATTCTAATTATCTATGTCCTGTTTCAGTCAATTGCTATCATCCTGATCCTCTGAACATTCTAATCATCTATGCCCTATCTCAGTCAATTACTATCATCCTGATCCTCTGTCCATTCTAATTATCTATGTCCTGTTTCAGTCGATTACTATCATCCTGATCCTCTGAACATTCTAATTATCTATGTCCTGTTTCAGTCAATTGCTATCATCCTGATCCTCTGAACATTCTAATTATCTCTGTCCTGTTTCAGTCAATTACTATCATCCTGATCCTCTGACCATTCTAATCATCTATGTCCTGTTTCAGTCAATTACTATCATCCTGATCCTCTGTCCATTCTAATTATCTATGTCCTATTTCAGTCAATTACTATCATCCTGATCCTCTGAACATTCTAATTATCTATGTCCTATTTCTGTCAATTACTGACATCTTGATCCTCTGAACATTCTAATTATCTATGGCCTGTTTCAGTCAATTGCTATCATCCTGATCCTCTGAACATTCTAATTATCTATGTCCTATTTCAGTCAATTACTATCATCCTGATCCTCTGAACATTCTAATTATCTATGTCCAGTTTCAGTCAATTACTATCATCCTGAACCTATGAAGATTCCACTTATCTATGTCCTGTTTCAGTCAATTACTATCATCCTGATCCTCTGAACATTCTAATTATCTATGTCCTATTTCTGTCATTTACTGACATCTTGATCCTCTGAACCTTCTAATTATCTGTGTCCTGTTTCAGTCAATTACTATCATCCTTATCCTCTAAACATTCTAATTATCTATGTCCTATTTCAGTCAATTACTACCATCCTGATCCTCTGTCTATTCGAATTATCTATTTCCTGTTTCAGTAAATTACTATCATCCTGATCCTCTGTCCATTCTAATTATCTATGCCCTGTTTCAGTCAATTACTATCATCCTGATCCTCTGTCCATTCTAATTATCTATGTCCTGTTTCAGTCAATTGCTATCATCCTGATCCTCTGAACATTCTAATTATCTATGTCCTGTTTCAGTCAATTACTATCATCCTGATCCTCTGAACATTCTAATCATCTATGTCCTGTTTCAGTCAATTACTATCATCATGATCCTCTGTCCATTCTAATTATCTATGTCCTGTTTCAGTCATTTAGTATCATCCTGATCCTCCGTCTATTCTAATTATTTATGTCCTGTTTCAGTCAATTACTATCATCCTGATGCCCTGTGTATTCTAATTATCTCTGTCCTTTTTCAGTCAATTGCGATCATCTTGATCGTCTGAACATTGTAATTATCTATTTCCTATTACAGTCAATTACGATCATCCTGATCCTCTGAACATTCTAATTATCTATGTGCTATTTCTGTCAATTAATGACATCTTGATCCTCTGAACATTCTAATTATCTATGTCCTGTTTCAGTCAATTGCTATCATCCTGATCCTCTGAACATTCTAATCATCTATGCCCTATATCAGTCAATTACTATCATCCTGATCCTCCGTCCATTCTAATTATCTATGTCCTGTTTCAGTCAATTGCTATCATCCTGATCCTCTGAACATTCTAATTATCTATGTCCTGTTTCAGTCAATTGCTATCATCCTGATCCTCTGAACATTCTAATCATCTATGCCCTATTTCAGTCAATTACTATCATCCTGATCCTCTGTCCATTCTAATTATCTATGTCCTGTTTCAGTCAATTGCTATCATCCTGATCCTCTGAACATTCTAATTATCTATGTCCTATTTCTGTCAATTACTGACATCTTGATCCTCTGAACATTCTAATTATCTATGTTCCGTTTCAGTCAATTACTATCATCCTGATCCTCAGAACATTCTAATTATCTATGTCCTATTTCAGTCAATTACTATCATCCTGATCCTCTGAACATTCTAATTATCTATGTCCAGTTTCAGTCAAGTACTATCATCCTGATCCTTTGAAGATTCCAATTATCTATGTCCTGTTTCAGTCAATTACTATCATCCTGATCCTCTGTCTATTCTAATTATCTATTTCCTGTTTCAGTAAATTACTATCATCCTGATCCTCTGTCCATTCTAATTATCTATGCCCTGTTTCAGTCAATTACTATAATCCTGATCCTCTTTCCATTCTAATTATCTATGTCCTGTTTCAGTCAATTACTATCATCCTGATCCTCTGAACATCCTAATTATCGATGTCCTGTTTCAGTCATTTACTATCATCCTGATCCTCTGTCTATTCTAATTATTTATGTCCTGTTTCAGTCAATTACTATCGTCCTGATGCTCTGTCCATTCTAATTATCTATGTCCTGTTTCAGTCAATTACTATCATCCTGATCCTCTGAACATTCTAATTATCTATGTCCTGTTTCAGTCAATTACTATCATCCTGATCCTCTGAACATGCGAATTATCTATGTCCTGTTTCAGTCAATTACTATCATCATGATCCTCTGTCCATTCTAATTATCTATGTCCTGTTTCAGTCAATTACTATCATCCTGATCCTCTGAACATTCTAATTATCTATGTCCTGTTTCAGTCAATTACTATCATCCTGATCCTCTGAACATGCGAATTATCTATGTCCTGTTTCAGTCAATTACTATCATCATGATCCTCTGTCCATTCTAATTATCTATGTCCTGTTTCAGTCAATTACTATCATCCTGATCCTCTGAACATTCTAATTATCTATGTCCTATTTCTGTCAATTACTGACACCTTGATCCTCTGAACATTCTAATTATCTATGTCTTGTTTCAGTCAATTACTATCATCTTGATCCTCTGAACGTTCTAATTATCTATGTCCTGTTTCAGTCAATTGCTATCATCCTGATCCTCTGAACATTCTAATTATCTATGTCCTATTTCAGTCAATTACTATCATCCTGATCCTCTGTCCATTCTAATTATCAATGTCCTGTTTCAGTCAATTGCTATCATCCTGATCCTCTGAACATTCTAATTATCTATGTCCTGTTTCAGTCAATTGCTATCATCCTGATCCTCTGAACATTCTAATTATCTATGTCCCATTTCTGTCAATTGCTGAAATCTTGATCCTCTGAACATTCTAATTATCTATGTCCCGTTTCAGTCAATTACTATCATCCTGATCCTCTGAACATTCTAATTATCTATGTCCAGTTTCAGTCAATTACTATCATCCTGATCCTCTGAAGATTCTAATTATCTGTGTCCTATTTCAGTCAATTACTATCATCCTGATCCTCTGAACATTCTAATTATCTATGTCCAGTTTCAGTCAATTACTATCATCCTGATCCTCTGAAGATTCTAATTATCTGTGTCCTATTTCAGTCAATTACTATCATCCTGATCCTCTGAACATTCTAATTATCTATGTCCAGTTTCAGTCAATTACTATCATCCTGATCCTCTGAACATTCTAATTATCTATGTCCTGTTTCTGTCAATTACTGACTTACTGATCCTCTGAACATTCTAATTATCTGTGTCCTGTTTCAGTCAATTACTATCATCCTGATCCTCGAAACATTCTAATTATCTATGTCCTATTTCAGTCAATTACTATCATCCTGATCTTCTGTCTTTTCTAATTATCTATGTCCTGTTTCAGTCAATTACTATCATCCTGATTCTCTGTCCATTCTAATTATCTATGTCCTGTTTCAGTCAATTACTATCATCCTGATCCTCTGTCCATTCTAATTATCTATGTCCTGTTTCAGTCAATTACTATCATCCTGATCCTCTGAACATTCTAATTATCTATGTCCTGTTTCAGTCAATAACTATCATCCTGATCCTCTGAACATTCTAATCATCTACGTCCTATTTCAGTCAATTACTATCATCTTGATCCTCTGAACATTCTAATTATCTATGTCCTATTTCAGTCAATTACTGTCAACCTGATCCTCTGTCCATTCTAATTATCTATGTTGTTTCAGTCAATTGCTATCATCCTGATCCTCTGAACATTCTAATTATCTATGTCCTGTTTCAGTCAATTACTGACATCTTGATCCTCTGAACATTCTAATTATCGATGTCCTGTTTCAGTCAATTGCTATCATCCTGATCCTCTGAACATTCTATTTAACTATGTCCTATTTCTGTCAATTAATGACATCTTGTTCCTCTGAACATTCTAATTATCTATGTCCTGTTTCAGTCAATTGCTATCATCCTGATCCTCTGAACATTCTAATCATCTATGCCCTATCTCAGTCAATTACTATCATCCTGATCCTCTGTCCATTCTAATTATCTATGTCCTGTTTCAGTCGATTACTATCATCCTGATCCTCTGAACATTCTAATTATCTATGTCCTGTTTCAGTCAATTGCTATCATCCTGATACTCTGAACATTCTAATTATCTCTGTCCTGTTTCAGTCAATTACTATCATCCTGATCCTCTGACCATTCTAATCATCTATGTCCTGTTTCAGTCAATTACTATCATCCTGATCCTCTGTCCATTCTAATTATCTATGTCCTATTTCAGTCAATTACTATCATCCTGATCCTCTGAACATTCTAATTATCTATGTCCTATTTCTGTCAATTACTGACATCTTGATCCTCTGAACATTCTAATTATCTATGGCCTGTTTCAGTCAATTGCTATCATCCTGATCCTCTGAACATTCTAATTATCTATGTCCTATTTCAGTCAATTACTATCATCCTGATCCTCTGAACATTCTAATTATCTATGTCCAGTTTCAGTCAATTACTATCATCCTGAACCTATGAAGATTCCAATTATCTATGTCCTGTTTCAGTCAATTACTATCATCCTGATCCTCTGAACATTCTAATTATCTATGTCCTATTTCTGTCAATTACTGACATCTTGATCCTCTGAACTTTCTAATTATCTGTGTCCTGTTTCAGTCAATTACTATCATCCTTATCCTCTAAACATTCTAATTATCTATGTCCTATTTCAGTCAATTACTACCATCCTGATCCTCTGTCTATTCGAATTATCTATTTCCTGTTTCAGTAAATTACTATCATCCTGATCCTCTGTCCATTCTAATTATCTATGCCCTGTTTCAGTCAATTACTATCATCCTGATCCTCTGTCCATTCTAATTATCTATGTCCTGTTTCAGTCAATTACTATCATCCTGATCCTCTGAACATTCTAATTATCTATGTCCTGTTTCAGTCAATTACTATCATCCTGATCCTCTGAACATTCTAATCATCTATGTCCTGTTTCAGTCAATTACTATCATCATGATCCTCTGTCCATTCTAATTATCTATGTCCTGTTTCAGTCATTTAGTATCATCCTGATCCTCCGTCTATTCTAATTATTTATGTCCTGTTTCAGTCAATTACTATCATCCTGATGCCCTGTGTATTCTAATTATCTCTGTCCTTTTTCAGTCAATTGCGATCATCTTGATCGTCTGAACATTGTAATTATCTATTTCCTATTACAGTCAATTACGATCATCCTGATCCTCTGAACATTCTAATTATCTATGTGCTATTTCTGTCAATTAATGACATCTTGATCCTCTGAACATTCTAATTAACTATGTCCTGTTTCAGTCAATTGCTATCATCCTGATCCTCTGAACATTCTAATCATCTATGCCCTATATCAGTCAATTACTATCATCCTGATCCTCCGTCCATTCTAATTATCTATGTCCTGTTTCAGTCAATTGCTATCATCCTGATCCTCTGAACATTCTAATTATCTATGTCCTGTTTCAGTCAATTGCTATCATCCTGATCCTCTGAACATTCTAATCATCTATGCCCTATTTCAGTCAATTACTATCATCCTGATCCTCTGTCCATTCTAATTATCTATGTCCTGTTTCAGTCAATTGCTATCATCCTGATCCTCTGAACATTCTAATTATCTATGTCCTATTTCTGTCAATTACTGACATCTTGATACTCTGAACATTCTAATTATCTATGTTCCGTTTCAGTCAATTACTATCATCCTGATCCTCAGAACATTCTAATTATCTATGTCCTACTTCAGTCAATTACTATCATCCTGATCCTCTGAACATTCTAATTATCTATGTCCAGTTTCAGTCAAGTACTATCATCCTGATCCTGTGAAGATTCCAATTATCTATGTCCTGTTTCAGTCAATTACTATCATCCTGATCATCTGTCTATTCTAATTATCTATTTCCTGTTTCAGTAAATTACTATCATCCTGATCCTCTGTCCATTCTAATTATCTATGCCCTGTTTCAGTCAATTACTATAATCCTGATCCTCTGTCCATTCTAATTATCTATGTCCTGTTTCAGTCATTTACTATCATCCTGATGCTCTGTCTATTCTAATTATCTATGTCCTATTTCAGTCAATTACTATCATCCTGATCCTCTGAACATTCTAATTATCTATGTCCTGTTTCTGTCAATTACTTACTTCCTGTTCCTCTGAACATTCTAATTATCTGTGTCCTGTTTCAGTCAATTACTATCATCCTGATCCTCGAAACATTCTAATTATCTATGTTCTATTTCAGTCAATTACTATCATCCTGATCTTCTGTCTTTTCTAATTATCTATGTCCTGTTTCAGTCAATTACTATCATCCTGATCCTCTGAACATTCTTATTATCTATGTCCTGTTTCAGTCAATTACTATCATCCTGATCCTCTGTCCATTCTAATTATCTATGTCCTGTTTCAGTCAATTGCTATCATCCTGATCCTCTGAACATTCTAATTATCTATGTCCTATTTCTGTCAATTACTGACATCTTGATCCTCTGAACATTCTAATTATCTATGTCCAGTTTCAGTCAAGTACTATCATCCTGATCCTGTGAAGAGTCCAATTATCTATGTCCTGTTTCAGTCAATTACTATCATCCTGAACCTCTGTCTATTCTAATTATCTATTTCCTGTTTCAGTAAATTACTATCATCCTGATCCTCTGTCCATTCTAATTATCTATGTTCTGTTTCTGTCAATTATTATCATCCTGATCCTCTGAACATCCTAATTATCTATGTCCTGTTTCAGTCATTTACTATCATCCTGATCCTCTGTCTATTCTAATTATTTATGTCCTGTTTCAGTCAATTACTATCGTCCTGATGCTCTGTCTATTCTAATTATCTATGTCCTATTTCAGTCAATTACTATCATCCTGGTCCTCTGAACATTCTAATTATCTATGTCCTGTTTCTGTCAATTACTTACTTCCTGATCCTCTGAACATTCCAATTATCTGTGTCCTGTTTCAGTCAATTACTATCATCCTGATCCTCGAAACATTCTAATTATCTATGTCCTGTTTCAGTCAATTACTATCATCCTGATCCTCTGTCCATTCTAATTATCTATGTCCTGTTTCAGTCAATTACTATCATCCTGATCCTCTGTCCATTCTAATTATCTATGTCCTGTTTCAGTCAATTACTATCATCCTGATCCTCTGAACATTCTAATTATCTATGTCCTGTTTCAGTCAATTACTATCATCCTGATCCTTTGAACATTCTAATCATCTACGTCCTATTTCAGTCAATTACTATCATCTTGACCCTCTGAACATTCTAATTATCTATGTCCTGTTTCAGTCAATTGCTATCATCCTGATCCTCTGAACATTCTAATTATCTATGTCCTGTTTCAGTCAATTACTGACATCTTGATCCTCTGAACATTCTAATTATTTATGTCCTGTTTCAGTAAATTACTATCGTCCTGATGCTCTGTCTATTCTAATTATCTATGTCCTGTTTCAGTCAATTACTATCATCCTGATCCTCTGTCCATTCTAATTATCTATGTCCTGTTTCAGTCAATTACTATCATCCTGATCCTATGAATATTCTAATTATCTATGTCCTGTTTCAGTCAATTACTATCATCCTGATCCTCTGAACATTCTAATCATCTACGTCCTATTTCAGTCAATTACTATCATCTTGACCCTCTGAACATTCTAATTATCTATGTCCTGTTTCAGTCAATTGCTATCATCCTGATCCTCTGAACATTCTAATTATCTATGCCCTATCTCAGTCAATTACTATCATCCTGATCCTCTGTCCATTCTAATTATCTGTGTCCTGTTTCATTCAATTGCTATCATCCTGATCCTCTGAACATTCTTCTTATCTAAGGCCTGTTTCAGTCAATTACTATCATCCTGATCCTCTGACCATTCTAATTATCAATGTCCTGTTTCAGTCAATTACTATCATCCTGATCCTTTGTCCATTCTAATTATCTATGTCCTATTTCAGTCAATTACTATCATCCTGATCCTCTGAACATTCTAATTATCTATGTCCTATTTCTGTCAATTACTGACATCTTGATCCTCTGAACATTCTAATTCTCTATGGCCTGTTTCAGTCAATTGTTATCATCCTGATCCTCTGAACATTCTAATTATCTATGTCCTGTTTCAGTCAATTACTATCATCCTGATCCTCTGAACATTCTAATTATCTATGTCCAGTTTCAGTCATTTACTACCATCCTGATCCTCTGTCTATTCTAATTATCTATTTCCTGTTTCAGTAAATTACTATCATCCTGATCCTTTGAACATTCTAATTATCTATGTCCTATTTCTGTCAATTACTGACATCTTGATCCTCTGAACTTTCTAATTATCTGTGTCCTGTTTCAGTCAATTACTATCATCCTTATCCTCTAAACATTCTAATTATCTATGTCCTATTTCAGTCAATTACTACCATCCTGATCCTCTGTCTATTCTAATTATCTATTTCCTGTTTCAGTAAATTACTATCATCCTGATCCTCTGTCCATTCTAATTATCTATGCCCTGTTTCAGTCAATTACTATCATCCTGATCCTCTGTACATTCTAATTATCTATGTCCTGTTTCAGTCAATTACTATCATCCTGATCCTCTGAACACTCTAATTATCTATGTCCTGTTTCAGTCAATTACTATCATCCTGATCCTCTGAACATTCTAATCATCTATGTCCTATTTCAGTCAATTACTATCATCCTGATCCTCTGAAGATTCTAATTATCTATGTCCTATTTCAGTCAATTACTATCATCCTGATCCTCTGAACATTCTAATTATCTATGTCCTGTTTCAGTCAATTACTATCATCATGATCCTCTGTCCATTCTAATTATCTATGTCCTGCTTCAGTCATTTAGTATCATCCTGATCCTCTGTCTATTCTAATTATTTATATCCTGTTTCACTCAATTACTATCATCCTGATGCTCTGTGTATTCTAATTATCTATGTCCTTTTTCAGTCAATTGCTTTCATCTTGATCGTCTGAACATTGTAATTATCTATTTCCTATTACAGTCAATTACGATCATCCTGATCCTCTGTCCATTCTAATTATCTATGTCCTGTTTCAGTCAATTGCTATCATCCTGATCCTCTGAACATTCTAATTATCTATGTCCTGTTTCAGTCAATTGCTATCATCCTGATCCTCTGAAGATTCCAATTATCTATGTCCTGTTTCAGTCAATTACTATCATCCTCATCGTCTGAACATTCTAATTATCTATGTCCTATTTCACTCAATTACTATCATCCTGATCCTCTGAACATTCTAATTATCTATGTCCAGTTTCAGTCAATTACTATCATCCTGATCCTCTGAACATTCTAATTATCTATGTCCTATTTCTGTCAAATACTGACATCTTGATCCTCTGAACATTCTAATTATCTATGTCCCGTTTCAGTCAATTACTATCATCCTGATCCTCTGAACATTCTAATTATCTATGTCCAGTTTCAGTCAATTACTATCATCCTGATCCTCTGAAGATTCCAATTATCTATGTCCTGTTTCAGTCAATTACTATCATCCTGATCCTCTGAAGATTCCAATTATCTGTGTCCTGTTTCAGTCAATTACTATCATCCTTATCCTCTAAACATTCTAATTATCTATGTCCTATTTCAGTCAATTACTACCATCCTGATCCTCTGTCTATTCTAATTATCTATTTCCTGTTTCAGTAAATTACTATCATCCTGATCCTCTGTCCATTCTAATTATCTATGCCCTGTTTCAGTCAATTACTATCATCCTGATCCTCTGTACATTCTAATTATCTATGTCCTGTTTCAGTCAATTACTATCATCCTGATCCTCTGAACATTCTAATTATCTATGTCCTGTTTCAGTCAATTACTATCATCCTGATCCTCTGAACATTCTAATCATCTATGTCCTATTTCAGTCAATTACTATCATCCTGATCCTCTGAAGATTCTAATTATCTATGTCCTATTTCAGTCAATTACTATCATCCTGATCCTCTGAACATTCTAATTATCTATGTCCTGTTTCAGTCAATTACTATCATCATGATCCTCTGTCCATTCTAATTATCTATGTCCTGCTTCAGTCATTTAGTATCATCCTGATCCTCTGTCTATTCTAATTATTTATATCCTGTTTCACTCAATTACTATCATCCTGATGCTCTGTGTATTCTAATTATCTATGTCCTTTTTCAGTCAATTGCTTTCATCTTGATCGTCTGAACATTGTAATTATCTATTTCCTATTACAGTCAATTACGATCATCCTGATCCTCTGTCCATTCTAATTATCTATGTCCTGTTTCAGTCAATTGCTATCATCCTGATCCTCTGAACATTCTAATTATCTATGTCCTGTTTCAGTCAATTGCTATCATCCTGATCCTCTGAAGATTCCAATTATCTATGTCCTGTTTCAGTCAATTACTATCATCCTCATCGTCTGAACATTCTAATTATCTATGTCCTATTTCACTCAATTACTATCATCCTGATCCTCTGAACATTCTAATTATCTATGTCCAGTTTCAGTCAATTACTATCATCCTGATCCTCTGAACATTCTAATTATCTATGTCCTATTTCTGTCAAATACTGACATCTTGATCCTCTGAACATTCTAATTATCTATGTCCCGTTTCAGTCAATTACTATCATCCTGATCCTCTGAACATTCTAATTATCTATGTCCAGTTTCAGTCAATTACTATCATCCTGATCCTCTGAAGATTCCAATTATCTATGTCCTGTTTCAGTCAATTACTATCATCCTGATCCTCTGAACATTCTAATTATCTATGTCCTATTTCACTCAATTACTATCATCCTGATCCTCTGAACATTCTAATTATCTATGTCCAGTTTCAGTCAATTACTATCATCCTGATCCTCTGAAGATTCCAATTATCTATGTCCTGTTTCAGTCAATTACTATCATCCTGATCCTCTGTCTATTCTAATTATCTATTTCCTGTTTCAGTAAATTACTTTCATCCTGATCCTCTGTCCATTCTAATTATCTATGCCCTGTTTCAGTCAATTACTATCATCCTGATCCTCTGTCCATTCTAATTATCTATGTCCTGTTTCAGTCAATTACTATCATCCTGATCCTCTGAACATCCTAATGATCTATGTCCTGTTTCAGTCAATTACTATCATCATGATCCTCTGAACATTCTAATCATCTGTGTCCTATTTCAGTCAATTACTATCAACTTGATCCTCTGAACATTCTAATTATCTATGTCCTATTTCAGTCAATTACTATCATCCTGATCCTCTGAAGATTCTAATTATCTATGTCCTATTTCAGTCAATTACTATCATCTTGATCCTCTGAACATTCTAATTATCTATGCCTTGTTTCAGTCAATTGCTATCATCCTGATCCTCTGTCCATTCTAAATATCAATGTCCTATTTCAGTCAATTACTATCATCTTGATCCTTTGAACATTCTAATTAGCTATGTCCTGTTTCAATCAATTACTATCATCCTGATCCTCTGAACATTCTAATTATCTATGTCCTGTTTCAGTCAATTACTATCATCATGATCCTCTGTCCATTCTAATTATCTATGTCCTGTTTCAGTCATTTACTATCATCCTGATCCTCTGTCTATTCTAATTATTTATGTCCTGTTTCAGTCAATTACTATCGTCCTGATGCTCTGTGTATTCTAATTATCTATGTCCTGTTTCAGTCAATTACTGACATCTTGATCGTCTGAACATTCTAATTATCGATGTCCTGTTTCAGTCAATTGCTATCATCCTGATCCTCTGAACATTCTATTTAACTATGTGTTATTTCTGTCAATTGATGACATCTTGATCCTCTGAACATTCTAATTATCTATGTCCTGTTTCACTCAATTGCTATCATCCTGATCCTCTGAACATTCTAATCATCTATGCCCTATCTCAGTCAATTACTATCATCCTGATCCTCTGTCCATTCTAATTATCTATGTCCTGTTTCATTCAATTGCTATCATCCTGATCCTCTGAACATTCTACTTATCTATGGCCTGTTTCAGTCAATTGCTATCATCCTGATCCTCTGTCCATTCTAATTATCTATGTCCTGTTTCAGTCAATTGCTATCATCCTGATCCTCTGAACATTCTAATTATCTATGTCCTGTTTCAGTCAATTGCTATCATCCTGATCCTCTGAAGATTCCAATTATCTATGTCCTGTTTCAGTCAATTACTATCATCCTGATCCTCTGAACATTCTAATTATCTATGTCCTATTTCACTCAATTACTATCATCCTGATCCTCTGAACATTCTAATTATCTATGTCCAGTTTCAGTCAATTACTATCATCCTGATCCTCTGAACATTCTAATTATCTATGTCCTATTTCTGTCAAATACTGACATCTTGATCCTCTGAACATTCTAATTATCTATGTCCCGTTTCAGTCAATTACTATCATCCTGATCCTCTGAACATTCTAATTATCTATGTCCAGTTTCAGTCAATTACTATCATCCTGATCCTCTGAAGATTCCAATTATCTATGTCCTGTTTCAGTCAATTACTATCATCCTGATCCTCTGAACATTCTAATTATCTATGTCCTATTTCACTCAATTACTATCATCCTGATCCTCTGAACATTCTAATTATCTATGTCCAGTTTCAGTCAATTACTATCATCCTGATCCTCTGAAGATTCCAATTATCTATGTCCTGTTTCAGTCAATTACTATCATCCTGATCCTCTGTCTATTCTAATTATCTATTTCCTGTTTCAGTAAATTACTTTCATCCTGATCCTCTGTCCATTCTAATTATCTATGCCCTGTTTCAGTCAATTACTATCATCCTGATCCTCTGTCCATTCTAATTATCTATGTCCTGTTTCAGTCAATTACTATCATCCTGATCCTCTGAACATCCTAATGATCTATGTCCTGTTTCAGTCAATTACTATCATCATGATCCTCTGAACATTCTAATCATCTGTGTCCTATTTCAGTCAATTACTATCAACTTGATCCTCTGAACATTCTAATTATCTATGTCCTATTTCAGTCAATTACTATCATCCTGATCCTCTGAAGATTCTAATTATCTATGTCCTATTTCAGTCAATTACTATCATCTTGATCCTCTGAACATTCTAATTATCTATGCCTTGTTTCAGTCAATTGCTATCATCCTGATCCTCTGTCCATTCTAAATATCAATGTCCTATTTCAGTCAATTACTATCATCTTGATCCTTTGAACATTCTAATTAGCTATGTCCTGTTTCAATCAATTACTATCATCCTGATCCTCTGAACATTCTAATTATCTATGTCCTGTTTCAGTCAATTACTATCATCATGATCCTCTGTCCATTCTAATTATCTATGTCCTGTTTCAGTCATTTACTATCATCCTGATCCTCTGTCTATTCTAATTATTTATGTCCTGTTTCAGTCAATTACTATCGTCCTGATGCTCTGTGTATTCTAATTATCTATGTCCTGTTTCAGTCAATTACTGACATCTTGATCGTCTGAACATTCTAATTATCGATGTCCTGTTTCAGTCAATTGCTATCATCCTGATCCTCTGAACATTCTATTTAACTATGTGTTATTTCTGTCAATTGCTGACATCTTGATCCTCTGAACATTCTAATTATCTATGTCCTGTTTCACTCAATTGCTATCATCCTGATCCTCTGAACATTCTAATCATCTATGCCCTATCTCAGTCAATTACTATCATCCTGATCCTCTGTCCATTCTAATTATCTATGTCCTGTTTCATTCAATTGCTATCATCCTGATCCTCTGAACATTCTACTTATCTATGGCCTGTTTCAGTCAATTGCTATCATCCTGATCCTCTGAACATTTTAATTATCTATGTCCTGTTTCAGTCAATTACTATCATCCTGATCCTCTGACCATTCTAATTATCAATGTCCTGTTTCAGTCAATTACTATCATCCTGATCCTCTGTCCATTCTAATTATCTATGTCCTATTTCAGTCAATTACTATCATCCTGATCCTCTGAACATTCTAATTATCTATGTCCTATTTCTGTCAATTACTGACATCTTGATCCTCTGAACATTCTAATTATCTATGGCCTGTTTCAGTCAATTACTATCATCCTGATCCTCTGAAGATTCCAATTATCTGTGTCCTGTTTCAGTCAATTATTATCATCCTGATCCTCTGAACATTCTAATTATCTATGTCCTATTTCTGTCAATTACTGACATCTTGATCCTCTGAACTTTCTAATTATCTGTGCCCTGTTTCAGTCAATTACTATCATCCTTATCCTCTAAACATTCTAATTATCTATGTCTTATTTCAGTCAATTACTACCATCCTGATCCTCTGTCTATCCTAATTATCCATTTCCTGTTTCAGTAAATTACTATCATCCTGATCATCTGTCCATTCTAATTATCTATGCCCTGTTTCAGTCAATTACTATCATCCTGATCCTCTGTACATTCTAATTATCTATGTCCTGTTTCAGTCAATTACTATCATCCTGATCCTCTGAACATTCTAATTATCTATGTCCTGTTTCAGTCAATTACTATCATCCTGATCCTCTGAACATTCTAATCATCTATGTCCTATTTCAGTCAATTACTATCATCCTGATCCTCTGAAGACTCTAATTATCTATGTCCTATTTCAGTCAATTACTATCATCCTGAACCTCTGAACATTCTAATTATCTATGTCCTGTTTCAGTCAATTACTATCATCATGATCCTCTGTCCATTCTAATTATCTATGTCCTGTTTCAGTCATTTACTATCATCCTGATCCTCTGTCTATTCTAATTATTTATGTCCTGTTTCAGTCAATTACTATCGTCCTGATGCTCTGTCTATTCTAATTATCTATGTCTTATTTCAGTCAATTACTATCATCCTGATCCTCTGAACATTCTAATTATCTATGTCGTGTTTCTGTCAATTACTTACTTCCTGATCCTCTGAACATTCTAATTATCTGTGTCCTGTTTCAGTCAATTACTATCATCCTGATCCTCGAAACATTCTAATTATCTATGTCCTGTTTCAGTCAATTACTATCATCCTGATCCTCTGTCCATTCTAATTATCTATGTCCTGTTTCAGTCAATTACTATCATCCTGATCCTCTGTCCATTCTAATTATCTATGTCCTGTTTCAGTCAATTACGATCATCCTGATCCTCTGAACATTCTAATTATCTATGTCCTGTTTCAGTCAATTACTATCATCCTGTTCCTTTGAACATTCTAATCATCTACGTCCTATTTCAGTCAATTACTATCATCTTGACCCTCTGAACATTCTAATTATCTATGTCCTGTTTCAGTCAATTGCTATCATCCTGATCCTCTGAACATTCTAATTATCTATGTCCTGTTTCAGTCAATTACTGACATCTTGATCCTCTGAACATTCTAATTATTTATGTCCTGTTTCAGTCAATTACTATCGTCCTGATGCTCTGTCTATTCTAATTATCTATGTCCTGTTTCAGTCAATTACTATCATCCTGATCCTCTGTCCATTCTAATTATCTATGTCCTGTTTCAGTCAATTACTATCATCCTGATCCTAAGAATATTCTAATTATCTATGTCCTGTTTCAGTCAATTACTATCATCCTGATCCTCTGAACATTCTAATCATCTACGTCCTATTTCAGTCAATTACTATCATCTTGACCCTCTGAACATTCTAATTATCTATGTCCTGTTTCAGTCAATTGCTATCATCCTGATCCTCTGAACATTCTAATTATCTATGCCCGATCTCAGTCAATTACTATCATCCTGATCCTCTGTCCATTCTAATTATCTGTGTCCTGTTTCATTCAATTGCTATCATCCTGATCCTCTGAACATTCTACTTATCTATGGCCTGTTTCAGTCAATTACTATCATCCTGATCCTCTGACCATTCTAATTATCAATGTCCTGTTTCAGTCAATTACTATCATCCTGATCCTCTGTCCATTCTAATTATCTATGTCCTATTTCAGTCAATTACTATCATCCTGATCCTCTGAACATTCTAATTATCTATGTCCTATTTCTGTCAATTACTGACATCTTGATCCTCTGAACATTCTAATTCTCTATGGCCTGTTTCAGTCAATTGCTATCATCCTGATCCTCTGAACATTCTAATTATCTATGTCCTGTTTCAGTCAATTACTATCATCCTGATCCTCTGAACATTCTAATTATCTATGTCCTGTTTCAGTCAATTACTACCATCCTGATCCTCTGTCTATTCTAATTATCTATTTCCTGTTTCAGTAAATTACTATCATCCTGATCCTTTGAACATTCTAATTATCTATGTCCTATTTCTGTCAATTACTGACATCTTGATCCTCTGAACTTTCTAATTATCTGTGTCCTGTTTCAGTCAATTACTATCATCCTTATCCTCTAAACATTCTAATTATCTATGTCCTATTTCAGTCAATTACTACCATCCTGATCCTCTGTCTATTCTAATTATCTATTTCCTGTTTCAGTAAATTACTATCATCCTGATCCTCTGTCCATTCTAATTATCTATGCCCTGTTTCAGTCAATTACTATCATCCTGATCCTCTGTACATTCTAATTATCTATGTCCTGTTTCAGTCAATAACTATCATCCTGATCCTCTGAACATTCTAATTATCTATGTCCTGTTTCAGTCAATTACTATCATCCTGATCCTCTGAACATTCTAATCATCTATGTCCTATTTCACTCAATTACTATCATCCTGATCCTCTGAAGATTCTAATTATCTATGTCCTATTTCAGTCAATTACTATCATCCTGATCCTCTGAACATTCTAATTATCTATGTCCTGTTTCAGTCAATTACTATCATCATGATCCTCTGTCCATTCTAATTATCTATGTCCTGTTTCAGTCATTTAGTATCATCCTGATCCTCTGTCTATTCTAATTATTTATATCCTGTTTCACTCAATTACTATCATCCTGATGCTCTGTGTATTCTAATTATCTATGTCCTTTTTCAGTCAATTGCTTTCATCTTGATCGTCTGAACATTGTAATTATCTATTTCCTATTACAGTCAATTACGATCATCCTGATCCTCTGTCCATTCTAATTATCTATGTCCTGTTTCAGTCAATTGCTATCATCCTGATCCTCTGAACATTCTAATTATCTATGTCCTGTTTCAGTCAATTGCTATCATCCTGATCCTCTGAAAATTCCAATTATCTATGTCCTGTTTCAGTCAATTACTATCATCCTGATCCTCTGAACATTCTAATTATCTATGTCCAGTTTCAGTCAATTACTATCATCCTGATCCTCTGAACATTCTAATTATCTATGTCCTATTTCTGTCAAATACTGACATCTTGATCCTCTGAACATTCTAATTATCTATGTCCCGTTTCAGTCAATTACTATCATCCTGATCCTCTGAACATTCTAATTATCTATGTCCAGTTTCAGTCAATTACTATCATCCTGATCCTCTGACGATTCCAATTATCTATGTCCTGTTTCAGTCAATTACTATCATCCTGATCCTCTGAACATTCTAATTATCTATGTCCTATTTCACTCAATTACTATCATCCTGATCCTCTAAACATTCTAATTATCTATGTCCAGTTTCAGTCAATTACTATCATCCTTATCCTCTGAAGATTCCAATTATCTATGTCCTGTTTCAGTCAATTACTATCATCCTGATCCTCTGTCTATTCTAATTATCTATTTCCTGTTTCAGTAAATTACTTTCATCCTGATCCTCTGTCCATTCTAATTATCTATGCCCTGTTTCAGTCAATTACTATCATCCTGATCCTCTGTCCATTCTAATTATCTATGTCCTGTTTCAGTCAATTACTATCATCCTGATCCTCTGAACATCCTAATGATCTATGTCCTGTTTCAGTCAATTACTATCATCATGATCCTCTGAACATTCTAATCATCTGTGTCCTATTTCAGTCAATTACTATCAACTTGATCCTCTGAACATTCTAATTATCTATGTCCTATTTCAGTCAATTACTATCATCCTGATCCTCTGAAGATTCTAATTATCTATGTCCTATTTCAGTCAATTACTATCATCTTGATCCTCTGAACATTCTAATTATCTATGCCTTGTTTCAGTCAATTGCTATCATCCTGATCCTCTGTCCATTCTAAATATCAATGTCCTATTTCAGTCAATTACTATCATCTTGATCCTTTGAACATTCTAATTAGCTATGTCCTGTTTCAATCAATTACTATCATCCTGATCCTCTGAACATTCTAATTATCTATGTCCTGTTTCAGTCAATTACTATCATCATGATCCTCTGTCCATTCTAATTATCTATGTCCTGTTTCAGTCATTTACTATCATCCTGATCCTCTGTCTATTCTAATTATTTATGTCCTGTTTCAGTCAATTACTATCGTCCTGATGCTCTGTGTATTCTAATTATCTATGTCCTGTTTCAGTCAATTACTGACATCTTGATCGTCTGAACATTCTAATTATCGATGTCCTGTTTCAGTCAATTGCTATCATCCTGATCCTCTGAACATTCTATTTAACTATGTGTTATTTCTGTCAATTGATGACATCTTGATCCTCTGAACATTCTAATTATCTATGTCCTGTTTCACTCAATTGCTATCATCCTGATCCTCTGAACATTCTAATCATCTATGCCCTATTTCAGTCAATTACTATCATCCTGATCCTCTGTCCATTCTAATTATCTATGTCCTGTTTCATTCAATTGCTATCATCCTGATCCTCTGAACATTCTACTTATCTATGGCCTGTTTCAGTCAATTGCTATCATCCTGATCCTCTGAACATTTTAATTATCTATGTCCTGTTTCAGTCAATTACTATCATCCTGATCCTCTGACCATTCTAATTATCAATGTCCTGTTTCAGTCAATTACTATCATCCTGATCCTCTGTCCATTCTAATTATCTATGTCCTATTTCTGTCAATTACTATCATCCTGATCCTCTGAACATTCTAATTATCTATGTCCTATTTCTGTCAATTACTGACATCTTGATCCTCTGAACATTCTAATTATCTATGGCCTGTTTCAGTCAATTACTATCATCCTGATCCTCTGAAGATTCCAATTATCTGTGTCCTGTTTCAGTCAATTATTATCATCCTGATCCTCTGAACATTCTAATTATCTATGTCCTATTTCTGTCAATTACTGACATCTTGATCCTCTGAACTTTCTAATTATCTGTGCCCTGTTTCAGTCAATTACTATCATCCTTATCCTCTAAACATTCTAATTATCTATGTCTTATTTCAGTCAATTACTACCATCCTGATCCTCTGTCTATTCTAATTATCCATTTCCTGTTTCAGTAAATTACTATCATCCTGATCATCTGTCCATTCTAATTATCTATGCCCTGTTTCAGTCAATTACTATCATCCTGATCCTCTGTCCATTCTAATTATCTATGTCCTGTTTCAGTCAATTACTATCATCCTGATCCTCTGAACATTCTAATTATCTATGTCCTGTTTCAGTCAATTACTATCATCCTGATCCTCTGAGCATTCTAATCATCTATGTCCTATTTCAGTCAATTACTATCATCCTGATCCTCTGAAGATTCTAATTATCTATGTCCTATTTCAGTCAATTACTATCATCCTGAACCTCTGAACATTCTAATTATCTATGTCCTGTTTCAGTCAATTACTATCATCATGATCCTCTGTCCATTCTAATGATCTATGTCCTGTTTCAGTCATTTAGTATCATCCTGATCCTCTGTCTATTCTAATTATTTTTGTCCTGTTTCACTCAATTACTATCATCCTGATGCTCTGTGTATTCTAATTATCTATGTCCTTTTTCAGTCAATTGCTATCATCTTGATCGTCTGAACATTGTAATTATCTATTTCCTATTACAGTCAAATACGATCATCCTGATCCTCTGAACATTCTAATTATCTATGTCCTATTTCTGTCAATTAATGACATCTTGATCCTCTGAACATTCTAATTATCTATGTCCTGTTTCAGTCAATTGCAATCATCCTGATCCTCTGAACATTCTAATCATCTATGCCCTATATCAGTCAATTACTATCATCCTGATCCTCTGTCCATTCTAATTATCTATGTCCTGTTTCAGTCAATTGCTTTCATCCTGATCCTCTGAACATTCTAATTATCTATGTCCTGTTTCAGTCAATTGCTATCATCCTGATCCTCTGAACATTCTAATTATCTATGTCCTATTTCTGTCAAATACTGACATCTTGATCCTCTGAACATTCTAATTATCTATGTCCCGTTTCAGTCAATTACTATCATCCTGATCCTCTGAACATTCTAATTATCTATGTCCAGTTTCAGTCAATTACTATCATCCTGATCCTCTGAAGATTCCAATTATCTATGTCCTGTTTCAGTCAATTACTATCATCCTGATCCTCTGAACATTCTAATTATCTATGTCCTATTTCAGTCAATTACTATCATCCTGATCCTCTGTCCATTCTAATTATCTATGTCCTGTTTCAGTCAATTGCTTTCATCCTGATCCTCTGAACATTCTAATTATCTATGTCCTGTTTCAGTCAATTGCTATCATCCTGATCCTCTGAACATTCTAATTATCTATGTCCTATTTCTGTCAAATACTGACATCTTGATCCTCTGAACATTCTAATTATCTATGTCCCGTTTCAGTCAATTACTATCATCCTGATCCTCTGAACATTCTAATTATCTATGTCCAGTTTCAGTCAATTACTATCATCCTGATCCTCTGAAGATTCCAATTATCTATGTCCTGTTTCAGTCAATTACTATCATCCTGATCCTCTGAACATTCTAATTATCTATGTCCTATTTCAGTCAATTACTATCATCCTGATCCTCTGCACATTCTAATTATCTATGTCCAGTTTCAGTCAATTACTATCATCCTGATCCTCTGAAGATTCCAATTATCTATGTCCTATTTCAGTCAATTACTATCATCCTGATCCTCTGTCTATTCTAATTATCTATTTCCTGTTTCAGTAAATTACTTTCATCCTGATCCTCTGTCCATTCTAATTATCTATGCCCTGTTTCAGTCAATTACTATCATCCTGATCCTCTGAACATCCTAATGATCTATGTCCTGTTTCAGTCAATTACTATCATCATGATCCTCTGAACATTCTAATCATCTGTGTCCTATTTCAGTCAATTACTATCAACTTGATCCTCTGAACATTCTAATTATCTATCTCCTATTTCAGTCAATTACTATCATCCTGATCCTCTGAAGATTCTAATTATCTATGTCCTATTTCAGTCAATTACTATCATCTTGATCCTCTGAACATTCTAATTATCTATGTCTTGTTTCAGTCAATTGCTATCATCCTGATCCTCTGTCCATTCTAAATATCAATGTCCTATTTCAGTCAATTACTATCATCTTGATCCTCTGAACATTCTAATTAGCTATGTCCTGTTTCATTCAATTACTATCATCCTGATCCGCTGAACATTCTAATTATCTATGTCCTGTTTCAGTCAATTACTATCATCATGATCCTCTGTCCATTCTAATTATCTATGTCCTGTTTCAGTCATTTACTATCATCCTGATCCTCTGTCTATTCTAATTATTTATGTCCTGTTTCAGTCAATTACTATCGTCCTGATGCTCTGTGTATTCTAATTATCTATGTCCTCTTTCAGTCAATTACTATCATCTTGATCGTCTGAACATTGTAATTATCTATGTCCTGTTTCAGTCAATTACTATCATCCTGACTGTCTGTCCTTTCTAAATATCTATGTCCTGATTCAGTCAATTACTATCATCCTGATCCCCTGTCTATTCTAATTATCTATGTCCTGTTTCAGTCAATTACTATCATCCTGATCCTCTGAACATTCTAATTATCTATGTCCTGTTTCAGTCAATTACTATCATCCTGATCCTCTGAACATTCGAATTATCTATGTCCTGTTTCAGTCAATTACTATCATCCTGATCCTCTGAACTTTCTATTCATCTATGTCCTGTTACAGTCAATTACTATCATCCTGATCCTCTGTCTATTATAATTATCTATGTCCTGTTTCAGTCAATTACTATCATCCTGATCCTCTGTCCATTCTAATTCTCTATGTCCTGTTTCAGTCAATTGCTATCATCCTGATCCTCTGACCATTCTAATTATCTATGCCCTATTTCAGTCAATTACTATCATCTTGATCCTCTGAACATTCTAATTATCTATGTCCTGTTTAAGTCAATTACTATCATCCTGATCCTCTGTCTATTCTAATTATCTATGTCCTGTTTCAGTCAATTACTATCATCCTGATCCTCTGAACATTCTAATTATCTATGTCCTGTTTCAGTCAATTACTATCATCATGATCCTCTTTCCATTCTAATTATCTATGTCCTGTTTCAGTCAATTACTATCATCCTGATCCTCTGTCTATTATAATTATCTATGTCGTGTTTCAGTCAATTACTATCATCCTGATCCTCTGTCCATTCTAATTATCTATGTCCTGTTTCAGTCAATTGCCATCATCCTGATCCTCTGTCCATTCTAATTATCTATGCCCTATTTCAGTCAATTACTATCATCTTGATCCTCTGAACATTCTAATTATCTATGTCCTGTTTCAGTCAATTACTATCATCCTGATCCTCTGAATATTCTAATTATCTATGTCCTGTTTCAGTCAATTACTATCATCATGATCCTCTGTCCATTCTAATTATCTATGTCCTGTTTCAGTCAATTACTATCATCCTGATCCTCTGTCCATTCTAATTATCTATGTCCTGCTTCAGTCAATTGCTATCATCCTGATCCTCTGACCATTCTAATTATCTATGTCCTGTTTCAGTCAATTACTATCATCCTGATCCTCTGTCCATTCTAATTATCTATGTCCTGTTTCAGTCAATTGCTATCATCCTGATCCTCGGAACATTCCAATTATCTATGTCCTATTTCAGTCAATTAATATCATCCTGATCCTCTGTCCATTCTAATTATCTATGTCCTGTTTCAGTCAATTGCTATCATCCCGATCCTTTGTCTCTTCTAATTATCTATGTCCTGTTTCAGTCAATTACTATCATCCTGATCCTCTGAACATTCTAATTATCTATGTCCTGTTTCAGTCAATTGCTATCATCCTGATCCTCTGAACATTCTAATTATCTATGTCCTATTTCTGTCAATTACTGACATCTTGATCCTCTGAACATTCTCATTATCTATGTCCCGTTTCAGTCAATTACTATCATCCTGATCCTCTGAAGATTCCAATTATCTATGCCCTATTTCAGTCAATTACTATCATCCTGATCCTCTGAACATTCTAATTATCTATGTCCAGTTTCAGTCAATTACTATCATCCTGATCCTCTGAAGATTCTAATTATCTATGTCCTATTTCAGTCAATTACTATCATCCTGATCCTCTGAACATTCTAATTATCTATGTCCTATTTCTGTCAATTAATGACATCATGATCCTCTGAACATTCTAATTATCTGTGTCCTGTTTCAGTCAATTACTATCATCTTGATCCTCTGAACATTCTAATTATCTATGTCTTGTTTCAGTCAATTGCTATCATCCTGATCCTCTGTCCATTCTAAATATCAATGTCCTATTTCAGTCAATTACTATCATCTTGATCCTCTGAACATTCTAATTAGCTATGTCCTGTTTCATTCAATTACTATCATCCTGATCCGCTGAGCATTCTAATTATCTATGTCCTGTTTCAGTCAATTACTATCATCATGATCCTCTGTCCATTCTAATTATCTATGTCCTGTTTCAGTCATTTACTATCATCCTGATCCTCTGTCTATTCTAATTATTTATGTCCTGTTTCAGTCAATTACTATCGTCCTGATGCTCTGTGTATTCTAATTATCTATGTCCTCTTTCAGTCAATTACTATCATCTTGATCGTCTGAACATTGTAATTATCTATGTCCTGTTTCAGTCAATTACTATCATCCTGACTGTCTGTCCTTTCTAAATATCTATGTCCTGATTCAGTCAATTACTATCATCCTGATCCCCTGTCTATTCTAATTATCTATGTCCTGTTTCAGTCAATTACTATCATCCTGATCCTCTGAACATTCTAATTATCTATGTCCTGTTTCAGTCAATTACTATCATCCTGATCCTCTGAACATTCGAATTATCTATGTCCTGTTTCAGTCAATTACTATCATCCTGATCCTCTGAACTTTCTATTCATCTATGTCCTGTTACAGTCAATTACTATCATCCTGATCCTCTGTCTATTATAATTATCTATGTCCTGTTTCAGTCAATTACTATCATCCTGATCCTCTGTCCATTCTAATTCTCTATGTCCTGTTTCAGTCAATTGCTATCATCCTGATCCTCTGACCATTCTAATTATCTATGCCCTATTTCAGTCAATTACTATCATCTTGATCCTCTGAACATTCTAATTATCTATGTCCTGTTTAAGTCAATTACTATCATCCTGATCCTCTGTCTATTCTAATTATCTATGTCCTGTTTCAGTCAATTACTATCATCCTGATCCTCTGAACATTCTAATTATCTATGTCCTGTTTCAGTCAATTACTATCATCATGATCCTCTTTCCATTCTAATTATCTATGTCCTGTTTCAGTCAATTACTATCATCCTGATCCTCTGTCTATTATAATTATCTATGTCGTGTTTCAGTCAATTACTATCATCCTGATCCTCTGTCCATTCTAATTATCTATGTCCTGTTTCAGTCAATTGCCATCATCCTGATCCTCTGTCCATTCTAATTATCTATGCCCTATTTCAGTCAATTACTATCATCTTGATCCTCTGAACATTCTAATTATCTATGTCCTGTTTCAGTCAATTACTATCATCCTGATCCTCTGAATATTCTAATTATCTATGTCCTGTTTCAGTCAATTACTATCATCATGATCCTCTGTCCATTCTAATTATCTATGTCCTGTTTCAGTCAATTACTATCATCCTGATCCTCTGTCCATTCTAATTATCTATGTCCTGCTTCAGTCAATTGCTATCATCCTGATCCTCTGACCATTCTAATTATCTATGTCCTGTTTCAGTCAATTACTATCATCCTGATCCTCTGTCCATTCTAATTATCTATGTCCTGTTTCAGTCAATTGCTATCATCCTGATCCTCGGAACATTCCAATTATCTATGTCCTATTTCAGTCAATTAATATCATCCTGATCCTCTGTCCATTCTAATTATCTATGTCCTGTTTCAGTCAATTGCTATCATCCCGATCCTTTGTCTCTTCTAATTATCTATGTCCTGTTTCAGTCAATTACTATCATCCTGATCCTCTGAACATTCTAATTATCTATGTCCTGTTTCAGTCAATTGCTATCATCCTGATCCTCTGAACATTCTAATTATCTATGTCCTATTTCTGTCAATTACTGACATCTTGATCCTCTGAACATTCTCATTATCTATGTCCCGTTTCAGTCAATTACTATCATCCTGATCCTCTGAAGATTCCAATTATCTATGCCCTATTTCAGTCAATTACTATCATCCTGATCCTCTGAACATTCTAATTATCTATGTCCAGTTTCAGTCAATTACTATCATCCTGATCCTCTGAAGATTCTAATTATCTATGTCCTATTTCAGTCAATTACTATCATCCTGATCCTCTGAACATTCTAATTATCTATGTCCTATTTCTGTCAATTAATGACATCATGATCCTCTGAACATTCTAATTATCTGTGTCCTGTTTCAGTCAATTACTATCATCCTGATCCTCTAAACATTCTAATTATCTATGTCCTATTTCAGTCAATTACTATCATCCTGATCCTCTGTCTATTCTAATTATCTATGTCCTGTTTCAGTCAATTACTATCATCCTGATCCTCTGTCCATTCTAATTATCTATGTCCTGTTTCAGTCAATTACTATCATCCTGATCCTCTGTCTATTATAATTATCTATGTCCTGTTTCAGTCAATTACTATCATCCTGATCCTCTGTCCATTTTAATTATCTATGTCCTGTTTCAGTCAATAGCCATCATCCTGATCCTCTGACCATTCTAATTATCTCTGCCTATTTCAGTCAATTAATATCATCTTGATCCTCTGAACATTCTAATTATCTATGTCCTGTTTCAGTCAATTGCTATCATCCTGATCCTCTGACCATTCTAATTATCTATGTCCTGTTTCAGTCAATTACTATCATCCTGATCCACTGAACATTCGAATTCTCTATGTCCTATTTCAGTCAATTACTATCATCATGAACCTCTTTCCATTCTAATTATCTATGTCCTGTTTCAGTCAATTACTATCATCCTGATCCTCTGTCTATTATAATTATCTATGTCCTGTTTCAGTCAATTACTATCATCCTGATCCTCTGTCCATTCAAATTATCTATGTCCTGTTTCAGTCAATTGCCATCATCCTGATCCTCTGACCATTCTAATTATCTATGCCCTATTTCAGTCAATTACTATCATCTTGATCCTCTGAACATTCTAATTATCTATGTCCTGTTCAGTCAATTACTATCACCCTGATCCTCTGAATATTCTAATTATCTATGTCCTGTTTCAGTCAATTATTATCATCATGATCCTCTGTCCATTCTAATTATCTGTGTCCTGTTTCAGTCAATTACTATCATCCTGATCCTCTGTCCATTCTAATGATATATGTCCGGCTTCAGTCAATTGCTATCATCCTGATCCTCTGACCATTCTAATTATCTATGTCCTGTTTCAGTCAATTACTATCATCCTGATCCTCTGTCCATTCTAATTATCTATGTCCTGTTTCAGTCAATTGCTATCATCCTGATCCTCGGAACATTCCAATTATCTATGTCCTATTTCAGTCAATTAATATCATCCTGATCCTCTGTCCATTCTAATTATCTATGTCCTGTTTCAGTCAATTGCTATCATCCTGATCCTTTGTCTCTTCTAATTATCTATGTCCTGTTTCAGTCAATTACTACCATCCTGATCCTCTGAACATTCTAATTATCTATGTCCTGTTTCAGTCAATTGCTATCATCCTGATCCTCTGAACACTGTAATTATCTATGTCCTATTTCTGTCAATCACTGACATCTTGATCCTCTGAACATTCTCATTATCTATGTCCCGTTTCAGTCAATTACTATCATCCTGATCCTCTGAAGATTCTAATTATCTATGCCCTATTTCAGTCAATTACTATCATCCTAATCCTCTGAACATTCTAATTATCTATGTCCAGTTTCAGTCAATTACTATCATCCCGATCCTCTGAAGATTCTAATTATCTATGTCCTATTTCAGTCAATTACTATCATCCTGATCCTCTGAACATTCTAATTATCTATGTCCTATTTCTGTCAATTACTGACATCATGATCCTCTGAACATTCTAGTTATCTGTGTCCTGTTTCAGTCAATTACTATCATCCTGATCCTCTAAACATTCTAATTATCTATGTCCTATTTCAGTCAATTACTATCATCCTGATCCTCTGTCTATTCTAATTATCTATGTCCTGTTTCAGTCAATTACTATCATCCTGATCCTCTGTCCATTCTAATTATCTATGTCCTGTTTCAGTCAATTACTATCATCCTGATCCTCTGTCTATTATAATTATCTATGTCCTGTTTCAGTCAATTACTATCATCATGATCCTCTGTCCATTCTAATTATCTATGTCCTGCTTCAGTCAATTGCTATCATCCTGATCCTCTGACCATTCTAATTATCTATGTCCTGTTTCAGTCAATCACTATCATCCTGATCCTCTGTCCATTCTAATTATCTATGTCCTGTTTCAGTCAATTGCTATCATCCTGATCCTCGGAACATTCTAATTATCTATGTCCTATTTCAGTCAATTAATATCATCCTGATCCTCTGTCCATTCTAATTATCTATGTCCTGTTTCAGTCAATTGCTATCATCCTGATCCTTTGTCTATTCTAATTATCTATGTCCTGTTTCAGTCAATTACTATCATCCTGATCCTCTGAACATTCTAATTATCTATGTCCTGTTTCAGTCAATTGCTATCATCCTGATCCTCTGAACATTCTAATTATCTTTGTCCTATTTCTGTCAATTACTGACATCTTGATCCTCTGAACATTCTAATTATCTATGTCCTGTTTCAGTCAATTGCTATCATCCTGATCCTCTGAACATTCTAATTATCTATGTCCTGTTTCAGTCAATTGCTATCATCCTGATCCTCTGAACATTCTAATTATCTATGTCCTATTTCTGTCAATTACTGACATCTTGATCCTCTGAACATTCTCATTATCTATGTCCCGTTTCAGTCAATTACTATCATCCTGATCCTCTGAAGATTCTAATTATCTATGTCCTGTTTCAGTCAATTACTATCATCCTGATCCTCTGAATATTCTAATTATCTATGTCCTGTTTCAGTCAATTATTATCATCATGATCCTCTCTCCATTCTAATTATCTATGTCCTGTTTCAGTCAATTACTTTCATCCTGATCCTCTGTCCATTCTAATTATCTATGTCCTGTTTCAGTCAATTGCTATCATCCTGATCCTCTGAACATTCTAATTATCTATGTCCTATTTCAGTCAATTACTATCATCCTGATCCTCTGTCCATTCTAATTATCATTGTCCTGTTTCAGTCAATTGCTATCATCCTGATGCTCGGAACATTCTAATTATCTATGTCCTATTTCAGTCAATTAATATCATCCTGATCCTCTGTCCATTCTAATTATCTATGTCCTGTTTCACTCAATTGCTATCATCCTGATCCTTTGTCTCTTCTAATTATCTATGTCCTGTTTCAGTCAATTACTATCATCCTGATCCTCTGAACATTCTAAATATCTATGTCCTGTTTCAGTCAATTGCTATCATCCTGATCCTCTGAACACTCTAATTATCTATGTCCTATTTCTGTCAATCACTGACATCTTGATCCTCTGAACATTCTCATTATCTATGTCCCGTTTCAGTCAATTACTATCATCCTGATCCTCTGAAGATTCTAATTATCGATGCCCTATTTCAGTCAATTACTATCATCCTGATCCTCTGAACATTCTAAATATCTATGTCCTGTTTCAGTCAATTACTATCATCCTGATCCTCTGAACATTCTAATTATCTATGTCCTATTTCTGTCAATTACTGACATCATGATCCTCTGAACATTCTAATTATCTGTGTCCTGTTTCAGTCAATTACTATCATCCTGATCCTCTAAACATTCTCATTATCTATGTCCTATTTCAGTCAATTACTATCATCCTGATCCTCTGTCTATTCTAATTATCTATGCCCTGTTTCAGTCAATTACTATCATCCTGATCCTCTGTCCATTCTAATTATCTATGTCCTGTTTCAGTCAATTACTATCATCCTGATCCTCTGTCTATTATAATTATCTATGTCCTGTTTCAGTCAATTACTATCATCCTGATCCTCTGTCCATTTTAATTATCTATGTCCTGTTTCAGTCAATTGCCATCATTCTGATCCTCTGACCATTCTAATTATCTATGCCCTATTTCAGTCAATTAATATCATCTTGATCCTCTGAACATTCTAATTATCTATGTCCTGTTTCAGTCAATTACTATCATCCTGATCCGCTGAATATTCTAATTATCTATGTCCTGTTTCAGTCAATTACTATCATCATGATCCTCTGTCCATTCTAATTATCTATGTCCTGCTTCAGTCAATTGCTATCATCCTGATCCTCTGACCATTCTAATTATCTATGTCCTGTTTCAGCCAATCACTATCATCCCGATCTTCTGTCCATTCTAATTATCTATGTCCTGTTTCAGTCAATTGCTATCATCCTGATCCTCGGAACATTCTAATTATCTATGTCCTATTTCAGTCAATTAATATCATCCTGATCCTCTGTCCATTCTAATTATCTATGTCCTGTTTCAGCCAATTGCTATCATCCTGATCCTTTGTCTATTCTAATTATCTATGTCCTGTTTCAGTCAATTACTATCATCCTGATCCTCTGAACATTCTAATTATCTATGTCCTGTTTCAGTCAATTGCTATCATCCTGATCCTCTGAACATTCTAATTATCTATGTCCTATTTCTGTCAATTACTGACATCTTGATCCTCTGAACATTCTAATTATCTATGTCCTATTTCTGTCAATTACTGACATCTTGATCCTCTGAACATTCTAATTATCTATGTCCTGTTTCAGTCAATTGCTATCATCCTGATCCTCTGAACATTCCAATTATCTATGTCCTATTTCTGTCAATTACTGACATCTTGATCCTCTGAACATTCTAATTATCTATGTCCTGTTTCAGTCAATTGCTATCATCCTGATCCTCTGAACATTCTAATTATCTATGTCCTGTTTCAGTCAATTGCTATCATCCTGATCCTCTGAACATTCTAATTATCTATGTCCTATTTCTGTCAATTACTGACATCTTGATCCTCTGAACATTCTCATTATCTATGTCCCGTTTCAGTCAATTACTATCATCCTGATCCTCTGAAGATTCTAATTATCTATGTCCTGTTTCAGTCAATTACTATCATCCTGATCCTCTGAATATTCTAATTATCTATGTCCTGTTTCAGTCAATTATTATCATCATGATCCTCTCTCCATTCTAATTATCTATGTCCTGTTTCAGTCAATTACTTTCATCCTGATCCTCTGTCCATTCTAATTATCTATGTCCTGTTTCAGTCAATTGCTATCATCCTGATCCTCTGAACATTCTAATTATCTATGTCCTATTTCAGTCAATTACTATCATCCTGATCCTCTGTCCATTCTAATTATCATTGTCCTGTTTCAGTCAATTGCTATCATCCTGATGCTCGGAACATTCTAATTATCTATGTCCTATTTCAGTCAATTAATATCATCCTGATCCTCTGTCCATTCTAATTATCTATGTCCTGTTTCACTCAATTGCTATCATCCTGATCCTTTGTCTCTTCTAATTATCTATGTCCTGTTTCAGTCAATTACTATCATCCTGATCCTCTGAACATTCTAAATATCTATGTCCTGTTTCAGTCAATTGCTATCATCCTGATCCTCTGAACACTCTAATTATCTATGTCCTATTTCTGTCAATCACTGACATCTTGATCCTCTGAACATTCTCATTATCTATGTCCCGTTTCAGTCAATTACTATCATCCTGATCCTCTGAAGATTCTAATTATCGATGCCCTATTTCAGTCAATTACTATCATCCTGATCCTCTGAACATTCTAAATATCTATGTCCTGTTTCAGTCAATTACTATCATCCTGATCCTCTGAACATTCTAATTATCTATGTCCTATTTCTGTCAATTACTGACATCATGATCCTCTGAACATTCTAATTATCTGTGTCCTGTTTCAGTCAATTACTATCATCCTGATCCTCTAAACATTCTCATTATCTATGTCCTATTTCAGTCAATTACTATCATCCTGATCCTCTGTCTATTCTAATTATCTATGCCCTGTTTCAGTCAATTACTATCATCCTGATCCTCTGTCCATTCTAATTATCTATGTCCTGTTTCAGTCAATTACTATCATCCTGATCCTCTGTCTATTATAATTATCTATGTCCTGTTTCAGTCAATTACTATCATCCTGATCCTCTGTCCATTTTAATTATCTATGTCCTGTTTCAGTCAATTGCCATCATTCTGATCCTCTGACCATTCTAATTATCTATGCCCTATTTCAGTCAATTAATATCATCTTGATCCTCTGAACATTCTAATTATCTATGTCCTGTTTCAGTCAATTACTATCATCCTGATCCGCTGAATATTCTAATTATCTATGTCCTGTTTCAGTCAATTACTATCATCATGATCCTCTGTCCATTCTAATTATCTATGTCCTGCTTCAGTCAATTGCTATCATCCTGATCCTCTGACCATTCTAATTATCTATGTCCTGTTTCAGCCAATCACTATCATCCCGATCTTCTGTCCATTCTAATTATCTATGTCCTGTTTCAGTCAATTGCTATCATCCTGATCCTCGGAACATTCTAATTATCTATGTCCTATTTCAGTCAATTAATATCATCCTGATCCTCTGTCCATTCTAATTATCTATGTCCTGTTTCAGCCAATTGCTATCATCCTGATCCTTTGTCTATTCTAATTATCTATGTCCTGTTTCAGTCAATTACTATCATCCTGATCCTCTGAACATTCTAATTATCTATGTCCTGTTTCAGTCAATTGCTATCATCCTGATCCTCTGAACATTCTAATTATCTATGTCCTATTTCTGTCAATTACTGACATCTTGATCCTCTGAACATTCTAATTATCTATGTCCTGTTTCAGTCAATTGCTATCATCCTGATCCTCTGAACATTCTAATTATCTATGTCCTATTTCAGTCAATTACTATCATCCTGATCCTCTGTCCATTCTAATTATCTATGTCCTGTTTCAGTCAATTGCTATCAGCCTGATCCTCTGAACATTCTAATTATCTATGTCCTGTTTCAGTCAATTGCTATCATCCTGATCCTCTGAACATTCCAATTATCTATGTCCTATTTCTGTCAATTACTGACATCTTGATCCTCTGAACATTCTCATTATCTATGTCCCGTTTCAGTCAATTACTATCATCCTGATCCTCTGAAGATTCTAATTATCTATGCCCTATTTCAGTCAATTACTATCATCCTGATCCTCTGAACATTCTAATTATCTATGTCCAGTTTCAGTCAATTACTATCATCCTGATCCTCTGAAGATTCTAATTATCTATGTCCTATTTCAGTCAATTACTATCATCCTGATCCTCTGAGCATTCTAATTATCTGTGTCCTGTTTCAGTCAATTACTATCATCCTGATACTCTAAACATTCTAATTATCTATGTCCTATTTCAGTCAATTACTATCATCCTGATCCTCTGTCTATTCTAATTATCTATGTCCTGTTTCAGTCAATTACTATCATCCTGATCCTCTGTCCATTCTAATTATCTATGTCCTGTTTCAGTCAATTACTATCATCCTGATCCTCTGTCCATTCTAATTATCTATGTCCTGTTTCAGTCAATTACTATCATCCTGATCCTCTGTCCATTCTAATTATCTATGTCCTGTTTCAGTCAATTGCTATCATCCTGATCCTCTGCCATTCTAATTATCTATGTCCTATTTCAGTCAATTACTATCATCCTGATCCTCTGAACATTCCAATTATCTATGTCCTGTTTCAGTCAATTACTATCATCCTGATCCTCTGAACATTCTAATTATCTATGTCCTGTTTCAGTCAATTACTATCATCCTGATCCTCTGAACATTCTAATTATCTATGTCCTGTTTCAGTCAATTACTATCATCCTGATCCTCTGAACATTCTAATTATCTATGTCCTATTTCAGTCAATTACTATCATCCTGATCCTCTGTCCATTCTAATTATCTATGTCCTGTTTCAGTCAATTGCTATCATCCTGATCCTCAGAACATTCTAATTATCTATGTCCTATTTCTGTCAATTACTGACATCTTGATCCTCTGAACATTCTAACTATCTATGCCCTGTTTCAGTCAATTGCTATCATTCTGATCCTCTGAACATTCTGATTATCTATGTCCTGTTTCAGTCAATTACTATCATCCTGATCCTCTGTCTATTCTAATTATCTATGTCCTGTTTCAGTTAATTGCTATCATCCTGATCCTCTGAACATTCTAATTATCTATGTCCTGTTTCAGTCAATTGCTATCATCCTGATCCTCTGAACATTCTAATTATCTATGTTCTATTTCTGTCAATTACTGACATCTTGATCCTCTGAACATTCTCATTATCTATGTCCCGTTTCAGTCAATTACTATCATCCTGATCCTCTGAAGATTCTAATTATCTATGTCCTATTTCAGTCAATTGCTATCATCCTGATCCTCTCAACATTCTAATTATCTGTGTCCAGTTTCAGTCAATTACTATCATCATGATCCTCTGAACATTCTAATTATCTGTGTCCTGTTTCAGTCAATTACTATCATCCTGATCCTCTAAACATTCTAATTATCTATGTCCTATTATAGTCAATTACTATCATCCTGATCCTCTGTCTAAACTAATTATCTATGTCCTGTTTCAGTCAATTACTATCATCCTGATCCTCTGTCCATTCTAATTATCTATGTCCTGTTTCAGTCAATTACTATCATCCTGATCCTCTGAACATTCTAATTGTCTATGTCCTGTTTCAGTCAATTACTATCATCCTGATCCTCTGAACATTCTAATTATCTATGTCCTATTTCAGTCAATTACTATCATCCTGATCCTCTGTCTATTCAAATTATCTATGTCCTGTTTCAGTCAATTACTATCATCCTGATCCTCTGTCTATTCAAATTATCTATGTCCTGTTTCAGTCAATTACTATCATCCTGATCCTCTGAACATTCTAATTAACTAGGTCCTGTTTCAGTCAATTACTGTCATCCTGACTGTCTGTCCATTCTAAATATCTATGTCCTGTTTCAGTCAATTGCTGTCATCCTGACTGTCTGTCCATTCTCAATATCTATGTCCTGTTTCAGTCAATTACTGTCATCCTGATCCTCTTTCCATTCTAATTATCTATGTCCTGATTCAGTCAATTACTATCATCCTGATCCTCTGTCTATTCTAATTATCTATGTCCTGTTTCAGTCAATTACTATCATCCTGATCCTCTGAACATTCTAATTATCTAAGTCCTTTTTCAGTCAATTACTATCATCATGATCCTCTGTCCATCCTAATTAACAATGTCCTGTTTCGGTCAATTACTATGATCCTGATCCTCTGAACATTCTAATTATCTATGTCCTGTTTCAGTCAATTACTATCATCCTGATCCTCTGAACATTCGAATTATCTATGTCCTGTTTCAGTCAATTACTATCATCATGAACCTCTGTCCATTCTAATTATCTATGTCCTGTTTCAGTAAATTACTATCATCCTGATCCTCTGTCTATTATTATTATCTATGTCCTGTTTCAGTCAATTACTATCTTCCTGATCCTCTGTCCATTCTAATTATCTATGTCCTGTTTCAGTCAATTGCTATCATCCTGATCCTCTGACCATTCTAATTATCTATGCCCTATTTCAGTCAATTACTATCATCTTGATCCTCTGAACATTCTAATTATCTATGTCCTGTTTCAGTCAATTACTATCATCCTGATCCTCTGAACATTCGAATTATCTATGACCTATTTCAGTCAATTACTATCATCATGATCCTCTGTCCATTCTAATTATCTATGTCCTGTTTCAGTCAATTACTATCATGCTGATCCTCTGTCTATTATAATTATCTATGTCCTGTTTCAGTCAATTACTATCATCCTGATCCTCTGTCCATTCTAATTATCTATGTCCTGTTTCAGTCAATTGCTATCATCCTGATCCTCTGACCATTCTAATTAGCTATGTCCTGTTTCAGTCAATTACTATCATCCTGATCCTCTGTCTATTCTAATTATCTATGTCCTGTTGCAGTCAATTACTATCATCATGATCCTCTGTCCATTCTAATTATCTATGTCCTGTTTCAGTCAATTACTATCATCCTGAAACAAAAACAAGAAATGCTGGATTCACTCAGCAGGTCTGGCAGCATCTGTGGAAAGAGAAGCAGAGTTAACGTTTCGGGTCAGTGACCCTTCTTGACCCACTGACCCGAAACGTTAACTCTGCTTCTCTTTCCACAGATGCTGCCAGACCTGCTGAGTGAATCCAGCATTTCTTGTTTTTGTTTCAGATTTCCAGCATCCGCAGTATTTTGCTATTACTATCATCCTGATCCTCTGTCCATTCTAATTATCTATGTCCTGTTTCAGTCAATTGCTATCATCCTGATCCTCTGACAATTCTAATTATCTATGCCCTATTTCAGTCAATTACTATCATCTTGATCCTCTGAACATTCTAATTATCTATGTCCTGTTTCAGTCAATTGCTATCATCCTGATCCTCTGAACATTCTAATTATCTATGTCCTATTTCAGTCAATTACTATCATCCTGATCCTCTGTCCATTCTAATTATCTATGTCCTGTTTCAGTCAATTACTATCATCCTGAAACAAAAACAAGAAATGCTGGATTCACTCAGCAGGTCTGGCAGCATCTGTGGAAAGAGAAGCAGAGTTAACGTTTCGGGTCAGTGACCCTTCTTGACCCACTGACCCGAAACGTTAACTCTGCTTCTCTTTCCACAGATGCTGCCAGACCTGCTGAGTGAATCCAGCATTTCTTGTTTTTGTTTCAGATTTCCAGCATCCGCAGTATTTTGCTATTACTATCATCCTGATCCTCTGTCCATTCTAATTATCTATGTCCTGTTTCAGTCAATTGCTATCATCCTGATCCTCTGACAATTCTAATTATCTATGCCCTATTTCAGTCAATTACTATCATCTTGATCCTCTGAACATTCTAATTATCTATGTCCTGTTTCAGTCAATTGCTATCATCCTGATCCTCTGAACATTCTAATTATCTATGTCCTATTTCAGTCAATTACTATCATCCTGATCCTCTGTCCATTCTAATTATCTATGTCCTGTTTCAGTCAATTGCGATCATCCTGATCCTCTGTCTATTCTAATTATCTATGTCCTGTTTCAGTGAATTGCTATCATCCTAATCCTCTGAACATTCTAATTATCTATGTCCTATTTCTGTCAATTACTGACATCTTGATACTCTGAACATTCTAATTATCTATGTCCTGTTTCTGTCAATTACTATCATCCTGATCCTCTGAACATTCTAATTATCTATGTCCTGTTTCTGTCAATTAATGACATCTTGATCCTCTGAACATTGTAATTATCTATGTCCTGTTTCAGTCAATTGCTATCATCCTGATCCTCTGAACATTCTAATTATCTATGTCCTATTTCTGTCAATTACTGACATCTTGATCCTCTGAACATTCTAATTATCTATGCCCTGTTTCAGTCAATTGCTATCATCCTGATCCTCTGAACATTCTAATTATCTATGTCCTATTTCAGTCAATTACTATCATCTTGATCCTCTGAACATTCTAATTATCTATGTCCTGTTTCAGTCAATTACTATCATCCTGATCCTCTGAACATTCGAATTATCTATGACCTATTTCAGTCAATTACTATCATCATAATCCTCTGTCCATTCTAATTATCTATGTCCTGTTTCAGTCAATTACTATCATCCTGATCCTCTGTCTATTATAGATTAGATTAGATTAGAGATACAGCACTGAAACAGGCCCTTCGGCCCACCGAGTCTGTGCCGAACATCAACCACCCATTTATACTAATCCTACACTAATCCCATATTCCTACCAAACATCCCCACCTGTCCCTATATTTCCCTACCACCTACCTATACTAGTGACAATTTATAATGGCCAATTTACCTACCAACCTGCAAGTCTTTTGGCTTGTGGGAGGAAACCGGAGCACCCGGAGAAAACCCACGCAGACACAGGGAGAACTTGCAAACTCCACACAGGCAGTACCCAGAATCGAACCCGGGTCCCTGGAGCTGTGAGGCTGCGGTGCTAACCACTGCGCCACTGTGCCACCCATAATAATTATAATTATCTATGTCCTGTTTTAGTCAATTACTATCATCCCGATCCTCTGTCCATTCTAATTATCTATGTCCTGTTTCAGTCAATTGCTATCATCCTGATCCTCTGACCATTCTAATTAGCTATGTCCTGTTTCAGTCAATTACTATCATCCTGATCCTCTGTCTATTCTAATTATCTATGTCCTGTTGCAGTCAATTACTATCATCATGATCCTCTGTCCATTCTAATTATCTATGTCCTGTTTCAGTCAATTACTATCATCCTGATCCTCTGTCCATTCTAATTATCTATGTCCTGTTTCAGTCAATTGCTATCATCCTGATCCTCTGATCATTCTAATTATCTATGCCCTATTTCAGTCAATTACTATCATCTTGATCCTCTAAACATTCTAATTATCTATGTCCTGTTTCAGTCAATTGCTATCATCCTGTGCCTCTGAACATTCTAATTATCTATGGCCTATTTCAGTCAATTACTATCATCCTGATCCTCTGTCCATTCTAATTAACTATGTCCTGTTTCAGTCAATTGCGATCTTCCTGATCCTCTGTCTATTCTAATTATCTATGTCCTGTTTCAGTCAATTGCTATCATCCTGATCCACTGAACATTCTGATAATCTATGTCCTGTTTCTGTCAATTACTGACATCTTGATCCTCTGAACATTCTAATTATCTATGTCCTGATTCAGTCAATTGCTATCATCCTGATCCTCTGAACATTCTAATTATCTATGTCCTACTTCTGTCAATTACTGACATCTTGATCCTCTGAACATTCTAATTATCTATGCCCTGTTTCAGTCAATTACTATCATCCTGATCCTCTGAACATTCTAATTATCTATGTCCTATTTCAGTCAATTACTATCATCCTGATCCTCTGTCTAAACTAATTATCTATGTCCTGTTTCAGTCAATTACTATCATCCTGATCCTCTGTCCATTCTAATTATCTATGTCCTGTTTCAGTCAATTACTATCATCCTGATCCTCTGAACATTCTAATTGCCTATGTCCTGTTTCAGTCAATTACTATCATCCTGATCCTCTGAACATTCTAATTATCTATGTCCTGTTTCAGTCAATTGCTATCATCCTGATCCACTGAACATTCTGATAATCTATGTCCTGTTTCTGTCAATTACTGACATCTTGATCCTCTGAACATTCTAATTATCTATGTCCTGATTCAGTCAATTGCTATCATCCTGATCCTCTGAACATTCTAATTATCTATGTCCTACTTCTGTCAATTACTGACATCTTGATCCTCTGAACATTCTAATTATCTATGCCCTGTTTCAGTCAATTACTATCATCCTGATCCTCTGAACATTCTAATTATCTATGTCCTATTTCAGTCAATTACTATCATCCTGATCCTCTGTCTAAACTAATTATCTATGTCCTGTTTCAGTCAATTACTATCATCCTGATCCTCTGTCCATTCTAATTATCTATGTCCTGATTCAGTCAATTACTATCATCCTGATCCTCTGAACATTCTAATTGCCTATGTCCTGTTTCAGTCAATTACTATCATCCTGATCCTCTGAACATTCTAATTATCTATGTCCTATTTCAGTCAATATATATCATCCTGATCCTCTGTCTATTCAAATTATCTATGTCCTGTTTCAGTCAATTACTATCATCCTGATCCTCTGTCTATTCTAATTATCTATGTCCTGTTTCAGTCAATTGCTATCATCCTGATCCTCTGAGCATTCTAATTAACTATGTCCTGTTTCAGTCAATTACTATCATCCTGATCCTCTGTCTATTCTAATTATCTATGTCCTGTTTCAGTCTATTACTGTCATCCTGACTGTCTGTCCATTCTAAATATCTATGTCCTGATTCAGTCAATTGCTATCATCCTGATCCTCTGAACATTCTAATTATCTAAGTCCTATTTCTGTCAATTACTGACATCTTGATCCTCTGAACATTCTAATTATCTATGCCCTGTTTCAGTCAATTACTATCATCCTGATCCTCTGAACATTCTAATTATATATGTCCTATTTCAGTCAATTACTATCATCTTGATCCTCTGAACATTCCAATTATCTATGTCCTGTTTCAGTCAATTACTATCATCCTGATCCTCTGAACATTCTAATTATCTATGTCCTGTTTCAGTCAATTACTATCATCCTGATCCTCTGAACATTCTAATTATCTATGTCCTGTTTCAGTCAATTACTATCATCCTGATCCTCTGAACATTCTAATTATCTATGTCCTATTTCAGTCAATTACTATCATCCTGATCCTCTGTCCATTCTAATTATCTATGTCCTGTTTCAGTCAATTGCTATCATCCTGATCCTCAGAACATTCTAATTATCTATGTCCTATTTCAGTCAATTACTATCATCCTGATCCTCTGTCCATTCTAATTATCTATGTCCTGTTTCAGTCAATTGCGATCATCCTGATCCTCTGTCTATTCTAATTATCTATGTCCTGTTTCAGTCAATTGCTATCATCCTGATCCACTGAACATTCTAATAATCTATGTCCTGTTTCTGTCAATTACTGACATCTTGATCCTCTGAACATTCTAATTATCTATGTCCTGATTCAGTCAATTGCTATCATCCTGATCCTCTGAACATTCTAATTATCTATGTCCTATTTCTGTCAATTACTGACGTCTTGATCCTCTGAACATTCTAATTATCTATGCCCTGTTTCAGTCAATTACTATCATCCTGATCCTCTGAACATTCTAATTATCTATGTCCTATTTCAGTCAATTACTATCATCCTGATCCTCTGTCCATTCTAATTATCTATGTCCTGTTTCAGTCAATTGCTATCATCCTGATCCTCTGAACATTCTAATTATCTATGTCCTATTTCAGTCAATTACTATCATCCTGATCCTCTGTCTATTCTAATTATCTATGTCCTGTTTCAGTCAATTGCTATCATCCTGATCCACTGAACATTCTAATAATCTATGTCCTGTTTCTGTCAATTACTGACATCTTGATCCTCTGAACATTCTAATTATCTATGTCCTGATTCAGTCAATTGCTATCATCCTGATCCTCTGAACATTCTAATTATCTATGTCCTATTTCTGTCAATTACTGACATCTTGATCCTCTGAACATTCTAATTATCTATGCCCTGTTTCAGTCAATTACTATCATCCTGATCCTCTGAACATTCTAATTATCTATGTCCTATTTCAGTCAATTACTATCATCCTGATCCTCTGTCTAAACTAATTATCTATGTCCTGTTTCAGTCAATTACTATCATCCTGATCCTCTGTCCATTCTAATTATCTATGTCCTGTTTCACTCAATTACTATCATCCTGATCCTCTGAACATTCTAATTGTCTATGTCCTGTTTCAGTCAATTACTATCATCCTGATCCTCTGAACATTCTAATTATCTATGTCCTATTTCAGTCAATTACTATCATCCTGATCCTCTGTCTATTCAAATTATCTATGTCCTGTTTCAGTCAATTACTATCATCCTGATCCTCTGTCTATTCTAATTATCTATGTCCTGTTTCAGTCAATTGCTATCATCCTGATCCTCTGAGCATTCTAATTAACTATGTCCTGTTTCAGTCAATTACTATCATCCTGATCCTCTGTCTATTCTAATTATCTATGTCCTGTTTCAGTCTATTACTGTCATCCTGACTGTCTGTCCATTCTAAATATCTATGTCCTGATTCAGTCAATTGCTATCATCCTGATCCTCTGAACATTCTAATTATCTATGCCCTGTTTCAGTCAATTACTATCATCCTGATCCTCTGAACATTCTAATTATCTATGTCCTATTTCAGTCAATTACTATCATCTTGATCCTCTGAACATTCCAATTATCTATGTCCTGTTTCAGTCAATTACTATCATCCTGATCCTCTGAACATTCTAATTATCTATGTCCTGTTTCAGTCAATTACTATCATCCTGATCCTCTGAACATTCTAATTATCTATGTCCTGTTTCAGTCAATTACTATCATCCTGATCCTCTGAACATTCTAATTATCTATGTCCTATTTCAGTCAATTACTATCATCCTGATCCTCTGTCCATTCTAATTATCTATGTCCTGTTTCAGTCAATTGCTATCATCCTGATCCTCAGAACATTCTAATTATCTATGCCCTATTTCAGTCAATTACTATCATCTTGATCCTCTGAACATTCTAATTATCTATGTCCTGTTTCAGTCAATTGCTATCATCCTGATCCTCTGAACATTCTAATTATCTATGTCCTATTTCAGTCAATTACTATCATCCTGATCCTCTGTCCATTCTAATTATCTATGTCCTGTTTCAGTCAATTGCGATCATCCTGATCCTCTGTCTATGCTAATTATCTATGTCCTGTTTCAGTCAATTGCTATCATCCTGATCCACTGAACATTCTAATAATCTATGTCCTGTTTCTGCCAATTACTGACATCTTGATCCTCTGAACATTCTAATTATCTATGTCCTGATTCAGTCAATTGCTATCATCCTGATCCTCTGAACATTCTAATTATCTATGCCCTATTTCTGTCAATTACTGACATCTTGATCCTCTGAACATTCTAATTATCTATGCCCTGTTTCAGTCAATTACTATCATCCTGATCCTCTGAACATTCTAATTATCTATGTCCTATTTCAGTCAATTACTATCATCCTGATCCTCTGTCTAAACTAATTATCTATGTCCTGTTTCATTCAATTACTATCATCCTGATCCTCTGTCCATTCTAATTATCTATGTCCTGTTTCAGTCAATTACTATCATCCTGATCCTCTGAACATTCTAATTGTCTATGTCCTGTTTCAGTCAATTACTATCATCCTGATCCTCTGAACATTCTAATTATCTATGTCCTATTTCAGTCAATTACTATCATCCTGATCCTCTGTCTATTCAAATTATCTATGTCCTGTTTCAGTCAATTACTATCATCCTGATCCTCTGTCTATTCTAATTATCTATGTCCTGTTTCAGTCAATTGCTGTCATCCTGATCCTCTGAGCATTCTAATTAACTATGTCCTGTTTCAGTCAATTACTATCATCCTGATCCTCTGTCTATTCTAATTATCTATGTCCTGTTTCAGTCTATTACTGTCATCCTGACTGTCTGTCCATTCTAAATATCTATGTCCTGATTCAGTCAATTGCTATCATCCTGATCCTCTGAACATTCTAATTATCTATGTCCTATTTCTGTCAATTACTGACATCTTGATCCTCTGAACATTCTAATTATCTATGCCCTGTTTCAGTCAATTACTATCATCCTGATCCTCTGAACATTCTAATTATCTATGTCCTATTTCAGTCAATTACTATCATCTTGATCCTCTGAACATTCCAATTATCTATGTCCTGTTTCAGTCAATTACTATCATCCTGATCCTCTGAACATTCTAATTATCTATGTCCTGTTTCAGTCAATTACTATCATCCTGATCCTCTGAACATTCTAATTATCTATGTCCTGTTTCAGTCAATTACTATCATCCTGATCCTCTGAACATTCTAATTATCTATGTCCTATTTCAGTCAATTACTATCATCCTGATCCTCTGTCCATTCTAATTATCTATGTCCTGTTTCAGTCAATTGCTATCATCCTGATCCTCAGAACATTCTAATTATCTATGTCCTATTTCTGTCAATTACTGACATCTTGATCCTCTGAACATTCTAATTATCTACGCCCTGTTTCAGTCAATTGCTATCATTCTGATCCTCTGAACATTCTAATTATCTATGTCCTATTTCAGTCAATTACTATCATCGTGATCCTCTGTCTATTCTAATTATCTATGTCCTGTTTCAGTCAATTGCTATCATCCAGATCCTCTGAACATTCTAATTATCTATGTCCTGTTTCAGTCAATTGCTATCATCCTGATCCTCTGAACATTCTAATTATCTATGTTCTATTTCTGTCAATTACTGACATCTTGATCCTCTGAACATTCTCATTATCTATGTCCCGTTTCAGTCAATTACTATCATCCTGATCCTCTGAAGATTCTAATTATCTATGTCCTATTTCAGTCAATTACTATCATCCTGATCCTCTGAACATTCTAATTATCTGTGTTCAGTTTCAGTCAATTACTATCATCCTGATCCTCTGAAGATTCTAATTATCTATGTCCTATTTCTGTCAATTACTGACATCATGATCCTCTGAACATTCTAATTATCTGTGTCCTGTTTCAGTCAATTACTATCATCCTGATCCTCTAAACATTCTAATTATCTATGTCCTATTTAAGTCAATTACTATCATCCTGATCCTCTGTCTAAACTAATTATCTATGTCCTGTTTCAGTCAATTACTATCATCCTGATCCTCTGTCCATTCTAATTATCTATGTCCTGTTTCAGTCAATTACTATCATCCTGATCCTCTGAACATTCTAATTGTCTATGTCCTGTTTCAGTCAATTACTATCATCCTGATCCTCTGAACATTCTAATTATCTATGTCCTATTTCAGTCAATTACTATCATTCTGATCCTCTGTCTATTCAAATTATCTATGTCCTGTTTCAGTCAGTTACTATCATCCTGATCCTCTGTCTATTCTAATTATCTATGTCCTGTTTCAGTCAATTACTATCATCCTGATCCTCTGAAAATTCTAATTAACTAGGTCCTGTTTCAGTCAATTACTGTCATCCTGACTGTCTGTCCATTCTAAATATCTATGTCCTGTTTCAGTCAATTGCTGTCATCCTGACTGTCTGTCCATTCTCAATATCTATGACCTATTTCAGTCAATTACTATCATCATGATCCTCTGTCCATTCTAATTATCTATGTCCTGTTTCAGTCAATTACTATCATCCTGATCCTCTGTCTATTATAATTATCTATGTCCTGTTTCAGTCAATTACTATCATCCTGATCCTCTGTCCATTCTAATTATCTATGTCCTGTTTCAGTCAATTGCTATCATCCTGATCCTCTGACCATTCTAATTAGCTATGTCCTGTTTCAGTCAATTACTATCATCCTGATCCTCTGTCTATTCTAATTATCTATGTCCTGTTGCAGTCAATTACTATCATCATGATCCTCTGTCCATTCTAATTATCTATGTCCTGTTTCAGTCAATTACTATCATCCTGATCCTCTGACCATTCTAATTATCTATGTCCTGTTTCAGTCAATTGCTATCATCCTGATCCTCTGACAATTCTAATTATCTATGCCCTATTTCAGTCAATTACTATCATCTTGATCCTCTGAACATTCTAATTATCTATGTCCTGTTTCAGTCAATTGCTATCATCCTGATCCTCTGAACATTCTAATTATCTATGTCCTATTTCAGTCAATTGCTATCATCCTGATCCTCTGAACATTCTAATTATCTATGTCCTATTTCTGTCAATTACTGACATCTTGATCCTCTGAACATTCTAATTATCTATGCCCTGTTTCAGTCAATTACTATCATCCTGATCCTCTGAACATTCTAATTATCTATGTCCTATTTCAGTCAATTACTATCATCTTGATCCTCTGAACATTCCAATTGTCTATGTCCTGTTTCAGTCAATTACTATCATCCTGATCCTCTGAACATTCTAATTATCTATGTCCTGTTTCAGTCAATTACTATCATCCTGATCCTCTGAACATTCTAATTATCTATGTCCTGTTTCAGTCAATTACTATCATCCTGATCCTCTGAACATTCTAATTATCTATGTCCTATTTCAGTCAATTACTATCATCCTGATCCTCTGTCCATTCTAATTATCTATGTCCTGTTTCAGTCAATTGCTATCATCCTGATCCTCAGAACATTCTAATTATCTATGCCCTATTTCAGTCAATTACTATCATCTTGATCCTCTGAACATTCTAATTATCTATGTCCTGTTTCAGTCAATTGCTATCATCCTGATCCTCTGAACATTCTAATTATCTATGTCCTATTTCAGTCAATTACTATCATCCTGATCCTCTGTCCATTCTAATTATCTATGTCCTGTTTCAGTCAATTGCGATCATCCTGATCCTCTGTCTATGCTAATTATCTATGTCCTGTTTCAGTCAATTGCTATCATCCTGATCCACTGAACATTCTAATAATCTATGTCCTGTTTCTGGCAATTACTGACATCTTGATCCTCTGAACATTCTAATTATCTATGTCCTGATTCAGTCAATTGCTATCATCCTGATCCTCTGAACATTCTAATTATCTATGCCCTATTTCTGTCAATTACTGACATCTTGATCCTCTGAACATTCTAATTATCTATGTCCTATTTCAGTCAATTACTATCATCCTGATCCTCTGTCTAAACTAATTATCTATGTCCTGTTTCAGTCAATTACTATCATCCTGATCCTCTGTCCATTCTAATTATCTATGTCCTGTTTCAGTCAATTACTATCATCCTGATCCTCTGAACATTCTAATTGTCTATGTCCTGTTTCAGTCAATTACTATCATCCTGATCCTCTGAACATTCTAATTATCTATGTCCTATTTCAGTCAATTACTATCATCCTGATCCTCTGTCTATTCAAATTATCTATGTCCTGTTTCAGTCAATTACTATCATCCTGATCCTCTGTCTATTCTAATTATCTATGTCCTGTTTCAGTCAATTGCTATCATCCTGATCCTCTGAGCATTCTAATTAACTATGTCCTGTTTCAGTCAATTACTATCATCCTGATCCTCTGTCTATTCTAATTATCTATGTCCTGTTTCAGTCTATTACTGTCATCCTGACTGTCTGTCCATTCTAAATATCTATGTCCTGATTCAGTCAATTGCTATCATCCTGATCCTCTGAACATTCTAATTATCTATGTCCTATTTCTGTCAATTGCTATCATCCTGATCCTCTGAACATTCTAATTATCTATGTCCTATTTCAGTCAATTACTATCATCCTGATCCTCTGTCTATTCAAATTATCTATGTCCTGTTTCAGTCAATTACTATCATCCTGATCCTCTGTCTATTCTAATTATCTATGTCCTGTTTCAGTCAATTGCTATCATCCTGATCCTCTGAGCATTCTAATTAACTATGTCCTGTTTCAGTCAATTACTATCATCCTGATCCTCTGTCTATTCTAATTATCTATGTCCTGTTTCAGTCTATTACTGTCATCCTGACTGTCTGTCCATTCTAAATATCTATGTCCTGATTCAGTCAATTGCTATCATCCTGATCCTCTGAACATTCTAATTATCTATGTCCTATTTCTGTCAATTGCTATCATCCTGATCCTCTGAACATTCTAATTATCTATGTCCTATTTCTGTCAATTACTGACATCTTGATCCTCTGAACATTCTAATTATCTATGTCCTATTTCAGTCAATTACTATCATCTTGATCCTCTGAACATTCCAATTATCTATGTCCTGTTTCAGTCAATTACTATCATCCTGATCCTCTGAACATTCTAATTATCTATGTCCTGTTTCAGTCAATTACTATCATCCTGATCCTCTGAACATTCTAATTATCTATGTCCTGTTTCAGTCAATTACTATCATCCTGATCCTCTGAACATTCTAATTATCTATGTCCTATTTCAGTCAATTACTATCATCCTGATCCTCTGTCCATTCTAATTATCTATGTCCTGTTTCAGTCAATTGCTATCATCCTGATCCTCAGAACATTCTAATTATCTATGTCCTATTTCTGTCAATTACTGACATCTTGATCCTCTGAACATTCTAATTATCTATGCCCTGTTTCAGTCAATTGCTATCATTCGGATCCTCTGAACATTCTAATTATCTATGTCCTATTTCAGTCAATTACTATCATCGTGATCCTCTGTCTATTCTAATTATCTATGTCCTGTTTCAGTCAATTGCTATCATCCAGATCCTCTGAACATTCTAATTATCTATGTCCTGTTTCAGTCAATTGCTATCATCCTGATCCTCTGAACATTCTAATTATCTATGTTCTATTTCTGTCAATTACTGACATCTTGATCCTCTGAACATTCTCATTATCTATGTCCCGTTTCAGTCAATTACTATCATCCTGATCCTCTGAAGATTCTAATTATCTATGTCCTATTTCAGTCAATTACTATCATCCTGATCCTCTGAACATTCTAATTATCTGTGTACAGTTTCAGTCAATTACTATCATCCTGATCCTCTGAAGATTCTAATTATCTATGTCCTATTTCTGTCAATTACTGACATCATGATCCTCTGAACATTCTAATTATCTGTGTCCTGTTTCAGTCAATTACTATCATCCTGATCCTCTAAACATTCTAATTATCTATGTCCTATTTAAGTCAATTACTATCATCCTGATCCTCTGTCTAAACTAATTATCTATGTCCTGTTTCAGTCAATTACTATCATCCTGATCCTCTGTCCATTCTAATTATCTATGTCCTGTTTCAGTCAATTACTATCATCCTGATCCTCTGAACATTCTAATTGTCTATGTCCTGTTTCAGTCAATTACTATCATCCTGATCCTCTGAACATTCTAATTATCTATGTCCTATTTCAGTCAATTACTATCATTCTGATCCTCTGTCTATTCAAATTATCTATGTCCTGTTTCAGTCAGTTACTATCATCCTGATCCTCTGTCTATTCTAATTATCTATGTCCTGTTTCAGTCAATTACTATCATCCTGATCCTCTGAAAATTCTAATTAACTAGGTCCTGTTTCAGTCAATTACTGTCATCCTGACTGTCTGTCCATTCTAAATATCTATGTCCTGTTTCAGTCAATTGCTGTCATCCTGACTGTCTGTCCATTCTCAATATCTATGACCTATTTCAGTCAATTACTATCATCATGATCCTCTGTCCATTCTAATTATCTATGTCCTGTTTCAGTCAATTACTATCATCCTGATCCTCTGTCTATTATAATTATCTATGTCCTGTTTCAGTCAATTACTATCATCCTGATCCTCTGTCCATTCTAATTATCTATGTCCTGTTTCAGTCAATTGCTATCATCCTGATCCTCTGACCATTCTAATTAGCTATGTCCTGTTTCAGTCAATTACTATCATCCTGATCCTCTGTCTATTCTAATTATCTATGTCCTGTTGCAGTCAATTACTATCATCATGATCCTCTGTCCATTCTAATTATCTATGTCCTGTTTCAGTCAATTACTATCATCCTGATCCTCTGTCCATTCTAATTATCTATGTCCTGTTTCAGTCAATTGCTATCATCCTGATCCTCTGACAATTCTAATTATCTATGCCCTATTTCAGTCAATTACTATCATCTTGATCCTCTGAACATTCTAATTATCTATGTCCTGTTTCAGTCAATTGCTATCATCCTGATCCTCTGAACATTCTAATTATCTATGTCCTATTTCAGTCAATTACTATCATCCTGATCCTCTGTCCATTCTAATTATCTATGTCCTGTTTCAGTCAATTGCGATCATCCTGATCCTCTGTCTATTCTAATTATCTATGTCCTGTTTCAGTCAATTGCTATCATCCTAACCCTCTGAACATTCTAATTATCTATGTCCTATTTCTGTCAATTACTGACATCTTGATACTCTGAACATTCTAATTATCTATGTCCTGTTTCTGTCAATTACTATCATCCTGATCCTCTGAACATTCTAATTATCTATGTCCTGTTTCTGTCAATTAATGACATCTTGATCCTCTGAACATTGTAATTATCTATGTCCTGTTTCAGTCAATTGCTATCATCCTGATCCTCTGAACATTCTAATTATCTATGTCCTATTTCTGTCAATTACTGACATCTTGATCCTCTGAACATTCTAATTATCTATGCCCTGTTTCAGTCAATTGCGATCATCCTGATCCTCTGAACATTCTAATTATCTATGTCCTATTTCAGTCAATTACTATCATCTTGATCCTCTGAACATTCTAATTATCTATGTCCTGTTTCAGTCAATTACTATCATCCTGATCCTCTGAACATTCGAATTATCTATGACCTATTTCAGTCAATTACTATCATCATGATCCTCTGTCCATTCTAATTATCTATGTCCTATTTCAGTCAATTACTATCATCCTGATCCTCTGTCTATTATAATTATCTATGTCCTGTTTTAGTCAATTACTATCATCCTGATCCTCTGTCCATTCTAATTTTCTATGTCCTGTTTCAGTCAATTGCTATCATCCTGATCCTCTGACCATTCTAATTAGCTATGTCCTGTTTCAGTCAATTACTATCATCCTGATCCTCTGTCTATTCTAATTATCTATGTCCTGTTGCAGTCAATTACTATCATCATGATCCTCTGTCCATTCTAATTATCTATGTCCTGTTTCAGTCAATTACTATCATCCTGATCCTCTGTCCATTCTAATTATCTATGTCCTGTTTCAGTCAATTGCTATCATCCTGATCCTCAGAACATTCTAATTATCTATGCCCTATTTCAGTCAATTACTATCATCTTGATCCTCTGAACATTCTAATTATCTATGTCCTGTTTCAGTCAATTGCTATCATCCTGATCCTCTGAACATTCTAATTATCTATGTCCTATTTCAGTCAATTACTATCATCCTGATCCTCTGTCCATTCTAATTATCTATGTCCTGTTTCAGTCAATTGCGATCATCCTGATCCTCTGTCTATTCTAATTATCTATGTCCTGTTTCAGTCAATTGCTATCATCCTGATCCTCTGTCCATTCTAATTATCTATGTCCTGTTTCTGTCAATTACTGACATCTTGATCCTCTGAACATTCTAATTATCTATGTCCTGATTCAGTCAATTGCTATCATCCTGATCCTCTGAACATTCTAATTATCTATGTCCTATTTCTGTCAATTACTGACATCTTGATCCTCTGAACATTCTAATTATCTATGTCCTGTTTCAGTCAATTACTATCATCCTGATCCTCTGAACATTCTAATTATCTATGTCCTATTTCAGTCAATTACTATCATCTTGATCCTCTGAACATTCTAATTAGCTATGTCCTGTTTCTGTCAATTGCTATCATCCTGATCCTCTGAACATTCTAATTGTCTATGTCCTGTTTCAGTCAATTACTATCATCCTGATCCTCTGAACATTCTAATTATCTATGTCCTATTTCTGTCAATTACTGACATCATGATCCTCTGAACATTCTAATTATCTGTGTCCTGTTTCAGTCAATTACTATCATCCTGATCCTCTAAACATTCTAATTATCTATGTCCTATTTCAGTCAATTACTATCATCCTGATCCTCTGTCTAAACTAATTATCTATGTCCTGTTTCAGTCAATTACTATCATCCTGATCCTCTGTCCATTCTAATTATCTATGTCCTGTTTCAGTCAATTACTATCATCCTGATCCTCTGAACATTCTAATTGTCTATGTCCTGTTTCAGTCAATTACTATCATCCTGATCCTCTGAACATTCTAATTATCTATGTCCTATTTCAGTCAATTACTATCATCCTGATCCTCTGTCTATTCAAATTATCTATGTCCTGTTTCAGTCAATTACTATCATCCTGATCCTCTGTCTATTCTAATTATCTATGTCCTGTTTCAGTCAATTACTATCATCCTGATCCTCTGAACATTCTAATTAACTAGGTCCTGTTTCAGTCAATTACTGTCATCCTGACTGTCTGTCCATTCTAAATATCTATGTCCTGTTTCAGTCAATTGCTGTCATCCTGACTGTCTGTCCATTCTCAATATCTATGTCCTGTTTCAGTCAATTACTGTCATCCTGATCCTCTTTCCATTCTCATTATCTATGACCTGATTCAGTCAATTACTATCATCCTGATCCTCTGTCTATTCTAATTATCTATGTCCTGTTTCAGTCAATTACTATCATCCTGATCCTCTGAACATTCTAATTATCTATGTCCTTTTTCAGTCAATTACTATCATCACGATCCTCTGTCCATCCTAATTATCAATGTCCTGTTTCAGTCAATTGCTATCATCCTGATCCTCTGAACATTCTAGTTATCTATGTCCTATTTCTGTCAATTACTGACATCTTGATCCTCTGAACATTCTAATTATCTATGCCCTGTTTCAGTCAATTGCTATCATCCTGATCCTCTGAACATTCTAATTATCTATGTCCTATTTCAGTCAATTACTATCATCTTGATCCTCTGAACATTCTAATTATCTATGTCCTGTTTCAGTCAATTACTATCATCCTGATCCTCTGAACATTCGAATTATCTATGACCTATTTCAGTCAATTACTATCATCATGATCCTCTGTCCATTCTAATTATCTATGTCCTGTTTCAGTCAATTACTATCATCCTGATCCTCTGTCTATTATAATTATCTATGTCCTGTTTCAGTCAATTACTATCATCCTGATCCTCTGTCCATTCTAATTATCTATGTCCTGTTTCAGTCAATTGCTATCATCCTGATCCTCTGACCATTCTAATTAGCTATGTCCTGTTTCAGTCAATTACTATCATCCTGATCCTCTGTCTATTCTAATTATCTATGTCCTGTTGCAGTCAATTACTATCATCATGATCCTCTGTCCATTCTAATTATCTATGTCCTGTTTCAGTCAATTACTATCATCCTGATCCTCTGTCCATTCTAATTATCTATGTCCTGTTTCAGTCAATTGCTATCATCCTGATCCTCTGACAATTCTAATTATCTATGCCCTATTTCAGTCAATTACTATCATCTTGATCCTCTGAACATTCTAATTATCTATGTCCTGTTTCAGTCAATTGCTATCATCCTGATCCTCTGAACATTCTAATTATCTATGTCCTATTTCAGTCAATTACTATCATCCTGATCCTCTGTCCATTCTAATTATCTATGTCCTGTTTCAGTCAATTGCGATCATCCTGATCCTCTGTCTATTCTAATTATCTGTGTCCTGTTTCAGTCAATTGCTATCATCCTAATCCTCTGAACATTCTAATTATCTATGTCCTATTTCTGTCAATTACTGACATCTTGATCCTTTGAACATTCTAATTATCTATGCCCTGTTTCAGTCAATTGCTATCATCCTGATACTCTGAACATTCTAATTATCTATGTCCTGTTTCTGTCAAATACTATCATCCTGATCCTCTGAACATTCTAATTATCTATGTCCTGTTTCTGTCAATTAATGACATCTTGATCCTTTGAACATTCTAATTATCTATGCCCTGTTTCAGTCAATTGCTATCATCCTGATCCTCTGAACATTCTAATTATCTATGTCCTATTTCAGTCAATTACTATCATCTTGATCCTCTGAACATTCTAATTATCTATGTCCTGTTTCAGTCAATTACTATCATCCTGATCCTCTGAACATTCGAATTATCTATGACCTATTTCAGTCAATTACTATCATCATGATCCTCTGTCCATTCTAATTATCTATGTCCTGTTTCAGTCAATTACTATCATCCTGATCCTCTGTCTATTATAATTATCTCTGTCCTGTTTTAGTCAATTACTATCATCTTGATCCTCTGTCCATTCTAATTATCTATGTCCTGTTTCAGTCAATTGCTATCATCCTGATCCTCTGACCATTCTAATTAGCTATGTCCTGTTTCAGTCAATTAATATCATCCTGATCCTCTGTCTATTCTAATTATCTATGTCCTGTTGCAGTCAATTACTATCATCATGATCCTCTGTCCATTCGAATTATCTATGTCCTGTTTCAGTCAATTACTATCATCCTGATCCTCTGTCCATTCTAATTATCTATGTCCTGTTTCAGTCAATTGCTATCATCCTGATCCTCTGACCATTCTAATTATCTATGCCCTATTTCAGTCAATTACTATCATCTTGATCCTCTGAACATTCTAATTCTCTATGTCCTGTTTCAGTCAATTGCTATCATCCTGATCCTCTGAACATTCTAATTATCTATGTCCTATTTCAGTCAATTACTATCATCCTGATCCTCTGTCCATTCTAATTATCTATGTCCTGTTTCAGTCAATTGCGATCATCACGATCCTCTGTCCATCCTAATTATCAATGTCCTGTTTCAGTCAATTGCTATCATCCTGATCCTCTGAACATTCTAGTTATCTATGTCCTATTTCTGTCAATTACTGACATCTTGATCCTCTGAACATTCTAATTATCTATGCCCTGTTTCAGTCAATTGCTATCATCCTGATCCTCTGAACATTCTAATTATCTATGTCCTATTTCAGTCAATTACTATCATCTTGATCCTCTGAACATTCTAATTATCTATGTCCTGTTTCAGTCAATTACTATCATCCTGATCCTCTGAACATTCGAATTATCTATGACCTATTTCAGTCAATTACTATCATCATGATCCTCTGTCCATTCTAATTATCTATGTCCTGTTTCAGTCAATTACTATCATCCTGATCCTCTGTCTATTATAATTATCTATGTCCTGTTTCAGTCAATTACTATCATCCTGATCCTCTGTCCATTCTAATTATCTATGTCCTGTTTCAGTCAATTGCTATCATCCTGATCCTCTGACCATTCTAATTAGCTATGTCCTGTTTCAGTCAATTACTATCATCCTGATCCTCTGTCTATTCTAATTATCTATGTCCTGTTGCAGTCAATTACTATCATCATGATCCTCTGTCCATTCTAATTATCTATGTCCTGTTTCAGTCAATTACTATCATCCTGATCCTCTGTCCATTCTAATTATCTATGTCCTGTTTCAGTCAATTGCTATCATCCTGATCCTCTGACAATTCTAATTATCTATGCCCTATTTCAGTCAATTACTATCATCTTGATCCTCTGAACATTCTAATTATCTATGTCCTGTTTCAGTCAATTACTATCATCCTGATCCTCTGTCTATTATAATTATCTCTGTCCTGTTTTAGTCAATTACTATCATCTTGATCCTCTGTCCATTCTAATTATCTATGTCCTGTTTCAGTCAATTTCTATCATCCTGATCCTCTGACCATTCTAATTAGCTATGTCCTGTTTCAGTCAATTAATATCATCCTGATCCTCTGTCTATTCTAATTATCTATGTCCTGTTGCAGTCAATTACTATCATCATGATCCTCTGTCCATTCGAATTATCTATGTCCTGTTTCAGTCAATTACTATCATCCTGATCCTCTGTCCATTCTAATTATCTATGTCCTGTTTCAGTCAATTGCTATCATCCTGATCCTCTGACCATTCTAATTATCTATGCCCTATTTCAGTCAATTACTATCATCTTGATCCTCTGAACATTCTAATTCTCTATGTCCTGTTTCAGTCAATTGCTATCATCCTGATCCTCTGAACATTCTAATTATCTATGTCCTATTTCAGTCAATTACTATCATCCTGATCCTCTGTCCATTCTAATTATCTATGTCCTGTTTCAGTCAATTGCGATCATCCTGATCCTCTGTCTATTCTAATTATCTATGTCCTGTTTCAGTCAATTGCTATCATCCTGATCCTCTGAACATTCTAATTGTCTATGTCCTGTTTCAGTCAATTACTATCATCCTGATCCTCTGAACATTCTAATTATCTATGTCCTATTTCTGTCAATTACTGACATCATGATCCTCTGAACATTCTAATTATCTGTGTCCTGTTTCAGTCAATTACTATCATCCTGATCCTCTAAACATTCTAATTATCTATGTCCTATTTCAGTCAATTACTATCATCCAGATCCTCTGTCTAAACTAATTATCTATGTCCTGTTTCAGTCAATTACTATCATCCTGATCCTCTGTCCATTCTAATTATCTATGTCCTGTTTCAGTCAATTACTATCATCCTGATCCTCTGAACATTCTAATTGTCTATGTCCTGTTTCAGTCAATTACTATCATCCTGATCCTCTGAACATTCTAATTAACTAGGTCCTGTTTCAGTCAATTACTGTCATCCTGACTGTCTGTCCATTCTAAATATCTATGTCCTGTTTCAGTCAATTACTGTCATCCTGATCCTCTTTCCATTCTCATTATCTATGTCCTGATTCAGTCAATTACTATCATCCTGATCCTCTGTCTATTCTAATTATCTATGTCCTGTTTCAGTCAATTACTATCATCCTGATCCACTGAACATTCTAATTATCTATGTCCTTTTTCAGTCAATTACTATCATCATGATCCTCTGTCCATCCTAATTATCAATGTCCTGTTTCGGTCAATTACTATGATCCTGATCCTCTGAACATTCTAATTATCTATGTCCTGTTTCAGTCAATTACTATCATCCTGATCCTCTGAACATTCGAATTATCTATGTCCTGTTTCAGTCAATTACTATCATCATGAACCTCTGTCCATTCTAATTATCTATGTCCTGTTTCAGTAAATTACTATCATCCTAATCCTCTGTCTATTATTATTATCTATGTCCTGTTTCAGTCAATTACTATCTTCCTGATCCTCTGTCCATTCTAATTATCTATGTCCTGTTTTAGTCAATCGCTATCATCCTGATCCTCTGACCATTCTAATTATCTATGCCCTATTTCAGTCAATTACTATCATCTTGATCCTCTGAACATTCTAATTATCTATGTCCTGTTTCAGTCAATTACTATCATCCTGATCCTCTGAACATTCGAATTATCTATGACCTATTTCAGTCAATTACTATCATCATGATCCTCTGTCCATTCTAATTATCTATGTCCTATTTCAGTCAATTACTATCATCCTGATACTCTGTCTATTATAATTATCTATGTCCTGTTTCAGTCAATTACTATCATCCTGATCCTCTGTCCATTCTAATTATCTATGTCCTGTTTCAGTCAATTGCTATCATCCTGATCCTCTGACCATTCTAATTAGCTATGTCCTGTTTCAGTCAATTACTATCATCCTGATCCTCTGTCTATTCTAATTATCTATGTCCTGTTGCAGTCAATTACTATCATCATGATCCTCTGTCCATTCTAATTATCTATGTCCTGTTTCAGTCTATTACTATCATCCTGATCCTCTGTCCATTCTAATTATCTATGTCCTGTTTCAGTCAATTGCTATCATCCTGATCCTCTGACAATTCTAATTATCTATGCCCTATTTCAGTCAATTACTATCATCTTGATCCTCTGAACATTCTAATTATCTATGTCCTATTTCAGTCAATTACTATCATCCTGATCCTCTGTCTATTCTAATTATCTATGTCCTGTTTCAGTCAATTGCTATCATCCTAATCCTCTGAACATTCTAATTATCTATGTCCTATTTCTGTCAATTACTGACATCTTGATACTCTGAACATTCTAATTATCTATGTCCTGTTTCTGTCAATTACTATCATCCTGATCCTCTGAACATTCTAATTATCTATGTCCTGTTTCTGTCAATTAATGACATCTTGATCCTGTGAACATTGTAATTATCTATGTCCTGTTTCAGTCAATTGCTATCATCATGATCCTCTGAACATTCTAATTATCTATGTCCTATTTCTGTCAATTACTGACATCTTGATCCTCTGAACATTCTAATTATCTATGTCCTGTTTCAGTCAATTGCTATCATCCTGATCCTCTGAACATTCTAAGTATCTATGTCCTATTTCAGTCAATTACTATCATCTTGATCCTCTGAACATTCTAATTATCTATGTCCTGTTTCAGTCAATTACTATCATCCTGATCCTCTGAACATTCGAATTATCTATGACCTATTTCAGTCAATTACTATCATCATGATCCTCTGTCCATTCTAATTATCTATGTCCTGTTTCAGTCAATTACTATCATCCTGATCCTCTGTCTATTATAATTATCTATGTCCTGTTTTAGTCAATTACTATCATCCTGATCCTCTGTCCATTCTAATTATCTATGTCCTGTTTCAGTCAATTGCTATCATCCTGATCCTCTGACCATTCTAATTAGCTATGTCCTGTTTCAGTCAATTACTATCATCTTGATCCTCTGAACATTCTAATTATCTATGTCCTGTTTCAGTCAATTACTATCATCCTGATCCTCTGAACATTCGAATTATCTATGACCTATTTCAGTCAATTACTATCATCATGATCCTCTGTCCATTCTAATTATCTATGTCCTGTTTCAGTCAATTACTATCATCCTGATCCTCTGTCTATTATAATTATCTATGCCCTGTTTTAGTCAATTACTATCATCCTGATCCTCTGTCCATTCTAATTATCTATGTCCTGTTTCAGTCAATTGCTATCATCCTGATCCTCTGACCATTCTAATTAGCTATGTCCTGTTTCAGTCAATTGCTATCATCCTGATCCTCTGTCCATTCTAATTATCTATGTCCTGTTTCAGTCAATTACTATCATCCTGATCCTCTGTCCATTCTAATTATCTATGTCCTGTTTCAGTCAATTGCTATCATCCTGATTCTCTGACCATTCTAATTATCTATGCCCTATTTCAGTCAATTACTATCATCTTGATCCTCTGAACATTCTAATTATCTATGTCCTGTTTCAGTCAATTGCTACCATCCTGAAACTCTGAACATTCTAATTATCTATGTCCTATTTCAGTCAATTACTATCATCCTGATCCTCTGTCCATTCTAATTATCTATGTCCTGTTTCAGTCAATTGCGATCATCCTGATCCTCTGTCTATTCTAATTATCTATGTCCTGTTTCAGTCAATTGCTATCATCCTGATCCTCTGAACATTCTAATTATCTATGTCCTGTTTCTGTCAATTACTGACATCTTGATCCTCTGAACATTCTAATTATCTATGTCCTGATTCAGTCAATTGCTATCATCCTGATCCTCTGAACATTCTAATTATCTATGTCCTATTTCTGTCAATTACTGACATCTTGATCCTCTGAACATTCTAATTATCTATGCCCTGTTTCAGTCAATTACTATCATCCTGATCCTCTGAACATTCTAATTATCTATGTCCTATTTCAGTCAATTACTATCATCCTGATCCTCTGTCTAAACTAATTATCTATGTCCTGTTTCAGTCAATTGCTATCATCCTGATCCTCTGTCCATTCTAATTATCTATGTCCTGTTTCAGTCAATTACTATCATCCTGATCCTCTGAACATTCTAATTGTCTATGTCCTGTTTCAGTCAATTACTATCATCCTGATCCTCTGAACATTCTAATTATCTGTGTCCTATTTCAGTCAATTACTATCATCCTGATCCTCTGTCTATTCAAATTATCTATGTCCTGTTTCAGTCAATTGCTATCATCCTGATCCTCTGTCTATTCTAATTATCTATGTCCTGTTTCAGTCAATTGCTATCATCCTGATCCTCTGAGCATTCTAATTAACTATGTCCTGTTTCAGTCAATTACTATCATCCTGATCCTCTGTCTATTCTAATTATCTATGTCCTGTTTCAGTCTATTACTGTCATCCTGACTGTCTGTCCATTCTAAATATCTATGTCCTGTTTCAGTCAATTGCTGTCATCCTGACTGTCTGTCCATTCTCAATATCTATGTCTTGTTTCAGTCAATTACTGTCATCCTGATCCTCTGAACATTCTAATTATCTATGTCCTGATTCAGTCAATTACTATCATCCTGATCCTCTGTCTATTCTAATTATCTATGTCCTGTTTCAGTCAATTACTATCATCCTGATCCTCTGAACATTCTAATTATCTATGTCCTTTTTCAGTCAATTACTATCATCATGATCCTCTGTCCATCCTAATTATCAATGTCCTGTTTCGGTCAATTACTATGATCCTGATCCTCTGAACATTCTAATTATCTATGTCCTGTTTCAGTCAATTACTATCATCCTGATCCTGTGAACATTCGAATTATCTATGTCCAGTTTCAGTCAATTACTATCATCATGAACCTCTGTCTATTCTAATTATCTATGTCCTGTTTCAGTAAATTACTATCATCCTGATCCTCTGTCTATTATTATTATCTATGTCCTGTTTCCGTCAATTACTATCTTCCTGATCCTCTGTCCATTCTAATTATCTATGTCCTGTTTCAGTCAATTGCTATCATCCTGATCCTCTGACCATTCTAATTATCTATGCCCTATTTCAGTCAATTACTATCATCTTGATCCTCTGAACATTCTAATTATCTATGTCCTGTTTCAGTCAATTACTATCATCCTGATCCTCTGAACATTCGAATTATCTATGACCTATTTCAGTCAATTACTATCATCATGATCCTCTGTCCATTCTAATTATCTATGTCCTGTTTCAGTCAATTACTATCATCCTGATCCTCTGTCTATTATAATTATCTATGTCCTGTTTTAGTCAATTACTATCATCCTGATCCTCTGTCCATTCTAATTATCTATGTCCTGTTTCAGTCAATTGCTATCATCCTGATCCTCTGACCATTCTAATTAGCTATGTCCTGTTTCAGTCAATTACTATCATCTTGATCCTCAGAACATTCTAATTATCTATGTCCTGTTTCAGTCAATTACTATCATCCTGATCCTCTGAACATTCGAATTATCTATGACCTATTTCAGTCAATTACTATCATCATGATCCTCTGTCCATTCTAATTATCTATGTCCTGTTTCAGTCAATTACTATCATCCTGATCCTCTGTCTATTATAATTATCTATGCCCTGTTTTAGTCAATTACTATCATCCTGATCCTCTGTCCATTCTAATTATCTATGTCCTGTTTCAGTCAATTGCTATCATCCTGATCCTCTGACCATTCTAATTAGCTATGTCCTGTTTTAGTCAATTACTATCATCATGATCCTCTGTCCATTCTAATTATCTATGTCCTGTTTCAGTCAATTACTATCATCCTGATCCTCTGTCCATTCTAATTATCTATGTCCTGTTTCAGTCAATTGCTATCATCCTGATCCTCTGACCATTCTAATTATCTATGCCCTATTTCAGTCAATTACTATCATCTTGATCCTCTGAACATTCTAATTATCTATGTCCTGTTTCAGTCAATTGCTACCATCCTGAAACTCTGAACATTCTAATTATCTATGTCCTATTTCAGTCAATTACTATCATCCTGATCCTCTGTCCATTCTAATTATCTATGTCCTGTTTCAGTCAATTGCGATCATCCTGATCCTCTGTCTATTCTAATTATCTATGTCCTGTTTCAGTCAATTGCTATCATCCTGATCCTCTGAACATTCTAATTATCTATGTCCTGTTTCTGTCAATTACTGACATCTTGATCCTCTGAACATTCTAATTATCTATGTCCTGATTCAGTCAATTGCTATCATCCTGATCCTCTGAACATTCTAATTATCTATGTCCTATTTCTGTCAATTACTGACATCTTGATCCTCTGAACATTCTAATTATCTATGCCCTGTTTCAGTCAATTACTATCATCCTGATCCTCTGAACATTCTAATTATCTATGTCCTATTTCAGTCAATTACTATCATCCTGATCCTCTGTCTAAACTAATTATCTATGTCCTGTTTCAGTCAATTACTATCATCCTGATCCTCTGTCCATTCTAATTATCTATGTCCTGTTTCAGTCAATTACTATCATCCTGATCCTCTGAACATTCTAATTGTCTATGTCCTGTTTCAGTCAATTACTATCATCCTGATCCTCTGAACATTCTAATTATCTGTCTCCTATTTCAGTCAATTACTATCATCCTGATCCTCTGTCTATTCAAATTATCTATGTCCTGTTTCAGTCAATTACTATCATCCTGATCCTCTGTCTATTCTAATTATCTATGTCCTGTTTCAGTCAATTGCTATCATCCTGATCCTCTGAGCATTCTAATTAACTATGTCCTGTTTCAGTCAATTACTATCATCCTGATCCTCTGTCTATTCTAATTATCTATGTCCTGTTTCAGTCTATTACTGTCATCCTGACTGTCTGTCCATTCTAAATATCTATGTCCTGTTTCAGTCAATTGCTGTCATCCTGACTGTCTGTCCATTCTCAATATCTATGTCCTGTTTCAGTCAATTACTGTCATCCTGATCCTCTGAACATTCTAATTATCTATGTCCTGATTCAGTCAATTACTATCATCCTGATCCTCTGTCTATTCTAATTATCTATGTCCTGTTTCAGTCAATTACTATCATCCTGATCCTCTGAACATTCTAATTATCTATGTCCTTTTTCAGTCAATTACTATCATCATGATCCTCTGTCCATCCTAATTATCAATGTCCTGTTTCGGTCAATTACTATGATCCTGATCCTCTGAACATTCTAATTATCTATGTCCTGTTTCAGTCAATTACTATCATCCTGATCCTCTGAACATTCGAATTATCTATGTCCTGTTTCAGTCAATTACTATCATCATGAACCTCTGTCTATTCTAATTATCTATGTCCTGTTTCAGTAAATTACTATCATCCTGATCCTCTGTCTATTATTATTATCTATGTCCTGTTTCCGTCAATTACTATCTTCCTGATCCTCTGTCCATTCTAATTATCTATGTCCTGTTTCAGTCAATTGCTATCATCCTGATCCTCTGACCATTCTAATTATCTATGCCCTATTTCAGTCAATTACTATCATCTTGATCCTCTGAACATTCTAATTATCTATGTCCTGTTTCAGTCAATTACTATCATCCTGATCCTCTGAACATTCGAATTATCTAAGACCTATTTCAGTCTATTACTATCATCATGATCCTCTGTCCATTCTAATTATCTATGTCCTGTTTCAGTCAATTACTATCATCCTGATCCTCTGTCTATTATAATTATCTATGTCCTGTTTCAGTCAATTACTATCATCCTGATCCTCTGTCCATTCTAATTATCTGTGTCCTGTTTCAGTCAATTGCTATCATCCTGATCCTCTGACCATTCTAATTAGCTATGTCCTGTTTCAGTCAATTACTATCATCCTGATCCTCTGTCTATTCTAATTATCTATGTCCTGTTGCAGTCAATTACTATCATCATGATCCTCTGTCCATTCTAATTATCTATGTCCTGTTTCAGTCAATTACTATCATCCTGATCCTCTGTCCATTCTAATTATCTATGTCCTGTTTCAGTCAATTGCTATCATCCTGATCCTCTGACAATTCTAATTATCTATGCCCTATTTCAGTCAATTACTATCATCTTGATCCTCTGAACATTCTAATTATCTCTGTCCTATTTCAGTCAATTACTATCATCCTGATCCTCTGTCCATTCTAATTATCTATGTCCTTTTTCAGTCAATTGCGATCATCCTGATCCTCTGTCTATTCTAATTATCTATGTCATGTTTCAGTCAATTGCTATCATCCTAATCCTCTGAACATTCTAATTATCTATGTCCCATTTCTGTCAATTACTGACATCTTGATACTCTGAACATTCTAATTATCTATGTCCTGTTTCTGTCAATTACTATCATCCTGATCCTCTGAACATTCTAATTATCTATGTCCTGATTCTGTCAATTAATGACATCTTGATCCTCTGAACATTCTAATTATCTATGTCCTGATTCAGTCAATTGCTATCATCCTGATCCTCTGAACATTCTAATTATCTATGTCCTATTTCTGTCAATTACTGACATCTTGATCCTCTGAACATTCTAATTATCTATGCCCTGTTTCAGTCAATTGCTATCATCCTGATCCTCTGAACATTCTAATTATCTATGTCCTATTTCAGTCAATTACTATCATCTTGATCCTCTGAACATTCTAATTATCTATGACCTATTTCAGTCAATTACTATCATCATGATCCTCTGTCCATTCTAATTATCTATGTCCTGTTTCAGTCAATTACTATCATCCTGATCCTCTGAACATTCTAATTATCTATGTCCTATTTCAGTCAATTACTATCATCTTGATCCTCTGAACATTCGAATTATCTATGACCTATTTCAGTCAATTACTATCATCATGATCCTCTGTCCATTCTAATTATCTATGTCCTGTTTCAGTCAATTACTATCATCCTGATCCTCTGTCTATTATAATTATCTATGTCCTGTTTTAGTCAATTACTATCATCCTGATCCTCTGTCCATTCTAAGTATCTATGTCCTGTTTCAGTCAATTGCTATCATCCTGATCCTCTGACCATTCTAATTTGCTATGTCCTGTTTCAGTCAATTACTATCATCCTGATCCTCTGTCTATTCTAATTATCTATGTCCTGTTGCAGTCAATTACTATCATCATGATCCTCTGTCTATTCTAATTATCTATGTCCTGTTTCAGTCAATTACTATCATCCTGATCCTCTGTCCATTCTAATTATCTATGTCCTGTTTCAGTCAATTGCTATCATCCTGATCCTCTGAACATTCTAATTATCTATGCCCTGTTTCAGTCAATTACTATCATCTTGATCCTCTGAACATTCTAATTATCGATGTCCTGTTTCAGTCAATTGCTATCATCCCGATCCTCTGAACATTCTAATTATCTATGTCCTATTTCAGTCAATTACTATCATCCTGATCCTCTGTCCATTCTAATTATCTATGTCCTGTTTCAGTCAATTGCGATCATCCTGATCCTCTGTCTATTCTAATTATCTATGTCCTGTTTCAGTCAATTGCTATCATCCTGATCCTCTGTCTATTCTAATTATCTATGTCCTGTTTCAGTCAATTGCTATCATCCTGATCCTCTGAACATTCTAATTATCTATGTCCTGTTTCTGTCAATTACTGACATCTTGATCCTCTGAACATTCTAATTATCTATGTCCTGATTCAGTCAATTGCTATCATCCTGATCCTCTGAACATTCTAATTATCTATGTCCTATTTCTGTCAATTACTGACATCTTGATCCTCTGAACATTCTAATTATCTATGCCCTGTTTCAGTCAATTACTATCATCCTGATCCTCTGAACATTCTAATTATCTATGTCCTATTTCAGTCAATTACTATCATCTTGATCCTCTGAACATTCTAATTATCGATGTCCTGTTTCAGTCAATTGCTATCATCCTGATCCTCTGACCATTCTAATTATCTATGCCCTATTTCAGTCAATTACTATCATCTTGATCCTCTGAACATTCTAATTATCTATGTCCTGTTTCAGTCAATTGCTATCATCCTGATCCTCTGAACATTCTAATTATCTATGTCCTATTTCAGTCAATTACTATCATCCTGATCCTCTGTCCATTCTAATTATCTATGTCCTGTTTCAGTCAATTGCTATCAGCCTGATCCTCTGTCTATTCTAATTATCTATGTCCTGTTTCAGTCAATTGCTATCATCCTGATCCTCTGAACATTCTAATTATCTATGTCCTGTTTCAGTCAATTACTATCATCCTGATCCTCTGTCCATTCTAATTATCTATGTCCTGATTCAGTCAATTACTATCATCCTGATCCTCTGTCTATTCTAATTATCTATGTCCTGTTTCAGTCAATTACTATCATCCTGATCCTCTGAACATTCTAATTATCTATGTCCTTTTTCAGTCAATTACTATCATCATGATCCTCTGTCTATTATAATGATCTATGTCCTGTTTCAGTCAATTGCTATCATCCTGATCCTCTGACCATTCTAATTATCTATGCCCTATTTCAGTCAATTACTATCATCTTGATCCTCTGAACATTCTAATTATCTATGTCCTGTTTCAGTCAATTACTATCATCCTGATCCTCTGAACATTCGAATTATCTATGACCTACTTCAGTCAATTACTATCATCATGATCCTCTGTCCATTCTAATTATCTATGTCCTGTTTCAGTCAATTACTATCATCCTGATCCTCTGTCCATTCTAATTATCTATGTCCTGTTTCAGTCAATTACTATCATCCTGATCCTCTGTCCATTCTAATTATCTATGTCCTGTTTCAGTCAATTACTATCATCCTGATCCTCTTTCTATTCTAATTATCTATGTCCTGTTGCAGTCAATTACTATCATCCTGATCCTCTGTCCATTCTAATTATCTATGTCCTGTTTCAGTCAATTGCTATCATCCTGATCCTCTGACCATTCTAATTATCTATGCCCTATTTCAGTCAATTACTATCATCCTGATCCTCAGAACATTCTAATTATCTATGTCCTGTTTCAGTCAATTACTATCATCCTGATCCTCTGAACATTCTAATCATCGATGTCCTATTTCAGTCAATTACTATCATCTTGATCCTCAGAACATTCTAATTATCTATGTCCTATTTCAGTCAATTACTATCATCCTGATCCTCTGTCTATTCTAATTATCTATGTCCTATTTCAGTCAATTACTATCATCCTGATCCTCTGTCTATTCAAATTATCTATGTCCTGTTTCAGTCAATTGCTATCATCCTGATCCTCTGTCTATTCTAATTATCTATGTCCTGTTTCAGTCAATTACTATCATCTTGATCCTCTGAACATTCTAATTATCTATGTCCTGTTTCAGTCAATTGCTATCATCCTGATCCTCTGAACATTCTAATTATCTATGTCCTATTTCAGTCAATTACTATCATCCTGATCCTCTGTCCATTCTAATTATCTATGTCCTGTTTCAGTCAATTGCTATCAGCCTGATCCTCTGTCTATTCTAATTACCTATGTCCTGTTTCAGTCAATTGCTATCATCCTGATCCTCTGAACATTCTAATTATCTATGTCCTATTTCTGTCAATTACTGACATCTTGATACTCTGAACATTCTAATTATCTATGTCCTGTTTCTGTCAATTACTGACATCTTGATCCTCTGAACATTCTAATTATCTATGTCCTGTTTCAGTCAATTACTATCATCCTGATCCTCTGAACATTCTAATTATCTATGTCCTGTTTCTGTCAAATACTGACATCTTGATCCTCTGAACATTCTAATTATCTATGTCCTGTTTCAGTCAATTGCAGTCATCCAGACTGTCTGTCCATTCTAAATATGTATGTCCTGTTTCAGTCAATTGCTGTCATCCAGACTGTCTGTCCATTCTAAATATCTATGTCCTGTTTCAGTCAATTACTGTCATCCTGATCCTCTTTCCGTTCTAATTATCTATGTCCTGTTTCAGTCAATTACTATCATCCTGATCCTCTGTCCATTCTAATTATCTATGTCCTGATTCAGTCAATTACTATCATCCTGATCCTCTGTCTATTCTAATTATCTATGTCCTGTTTCAGTCAATTACTATCATCCTGATCCTCTGAACATTCTAATTATCTATGTCCTTTTTCAGTCAATTACTATCATAATGATCCTCTGTCCATTCTAATTATCTATGTCCTGTTTCAGTAAATTACTATCATCCTGATCCTCTGTCTATTATAATTATCTATGTCCTGTTTCAGTCAATTGCTATCATCCTGATCCTCTGACCATTCTAATTATCTATGCCCTATTTCAGTCAATTACTATCATCTTGATCCTCTGAACATTCTAATTATCTATGTCCTGTTTCAGTCAATTACTATCATCCTGATCCTCTGAACATTCGAATTATCTATGACCTACTTCAGTCAATTACTATCATCATGATCCTCTGTCCATTCTAATTATCTATGTCCTGTTTCAGTCAATTACTATCATCCTGATCCTCTGTCTATTCTAATTATCTATGTCCTGTTTCAGTCAATTACTATCATCCTGATCCTCTGTCCATTCTAATTATCTATGTCCTGTTTCAGTCAATTACTATCATCTTGATCCTCTCAACATTCTATTTATCTATGTCCTGTTTCAGTCAATTACTATCATCCTGATCCTCTGTCTATTCTAATTATCTATGTCCTGTTGCAGTCAATTACTATCATCCTGATCCTCTGTCCATTCTAATTATCTATGTCCTGTTTCAGTCAATTGCTATCATCCTGATCCTCTGACCATTCTAATTATCTATGCCCTATTTCAGTCAATTACTATCATCCTGATCCTCAGAACATTCTAATTATCTATGTCCTGTTTCAGTCAATTACTATCATCCTGATCCTCTGAACATTCTAATCATCGATGTCCTATTTCAGTCAATTACTATCATCTTGATCCTCAGAACATTCTAATTATCTATGTCCTATTTCAGTCAATTACTATCATCCTGATCCTCTGTCTATTCTAATTATCTATGTCCTATTTCAGTCAATTACTATCATCCTGATCCTCTGTCTATTCAAATTATCTATGTCCTGCTTCAGTCAATTGCTATCATCCTGATCCTCTGTCTATTCTAATTATCTATGTCCTGTTTCAGTCAATTACTATCATCCTGATCCTCTGAACATTCTAATTAACTATGTCCTGTTTCAGTCAATTACTGTCATCCTGACTGTCTGTCCATTCTCAATATCAATGTCCTGTTTCAGTCAATTGCTGTCATCCTGACTGTCTGTCCATTCTAAATATCTATGTCCTGTTTCAGTCAATTACTGTCATCCTGATCCTCTTTCCATTCTAATTATCTATGTCCTGCTTCAGTAAATTACTATCATCCTGATCCTCTGTCTATTATTATTATTATCTATGTCCTGTTTCACACAATTACTATCTTCCTGATCCTCTGTCCATTCTAATTATCTATGTCCTGTTTCTGTCAATTGCTATCATCCTGATCCTCTGACCATTCTAATTATCTATGCCCTATTTCAGTCAATTACTATCATCTTGCTCCTCTGAACATTCTAATTATCTATGTCCTGTTTCAGTCAATTACTATCATCCTTATCCTCTGAACATTCGAATTATCTATGACCTATTTCAGTCAATTACTATCATCATGATCCTCTATCCATTCTAATTATCTATGTCCTGTTTCAGTCAATTACTATCATCCTGATCCTCTGTCTATTATAATTATCTATGTCCTGTTTCAGTCAATTACTATCATCCTGATCCTCTGTCCATTCTAATTATCTATGTCCTGTTTCAGTCAATTGCTATCATCCTGATCCTCTGACCATTCTAATTAGCTATGTCCTGTTTCAGTCAATTACTATCATCCTGATCCTCTGTCTATTCTAATTATCTATGTCCTGTTGCAGTCAATTACTATCATCATGATCCTCTGTCCATTCTAATTATCTATGTCCTGTTTCAGTCAATTACTATCATCCTGATCCTCTGTCAATTCTAATTATTTATGTCCTGTTTCAGTCAATTGCTATCATCCTGATCCTCTGACAATTCTAATTATCTATGCCCTATTTCAGTCAATTACTATCATCTTGATACTCTGAACATTCTAATTATCTATGTCCTGTTTCTGTCAATTACTATCATCCTGATCCTCTGAACATTCTAATTATCTATGTCCTGTTTCTGTCAATTAATGACATCTTGATCCTCTGAACATTGTAATTATCTATGTCCTGTTTCAGTCAATTGCTATCATCCTGATCCTCTGAACATTCTAATTATCTATGTCCTATTTCTGTCAATTACTGACATCTTGATCCTCTGAACATTCTAATTATCTATGCCCTGTTTCAGTCAATTGCTATCATCCTGATCCTCTGAACATTCTAATTATCTATGTCCTATTTCAGTCAATTACTATCATCTTGATCCTCTGAACATTCTAATTATCTATGTCCTGTTTCAGTCAATTACTATCATCCTGATCCTCTGAACATTCGAATTATCTATGACCTATTTCAGTCAATTACTATCATCATGATCCTCTGTCCATTCTAATTATCTATGTCCTGTTTCAGTCAATTACTATCATCCTGATCCTCTGTCTATTATAATTATCTATGTCCTGTTTTAGTCAATTACTATCATCCTGATCCTCTGTCCATTCTAATTATCTATGTCCTGTTTCAGTCAATTGATATCATCCGGATCCTCTGACCATTCTAATTAGCTATTTCCTGTTTCAGTCAATTACTATCATCCTGATCCTCTGTCTATTCTAATTATCTATGTCCTGTTGCAGTCAATTACTATCATCATGATCCTCTGTCCATTCTAATTATCTATGTCCTGTTTCAGTCAATTACTATCATCCTGATCCTCTGTCCATTCTAATTATCTATGTCCTGTTTCAGTCAATTGCTATCATCCTGATCCTCTGACCATTCTAATTATCTATGCCCTATTTCAGTCAATTACTATCATCTTGATCCTCTGAACATTCTAATTATCTATGTCCTGTTTCAGTCAATTGCTATCATCCTGATCCTCTGAACATTCTAATTATCTATGTCCTATTTCAGTCAATTACTATCATCCTGATCCTCTGTCCATTCTAATTATCTATGTCCTGTTTCAGTCAATTGCGATCATCCTGATCCTCTGTCTATTCTAATTATCTATGTCCTGTTTCAGTCAATTGCTATCATCCTGATCCACTGAACATTCTAATTATCTATGTCCTGTTTCTGTCAATTACTGACATCTTGATCCTCTGAACATTCTAATTATCTATGTCCTGATTCAGTCAATTGCTATCATCCTGATCCTCTGAACATTCTAATTATCTATGTCCTATTTCTGTCAATTACTGACATCTTGATCCTCTGAACATTCTATTTATCTATGCCCTGTTTCAGTCAATTACTATCATCCTGATCCTCTGAACATTCTAATTATCTATGTCCTATTTCAGTCAATTACTATCATCCTGATCCTCTGTCTAAACTAATTATCTATGTCCTGTTTCAGTCAATTACTATCATCCTGATCCTCTGTCCATTCTAATTATCTATGTCCTGTTTCAGTCAATTACTATCATCCTGATCCTCTGAACATTCTAATTGTCTATGTCCTGTTTCAGTCAATTACTATCATCCTGATCCTCTGAACATTCTAATTATCTATGTCCTATTTCAGTCAATTACTATCATCCTGATCCTCTGTCTATTCAAATTATCTATGTCCTGTTTCAGTCAATTACTATCATCCTGATCCTCTGTCTATTCTAATTATCTATGTCCTGTTTCAGTCAATTGCTATCATCCTGATCCTCTGAGCATTCTAATTAACTAGGTCCTGTTTTAGTCTATTACTGTCATCCTGACTGTCAGTCCATTCTAAATATCTATGTCCTGTTTCAGTCAATTGCTGTCATCCTGACTGTCTGTCCATTCTCAATATCTATGTCCTGTTTCAGTCAATTACTGTCATCCTGATCCTCTTTCCATTCTAATTATCTATGTCCTGATTCAGTCAATTACTATCATCCTGATCCTCTGTCTATTCTAATTATCTATGTCCTGTTTCAGTCAATTGCTATCATCCTGATCCTCTGAACATTCTAATTATCTATGTCCTTTCTCAGTCAATTACTATCATCATGATCCTCTGTCCATCCTAATTATCAATGTCCTGTTTCGGTCAATTACTATGATCCTGATCCTCTGAACATTCTAATTATCTATGTCCTGTTTCAGTCAATTACTATCATCCTGATCCGCTGAACATTCGAATTATCTATGTCCTGTTTCAGTCAATTACTATCATCATGAACCTCTGTCCATTCTAATTATCTATGTCCTGTTTCAGTAAATTACTATCATCCTGATCCTCTCTCTATTATTATTATCTATGTCCTGTTTCAGTCAATTACTATCTTCCTGATCCTCTGTCCATTCTAATTATCTATGTCCTGTTTCAGTCAATTGCTATCATCCTGATCCTCTGACCATTCTAATTATCTATGCCCTATTTCAGTCAATTACTATCATCTTGATCCTCTGAACATTCTAATTATCTATGTCCTGTTTCAGTCAATTACTATCATCCTGATCCTCTGAACATTCGAATTATCTATGACCTATTTCAGTCAATTACTATCATCATGATCCTCTGTCCATTCTAATTATCTATGTCCTGTTTCAGTCAATTACTATCATCCTGATCCTCTGTCTATTATAATTATCTATGTCCTGTTTCAGTCAATTACTATCATCCTGATCCTCTGTCCATTCTAATTATCTATGTCCTGTTTCAGTCAATTGCTATCATCCTGATCCTCTGACCATTCTAATTAGCTATGTCCTGTTTCAGTCAATTACTATCATCCTGATCCTCTGTCTATTCTAATTATCTATGTCCTGTTGCAGTCAATTACTATCATCATGATCCTCTGTCCATTCTAATTATCTATGTCCTGTTTCAGTCAATTACTATCATCCTGATCCTCTGTCCATTCTAATTATCTATGTCCTGTTTCAGTCAATTGTTATCATCCTGATCCTCTGACAATTCTAATTATCTATGCCCTATTTCAGTCAATTACTATCATCTTGATCCTCTGAACATTCTAATTATCTATGTCCTGTTTCAGTCAATTGCTATCATCCTGATCCACTGAACATTCTAATTATCTATGTCCTATTTCAGTCAATTACTATCATCCTGATCCTCTGTCCATTCTAATTATCTATGTCCTTTTTCAGTCAATTGCGATCATCCTGATCCTCTGTCTATTCTAATTATCTATGTCATGTTTCAGTCAATTGCTATCATCCTAATACTCTGAACATTCTAATTATCTATGTCCTATTTCTGTCAATTACTGACATCTTGATACTCTGAACATTCTAATTATCTATGTCCTGTTTCTGTCAATTACTGACATCTTGATCCTCTGAACATTCTAATTATCTATGTCCTATTTCTGTCAATTACTGACATCTTGATACTCTGAACATTCTAATTATCTATGTCCTGTTTCTGTCAATTACTATCATCCTGATCCTCTGAACATTCTAATTATCTATGTCCTGATTCTGTCAATTAATGACATCTTGATCCTCTGAACATTCTAATTATCTATGTCCTGATTCAGTCAATTGCTATCATCCTGATCCTCTGAACATTCTAATTATCTATGTCCTATTTCTGTCAATTACTGACATCTTGATCCTCTGAACATTCTAATTATCTATGCCCTGTTTCAGTCAATTGCTATCATCCTGATCCTCTGAACATTCTAATTATCTATGTCCTATTTCAGTCAATTACTATCATCTTGATCCTCTGAACATTCTAATTATCTATGTCCTGTTTCAGTCAATTACTATCATCCTGATCCTGTGAACATTCGAATTATCTATGACCTATTTCAGTCAATTACTATCATCATGATCCTCTGTCCATTCTAATTATCTATGTCCTGTTTCAGTCAATTACTATCATCCTGATCCTCTGTCTATCATAATTATCTATGTCCTGTTGCAGTCAATTACTATCATCATGATCCTCTGTCCATTCTAATTATCTATGTCCTGTTTCAGTCAATCACTATCATCCTGATCCTCTGTCCATTCTAATTATCTATGTCCTGTTTCAGTCAATTGCTATCATCCTGATCCAGTGAACATTCGAATTATCTATGACCTATTTCAGTCAATTGCTATCATCCTGATCCTCTGACCATTCTAATTAGCTATGTCCTGTGTCAGTCAATTACTATCATCCTGATCCTCTGTCTATTCTAATTATCTATGTCCTGTTGCAGTCAATTACTATCATCATGATCCTCTGTCCATTCTAATTATCTATGTCCTGTTTCAGTCAATTACTATCATCCTGATCCTCTGTCCATTCTAATTATCTATGTCCTGTTTCAGTCAATTGCTATCATCCTGATCCTCTGACCATTCTAATTATCTATGCCCTATTTCAGTCAATTACTATCATCTTGATCCTCTGAACATTCTAATTATCGATGTCCTGTTTCAGTCAATTGCTATCATCCTGATCCTTTGAACATTCTAATTATCTATGTCCTATTTCAGTCAATTACTATCATCCTGATCCTCTGTCCATTCTAATTATCTATGTCCTGATTCAGTCAATTACTATCATCCTGATCCTCTGTCTATTCTAATTATCTATGTCCTGTTTCAGTCAATTACTATCATCCTGATCCTCTGAACATTCTAATTATCTATGTCCTTTTTCAGTCAATTACTATCATCATGATCCTCTGTCCATCCTAATTATCAATGTCCTGTTTCGGTCAATTACTATCATCCTGATCCTCTGAACATTCGAATTATCTATGTCCTGTTTCAGTCAATTACTATCATCATGAACCTCTGTCCATTCTAATTATCTATGTCCTGTTTCAGTAAATTACTATCATCCTGATCCTCTGTCTATTATTATTATCTATGTCCTGTTTCAGTCAATTACTATCTTCCTGATCCTCTGTCCATTCTAATTATCTATGTCCTGTTTCAGTCAATTGCTATCATCCTGATCCTCTGACCATTCTAATTATCTATGCCCTATTTCAGTCAATTACTATCATCTTGATCCTCTGAACATTCTAATTATCTATGTCCTGTTTCAGTCAATTACTATCATCCTGATCCTCTGAACATTCGAATTATCTATGACCTATTTCAGTCAATTACTATCATCATGATCCTCTGTCCATTCTAATTATCTATGTCCTGTTTCAGTCAATTAATATCATCCTGATCCTCTGTCTATTATAATTATCTATGTCCTGTTTCAGTCAATTACTATCATCCTGATCCTCTGTCCATTCTAATTATCTATGTCCTGTTTCAGTCAATTGCTATCATCCTGATCCTCCGACCATTCTAATTAGCTATGTCCTGTTTCAGTCAATTACTATCATCCTGATCCTCTGTCTATTCTAATTATCTATGTCCTGTTGCAGTCAATTACTATCATCATGATCCTCTGTCCATTCTAATTATCTATGTCCTGTTTCAGTCAATTACTATCATCCTGATCCTCTGTCCATTCTAATTATCTATGTCCTGTTTCAGTCAATTGCTATCATCCTGATCCTCTGACAATTCTAATTATCTATGCCCTATTTCAGTCAATTACTATCATCTTGATCCTCTGAACATTCTAATTATCTATGTCCTGTTTCAGTCAATTGCTATCATCCTGATCCTCTGAACATTCTAATTATCTATGTCCTATTTCAGTCAATTACTATCATCCTGATCCTCTGTCCATTCTAATTATCTATGTCGTTTTCAGTCAATTGCGATCATCCTGATCCTCTGTCTATTCTAATTATCTATGTCATGTTTCAGTCAATTGCTATCATCCTAATCCTCTGAACATTCTAATTATCTATGTCCTATTTCTGTCAATTAATGACATCTTGATACTCTGAACATTCTAATTATCTATGTCCTGTTTCTGTCAATTACTATCATCCTGATCCTCTGAACATTCTAATTATCTATGTCCTGATTCTGTCAATTAATGACATCTTGATCCTCTGAACATTCTAATTATCTATGTCCTGATTCAGTCAATTGCTATCATCCTGATCCTCTGAACATTCTAATTATCTATGTCCTATTTCTGTCAATTACTGACATCTTGATCCTCTGAACATTCTAATTATCTATGCCCTGTTTCAGTCAATTGCTATCATCCTGATCCTCTGAACATTCTAATTATCTATGTCCTATTTCAGTCAATTACTATCATCCTGATCCTCTGTCCATTCTAATTATCTATGTCCTGTTTCAGTCAATTGCTATCATCCTGATCCTGTGAACATTCGAATTATCTATGACCTATTTCAGTCAATTGCTATCATCCTGATCCTCTGACCATTCTAATTAGCTATGTCCTGTTTCAGTCAATTACTATCATCCTGATCCTCTGTCTATTCTAATTATCTATGTCCTGTTGCAGTCAATTGCTATCATCATGATCCTCTGTCCATTCTAATTATCTATGTCCTGTTTCAGTCAATTACTATCATCCTGATCCTCTGTCCATTCTAATTATCTATGTCCTGTTTCAGTCAATTGCTATCATCCTGATCCTCTGACCATTCTAATTATCTATGCCCTATTTCAGTCAATTACTATCATCTTGCTCCTCTGAACATTCTAATTATCGATGTCCTGTTTCAGTCAATTGCTATCATCCTGATCCTCTGAACATTCTAATTATCTATGTCCTATTTCAGTCAATTACTATCATCCTGATCCTCTGTCCATTCTAATTATCTATGTCCTGTTTCAGTCAATTGCGATCATCCTGATCCTCTGTCTATTCTAATTATCTATGTCCTGTTTCAGTCAATTGCTATCATCCTGATCCTCTGAACATTCTAATTATCTATGTCCTGTTTCTGTCAATTACTGACATCTTGATCCTCTGAACATTCTAATTATCAATGTCCTGATTCAGTCAATTGCTATCATGCTGATCCTCTGAACATTCTAATTATCTATGTCCTATTTCTGTCAATTACTGACATCTTGATCCTCTGAACATTCTAATTATCTATGCCCTGTTTCAGTCAATTACTATCATCCTGATCCTCTGAACATTCTAATTATCTATGTCCTATTTCAGTCAATTACTATCATCTTGATCCTCTGAACATTCTAATTATCGATGTCCTGTTTCAGTCAATTGCTATCATCCTGATCCTCTGACCATTCTAATTATCTATGCCCTATTTCAGTCAATTACTATCATCTTGATCCTCTGAACATTCTAATTATCTATGTCCTGTTTCAGTCAATTGCTATCATCCTGATCCTCTGAACATTCTAATTATCTATGTCCTATTTCAGTCAATTACTATCATCCTGATCCTCTGTCCATTCTAATTATCTATGTCCTGTTTCAGTCAATTGCTATCAGCCTGATCCTCTGTCTATTCTAATTATCTATGTCCTGTTTCAGTCAATTGCTATCATCCTGATCCTCTGAACATTCTAATTATCTACGTCCTATTTCTGTCAATTACTGACATCTTGATACTCTTAACATTCTAATTATCTATGTCCTGTTTCTGTCAATTACTGACATCTTGATCCTCTGAACATTCTAATTATCTATGTCCTGTTTCAGTCAATTACTATCATCCTGATCCTCAGAACATTCTAATTATCTATGTCCTGTTTCTGTCAATTACTGACATCTTGATCCTCTGAACATTCTAATTATCTATGTCCTGTTTCAGTCAATTGCAGTCATCCAGACTGTCTGTCCATTCTAAATATCTATGTCCTGTTTCAGTCAATTGCTGTCATCCAGACTGTCTGTCCATTCTAAATATCTATGTCCTGTTTCAGTCAATTACTGTCATCCTGATCCTCTTTCCATTCTAATTATCTATGTCCTGTTTCAGTCAATTACTATCATCCTGATCCTCTGTCCATTCTAATTATCTATGTCCTGATTCAGTCAATTACTATCATCCTGATCCTCTGTCTATTCTAATTATCTATGTCCTGTTTCAGTCAATTACTATCATCCTGATCCTCTGAACATTCTAATTATCTATGTCCTATTTCAGTCAATTACTATCATCATGATTCTCTGTCCATTCTAATTATCTATGTCCTGTTTCAGTAAATTACTATCATCCTGATCCTCTGTCTATTATAATTATCTATGTCCTGTTTCAGTCAATTGCTATCATCCTGATCCTCTGACCATTCTAATTATCTATGCCCTATTTCAGTCAATTACTATCATCTTAATCCTCTGAACATCCTAATTATCTATGTCCTGTTTCAGTCAATTACTATCATCCTGATCCTCTGAACATTCGAATTATCTATGACCTACTTCAGTCAATTACTATCATCATGATCCTCTGTCCATTCTAATTATCTATGTCCTGTTTCAGTCAATTACTATCATCCTGATCCTCTGTCTATTATAATTATCTATGTCCTGTTTCAGTCAATTACTATCATCCTGATCCTCTGTCCATTCTAATTATCTATGTCCTGTTTCAGTCAATTACTATCATCTTGATCCTCTGAACATTCTATTTATCTATGTCCTGTTTCAGTCAATTACTATCATCCTGATCCTCTGTCTATTCTAATTATCTATGTCCTGTTGCAGTCAATTACTATCATCATGATCCTCTGTCCATTCTAATTATCTATGTCCTGTTTCAGTCAATTACTATCATCCTGATCCTCTGTCCATTCTAATTATCTATGTCCTGTTTCAGTCAATTGCTATCATCCTGATCCTCTGACCATTCTAATTATCTATGCCCTATTTCAGTCAATTACTATCATCCTGATCCTCTGAACATTCTAATTATCTATGTGCTGTTTCATTCAATTACTATCATCCTGATCCTCTGAACATTCTAATCATCTATGTCCTATTTCAGTCAATTACTATCATCTTGATCCTCTGAACATTCTAATTATCTATGTCCTATTTCAGTCAATTACTATCATCCTGATCCTCTGTCTATTCAAATGATCTATGTCCTGTTTCAGTCAATTACTATCATCCTGATCCTCTGTCTATTCTAATTATCTATGTCCTATTTCAGTCAATTACTATCATCCTGATCCTCTGTCTATTCAAATTATCTATGTCCTGTTTCAGTCAATTACTATCATCCTGATCCTCTGTCTATTCTAATTATCGATGTCCTGTTTCAGTCAATTACTATCATCCTGATCCTCTGAACATTCTAATTAACTATGTCCTGTTTCAGTCAATTACTGTCATCCTGACTGTCTGTCCATTCTCAATATCAATGTCCTGTTTCAGTCAATTGCTGTCATCCTGACTGTCTGTCCATTCTAAATATCTTGTCCTGTTTCAGTCAATTACTGTCATCCTGATCCTCATTCCATTCTAATTATCTATGTCCTGATTCAGTCAATTACTATCATCCTGATCCTCTGTCTATTCTAATTAACTATGTCCTGTTTTAGTCAATTACTGTCATCCTGACTGTCTGTCCATTCTAAATATCTATGTCCTGTTTCAGTCAATTGCTGTCATCCTGACTGTCTGTCCATTCTAAATATCAATGTCCTGTTTCAGTCAATTACTGTCATCCTGATCCTCTTTCCATTCTAATTATCTATGTCCTGATTCAGTCAATTACGATCATCCTGATCCTCTGAACATTCTAATTATCTATGTCCCTTTTCAGTCAATTACTATCATCATGATCCTCTGTCCATTCTAAATATCAATGTCCTGTTTCGGTCAATTACTATCATCCTGATCCTCTGTCCATTCTAATTATCTATGTCCTGTTTCAGTCAATTACTATCATCCTGATCCTCTGTCTATTATAATTATCTATGTCCTGTTTCAGTCAATTACTATCATCCTGATCCTCTGTCCATTCTAATTATCTATGTCCTGTTTCAGTCAATTGCTATCATCCTGATCCTCTGACCATTCTAATTAGCCATGTCCTGTTTCAGTCAATTACTATCATCCTGATCCTCTGTCTATTCTAATTATCTATGTCCTGTTGCAGTCAATTACTATCATCATGATCCTCTGTCCATTCCAATTATCTATGTCCTGTTTCAGTCAATTACTATCATCCTGATCCTCTGTCCATTCTAATTAGCTATGTCCTGTTTCAGTCAATTGCTATCATCCTAATCCTCTGACCATTCTAATTATCTATGCCCTATTTCAGTCAATTACTATCATCTTGATCCTCTGAACATTCTAATTATCTATGTCCTGTTTCTGTCAATTGCTATCATCCTGATCCTCTGAACATTCTAATTATCTATGGCCTGTTTCAGTCAATTAATATCATCCTGATACTCTGTCCATTCTAATTATCTATGTCCTGTTTCAGTCAATTGCGATCATCCTGATCCTCTGTCTATTCTAATTATCTATGTCCTGATTCAGTCAATTACTATCATCCTGATCCTCTGAACATTCTAATAATCTATGTCCTGTTTCAGTCAATTACTATCATCCTGATCCTCTGAACATTCGAATTATCTATGTCCTGTTTCAGTCAATTACTATCATCATGATCCTCTGTCCATTCTAATTATCTATGTCCTGTTTCAGTAAATTACTATCATCCTGATCCTCTGTCTATTATAATTATCTATGTAATGTTTCAGTCAATTACTATCATCCTGATCCTCTGTCCATTCTAATTATCTATGTCCTGTTTCAGTCAATTGCTATCATCCTGATCCTCTGACCATTCTAATTATCTATGCCATATTTCAGTCAATTACTATCATCTTGATCCTCTGAGCATTCTAATTATCTATGTCCTGTTTCAGTCAATTACTATCTTCCTGATCCTCTGTCCATTCTAATTATCTATGTCCTGTTTCTTTCAATTACTATCATCTTGATCCTCTGAACATTCTAATTATCTATGTCCTGTTTCAGTCAATTACTATCATCCTGATCCTCTGTCTATTCTAATTATCTATGTCCTGTTGCAGTCAATTACTATCATCATGATCCTCTGTCCATTCTAATTATCTATGTCCTGTTTCAGTCAATTACTATCATCCTGATCCTCTGTCCATTCTAATTATCTATGTCCTGTTTCAGTCAATTGCTATCATCCTGATCCTCTGACCATTCTAATTATCTATGCCCTATTTCAGTCAATTACTATCATCCTGATCCTCTGAACATTCTAATTATCTATGTCCTGTTTCAGTCAATTACTATCATCCTGATCCTCTGAACATTCTAATCATCTATGTCCTATTTCAGTCAATTACTATCATCTTGATCCTCAGAACATTCTAATTATCTATGTCCTATTTCAGTCAATTACTATCATCCTGATCCTCTGTCTATTCTAATTATTTATGTCCTATTTCAGTCAATTACTATCATCCTGATCCTCTGTCTATTCAAATTATCTATGTCCTGTTTCTTTCAATTACTATCATCTTGATCCTCTGAACATTCTAATTATCTATGTCCTGTTTCAGTCAATTACTATCATCCTGATCCTCTGTCTATTCTAATTATCTATGTCCTGTTGCAGTCAATTACTATCATCATGATCCTCTGTCCATTCTAATTATCTATGTCCTGTTTCAGTCAATTACTATCAACCTGATCCTCTGTCCATTCTAATTATCTATGTCCTGTTTCAGTCAATTGCTATCATCCTGATCCTCTGACCATTCTAATTATCTATGCCCTATTTCAGTCAATTACTATCATCCTTATCCTCTGAACATTCTAATTATCTATGTCCTGTTTCAGTCAATTACTATCATCCTGATCCTCTGAACATTCTAATCATCTATGTCCTATTTCAGTCAATTACTATCATCTTGATCCTCAGAACATTCTAATTATCTATGTCCTATTTCAGTCAATTACTATCATCCTGATCCTCTGTCTATTCTAATTATTTATGTCCTATTTCAGTCAATTACTATCATCCTGATCCTCTGTCTATTCAAATTATCTATGTCCTGTTTCAGTCAATTACTATCATCCTGATCCTCTGTCTATTCTAATTATCTATGTCATGTTTCAGTCAATTACTATCATCCTGATCCTCTGAACATTCTAATTAACTATGTCCTGTTTCAGTCAATTGCTGTCATCCTGACTGTCTGTCCATTCTAAATATCTATGTCCTGTTTCAGTCAATTACTGTCATCCTGATCCTCTTTCCATTCTAATTATCTATGTCCTGATTCAGTCAAATACTATCATCCTGATCCTCTGTCTATTGTAATTATCTATGTCCTGTTTCAGTCAATTACTATCATCCTGATCCTCTGTCCATTCTAATTATCAATGTCCTGTTTCGGTCAATTACTATCATCCTGATCCTCTGAACATTCTAATTATCTATGTCCTGTTTCAGTCAATAACTGTCATCCTGATCCTCTGAACATTCGAATTATCTATGTCCTGTTTCAGTCAATTACTATCATCATGATCCTCTGTCCATTCTAATTATCTATGTCCTGTTTCAGTCAATTGCTATCATCCTGATCCTCTGACCATTCTAATTATCTATGCCCTATTTCAGTCAATTACTATCATCTTGATCCTCTGAACATTCTAATTATCTATGTCCTGTTTCAGTCAATTACTGTCATCCTGATCCTCTGAACATTCGAATTATCTATGTCCTGTTTCAGTCAATTACTATCATCATGATCCTCTGTCCATTCTAATTATCTATGTCCTGTTTCAGTCAATTGCTATCATCCTGATCCTCTGACCATTCTAATTATCTATGCCCTATTTCAGTCAATTACTATCATCTTGATCCTCTGAACATTCTAATTATCTATGTCCTGTTTCAGTCAATTACTATCATCCTGATCCTCTGAACATTCGAATTATCTATGACCTATTTCAGTCAATTACTATCATCATGATCCTCTGTCCATTCTAATTATCTATGTCCTGTTTCAGTCAATTACTATCATCCTGATCCTCTGTCTATTATAATTATCTATGTCCTGTTTCAGTCAATTACGATCATCCTGATCCTCTGAACATTCTAATTATCTATGTCCCTTTTCAGTCAATTACTATCATCATGATCCTCTGTCCATTCTAAATATCAATGTCCTGTTTCGGTCAATTACTATCATCCTGATCCTCTGTCCATTCTAATTATCTATGTCCTGTTTCAGTCAATTACTATCATCCTGATCCTCTGTCTATTATAATTATCTATGTCCTGTTTCAGTCAATTACTATCATCCTGATCCTCTGTCCATTCTAATTATCTATGTCCTGTTTCAGTCAATTGCTATCATCCTGATCCTCTGACCATTCTAATTAGCCATGTCCTGTTTCAGTCAATTACTATCATCCTGATCCTCTGTCTATTCTAATTATCTATGTCCTGTTGCAGTCAATTACTATCATCATGATCCTCTGTCCATTCCAATTATCTATGTCCTGTTTCAGTCAATTACTATCATCCTGATCCTCTGTCCATTCTAATTATCTATGTCCTGTTTCAGTCAATTGCTATCATCCTAATCCTCTGACCATTCTAATTATCTATGCCCTATTTCAGTCAATTACTATCATCTTGATCCTCTGAACATTCTAATTATCTATGTCCTGTTTCTGTCAATTGCTATCATCCTGATCCTCTGAACATTCTAATTATCTATGGCCTATTTCAGTCAATTAATATCATCCTGATACTCTGTCCATTCTAATTATCTATGTCCTGTTTCAGTCAATTGCGATCAACCTGATCCTCTGTCTATTCTAATTATCTATGTCCTGATTCAGTCAATTACTATCATCCTGATCCTCTGAACATTCTAATAATCTATGTCCTGTTTCAGTCAATTACTATCATCCTGATCCTCTGAACATTCGAATTATCTATGTCCTGTTTCAGTCAATTACTATCATCATGATCCTCTGTCCATTCTAATTATCTATGTCCTGTTTCAGTAAATTACTATCATCCTGATCCTCTGTCTATTATAATTATCTATGTAATGTTTCAGTCAATTACTATCATCCTGATCCTCTGTCCATTCTAATTATCTATGTCCTGTTTCAGTCAATTGCTATCATCCTGATCCTCTGACCATTCTAATTATCTATGCCATATTTCAGTCAATTACTATCATCTTGATCCTCTGAGCATTCTAATTATCTATGTCCTGTTTCAGTCAATTACTATCTTCCTGATCCTCTGTCCATTCTAATTATCTATGTCCTGTTTCTTTCAATTACTATCATCTTGATCCTCTGAACATTCTAATTATCTATGTCCTGTTTCAGTCAATTACTATCATCCTGATCCTCTGTCTATTCTAATTATCTATGTCCTGTTGCAGTCAATTACTATCATCATGATCCTCTGTCCATTCTAATTATCTATGTCCTGTTTCAGTCAATTACTATCATCCTGATCCTCTGTCCATTCTAATTATCTATGTCCTGTTTCAGTCAATTGCTATCATCCTGATCCTCTGACCATTCTAATTATCTATGCCCTATTTCAGTCAATTACTATCATCCTGATCCTCTGAACATTCTAATTATCTATGTCCTGTTTCAGTCAATTACTATCATCCTGATCCTCTGAACATTCTAATCATCTATGTCCTATTTCAGTCAATTACTATCATCTTGATCCTCAGAACATTCTAATTATCTATGTCCTATTTCAGTCAATTACTATCATCCTGATCCTCTGTCTATTCTAATTATTTATGTCCTATTTCAGTCAATTACTATCATCCTGATCCTCTGTCTATTCAAATTATCTATGTCCTGTTTCTTTCAATTACTATCATCTTGATCCTCTGAACATTCTAATTATCTATGTCCTGTTTCAGTCAATTACTATCATCCTGATCCTCTGTCTATTCTAATTATCTATGTCCTGTTGCAGTCAATTACTATCATCATGATCCTCTGTCCATTCTAATTATCTATGTCCTGTTTCAGTCAATTACTATCATCCTGATCCTCTGTCCATTCTAATTATCTATGTCCGGTTTCAGTCAATTGCTATCATCCTGATCCTCTGACCATTCTAATTATCTATGCCCTATTTCAGTCAATTACTATCATCCTGATCCTCTGAACATTCTAATTATCTATGTCCTGTTTCAGTCAATTACTATCATCCTGATCCTCTGAACATTCTAATCATCTATGTCCTATTTCAGTCAATTACTATCATCTTGATCCTCAGAACATTCTAATTATCTATGTCCTATTTCAGTCAATTACTATCATCCTGATCCTCTGTCTATTCTAATTATTTATGTCCTATTTCAGTCAATTACTATCATCCTGATCCTCTGTCTATTCAAATTATCTATGTCCTGTTTCAGTCAATTACTATCATCCTGATCCTCTGTCTATTCTAATTATCTATGTCATGTTTCAGTCAATTACTATCATCCTGATCCTCTGAACATTCTAATTAACTATGTCCTGTTTCAGTCAATTGCTGTCATCCTGACTGTCTGTCCATTCTAAATATCTATGTCCTGTTTCAGTCAATTACTGTCATCCTGATCCTCTTTCCATTCTAATTATCTATGTCCTGATTCAGTCAAATACTATCATCCTGATCCTCTGTCTATTGTAATTATCTATGTCCTGTTTCAGTCAATTACTATCATCCTGATCCTCTGTCCATTCTAATTATCAATGTCCTGTTTCGGTCAATTACTATCATCCTGATCCTCTGAACATTCTAATTATCTATGTCCTGTTTCAGTCAATTACTGTCATCCTGATCCTCTGAACATTCGAATTATCTATGTCCTGTTTCAGTCAATTACTATCATCATGATCCTCTGTCCATTCTAATTATCTATGTCCTGTTTCAGTCAATTGCTATCATCCTGATCCTCTGACCATTCTAATTATCTATGCCCTATTTCAGTCAATTACTATCATCTTGATCCTCTGAACATTCTAATTATCTATGTCCTGTTTCAGTCAATTACTGTCATCCTGATCCTCTGAACATTCGAATTATCTATGTCCTGTTTCAGTCAATAACTATCATCATGATCCTCTGTCCATTCTAATTATCTATGTCCTGTTTCAGTCAATTGCTATCATCCTGATCCTCTGACCATTCTAATTATCTATGCCCTATTTCAGTCAATTACTATCATCTTGATCCTCTGAACATTCTAATTATCTATGTCCTGTTTCAGTCAATTACTATCATCCTGATCCTCTGAACATTCGAATTATCTATGACCTATTTCAGTCAATTACTATCATCATGATCCTCTGTCCATTCTAATTATCTATGTCCTGTTTCAGTCAATTACTATCATCCTGATCCTCTGTCTATTATAATTATCTATGTCCTGTTTCAGTCAATTACTATCATCCTGATCCTCTGTCCATTCTAATTATCTATGTCCTGTTTCAGTCAATTGCTATCATCCTGATCCTCTGACCATTCTAATTAGCTATGTCCTGTTTCAGTCAATTACTATCATCCTGATCCTCTGTCTATTCTAATTATCTATGTCCTGTTGCAGTCAATTACTATCATCATGATCCTCTGTCCATTCTAATTATCTATGTCCTGTTTCAGTCAATTACTGTCATCCTGATCCTCTGTCCATTCTAATTATCTATGTCCTGTTTCAGTCAATTGCTATCATCCTGATCCTCTGACCAATCTAATTATCTGTGCCCTATTTCAGTCAATTACTATCATCTTGATCCTCTGAACATTCTAATTATCTATGTCCTGTTTCAGTCAATTGGTATCATCCTGATCCTCTGAACATTCTAATTATCTATGTCCTATTTCAGTCAATTACAATCATCCTGATCCTCTGTCCATTCTAATTATCTATGTCCTGTTTCAGTCAATTGCGATCATCCTGATCCTCTGTCTATTCTAATTATCTATGTCCTGTTTCAGTCAATTGCTATCATCCTGATCCTCTGAACATTCTAACTATCTATGTCCTATTTCTGTCAATTACTGACATCTTGATACTCTGAAAATTCTAATTATCTATGTCCTGTTTCTGTCAATTACTATCATCATGATCCTCTGAACATTCTAATTATCTATGTCCTGTTTCTGTCAATTACTGACATCTTGATCCTCTGAACATTCTAATTATCTATGTCCTGATTCAGTCAATTGCTATCATCCTGATCCTCTGAACATTCTAATTATCTATGTCCTGTTTCAGTCAATTACTATCATCCTGATCCTCTGTCTATTCTAATTATCTATGTCCTGTTGCAGTCAATTACTATCATCATGATCCTCTGTCCATTCTAATTATCTATGTCCTGTTTCAGTCAATTACTATCATCCTGATCCTCTGTCCATTCTAATTATCTATGTCCTGTTTCAGTCAATTGCTATCATCCTGATCCTCTGACCATTCTAATTATCTATGCCCTATTTCAGTCAATTACTATCATCCTGATCCTCTGAACATTCTAATTATCTATGTCCTGTTTCAGTCAATTACTATCATCCTGATCCTCTGAACATTCTAATCATCTATGTCCTATTTCAGTCAATTACTATCATCTTGATCCTGAGAACATTCTAATTATCTATGTCCTATTTTAGTCAATTACTATCATCCTGATCCTCTGTCTATTCTAATTATTTATGTCCTATTTCAGTCAATTACTATCATCCTGATCCTCTGTCTATTCAAATTATCTATGTCCTGTTTCAGTCAATTACTATCATCCTGATCCTCTGTCTATTCTAATTATCTATGTCATGTTTCAGTCAATTACTATCATCCTGATCCTCTGAACATTCTAATTAACTATGTCCTGTTTCAGTCAATTGCTGTCATCCTGACTGTCTGTCCATTCTAAATATCTATGTCCTGTTTCAGTCAATTACTGTCATCCTGATCCTCTTTCCATTCTAATTATCTATGTCCTGATTCAGTCAATTACTATCATCCTGATCCTCTGTCTATTGTAATTATCTATGTCCTGTTTCAGTCAATTACTATCATCCTGATCCTCTGTCCATTCTAATTATCAATGTCCTGTTTCGGTCAATTACTATCATCCTGATCCTCTGAACATTCTAATTATCTATGTCCTGTTTCAGTCAATTACTGTCATCCTGATCCTCTGAACATTCGAATTATCTATGTCCTGTTTCAGTCAATTACTATCATCATGATCCTCTGTCCATTCTAATTATCTATGTCCTGTTTCAGTCAATTGCTATCATCCTGATCCTCTGACCATTCTAATTATCTATGCCCTATTTCAGTCAATTACTATCATCTTGATCCTCTGAACATTCTAATTATCTATGTCCTGTTTCAGTCAATTACTGTCATCCTGATCCTCTGAACATTCGAATTATCTATGTCCTGTTTCAGTCAATTACTATCATCATGATCCTCTGTCCATTCTAATTATCTATGTCCTGTTTCAGTCAATTGCTATCATCCTGATCCTCTGACCATTCTAATTATCTATGCCCTATTTCAGTCAATTACTATCATCTTGATCCACTGAACATTCTAATTATCTATGTCCTGTTTCAGTCAATTACTATCATCCTGATCCTCTGAACATTCGAATTATCTATGTCCTGTTTCAGTCAATTACTATCATCATGATCCTCTGTCCATTCTAATTATCTATGTCCTGTTTCAGTCAATTGCTATCATCCTGATCCTCTGACCATTCTAATTATCTATGCCCTATTTCAGTCAATTGCTATCATCCTGATCCTCTGACCATTCTAATTATCTATGCCCTATTTCAGTCAATTACTATCATCTTGATCCTCTGAACATTCTAATTATCTATGTCCTGTTTCAGTCAATTACTGTCATCCTGATCCTCTGAACATTCGAATTATCTATGTCCTGTTTCAGTCAATTACTATCATCATGATCCTCTGTCCATTCTAATTATCTATGTCCTGTTTCAGTCAATTGCTATCATCCTGATCCTCTGACCATTCTAATTATCTATGCCCTATTTCAGTCAATTACTATCATCTTGATCCTCTGAACATTCTAATTATCTATGTCCTGTTTCAGTCAATTACTATCATCCTGATCCTCTGAACATTCGAATTATCTATGACCTATTTCAGTCAATTACTATCATCATGATCCTCTGTCCATTCTAATTATCTATGTCCTGTTTCAGTCAATTACTATCATCCTGATCCTCTGTCTATTATAATTATCTATGTCCTGTTTCAGTCAATTACGATCATCCTGATCCTCTGAACATTCTAATTATCTATGTCCCTTTTCAGTCAATTACTATCATCATGATCCTCTGTCCATTCTAAATATCAATGTCCTGTTTCGGTCAATTACTATCATCCTGATCCTCTGTCCATTCTAATTATCTATGTCCTGTTTCAGTCAATTACTATCATCCTGATCCTCTGTCTATTATAATTATCTATGTCCTGTTTCAGTCAATTACTATCATCCTGATCCTCTGTCCATTCTAATTATCTATGTCCTGTTTCAGTCAATTGCTATCATCCTGATCCTCTGACCATTCTAATTAGCCATGTCCTGTTTCAGTCAATTACTATCATCCTGATCCTCTGTCTATTCTAATTATCTATGTCCTGTTGCAGTCAATTACTATCATCATGATCCTCTGTCCATTCCAATTATCTATGTCCTGTTTCAGTCAATTACTATCATCCTGATCCTCTGTCCATTCTAATTATCTATGTCCTGTTTCAGTCAATTGCTATCATCCTAATCCTCTGACCATTCTAATTATCTATGCCCTATTTCAGTCAATTACTATCATCTTGATCCTCTGAACATTCTAATTATCTATGTCCTGTTTCTGTCAATTGCTATCATCCTGATCCTCTGAACATTCTAATTATCTATGGCCTATTTCAGTCAATTAATATCATCCTGATACTCTGTCCATTCTAATTATCTATGTCCTGTTTCAGTCAATTGCGATCAACCTGATCCTCTGTCTATTCTAATTATCTATGTCCTGATTCAGTCAATTACTATCATCCTGATCCTCTGAACATTCTAATAATCTATGTCCTGTTTCAGTCAATTACTATCATCCTGATCCTCTGAACATTCGAATTATCTATGTCCTGTTTCAGTCAATTACTATCATCATGATCCTCTGTCCATTCTAATTATCTATGTCCTGTTTCAGTAAATTACTATCATCCTGATCCTCTGTCTATTATAATTATCTATGTAATGTTTCAGTCAATTACTATCATCCTGATCCTCTGTCCATTCTAATTATCTATGTCCTGTTTCAGTCAATTGCTATCATCCTGATCCTCTGACCATTCTAATTATCTATGCCATATTTCAGTCAATTACTATCATCTTGATCCTCTGAGCATTCTAATTATCTATGTCCTGTTTCAGTCAATTACTATCTTCCTGATCCTCTGTCCATTCTAATTATCTATGTCCTGTTTCTTTCAATTACTATCATCTTGATCCTCTGAACATTCTAATTATCTATGTCCTGTTTCAGTCAATTACTATCATCCTGATCCTCTGTCTATTCTAATTATCTATGTCCTGTTGCAGTCAATTACTATCATCATGATCCTCTGTCCATTCTAATTATCTATGTCCTGTTTCAGTCAATTACTATCATCCTGATCCTCTGTCCATTCTAATTATCTATGTCCTGTTTCAGTCAATTGCTATCATCCTGATCCTCTGACCATTCTAATTATCTATGCCCTATTTCAGTCAATTACTATCATCCTGATCCTCTGAACATTCTAATTATCTATGTCCTGTTTCAGTCAATTACTATCATCCTGATCCTCTGAACATTCTAATCATCTATGTCCTATTTCAGTCAATTACTATCATCTTGATCCTCAGAACATTCTAATTATCTATGTCCTATTTCAGTCAATTACTATCATCCTGATCCTCTGTCTATTCTAATTATTTATGTCCTATTTCAGTCAATTACTATCATCCTGATCCTCTGTCTATTCAAATTATCTATGTCCTGTTTCTTTCAATTACTATCATCTTGATCCTCTGAACATTCTAATTATCTATGTCCTGTTTCAGTCAATTACTATCATCCTGATCCTCTGTCTATTCTAATTATCTATGTCCTGTTGCAGTCAATTACTATCATCATGATCCTCTGTCCATTCTAATTATCTATGTCCTGTTTCAGTCAATTACTATCATCCTGATCCTCTGTCCATTCTAATTATCTATGTCCTGTTTCAGTCAATTGCTATCATCCTGATCCTCTGACCATTCTAATTATCTATGCCCTATTTCAGTCAATTACTATCATCCTGATCCTCTGAACATTCTAATTATCTATGTCCTGTTTCAGTCAATTACTATCATCCTGATCCTCTGAACATTCTAATCATCTATGTCCTATTTCAGTCAATTACTATCATCTTGATCCTCAGAACATTCTAATTATCTATGTCCTATTTCAGTCAATTACTATCATCCTGATCCTCTGTCTATTCTAATTATTTATGTCCTATTTCAGTCAATTACTATCATCCTGATCCTCTGTCTATTCAAATTATCTATGTCCTGTTTCAGTCAATTACTATCATCCTGATCCTCTGTCTATTCTAATTATCTATGTCATGTTTCAGTCAATTACTATCATCCTGATCCTCTGAACATTCTAATTAACTATGTCCTGTTTCAGTCAATTGCTGTCATCCTGACTGTCTGTCCATTCTAAATATCTATGTCCTGTTTCAGTCAATTACTGTCATCCTGATCCTCTTTCCATTCTAATTATCTATGTCCTGATTCAGTCAAATACTATCATCCTGATCCTCTGTCTATTGTAATTATCTATGTCCTGTTTCAGTCAATTACTATCATCCTGATCCTCTGTCCATTCTAATTATCAATGTCCTGTTTCGGTCAATTACTATCATCCTGATCCTCTGAACATTCTAATTATCTATGTCCTGTTTCAGTCAATTACTGTCATCCTGATCCTCTGAACATTCGAATTATCTATGTCCTGTTTCAGTCAATTACTATCATCATGATCCTCTGTCCATTCTAATTATCTATGTCCTGTTTCAGTCAATTGCTATCATCCTGATCCTCTGACCATTCTAATTATCTATGCCCTATTTCAGTCAATTACTATCATCTTGATCCTCTGAACATTCTAATTATCTATGTCCTGTTTCAGTCAATTACTGTCATCCTGATCCTCTGAACATTCGAATTATCTATGTCCTGTTTCAGTCAATAACTATCATCATGATCCTCTGTCCATTCTAATTATCTATGTCCTGTTTCAGTCAATTGCTATCATCCTGATCCTCTGACCATTCTAATTATCTATGCCCTATTTCAGTCAATTACTATCATCTTGATCCTCTGAACATTCTAATTATCTATGTCCTGTTTCAGTCAATTACTATCATCCTGATCCTCTGAACATTCGAATTATCTATGACCTATTTCAGTCAATTACTATCATCATGATCCTCTGAACATTCTAATTATCTATGTCCTGTTTCAGTCAATTACTATCATCCTGATCCTCTGTCTATTATAATTATCTATGTCCTGTTTCAGTCAATTACTATCATCCTGATCCTCTGTCCATTCTAATTATCTATGTCCTGTTTCAGTCAATTGCTATCATCCTGATCCTCTGACCATTCTAATTAGCTATGTCCTGTTTCAGTCAATTACTATCATCCTGATCCTCTGTCTATTCTAATTATCTATGTCCTGTTGCAGTCAATTACTATCATCATGATCCTCTGTCCATTCTAATTATCTATGTCCTGTTTCAGTCAATTACTGTCATCCTGATCCTCTGTCCATTCTAATTATCTATGTCCTGTTTCAGTCAATTGCTATCATCCTGATCCTCTGACCAATCTAATTATCTGTGCCCTATTTCAGTCAATTACTATCATCTTGATCCTCTGAACATTCTAATTATCTATGTCCTGTTTCAGTCAATTGGTATCATCCTGATCCTCTGAACATTCCAATTATCTATGTCCTATTTCAGTCAATTACAATCATCCTGATCCTCTGTCCATTCTAATTATCTATGTCCTGTTTCAGTCAATTGCGATCATCCTGATCCTCTGTCTATTCTAATTATCTATGTCCTGTTTCAGTCAATTGCTATCATCCTGATCCTCTGAACATTCTAACTATCTATGTCCTATTTCTGTCAATTACTGACATCTTGATACTCTGAAAATTCTAATTATCTATGTCCTGTTTCTGTCAATTACTATCATCATGATCCTCTGAACATTCTAATTATCTATGTCCTGTTTCTGTCAATTACTGACATCTTGATCCTCTGAACATTCTAATTATCTATGTCCTGATTCAGTCAATTGCTATCATCCTGATCCTCTGAACATTCTAATTATCTATGTCCTGTTTCAGTCAATTACTATCATCCTGATCCTCTGTCTATTCTAATTATCTATGTCCTGTTGCAGTCAATTACTATCATCATGATCCTCTGTCCATTCTAATTATCTATGTCCTGTTTCAGTCAATTACTATCATCCTGATCCTCTGTCCATTCTAATTATCTATGTCCTGTTTCAGTCAATTGCTATCATCCTGATCCTCTGACCATTCTAATTATCTATGCCCTATTTCAGTCAATTACTATCATCCTGATCCTCTGAACATTCTAATTATCTATGTCCTGTTTCAGTCAATTACTATCATCCTGATCCTCTGAACATTCTAATCATCTATGTCCTATTTCAGTCAATTACTATCATCTTGATCCTGAGAACATTCTAATTATCTATGTCCTATTTTAGTCAATTACTATCATCCTGATCCTCTGTCTATTCTAATTATTTATGTCCTATTTCAGTCAATTACTATCATCCTGATCCTCTGTCTATTCAAATTATCTATGTCCTGTTTCAGTCAATTACTATCATCCTGATCCTCTGTCTATTCTAATTATCTATGTCATGTTTCAGTCAATTACTATCATCCTGATCCTCTGAACATTCTAATTAACTATGTCCTGTTTCAGTCAATTGCTGTCATCCTGACTGTCTGTCCATTCTAAATATCTATGTCCTGTTTCAGTCAATTACTGTCATCCTGATCCTCTTTCCATTCTAATTATCTATGTCCTGATTCAGTCAATTACTATCATCCTGATCCTCTGTCTATTGTAATTATCTATGTCCTGTTTCAGTCAATTACTATCATCCTGATCCTCTGTCCATTCTAATTATCAATGTCCTGTTTCGGTCAATTACTATCATCCTGATCCTCTGAACATTCTAATTATCTATGTCCTGTTTCAGTCAATTACTGTCATCCTGATCCTCTGAACATTCGAATTATCTATGTCCTGTTTCAGTCAATTACTATCATCATGATCCTCTGTCCATTCTAATTATCTATGTCCTGTTTCAGTCAATTGCTATCATCCTGATCCTCTGACCATTCTAATTATCTATGCCCTATTTCAGTCAATTACTATCATCTTGATCCTCTGAACATTCTAATTATCTATGTCCTGTTTCAGTCAATTACTGTCATCCTGATCCTCTGAACATTCGAATTATCTATGTCCTGTTTCAGTCAATTACTATCATCATGATCCTCTGTCCATTCTAATTATCTATGTCCTGTTTCAGTCAATTGCTATCATCCTGATCCTCTGACCATTCTAATTATCTATGCCCTATTTCAGTCAATTACTATCATCTTGATCCTCTGAACATTCTAATTATCTATGTCCTGTTTCAGTCAATTACTATCATCCTGATCCTCTGAACATTCGAATTATCTATGTCCTGTTTCAGTCAATTACTATCATCATGATCCTCTGTCCATTCTAATTATCTATGTCCTGTTTCAGTAAATTACTATCATCCTGATCCTCTGTCTATTATAATTATCTATGTAATGTTTCAGTCAATTACTATCATCCTGATCCTCTGTCCATTCTAATTATCTATGTCCTGTTTCAGTCAATTGCTATCATCCTGATCCTCTGACCATTCTAATTATCTATGCCATATTTCAGTCAATTACTATCATCTTGATCCTCTGAGCATTCTAATTATCTATGTCCTGTTTCAGTCAATTACTATCTTCCTGATCCTCTGTCCATTCTAATTATCTATGTCCTGTTTCTTTCAATTACTATCATCTTGATCCTCTGAACATTCTAATTATCTATGTCCTGTTTCAGTCAATTACTATCATCCTGATCCTCTGTCTATTCTAATTATCTATGTCCTGTTGCAGTCAATTACTATCATCATGATCCTCTGTCCATTCTAATTATCTATGTCCTGTTTCAGTCAATTACTATCATCCTGATCCTCTGTCCATTCTAATTATCTATGTCCTGTTTCAGTCAATTGCTATCATCCTGATCCTCTGACCATTCTAATTATCTATGCCCTATTTCAGTCAATTACTATCATCCTGATCCTCTGAACATTCTAATTATCTATGTCCTGTTTCAGTCAATTACTATCATCCTGATCCTCTGAACATTCTAATCATCTATGTCCTATTTCAGTCAATTACTATCATCTTGATCCTCAGAACATTCTAATTATCTATGTCCTATTTCAGTCAATTACTATCATCCTGATCCTCTGTCTATTCTAATTATTTATGTCCTATTTCAGTCAATTACTATCATCCTGATCCTCTGTCTATTCAAATTATCTATGTCCTGTTTCTTTCAATTACTATCATCTTGATCCTCTGAACATTCTAATTATCTATGTCCTGTTTCAGTCAATTACTATCATCCTGATCCTCTGTCTATTCTAATTATCTATGTCCTGTTGCAGTCAATTACTATCATCATGATCCTCTGTCCATTCTAATTATCTATGTCCTGTTTCAGTCAATTACTATCATCCTGATCCTCTGTCCATTCTAATTATCTATGTCCGGTTTCAGTCAATTGCTATCATCCTGATCCTCTGACCATTCTAATTATCTATGCCCTATTTCAGTCAATTACTATCATCCTGATCCTCTGAACATTCTAATTATCTATGTCCTGTTTCAGTCAATTACTATCATCCTGATCCTCTGAACATTCTAATCATCTATGTCCTATTTCAGTCAATTACTATCATCTTGATCCTCAGAACATTCTAATTATCTATGTCCTATTTCAGTCAATTACTATCATCCTGATCCTCTGTCTATTCTAATTATTTATGTCCTATTTCAGTCAATTACTATCATCCTGATCCTCTGTCTATTCAAATTATCTATGTCCTGTTTCAGTCAATTACTATCATCCTGATCCTCTGTCTATTCTAATTATCTATGTCATGTTTCAGTCAATTACTATCATCCTGATCCTCTGAACATTCTAATTAACTATGTCCTGTTTCAGTCAATTGCTGTCATCCTGACTGTCTGTCCATTCTAAATATCTATGTCCTGTTTCAGTCAATTACTGTCATCCTGATCCTCTTTCCATTCTAATTATCTATGTCCTGATTCAGTCAAATACTATCATCCTGATCCTCTGTCTATTGTAATTATCTATGTCCTGTTTCAGTCAATTACTATCATCCTGATCCTCTGTCCATTCTAATTATCAATGTCCTGTTTCGGTCAATTACTATCATCCTGATCCTCTGAACATTCTAATTATCTATGTCCTGTTTCAGTCAATTACTGTCATCCTGATCCTCTGAACATTCGAATTATCTATGTCCTGTTTCAGTCAATTACTATCATCATGATCCTCTGTCCATTCTAATTATCTATGTCCTGTTTCAGTCAATTGCTATCATCCTGATCCTCTGACCATTCTAATTATCTATGCCCTATTTCAGTCAATTACTATCATCTTGATCCTCTGAACATTCTAATTATCTATGTCCTGTTTCAGTCAATTACTGTCATCCTGATCCTCTGAACATTCGAATTATCTATGTCCTGTTTCAGTCAATAACTATCATCATGATCCTCTGTCCATTCTAATTATCTATGTCCTGTTTCAGTCAATTGCTATCATCCTGATCCTCTGACCATTCTAATTATCTATGCCCTATTTCAGTCAATTACTATCATCTTGATCCTCTGAACATTCTAATTATCTATGTCCTGTTTCAGTCAATTACTATCATCCTGATCCTCTGAACATTCGAATTATCTATGACCTATTTCAGTCAATTACTATCATCATGATCCTCTGTCCATTCTAATTATCTATGTCCTGTTTCAGTCAATTACTATCATCCTGATCCTCTGTCTATTATAATTATCTATGTCCTGTTTCAGTCAATTACTATCATCCTGATCCTCTGTCCATTCTAATTATCTATGTCCTGTTTCAGTCAATTGCTATCATCCTGATCCTCTGACCATTCTAATTAGCTATGTCCTGTTTCAGTCAATTACTATCATCCTGATCCTCTGTCTATTCTAATTATCTATGTCCTGTTGCAGTCAATTACTATCATCATGATCCTCTGTCCATTCTAATTATCTATGTCCTGTTTCAGTCAATTACTGTCATCCTGATCCTCTGTCCATTCTAATTATCTATGTCCTATTTCAGTCAATTGCTATCATCCTGATCCTCTGACCAATCTAATTATCTGTGCCCTATTTCAGTCAATTACTATCATCTTGATCCTCTGAACATTCTAATTATCTATGTCCTGTTTCAGTCAATTGGTATCATCCTGATCCTCTGAACATTCTAATTATCTATGTCCTATTTCAGTCAATTACAATCATCCTGATCCTCTGTCCATTCTAATTATCTATGTCCTGTTTCAGTCAATTGCGATCATCCTGATCCTCTGTCTATTCTAATTATCTATGTCCTGTTTCAGTCAATTGCTATCATCCTGATCCTCTGAACATTCTAACTATCTATGTCCTATTTCTGTCAATTACTGACATCTTGATACTCTGAAAATTCTAATTATCTATGTCCTGTTTCTGTCAATTACTATCATCATGATCCTCTGAACATTCTAATTATCTATGTCCTGTTTCTGTCAATTACTGACATCTTGATCCTCTGAACATTCTAATTATCTATGTCCTGATTCAGTCAATTGCTATCATCCTGATCCTCTGAACATTCTAATTATCTATGTCCTGTTTCAGTCAATTACTATCATCCTGATCCTCTGTCTATTCTAATTATCTATGTCCTGTTGCAGTCAATTACTATCATCATGATCCTCTGTCCATTCTAATTATCTATGTCCTGTTTCAGTCAATTACTATCATCCTGATCCTCTGTCCATTCTAATTATCTATGTCCTGTTTCAGTCAATTGCTATCATCCTGATCCTCTGACCATTCTAATTATCTATGCCCTATTTCAGTCAATTACTATCATCCTGATCCTCTGAACATTCTAATTATCTATGTCCTGTTTCAGTCAATTACTATCATCCTGATCCTCTGAACATTCTAATCATCTATGTCCTATTTCAGTCAATTACTATCATCTTGATCCTGAGAACATTCTAATTATCTATGTCCTATTTTAGTCAATTACTATCATCCTGATCCTCTGTCTATTCTAATTATTTATGTCCTATTTCAGTCAATTACTATCATCCTGATCCTCTGTCTATTCAAATTATCTATGTCCTGTTTCAGTCAATTACTATCATCCTGATCCTCTGTCTATTCTAATTATCTATGTCATGTTTCAGTCAATTACTATCATCCTGATCCTCTGAACATTCTAATTAACTATGTCCTGTTTCAGTCAATTGCTGTCATCCTGACTGTCTGTCCATTCTAAATATCTATGTCCTGTTTCAGTCAATTACTGTCATCCTGATCCTCTTTCCATTCTAATTATCTATGTCCTGATTCAGTCAATTACTATCATCCTGATCCTCTGTCTATTGTAATTATCTATGTCCTGTTTCAGTCAATTACTATCATCCTGATCCTCTGTCCATTCTAATTATCAATGTCCTGTTTCGGTCAATTACTATCATCCTGATCCTCTGAACATTCTAATTATCTATGTCCTGTTTCAGTCAATTACTGTCATCCTGATCCTCTGAACATTCGAATTATCTATGTCCTGTTTCAGTCAATTACTATCATCATGATCCTCTGTCCATTCTAATTATCTATGTCCTGTTTCAGTCAATTGCTATCATCCTGATCCTCTGACCATTCTAATTATCTATGCCCTATTTCAGTCAATTACTATCATCTTGATCCTCTGAACATTCTAATTATCTATGTCCTGTTTCAGTCAATTACTGTCATCCTGATCCTCTGAACATTCGAATTATCTATGTCCTGTTTCAGTCAATTACTATCATCATGATCCTCTGTCCATTCTAATTATCTATGTCCTGTTTCAGTCAATTGCTATCATCCTGATCCTCTGACCATTCTAATTATCTATGCCCTATTTCAGTCAATTACTATCATCTTGATCCACTGAACATTCTAATTATCTATGTCCTGTTTCAGTCAATTACTATCATCCTGATCCTCTGAACATTCGAATTATCTATGACCTATTTCAGTCAATTACTATCATCATGATCCTCTGTCCATTCTAATTATCTATGTCCTGTTTCAGTCAATTACTATCATCCTGATCCTCTGTCTATTATAATTATCTATGTCCTGTTTCAGTCAATTACTATCATCCTGATCCTCTGTCCATTCTAATTATCTATGTCCTGTTTCAGTCAATTGCTATCATCCTGATCCTCTGACCATTCTAATTATCTATGTCCTGTTTCAGTCAATTACTATCATCCTGATCCTCTGTCTATTCTAATTATCTATGTCCTGTTGCAGTCAATTACTATCATCATGATCCTCTGTCCATTCTAATTATCTATGTCCTGTTTCAGTCAATTACTGTCATCCTGATCCTCTGTCCATTCTAATTATCTATGTCCTGTTTCAGTCAATTGCTATCATCCTGATCCTCTGACCAATCTAATTATCTGTGCCCTATTTCAGTCAATTACTATCATCTTGATCCTCTGAACATTCTAATTATCTATGTCCTGTTTCAGTCAATTGGTATCATCCTGATCCTCTGAACATTCTAATTATCTATGTCCTATTTCAGTCAATTACAATCATCCTGATCCTCTGTCCATTCTAATTATCTATGTCCTGTTTCAGTCAATTGCGATCATCCTGATCCTCTGTCTATTCTAATTATCTATGTCCTGTTTCAGTCAATTGCTATCATCCTGATCCTCTGAACATTCTAACTATCTATGTCCTATTTCTGTCAATTACTGACATCTTGATACTCTGAAAATTCTAATTATCTATGTCCTGTTTCTGTCAATTACTATCATCCTGATCCTCTGAACATTCTAATTATCTATGTCCTGTTTCTGTCAATTACTGACATCTTGATCCTCTGAACATTCTAATTATCTATGTCCTGTTTCAGTCAATTACTGTCATCCTGATCCTCTGAACATTCGAATTATCTATGTCCTGTTTCAGTCAATAACTATCATCATGATCCTCTGTCCATTCTAATTATCTATGTCCTGTTTCAGTCAATTGCTATCATCCTGATCCTCTGACCATTCTAATTATCTATGCCCTATTTCAGTCAATTACTATCATCTTGATCCTCTGAACATTCTAATTATCTATGTCCTGTTTCAGTCAATTACTATCATCCTGATCCTCTGAACATTCGAATTATCTATGACCTATTTCAGTCAATTACTATCATCATGATCCTCTGTCCATTCTAATTATCTATGTCCTGTTTCAGTCAATTACTATCATCCTGATCCTCTGTCTATTATAATTATCTATGTCCTGTTTCAGTCAATTACTATCATCCTGATCCTCTGTCCATTCTAATTATCTATGTCCTGTTTCAGTCAATTGCTATCATCCTGATCCTCTGACCATTCTAATTAGCTATGTCCTGTTTCAGTCAATTACTATCATCCTGATCCTCTGTCTATTCTAATTATCTATGTCCTGTTGCAGTCAATTACTATCATCATGATCCTCTGTCCATTCTAATTATCTATGTCCTGTTTCAGTCAATTACTGTCATCCTGATCCTCTGTCCATTCTAATTATCTATGTCCTGTTTCAGTCAATTGCTATCATCCTGATCCTCTGACCAATCTAATTATCTGTGCCCTATTTCAGTCAATTACTATCATCTTGATCCTCTGAACATTCTAATTATCTATGTCCTGTTTCAGTCAATTGGTATCATCCTGATCCTCTGAACATTCTAATTATCTATGTCCTATTTCAGTCAATTACAATCATCCTGATCCTCTGTCCATTCTAATTATCTATGTCCTGTTTCAGTCAATTGCGATCATCCTGATCCTCTGTCTATTCTAATTATCTATGTCCTGTTTCAGTCAATTGCTATCATCCTGATCCTCTGAACATTCTAACTATCTATGTCCTATTTCTGTCAATTACTGACATCTTGATACTCTGAAAATTCTAATTATCTATGTCCTGTTTCTGTCAATTACTATCATCATGATCCTCTGAACATTCTAATTATCTATGTCCTGTTTCTGTCAATTACTGACATCTTGATCCTCTGAACATTCTAATTATCTATGTCCTGATTCAGTCAATTGCTATCATCCTGATCCTCTGAACATTCTAATTATCTATGTCCTGTTTCAGTCAATTACTATCATCCTGATCCTCTGTCTATTCTAATTATCTATGTCCTGTTGCAGTCAATTACTATCATCATGATCCTCTGTCCATTCTAATTATCTATGTCCTGTTTCAGTCAATTACTATCATCCTGATCCTCTGTCCATTCTAATTATCTATGTCCTGTTTCAGTCAATTGCTATCATCCTGATCCTCTGACCATTCTAATTATCTATGCCCTATTTCAGTCAATTACTATCATCCTGATCCTCTGAACATTCTAATTATCTATGTCCTGTTTCAGTCAATTACTATCATCCTGATCCTCTGAACATTCTAATCATCTATGTCCTATTTCAGTCAATTACTATCATCTTGATCCTGAGAACATTCTAATTATCTATGTCCTATTTTAGTCAATTACTATCATCCTGATCCTCTGTCTATTCTAATTATTTATGTCCTATTTCAGTCAATTACTATCATCCTGATCCTCTGTCTATTCAAATTATCTATGTCCTGTTTCAGTCAATTACTATCATCCTGATCCTCTGTCTATTCTAATTATCTATGTCATGTTTCAGTCAATTACTATCATCCTGATCCTCTGAACATTCTAATTAACTATGTCCTGTTTCAGTCAATTGCTGTCATCCTGACTGTCTGTCCATTCTAAATATCTATGTCCTGTTTCAGTCAATTACTGTCATCCTGATCCTCTTTCCATTCTAATTATCTATGTCCTGATTCAGTCAATTACTATCATCCTGATCCTCTGTCTATTGTAATTATCTATGTCCTGTTTCAGTCAATTACTATCATCCTGATCCTCTGTCCATTCTAATTATCAATGTCCTGTTTCGGTCAATTACTATCATCCTGATCCTCTGAACATTCTAATTATCTATGTCCTGTTTCAGTCAATTACTGTCATCCTGATCCTCTGAACATTCGAATTATCTATGTCCTGTTTCAGTCAATTACTATCATCATGATCCTCTGTCCATTCTAATTATCTATGTCCTGTTTCAGTCAATTGCTATCATCCTGATCCTCTGACCATTCTAATTATCTATGCCCTATTTCAGTCAATTACTATCATCTTGATCCTCTGAACATTCTAATTATCTATGTCCTGTTTCAGTCAATTACTGTCATCCTGATCCTCTGAACATTCGAATTATCTATGTCCTGTTTCAGTCAATTACTATCATCATGATCCTCTGTCCATTCTAATTATCTATGTCCTGTTTCAGTCAATTGCTATCATCCTGATCCTCTGACCATTCTAATTATCTATGCCCTATTTCAGTCAATTACTATCATCTTGATCCACTGAACATTCTAATTATCTATGTCCTGTTTCAGTCAATTACTATCATCCTGATCCTCTGAACATTCGAATTATCTATGACCTATTTCAGTCAATTACTATCATCATGATCCTCTGTCCATTCTAATTATCTATGTCCTGTTTCAGTCAATTACTATCATCCTGATCCTCTGTCTATTATAATTATCTATGTCCTGTTTCAGTCAATTACTATCATCCTGATCCTCTGTCCATTCTAATTATCTATGTCCTGTTTCAGTCAATTGCTATCATCCTGATCCTCTGACCATTCTAATTATCTATGTCCTGTTTCAGTCAATTACTATCATCCTGATCCTCTGTCTATTCTAATTATCTATGTCCTGTTGCAGTCAATTACTATCATCATGATCCTCTGTCCATTCTAATTATCTATGTCCTGTTTCAGTCAATTACTGTCATCCTGATCCTCTGTCCATTCTAATTATCTATGTCCTGTTTCAGTCAATTGCTATCATCCTGATCCTCTGACCAATCTAATTATCTGTGCCCTATTTCAGTCAATTACTATCATCTTGATCCTCTGAACATTCTAATTATCTATGTCCTGTTTCAGTCAATTGGTATCATCCTGATCCTCTGAACATTCTAATTATCTATGTCCTATTTCAGTCAATTACAATCATCCTGATCCTCTGTCCATTCTAATTATCTATGTCCTGTTTCAGTCAATTGCGATCATCCTGATCCTCTGTCTATTCTAATTATCTATGTCCTGTTTCAGTCAATTGCTATCATCCTGATCCTCTGAACATTCTAACTATCTATGTCCTATTTCTGTCAATTACTGACATCTTGATACTCTGAAAATTCTAATTATCTATGTCCTGTTTCTGTCAATTACTATCATCCTGATCCTCTGAACATTCTAATTATCTATGTCCTGTTTCTGTCAATTACTGACATCTTGATCCTCTGAACATTCTAATTATCTATGTCCTGATTCAGTCAATTGCTATCATCCTGATCCTATGAACATTCTAATTATCTATGTCCTATTTCTGTCAATTACTGACATCTTGATCCTCTGAACATTCTAATTATCTATGCCCTGATCAGTCAATTGCTATCATCCTGGTCCTCTGAACATTCTAATTATCTATGTCCTATTTCAGTCAATTACTATCATCTTGATCCTCTGAACATTCTAATTAACTATGTCCTGTTTCAGTCAATTGCTATCATCCTGATCCTCTGACCATTCTAATTATCTATGCCCTATTTCAGTCAATTACTATCATCTTGATCCTCTGAACATTCTAATTATCTATGTCCTGTTTCAGTCAATTGCTATCATCCTGATTCTCTGAACATTCTAATTATCTATGTCCTATTTCTGTCAATTACTGACATCTTGATAGTCTGAACATTCTAATTATCTATGTCCTATTTCTGTCAATTACTGACATCTTGATACTCTGAACATTCTAATTATCTATGTCCTGTTTCAGTCAATTGCTATCATCCTGATCCTCTGACCATTCTAATTATCTATGCCCTATTTCAGTCAATTACTATCATCCTGATTCTCTGAACATTCTAACTATCTATGTCCTATTTCTGTCAATTACTGACATCTTGATACTCTGAACATTCGAATTATCTATGTCCTGTTTCAGTCAATTACTATCATCATGATCCTCTGTCCATTCTAATTATCTATGTCCTGTTTCAGTCAATTGCTATCATCCTGATCCTCTGACCATTCTAATTATCTATGCCCTATTTCAGTCAATTACTATCATCTTGAACCTCTGAACATTCTAATTATCTATGTCCTGTTTCAGTCAATTACTATCATCCTGATCCTCTGAACATTCGAATTATCTATGACCTATTTCAGTCAATTACTATCATCATGATCCTCTGTCCATTCTAATTATCTATGTCCTGTTTCAGTCAATTGCTATCATCCTGATCCTCTGACCATTCTAATTAGCTATGTCCTGTTTCAGTCAATTACTATCATCCTGATCCTCTGTCTATTCTAATTATCTATGTCCTGTTGCAGTCAATTACTATCATCATGATCCTCTGTCCATTCTAATTATCTATGTCCTGTTTCAGTCAATTACTGTCATCCTGATCCTCTGTCCATTCTAATTATCTATGTCCTGTTTCAGTCAATTGCTATCATCCTGATCCTCTGACCAATCTAATTATCTATGCCCTATTTCAGTCAATTACTATCATCTTGATCCTCTGAACATTCTAATTATCTATGTCCTGTTTCAGTCAATTGCTATCATCCTGATCCTCTGAACATTCTAATTATCTATGTCCTATTTCAGTCAATTACAATCATCCTGATCCTCTGTCCATTCTAATTATCTATGTCCTGTTTCAGTCAATTGCGATCATCCTGATCCTCTGTCTATTCTAATTATCTATGTCCTGTTACAGTCAATTGCTATCATCCTGATCCTCTGAACATTCCAACTATCTATGTCCTATTTCTGTCAATTACTGACATCTTGATACTCTGAAAATTCTAATTATCTATGTCCTGTTTCTGTCAATTACTATCATCCTGATCCTCAGAACATTCTAATTATCTATGTCCTATTTCTGTCAATTACTGACATCTTGATCCTCTGAACATTCTAATTATCGATGCCCTGATCAGTCAATTGCTATCATCCTGGTCCTCTGAACATTCTAATTATCTATGTCCTATTTCAGTCAATTACTATCATCTTGATCCTCTGAACATTCTAATTAACTATGTCCTGTTTCAGTCAATTGCTATCATCCTGATCCTCTGACCATTCTAATTATCTATGCCCTATTTCAGTCAATTACTATCATCTTGATCCTCTGAACATTCTAATTATCTATGTCCTGTTTCAGTCAATTGCTATCATCCTGATTCTCTGAACATTCTAATTATCTATGTCCTATTTCTGTCAATTACTGACATCTTGATACTCTGAACATTCTAATTATCTATGTCCTATTTCTGTCAATTACTGACATCTTGATACTCTGAACATTCTAATTATCTATGTCCTGTTTCAGTCAATTGCTGTCATCCAGACTGTCTGTCCATTCTAAATATCTATGTCCTGTTTCAGTCAATTGCTGTCATCCAGACTGTCTGTCCATTCTAAATATCTATGTCCTGTTTCAGTCAATTACTGTCATCCTGATCCTCTTTCCATTCTAATTATCTATGTCCTGTTTCAGTCAATTACTATCATCCTGATCCTCTGTCCATTCTAATTATCGATGTTCTTTTTCAGTCAATTACTATCATCCTGATCCTCTGAACATTCTAATTATCTATGTCCTGTTTCAGTCAATTACTATCATCCTGATCCTCTGTCTATTCTAATTATCTATGTCCTGTTTCAGTCAATTACTATCATCCTGATCCTCTGAACATTCTAATTATCTATGTCCTGTTTCGGTCAATTACTATCATCCTGATCCTCTGAACATTCTAATAATCTATGTCCTGTTTCAGTCAATTACTATCATCCTGATCCTCTGAACATTCGAATTATCTATGTCCTGTTTCAGTCAATTACTATCATCATGATCCTCTGTCCATTCTAATTATCTATGTCCTGTTTCAGTAAATTACTATCATCCTGATCCTCTGTCTATTATAATTATCTATGTCCTGTTTCAGTCAATTACTATCATCCTGATCCTCTGTCCATTCTAATTATCTATGTCCTGTTTCAGTCAATTGCTATCATCCTGATCCTCTGACCATTCTAATTATCTATGCCCTATTTCAGTCAATTGCTATCATCCTGATCCTCTGAACATTCTAATTATCTATGTCCTATTTCAGTCAATTACTATCATCTTGATCCTCTGAACATTCTAATTAACTATGTCCTGTTTCAGTCAATTGCTATCATCCTGATCCTCTGACCATTCTAATTATCTATGCCCTATTTCAGTCAATTACTATCATCCTGATTCTCTGAACATTCTAACTATCTATGTCCTATTTCTGTCAATTACTGACATCTTGATACTCTGAACATTCTAATTATCTATGTCCTGTTTCTGTCAATTACTATCATCCTGATCCTCTGAACATTCTAATTATCTATGTCCTGTTTCTGTCAATTACTGACATCTTGATCCTCTGAACATTCTAATTATCTATGTCCTGATTCAGTCAATTGCTATCATCCTGATCCTCTGAACATTCTAATTATCTATGTCCTATTTCTGTCAATTACTGACATCTTGATCCTCTGAACATTCTAATTATCTATGCCCTGTTTCAGTCAATTGCTATCATCCTGATACTCTGAACATTCTAATTATCTATGCCCTATTTCAGTCAATTACTATCATCTTGATCCTCTGAACATTCTAATTAACGATGTCCTGTTTCAGTCAACTGCTATCATCCTGATCCTCTGACCATTCTAATTATCTATGCCCTATTTCAGTCAATTACTATCATCTTGATCCTCTGAACATTCTAATTATCTATGTCCTGTTTCAGTCAATTGCTATCATCCTGATCCTGTGAACATTCTAATTATCTATGTCCTATTTCTGTCAATTACTGACATCTTGATACTCTGAACATTCTAATTATCTATGTCCTATTTCTGTCAATTACTGACATCTTGATACTCTGAACATTCTAATTATCTATGTCCTGTTTCAGTCAATTGCTGTCATCCAGACTGTCTGTCCATTTTAAATATCTATGTCCTGTTTCAGTCAATTGCTGTCATCCAGACTGTCTGTCCATTCTAAATATCTATGTCCTGTTTCAGTCAATTACTGTCATCCTGATCCTCTTTCCATTCTAATTATCTATGTCCTGTTTCAGTCAATACTATCATCCTGATCCTCTGTCCATTCTAATTATCTATGTCCTTTTTCAGTCAATTACTATCATCCTGATCCTCTGAACATTCTAATTATCTATGTCCTGTTTCAGTCAATTACTATCATCCTGATCCTCTGTCTATTCTAATTATCTATGTCCTGTTTCAGTCAATTACTATCATCCTGATCCTCTGAACATTCTAATTATCTATGTCCTGTTTCGGTCAATTACTATCATCCTGATCCTCTGAACATTCTAATAATCTATGTCCTGTTTCAGTCAATTACTATCATCCTGATCCTCTGAACATTCGAATTATCTATGTCCTGTTTCAGTAAATTACTATCATCATGATCCTCTGTCCATTCTAATTATCTATGTCCTGTTTCAGTAAATTACTATCATCCTGATCCTCTGTCTATTATAATTATCTATGTCCTGTTTCAGTCAATTACTATCATCCTGATCCTCTGTCCATTCTAATTATCTATGTCCTGTTTCAGTCAATTGCTATCATCCTGATCCTCTGACCATTCTAATTATCTATGCCCTATTTCAGTCAATTACTATCATCTTGATCCTCTGAACATTCTAATTATCTATGTCCTGTTTCAGTCAATTACTATCATCCTGATCCTCTGAACATTCGAATTATCTATGACCTATTTCAGTCAATTACTATCATCATGATCCTCTGTCCATTCTAATTATCTATGTCCTGTTTCAGTCAATTACTATCATCCTGATCCTCTGTCTATTATAATTATCTATGTCCTGTTTCAGTCAATTACTATCTTCCTGATCCTCTGTCCACTCTAATTATCTATGTCCTGTTTCAGTCAATTACTATCATCTTGATCCTCTGAACATTCTAATTATCTATGTCCTGTTTCAGTCAATTACTATCATCCTGATCGTCTGAACATTCGAATTATCTATGACCTATTTCAGTCAATTACTATCATCATGATCCTCTGTCCATTCTAATTATCTATGTCCTGTTTCAGTCAATTACTATCATCCTGATCCTCTGTCTATTATAATTATCTATGTCCTGTTTCAGTCAATTACTATCATCCTGATCCTCTGTCCATTCTAATTATCTATGTCCTGTTTCAGTCAATTGCTATCATCTTGATCCTCTGACCATTCTAATTAGCTATGTCCTGTTTCAGTCAATTACTATCATCCTGATCCTCTGTCTATTCTAATTATCTATGACCTGTTGCAGTCAATTACTATCATCATGATCCTCTGTCCATTCTAATTATCTATGTCCTGTTTCAGTCAATTGCTATCATCCTGATCCTCTGACCATTCTAATTATCTATGCCCTATTTCAGTCAATTACTATCATCTTGATCCTCTGAACATTCTAATTATCTATGTCCTGTTTCAGTCAATTGCTATCATCCTGATCCTCTGAACATTCTAATTATCTATGTCCTGTTTCAGTCAATTGCTATCATCCTGATCCTCTGTCCATTCTAATTATCTATGTCCTGTTTCAGTCAATTGCTATCATCCTGATCCTCTGACCATTCTAATTATCTTTGCCCTATTTCAGTCAATTACTATCATCTTGATCCTCTGAACATTCTAATTATCTATGTCCTGTTTCAGTCAATTGCTATCATCCTGATCCTCTGAACATTCTAATTATCTATGTCCTATTTCAGTCAATTACTATCATCCTGATCCTCTGTCCATTCTAATTATCTATGTCCTGTTTCAGTCAATTGCGATCATCCTGATCCTCTGTCTATTCTAATTATCTATGTCCTGTTTCAGTCAATTGCTATCATCCTGATCCTCTGAACATTCTAACTATCTATGTCCTATTTCTGTCAATTACTGACATCTTGATACTCTGAAAATTCAAATTATCTATGTCCTGTTTCTGTCAATTACTATCATCCTGATCCTCTGAACATTCTAATTATCTATGTCCTGTTTCTGTCAATTACTGACATCTTGATCCTCTGAACATTCTAATTATCTATGTCCTGATTCAGTCAATTGCTATCATCCTGATCCTCTGAACATTCTAATTATCTATGTCCTATTTCTGTCAATTACTGACATCTTGATCCTCTGAACATTCTAATTATCTATGTCCTATTTCAGTCAATTAATATCATCTTGATCCTCTGAACATTCTAATTATCTATGTCCTGATTCAGTCAATTGCTATCATCCTGATCCTCTGAACATTCTAATTATCTATGTCCTGTTTCAGTCAATTGCTATCATCCTGGTCCTCTGAACATTCTAATTATCTATGTCCTATTTCAGTCAATTAATATCATCTTGATCCTCTGAACATTCTAATTAACTATGTCCTGTTTCAGTCAATTGCTATCATCCTGATCCTCTGACCATTCTAATTATCTATGCCCTATTTCAGTCAATTACTATCATCTTGATCCTCTGAACATTCTAATTATCTATGTCCTGTTTCAGTCAATTGCTATCATCCTGATTCTCTGAACATTCTAATTATCTATGTCCTATTTCTGTCAATTACTGACATCTTGATACTCTGAACATTCTAATTATCCATGTCCTATTTCTGTCAATTACTGACATCTTGATACTCTGAACATTCTAATTATCTATGTCCTGTTTCAGTCAATTGCTGTCATCCAGACTGTCTGTCCATTCTATATATCTATGTCCTGTTTCAGTCAATTGCTGTCATCCAGACTGTCTGTCCATTCTAAATATCTATGTACTGTTTCAGTCAATTACTGTCATCCTGATCCTCTTTCCATTCTAATTATCTATGTCCTGTTTCAGTCAATTACTATCATCCTGATCCTCTGTCCATTCTAATTATCTATGTCCTTTTTCAGTCAATTACTATCATCCTGATACTCTGAACATTCTAATCATCTATGTCCTGTTTCAGTCAATTACTATCATCCTGATCCTCTGTCTATTCTAATTATCTATGTCCTGTTTCAGTCAATTACTATCATCCTGATCCTTTGAACATTCTAATTATCTATGTCCGGTTTCAGTCAAATACTATCATCCTGATCCTCTGAACATTCGAATTATCTATGTCCTGTTTCAGTCAATTACTATCATCATGATCCTCTGTCTATTCTAATTATCTATGTCCTGTTTCAGTAAATTACTATCATCCTGATCCTCTGTCTATTATAATTATCTATGTCCTGTTTCAGTCAATTACTATCATCCTGATCCTCTGTCCATTCTAATTATCTATGTCCTGTTTCAGTCAATTGCTATCATCCTGATCCTCTGACCATTCTAATTATCTATGCCCTATTTCAGTCAATTGCTATCATCCTGATCCTCTGAACATTCTAATTATCTATGTCCTATTTCAGTCAATTACTATCATCCTGATCCTCTGAACATTCTAATTATCTATGTCCTGTTTCAGTCAATTACTATCATCCTGATCCTCTGTCTATTATAATTATCTATGTCCTGTTTCAGTCAATTACTATCATCCGGATCCTCTGTCCATTCTAATTATCTATGTCCTGTTTCAGTCAATTACTATCATCTTGATCCTCTGAACATTCTAATTATCTATGTCCTGTTTCAGTCAATTACTATCATCCTGATCCTCTGTCTATTCTAATTATCTATGTCCTGTTGCAGTCAATTACTATCATCATGATCCTCTGTCCATTCCAATTATCTATGTCCTGTTTCAGTCAATTACTATCATCCTGATCCTCTGTCCATTCTAATTATCTATGTCCTGTTTTAGTCAATTGCTATCATCCTGATCCTCTGACCATTCTAATTATCTATGCCCTATTTCAGTCAATTACTATCATCTTGATCCTCTGAACATTCTAATTATCTATGTCCTGTTTCAGTCAATTGCTATCATCCTGATCCTCTGAACATTCTAATTATCTATGTCCTGTTTCAGTCAATTACTATCATCCTGATCCTCTGTCCATTCTAATTATCTATGTCCTGTTTCGGTCAATTGCTATCATCCTGATCCTCTGTCTATTCTAATTATCTATGTCCTGTTTCAGTCAATTGCTATCATCCTGATCCTCTGCACATTCTAATTATCTATGTCCTATTTCTGTCAATTACTGACATCTTGATACTCTGAACATTCTAATTATCTATGTCCTGTTTCAGTCAACTGCTATCATCCTGATCCTCTGAACATTCTAATTATCTATGTCCTATTTCTTTCAATTACTGACATCTTGATCCTCTGAACATTCTAATTATCTATGTCCTGATTCAGTCAATTGCTATCATCCTGATCCTCTGAACATTCTAATTATCTATGTCCTATTTCTGTCAATTACTGACATCTTTATCCTCTGAACATTCTAATTATCTATGCCCTGTTTCAGTCAATTACTATCATCCTGATCGTCTGAACATTCGAATTATCTATGACCTATTTCAGTCAATTACTATCATCATGATCCTCTGTCCATTCTAATTATCTATGTCCTGTTTCAGTCAATTACTATCATCCTGATCCTCTGTCTATTATAATTATCTATGTCCTGTTTCAGTCAATTACTATCATCCTGATCCTCTGTCCATTCTAATTATCTATGTCCTGTTTCAGTCAATTGCTATCATCTTGATCCTCTGACCATTCTAATTAGCTATGTCCTGTTTCAGTCAATTACTATCATCCTGATCCTCTGTCTATTCTAATTATCTATGACCTGTTGCAGTCAATTACTATCATCATGATCCTCTGTCCATTCTAATTATCTATGTCCTGTTTCAGTCAATTGCTATCATCCTGATCCTCTGACCATTCTAATTATCTATGCCCTATTTCAGTCAATTACTATCATCTTGATCCTCTGAACATTCTAATTATCTATGTCCTGTTTCAGTCAATTGCTATCATCCTGATCCTCTGAACATTCTAATTATCTATGTCCTGTTTCAGTCAATTGCTATCATCCTGATCCTCTGTCCATTCTAATTATCTATGTCCTGTTTCAGTCAATTGCTATCATCCTGATCCTCTGACCATTCTAATTATCTTTGCCCTATTTCAGTCAATTACTATCATCTTGATCCTCTGAACATTCTAATTATCTATGTCCTGTTTCAGTCAATTGCTATCATCCTGATCCTCTGAACATTCTAATTATCTATGTCCTATTTCAGTCAATTACTATCATCCTGATCCTCTGTCCATTCTAATTATCTATGTCCTGTTTCAGTCAATTGCGATCATCCTGATCCTCTGTCTATTCTAATTATCTATGTCCTGTTTCAGTCAATTGCTATCATCCTGATCCTCTGAACATTCTAACTATCTATGTCCTATTTCTGTCAATTACTGACATCTTGATACTCTGAAAATTCAAATTATCTATGTCCTGTTTCTGTCAATTACTATCATCCTGATCCTCTGAACATTCTAATTATCTATGTCCTGTTTCTGTCAATTACTGACATCTTGATCCTCTGAACATTCTAATTATCTATGTCCTGATTCAGTCAATTGCTATCATCCTGATCCTCTGAACATTCTAATTATCTATGTCCTATTTCTGTCAATTACTGACATCTTGATCCTCTGAACATTCTAATTATCTATGTCCTATTTCAGTCAATTAATATCATCTTGATCCTCTGAACATTCTAATTATCTATGTCCTGATTCAGTCAATTGCTATCATCCTGATCCTCTGAACATTCTAATTATCTATGTCCTGTTTCAGTCAATTGCTATCATCCTGGTCCTCTGAACATTCTAATTATCTATGTCCTATTTCAGTCAATTAATATCATCTTGATCCTCTGAACATTCTAATTAACTATGTCCTGTTTCAGTCAATTGCTATCATCCTGATCCTCTGACCATTCTAATTATCTATGCCCTATTTCAGTCAATTACTATCATCTTGATCCTCTGAACATTCTAATTATCTATGTCCTGTTTCAGTCAATTGCTATCATCCTGATTCTCTGAACATTCTAATTATCTATGTCCTATTTCTGTCAATTACTGACATCTTGATACTCTGAACATTCTAATTATCCATGTCCTATTTCTGTCAATTACTGACATCTTGATACTCTGAACATTCTAATTATCTATGTCCTGTTTCAGTCAATTGCTGTCATCCAGACTGTCTGTCCATTCTATATATCTATGTCCTGTTTCAGTCAATTGCTGTCATCCAGACTGTCTGTCCATTCTAAATATCTATGTACTGTTTCAGTCAATTACTGTCATCCTGATCCTCTTTCCATTCTAATTATCTATGTCCTGTTTCAGTCAATTACTATCATCCTGATCCTCTGTCCATTCTAATTATCTATGTCCTTTTTCAGTCAATTACTATCATCCTGATACTCTGAACATTCTAATCATCTATGTCCTGTTTCAGTCAATTACTATCATCCTGATCCTCTGTCTATTCTAATTATCTATGTCCTGTTTCAGTCAATTACTATCATCCTGATCCTTTGAACATTCTAATTATCTATGTCCGGTTTCAGTCAAATACTATCATCCTGATCCTCTGAACATTCGAATTATCTATGTCCTGTTTCAGTCAATTACTATCATCATGATCCTCTGTCTATTCTAATTATCTATGTCCTGTTTCAGTAAATTACTATCATCCTGATCCTCTGTCTATTATAATTATCTATGTCCTGTTTCAGTCAATTACTATCATCCTGATCCTCTGTCCATTCTAATTATCTATGTCCTGTTTCAGTCAATTGCTATCATCCTGATCCTCTGACCATTCTAATTATCTATGCCCTATTTCAGTCAATTGCTATCATCCTGATCCTCTGAACATTCTAATTATCTATGTCCTATTTCAGTCAATTACTATCATCCTGATCCTCTGAACATTCTAATTATCTATGTCCTGTTTCAGTCAATTACTATCATCCTGATCCTCTGTCTATTATAATTATCTATGTCCTGTTTCAGTCAATTACTATCATCCGGATCCTCTGTCCATTCTAATTATCTATGTCCTGTTTCAGTCAATTACTATCATCTTGATCCTCTGAACATTCTAATTATCTATGTCCTGTTTCAGTCAATTACTATCATCCTGATCCTCTGTCTATTCTAATTATCTATGTCCTGTTGCAGTCAATTACTATCATCATGATCCTCTGTCCATTCCAATTATCTATGTCCTGTTTCAGTCAATTACTATCATCCTGATCCTCTGTCCATTCTAATTATCTATGTCCTGTTTTAGTCAATTGCTATCATCCTGATCCTCTGACCATTCTAATTATCTATGCCCTATTTCAGTCAATTACTATCATCTTGATCCTCTGAACATTCTAATTATCTATGTCCTGTTTCAGTCAATTGCTATCATCCTGATCCTCTGAACATTCTAATTATCTATGTCCTGTTTCAGTCAATTACTATCATCCTGATCCTCTGTCCATTCTAATTATCTATGTCCTGTTTCGGTCAATTGCTATCATCCTGATCCTCTGTCTATTCTAATTATCTATGTCCTGTTTCAGTCAATTGCTATCATCCTGATCCTCTGCACATTCTAATTATCTATGTCCTATTTCTGTCAATTACTGACATCTTGATACTCTGAACATTCTAATTATCTATGTCCTGTTTCAGTCAACTGCTATCATCCTGATCCTCTGAACATTCTAATTATCTATGTCCTATTTCTTTCAATTACTGACATCTTGATCCTCTGAACATTCTAATTATCTATGTCCTGATTCAGTCAATTGCTATCATCCTGATCCTCTGAACATTCTAATTATCTATGTCCTATTTCTGTCAATTACTGACATCTTTATCCTCTGAACATTCTAATTATCTATGCCCTGTTTCAGTCAATTGCTATCATCCTGATCCTCTGAACATTCTAATTATCTATGTCCTATTTCAGTCAATTACTATCATCCTGATCCTCTGTCCATTCTAATTATCTATGTCCTGTTTCAGTCAATTGCTGTCATCCTGATCCTCTGAACATTCTACTTATCTATGTCCTGTTTCAGTCAATTGCTATCATCCTGATCCTCTGAACATTCTAATTATCTATGTCCTATTTCTGTCAATTACTGACATCTTGATCCTCTGAACATTCTAATTATCTATGTCCCGTTTCAGTCAGTTACTATCATCCTGATCCTCTGAAGATTCTAATTATCTATGCCCTGTTTCAGTCAATTGCTGTCATCCTGATCCTCTGAACATTCTAATTATCTATGTCCAGTTTCAGTCAATTACTATCAACCTGATCCTCTGAAGATTCTAATTATCTATGTCCTATTTCTGTCAATTACTGACTTCCTGATCCTCTGAACATTCTAATTATCTGTGTCCTGTTTCAGTCAATTACTATCATCATGATCCTCTGTCCATTCTAATTATCAATGTCCTGTTTCGGTCAATTACTATCATCCTGATCCTCTGAACATTCTAATTATCTATGCCCTGTTTCAGTCAATTACTGTCATCCTGATCCTCTGAACATTCGAATTATCTATGTCCTGTTTCAGTCAATTACTATCATCATGATCCTCTGTCCATTCTAATTATCTATGTCCTGTTTCAGTCAATTGCTATCATCCTGATCCTCTGACCATTCTAATTATCTATGCCCTATTTCAGTCAATTACTATCATCTTGATCCTCTGAACATTCTAATTATCTATGTCCTGTTTCCGTCAATTGCTATCATCCTGATCCTCTGACCATTCTAATTAGCTATGTCCTGTTTCAGTCAATTACTATCATCCTGATCCTCTGTCTATTCTAATTATCTATGTCCTGTTGCAGTCAATTACTATCATCATGATCCTCTGTCCATTCTAATTATCTATGTCCTGTTTCAGTCAATTACTGTCATCCTGATCCTCTGTCCATTCTAATTATCTATGTCCTGTTTCAGTCAATTGCTATCATCCTGATCCTCTGACCAATCTAATTATCTATGCCCTATTTCAGTCAATTACTATCATCTTGATCCTCTGAACATTCTAATTATCTATGTCCTGTTTCAGTCAATTGCTATCATCCTGATCCTCTGAACATTCTAATTATCGATGTCCTATTTCAGTCAATTACAATCATCCTGATCCTCTGTCCATTCTAATTATCTATGTCCTGTTTCAGTCAATTGCGATCATCCTGATCCTCTGTCTATTCTAATTATCTATGTCCTGTTTCAGTCAATTGCTATCATCCTGATCCTCTGAACATTCTAACTATCTATGTCCTATTTCTGTCAATTACTGACATCTTGATACTCTGAAAATTCTAATTATCTATGTCCTGTTTCTGTCAATTACTATCGTCCTGATCCTCTGAACATTCTAATTATCTATGTCCTGTTTCTGTCAATTACTGACATCTTGATCCTCTGAACATTCTAATTATCTATGTCCTGATTCAGTCAATTGCTATCATCCTGATCCTCTGAACATTCTAATTATCTATGTCCTATTTCTGTCAATTACTGACATCTTGATCCTCTGAACATTCTAATTATCTATGCCCTGATCAGTCAATTGCTATCATCCTGGTCCTCTGAACATTCTAATTATCTATGTCCTGTTTCAGTCAATTGCTATCATCCTGATTCTCTGAACATTCTAATTATCTATGTCCTATTTCTGTCAATTACTGACATCTTGATACTCTGAACATTCTAATTATCTATGTCCTATTTCTGTCAATTACTGACATCTTGATACTCTGAACATTCTAATTATCTATGTCCTGTTTCAGTCAATTGCTGTCATCCAGACTGTCTGTCCATTCTAAATATCTATGTCCTGTTTCAGTCAATTGCTGTCATCCAGACTGTCTGTCCATTCTAAATATCTATGTCCTGTTTCAGTCAATTAGTGTCATCCTGATCCTCTTTCCATTCTAATTATCTATGTCCTGTTTCAGTCAATTACTATCATCCTGATCCTCTGTCCATTCTAATTATCTATGTCCTTTTTCAGTCAATTACTATCATCCTGATCCTCTGAACATTCTAATTATCTATGTCCTGTTTCAGTCAATTACTATCATCCTGATCCTCTGTCTATTCTAATTATCTATGTCCTGTTTCAGTCAATTACTATCATCCTGATCCTCTGAACATTCTAATTATCTATGTCCTGTTTCGGTCAATTACTATCATCCTGATCCTCTGAACATTCTAATAATCTATGTCCTGTTTCAGTCAATTACTATCATCCTGATCCTCTGAACATTCGAATTATCTATGTCCTGTTTCAGTCAATTACTATCATCATGATCCTCTGTCCATTCTAATTATCTATGTCCTGTTTCAGTAAATTACTATCATCCTGATCCTCTGTCTATTATAATTATCTATGTCCTGTTTCAGTCAATTACTATCATCCTGATCCTCTGTCCATTCTAATTATCTATGTCCTGTTTCAGTCAATTGCTATCATCCTGATCCTCTGACCATTCTAATTATCTATGCCCTATTTCAGTCAATTGCTATCATCCTGATCCTCTGAACATTCTAATTATCTATGTCCTATTTCAGTCAATTACTATCATCTTGATCCTCTGAACATTCTAATTAACTATGTCCTGTTTCAGTCAATTGCTATCATCCTGATCCTCTGACCATTCTAATTATCTATGCCCTATTTCAGTCAATTACTATCATCCTGATTCTCTGAACATTCTAACTATCTATGTCCTATTTCTGTCAATTACTGACATCTTGATACTCTGAACATTCTAATTATCTATGTCCTGTTTCTGTCAATTACTATCATCCTGATCCTCTGAACATTCTAATTATCTATGTCCTGTTTCTGTCAATTACTGACATCTTGATCCTCTGAACATTCTAATTATCTATGTCCTGATTCAGTCAATTGCTATCATCCTGATCCTCTGACCATTCTAATTATCTATGCCCTATTTCAGTCAATTACTATCATCTTGATCCTCTGAACATTCTAATTATCTATGTCCTGTTTCAGTCAATTGCTATCATCCTGATCCTCTGAACATTCTAATTATCTATGTCCTATTTCTGTCAATTACTGACATCTTGATACTCTGAACATTCTAATTATCTATGTCCTGTTTCAGTCAATTGCTGTCATCCAGACTGTCTGTCCATTTTAAATATCTATGTCCTGTTTCAGTCAATTGCTGTCATCCAGACTGTCTGTCCATTCTAAATATCTATGTCCTGTTTCAGTCAATTACTGTCATCCTGATCCTCTTTCCATTCTAATTATCTATGTCCTGTTTCAGTCAATTACTATCATCCTGATCCTCTGTCCATTCTAATTATCTATGTCCTTTTTCAGTCAATTACTATCATCCTGATCCTCTGAACATTCTAATTATCTATTTCCTGTTTCAGGCAATTACTATCATCCTGATCCTCTGTCTATTCTAATTATCTATGTCCTGTTTCAGTCAATTACTATCATCCTGATCCTCTGAACATTCTAATAATCTATGTCCTGTTTCAGTCAATTACTATCATCCTGATCCTCTGAACATTCTAATAATCTATGTCCTGTTTCAGTCAATTACTATCATCCTGATCCTCTGAACATTCGAATTATCTATGTCCTGTTTCAGTAAATTACTATCATCATGATCCTCTGTCCATTCTAATTATCTATGCCCTATTTCAGTCAATTACTATCATCTTGATCCTCTGAACATTCTAATTATCTATGTCCTGTTTCAGTCAATTACTATCATCCTGATCCTCTGAACATTCGAATTATCTATGACCTATTTCAGTCAATTACTATCATCATGATCCTCTGTCCATTCTAATTATCTATGTCCTGTTTCAGTCAATTACTATCATCCTGATCCTCTGTCTATTATAATTATCTATGTCCTGTTTCAGTCAATTACTATCATCCTGATCCTCTGTCCATTCTAATTATCTATGTCCTGTTTCAGTCAATTACTATCATCTTGATCCTCTGAACATTCTAATTATCTATGTCCTGTTTCAGTCAATTACTATCATCCTGATCCTCTGAACATTCGAATTATCTATGAGCTATTTCAGTCAATTACTATCATCATGATCCTCTGTCCATTCTAATTATCTATGTCCTGTTTCAGTCAATTACTATCATCCTGATCCTCTGTCTATTATAATTATCTATGTCCTGTTTCAGTCAATTACTATCATCCTGATCCTCTGTCCATTCTAATTATCTATGTCCTGTTTCAGTCAATTGCTATCATCCTGATCCTCTGACCATTCTAATTAGCTATGTCCTGTTTCAGTCAATTACTATCATCCTGATCCTCTGTCTATTCTAATTATCTATGACCTGTTGCAGTCAATTACTATCATCATGATCCTCTGTCCATTCTAATTATCTATGTCCTGTTTCAGTCAATTACTATCATCCTGATCCTCTGTCCACTCTAATTATCTATGTCCTGTTTCAGTCAATTACTATCATCTTGATCCTCTGAACATTCTAATTATCTATGTCCTGTTTCAGTCAATTACTATCATCCTGATCCTCTGAACATTCGAATTATCTATGACCTATTTCAGTCAATTACTATCATCATGATCCTCTGTCCATTCTAATTATCTATGTCCTGTTTCAGTCAATTACTATCATCCTGATCCTCTGTCTATTATAATTATCTATGTCCTGTTTCAGTCAATTACTATCATCCTGATCCTCTGTCCATTCTAATTATCTATGTCCTGTTTCAGTCAATTGCTATCATCCTGATCCTCTGACCATTCTAATTAGCTATGTCCTGTTTCAGTCAATTACTATCATCCTGATCCTCTGTCTATTCTAATTATCTATGACCTGTTGCAGTCAATTACTATCATCATGATCCTCTGTCCATTCTAATTATCTATGTCCTGTTTCAGTCAATTGCTATCATCCTGATCCTCTGACCATTCTAATTATCTATGCCCTATTTCAGTCAATTACTATCATCTTGATCCTCTGAACATTCTAATTATCTATGTCCTGTTTCAGTCAATTGCTATCATCCTGATGCTCTGAACATTCTAATTATCTATGTCCTGTTTCAGTCAATTGCTATCATCCTGATCCTCTGTCCATTCTAATTATCTATGTCCTGTTTCAGTCAATTGCTATCATCCTGATCCTCTGACCATTCTAATTATCTATGCCCTATTTCAGTCAATTACTATCATCTTGATCCTCTGAACATTCTAATTATCTATGTCCTGTTTCAGTCAATTGCTATCATCCTGATCCTCTGAACATTCTAATTATCTATGTCCTATTTCAGTCAATTACTATCATCCTGATCCTCTGTCCATTCTAATTATCTATGTCCTGTTTCAGTCAATTGCGATCATCCTGATCCTCTGTCTATTCTAATTATCTATGTCCTGTTTCAGTCAATTGCTATCATCCTGATCCTCTGAACATTCTAACTATCTATGTCCTATTTCTGTCAATTACTGACATCTTGATACTCTGAAAATTCTAATTATCTATGTCCTGTTTCTGTCAATTACTATCATCCTGATCCTCTGAACATTCTAATTATCTATGTCCTGTTTCTGTCAATTACTGACATCTTGATCCTCTGAACATTCTGATTATCTATGTCCTGATTCCGTCAATTGCTATCATCCTGATCCTCTGAACATTCTAATTATCTATGTCCTATTTCTGTCAATTACTGACATCTTGATCCTCTGAACATTCTAATTATCTATGACCTATTTCAGTCAATTACTATCATCATGATCCTCTGTCCATTCTAATTATCTATGTCCTGTTTCAGTCAATTACTATCATCCTGATCCTCTGTCTATTATAATTATCTATGTCCTGTTTCAGTCAATTACTATCATCCTGATCCTCTGTCCATTCTAATTATCTATGTCCTGTTTCAGTCAATTACTATCATCTTGATCCTCTGAACATTCTAATTATCTATGTCCTGTTTCAGTCAATTACTATCATCCTGATCCTCTGAACATTCGAATTATCTATGAGCTATTTCAGTCAATTACTATCATCATGATCCTCTGTCCATTCTAATTATCTATGTCCTGTTTCAGTCAATTACTATCATCCTGATCCTCTGTCTATTATAATTATCTATGTCCTGTTTCAGTCAATTACTATCATCCTGATCCTCTGTCCATTCTAATTATCTATGTCCTGTTTCAGTCAATTGCTATCATCCTGATCCTCTGACCATTCTAATTAGCTATGTCCTGTTTCAGTCAATTACTATCATCCTGATCCTCTGTCTATTCTAATTATCTATGACCTGTTGCAGTCAATTACTATCATCATGATCCTCTGTCCATTCTAATTATCTATGTCCTGTTTCAGTCAATTACTATCATCCTGATCCTCTGTCCACTCTAATTATCTATGTCCTGTTTCAGTCAATTACTATCATCTTGATCCTCTGAACATTCTAATTATCTATGTCCTGTTTCAGTCAATTACTATCATCCTGATCCTCTGAACATTCGAATTATCTATGACCTATTTCAGTCAATTACTATCATCATGATCCTCTGTCCATTCTAATTATCTATGTCCTGTTTCAGTCAATTACTATCATCCTGATCCTCTGTCTATTATAATTATCTATGTCCTGTTTCAGTCAATTACTATCATCCTGATCCTCTGTCCATTCTAATTATCTATGTCCTGTTTCAGTCAATTGCTATCATCCTGATCCTCTGACCATTCTAATTAGCTATGTCCTGTTTCAGTCAATTACTATCATCCTGATCCTCTGTCTATTCTAATTATCTATGACCTGTTGCAGTCAATTACTATCATCATGATCCTCTGTCCATTCTAATTATCTATGTCCTGTTTCAGTCAATTGCTATCATCCTGATCCTCTGACCATTCTAATTATCTATGCCCTATTTCAGTCAATTACTATCATCTTGATCCTCTGAACATTCTAATTATCTATGTCCTGTTTCAGTCAATTGCTATCATCCTGATGCTCTGAACATTCTAATTATCTATGTCCTGTTTCAGTCAATTGCTATCATCCTGATCCTCTGTCCATTCTAATTATCTATGTCCTGTTTCAGTCAATTGCTATCATCCTGATCCTCTGACCATTCTAATTATCTATGCCCTATTTCAGTCAATTACTATCATCTTGATCCTCTGAACATTCTAATTATCTATGTCCTGTTTCAGTCAATTGCTATCATCCTGATCCTCTGAACATTCTAATTATCTATGTCCTATTTCAGTCAATTACTATCATCCTGATCCTCTGTCCATTCTAATTATCTATGTCCTGTTTCAGTCAATTGCGATCATCCTGATCCTCTGTCTATTCTAATTATCTATGTCCTGTTTCAGTCAATTGCTATCATCCTGATCCTCTGAACATTCTAACTATCTATGTCCTATTTCTGTCAATTACTGACATCTTGATACTCTGAAAATTCTAATTATCTATGTCCTGTTTCTGTCAATTACTATCATCCTGATCCTCTGAACATTCTAATTATCTATGTCCTGTTTCTGTCAATTACTGACATCTTGATCCTCTGAACATTCTGATTATCTATGTCCTGATTCCGTCAATTGCTATCATCCTGATCCTCTGAACATTCTAATTATCTATGTCCTATTTCTGTCAATTACTGACATCTTGATCCTCTGAACATTCTAATTATCTATGCCCTGTTTCAGTCAATTGCTATCATCCTGGTCCTCTGAACATTCTAATTATCTATGTCCTATTTCAGTCAATTACTATCATCTTGATCCTCTGAACATTCTAATTAACTATGTCCTGTTTCAGTCAATTGCTATCATCCTGATCCTCTGACCATTCTATTTATCTATGCCCTATTTCAGTCAATTACTATCATCTTGATCCTCTGAACATTCTAATTATCTATGTCCTGTTTCAGTCAATTGCTATCATCCTGATTCTCTGAACATTCTAATTATCTATGTCCTATTTCTGTCAATTACTGACATATTGATACTCTGAACATTCTAATTATCTATGTCCTATTTCTGTCAATTACTGACATCTTGATACTCTGAACATTCTAATTATCTATGTCCTGTTTCAGTCAATTGCTGTCATCCAGACTGTCTGTCCATTCTATATATCTATGTCCTGTTTCAGTCAATTGCTGTCATCCAGACTGTCTGTCCATTCTAAATATCTATGTCCTGTTTCAGTCACTTACTGTCATCCTGATCCTCTTTCCATTCTAATTATCTATGTCCTGTTTCAGTCAATTACTATCATCCTGATCCTCTGTCCATTCTAATTATCTATGTCCTTTTTCAGTCAATTACTATCATCCTGATACTCTGAACATTCTAATTATCTATGTCCTGTTTCAGTCAATTACTATCATCCTGATCCTCTGTCTATTCTAATTATCTATGTCCTGTTTCAGTCAATTACTATCATCCTGATCCTCTGAACATTCTAATTATCTATGTCCTGTTTCGGTCAATTACTATCATCCTGATCCTCTGAACATTCCAATAATCTATGTCCGGTTTCAGTCAAATACTATCATCCTGATCCTCTGAACATTCGAATTATCTATGTCCTGTTTCAGTCAATTACTATCATCATGATCCTCTGTCTATTCTAATTATCTATGTCCTGTTTCAGTAAATTACTATCATCCTGATCCTCTGTCTATTATAATTATCTATGTCCTGTTTCAGTCAATTACTATCATCCTGATCCTCTGTCCATTCTAATTGTCTATGTCCTGTTTCAGTCAATTGCTATCATCCTGATCCTCTGACCATTCTAATTATCTATGCCCTATTTCAGTCAATTGCTATCATCCTGATCCTCTGAACATTCTAATTATCTATGTCCTGTTTCAGTCAATTGCTATCATCCTGATCCTCTGAACATTCTAATTATCTATGTCCTGTTTCAGTCAATTGCTATCATCCTGATCCTCTGTCCATTCTAATTATCTATGTCCTGTTTCAGTCAATTGCTATCATCCTGATCCTCTGACCATTCTAATTATCTATGCCCTATTTCAGTCAATTGCTATCATCTTGATCCTCTGAACATTCTAATTATCTATGTCCTGTTTCAGTCAATTGCCATCATCCTGATCCTCTGAACATTCTAATTATCTATGTCCTATTTCAGTCAATTACTATCATCCTGATCCTCTGTCCATTCTAATTATCTATGTCCTGTTTCAGTCAATTGCGATCATCCTGATCCTCTGTCTATTCTAATTATCTATGTCCTGTTTCAGTCAATTGCTATCATCCTGATCCTCTGAACATTCTAACTATCTATGTCCTATTTCTGTCAATTACTGACATCTTGATAGTCTGAAAATTCTAATTATCTATGTCCTGTTTCTGTCAATTACTATCATCCTGATCCTCTGAACATTCTAATTATCTATGTCCTGTTTCTGTCAATTACTGACATCTTGATCCTCTGTACATTCTAATTATCTATGTCCTGATTCAGTCAATTGCTATCATCCTGATCCTCTGAACATTCTAATTATCTATGTCCTATTTCTGTCAATTACTGACATCTTGATCCTCTGAACATTCTAATTATCTATGCCCTGTTTCAGTCAATCGCTATCATCCTGGTCCTCTGAACATTCTAATTATCTATGTCCTATTTCAGTCAATTACTATCATCTTGATCCTCTGAACATTCTAATTAACTATGTCCTGTTTCAGTCAATTGCTATCATCCTGATCCTCTGACCATTCTATTTATCTATGCCCTATTTCAGTCAATTACTATCATCATGATCCTCTGAACATTCTAATTATCTATGTCCTGTTTCAGTCAATTGCTATCATCCTGATTCTCTGAACATTCTAATTATCTATGTCCTATTTCTGTCAATTACTGACATATTGATACTCTGAACATTCTAATTATCTATGTCCTATTTCTGTCAATTACTGACATTTTGATACTCTGAACATTCTAATTATCTATGTCCTGTTTCAGTCAATTGCTGTCATCCAGACTGTCTGTCCATTCTATATATCTATGTCCTGTTTCAGTCAATTGCTGTCATCCAGACTGTCTGTCCATTCTAAATATCTATGTCCTGTTTCAGTCACTTACTGTCATCCTGATCCTCTTTCCATTCTAATTATCTATGTCCTGTTTCAGTCAATTACTATCATCCTGATCCTCTGTCCATTCTAATTATCTATGTCCTTTTTCAGTCAATTACTATCATCCTGATACTCTGAACATTCTAATTATCTATGTCCTGTTTCAGTCAATTACTATCATCCTGATCCTCTGTCTATTCTAATTATCTATGTCCTGTTTCAGTCAATTACTATCATCCTGATCCTCTGAACATTCTAATTATCTATGTCCTGTTTCGGTCAATTACTATCATCCTGATCCTCTGAACATTCTAATAATCTATGTCCGGTTTCAGTCAAATACTATCATCCTGATCCTCTGAACATTCGAATTATCTATGTCCTGTTTCAGTCAATTACTATCATCATGATCCTCTGTCTATTCTAATTATCTATGTCCTGTTTCAGTAAATTACTATCATCCTGATCCTCTGTCTATTATAATTATCTATGTCCTGTTTCAGTCAATTACTATCATCCTGATCCTCTGTCCATTCTAATTATCTATGTCCTGTTTCAGTCAATTGCTATCATCCTGATCCTCTGACCATTCTAATTATCTATGCCCTATTTCAGTCAATTGCTATCATCCTGATCCTCTGAACATTCTAATTATCTATGTCCTATTTCAGTCAATTACTATCATCCTGATCCTCTGAACATTCTAATTATCTATGTCCTGTTTCAGTCAATTACTATCATCCTGATCCTCTGTCTATTATAATTATCTATGTCCTGTTTCAGTCAATTACTATCATCCTGATCCTCTGTCCATTCTAATTATCTATGTCCTGTTTCAGTCAATTACTATCATCTTGATCCTCTGAACATTCTAATTATCTATGTCCTGTTTCAGTCAATTACTATCATCCTGATCCTCTGTCTATTCTAATTATCTATGTCCTGTTGCAGTCAATTACTATCATCATGATCCTCTGTCCATTCCAATTATCTATGTCCTGTTTCAGTCAATTACTATCATCCTGATCCTCTGTCCATTCTAATTATCTATGTCCTGTTTTAGTCAATTGCTATCATCCTGATCCTCTGACCAGTCTAATTATCTATGCCCTATTTCAGTCAATTACTATCATCTTGATCCTCTGAACATTCTAATTATCTATGTCCTGTTTCAGTCAATTGCTATCATCCTGATCCTCTGAACATTCTAATTATCTATGTCCTATTTCAGTCAATTACTATCATCCTGATCCTCTGTCCATTCTAATTATCTATGTCCTGTTTCGGTCAATTGCTATCATCCTGATCCTCTGTCTATTCTAATTGTCTATGTCCTGTTTCAGTCAATTGCTATCATCCTGATCCTCTGCACATTCCAGTTATCTATGTCCTATTTCTGTCAATTACTGACATCTTGATACTCTGAACATTCTAATTATCTATGTCCTGTTTCAGTCAACTGCTATCATCCTGATCCTCTGAACATTCTAATTATCTATGTCCTATTTCTTTCAATTACTGACATCTTGATCCTCTGAACATTCTAATTATCTATGTCCTGATTCAGTCAATTGCTATCATCCTGATCCTCTGAACATTCTAGTTATCTATGTCCTATTTCTGTCAATTAATGACATCTTTATCCTCTGAACATTCTAATTATCTATGCCCTGTTTCAGTCAATTGCTATCATCCTGATCCTCTGAACATTCTAATTATCTATGTCCTATTTCAGTCAATTACTATCATCCTGATCCTCTGTCCATTCTAATTATCTATGTCCTGTTTCAGTCAATTGCTGTCATCCTGATCCTCTGAACATTCTAATTATCTATGTCCTGTTTCAGTCAATTGCTATCATCCTGATCCTCTGAACATTCTAATTATCTATGTCCTATTTCAGTCAATTACTGACATCTTGATCCTCTGAACATTCTAATTATCTATGTCCCGTTTCAGTCAAATACTATCATCCTGATCCTCTGAAGATTCTAATTATCTATGTCCAGTTTCAGTCAATTACTATCAACCTGATCCTCTGAAGATTCTAATTATCTATGTCCTATTTCTGTCAATTACTGACTTCCTGATCCTCTGAACATTCTAATTATCTGTGTCCTGTTTCAGTCAATTACTATCATCCTGATCCTCTAAACATTCTAATTATCTATGTCCTATTTCAGTCAATTACTATCATCCTGATCCTCTGTCTTTTCAAATTATCTATGTCCTGTTTCAGTCAATTGCTATCATCCTGATCCTCTGTCCATTCTAATTATCTATGTCCTGTTTCAGTCAATTACTATCATCCTGATCCTCTGTCCATTCTAATTATCTATGTCCTGTTTCAGTCAATTACTATCATCCTGATCCTCTGAACATTCTAATTATCTATGTCCTGTTTCAGTCAATTACTATCATCCTGATCCTCTGAACATTCTAATCATCTATGTCCTATTTCAGTCAATTACTATCATCTTGATCCTCAGAACATTCTAATTATCTATGTCCGATTTCAGTCAATTACTATCATCCTGATCCTCTGAAGATTCTAATTATCTATGCCCTATTTCAGTCAATTACTATCATCCTGATACTCTGAACATTCTAATTATCTATGTCCTGTTTCAGTCAATTACTATCATCCTGATCCTCTGTCCATTCTAATTATCTATGTCCTGTTTCAGTCAATTACGATCATCATGATCCTCTGTCCATTCTAATTATCTATGTCCTGTTTCAGTCATTTACTATCATCCTGATCCTCTGTCTATTCTAATTGTTTATGTCCTGTTTCAGTCAATTACTATCATCCTGATCCTCTGTCTATTCTAAATATCTATGTCCTTTGTCAGTCAATTACTATCATCTTGATCCTCTGAACATTCTAATTATCTATGTCCTATTTCAGTCAATTACGATCATCCTGATCCTCTGAACATTCTAATTATCTATGTCCTATTTCAGTCAATTACTATCATCCTGATCCTCTGTCTATTCTAATTATCTATGTCATATTTCAGTCAATTACTATCATCCTGATCCTCTGTCTATTCAAATTATCTATGTCCTGTTTCAGTCAATTGCTATCATCCTGGTCCTCTGTATATTCTAATTATCTATGTCCTGTTTCATTCAATTACTATCATCCTGATCCTCTGAACATTCTAATTATCTATGTCCTGTTTCAGTCAATTACTGTCATCCTGACTGTCTGTCCATTCTAAATATCTATGTCCTGTTTCAGTCAATTACTGTCATCCTGATCCTCTGTCCATTCTAATTATCTATGTCCCGTTTCAGTCAATTACTAGCATCCTGATCCTCTGTCTATTCTAATGATCTATGTCATGTTTCAGTCAATTACTATCATCCTGATCCTCTGAACATTCTAATTATCTATGTCCTGTTTCAGTCAATTACTATCATCCTGATCCTCTGAACATTCGAATTATCTATGTCCTGTTTCAGTCAATTACTATCATCCTGATCCTCTGAACATTCTAATTATCTATGTCCTGTTTTAGTCAATTGCTATCATCCTGATCCTCTGACCATTCTAATTATCTATGCCCTATTTCAGTCAGTTACTATCATCTTGATTCTATGAACATTCTAATTATCTATGTCCTGTTTCAGTCAATTGCTATCATCCTGATCCTCTGAACATTCTAATTATCTATGTCCTATTTCAGTCAATTACTATCATCCTGATCCTCTGTCCATTCTAATTATCTATGTCCTGTTTCGGTCAATTGCTATCATCCTGATCCTCTGTCTATTCTAATTATCTATGTCCTGTTTCAGTCAATTGCTATCATCCTGATCCTCTGCACATTCCAGTTATCTATGTCCTATTTCTGTCAATTACTGACATCTTGATACTCTGAACATTCTAATTATCTATGTCCTGTTTCAGTCAACTGCTATCATCCTGATCCTCTGATCATTCTAATTATCTATGTCCTATTTCTTTCAATTACTGACATCTTGATCCTCTGAACATTCTAATTATCTATGTCCTGATTCAGTCAATTGCTATCATCCTGATCCTCTGAACATTCTAATTATCTATGTCCTATTTCTGTCAATTACTGACATCTTTATCCTCTGAACATTCTAATTATCTATGCCCTGTTTCAGTCAATTGCAATCATCCTGATCCTCTGAACATTCTAATTATCTATGTCCTATTTCAGTCAATTACTATCATCCTGATCCTCTGTCCATTCTAATTATCTATGTCCTGTTTCAGTCAATTGCTGTCATACTGATCCTCTGAACATTCTAATTATCTATGTCCTGTTTCAGTCAATTGCTATCATCCTGATCCTCTGAACATTCTAATTATCTATGTCCTATTTCTGTCAATTACTGACATCTTGATCCTCTGAACATTCTAATTATCTATGTCCCGTTTCAGTCAATTACTATCATCCTGATCCTCTGAAGATTCTAATTATCTATGCCCTGTTTCAGTCAATTGCTGTCATCCTGATCCTCTGAACATTCTAATTATCTATGTCCAGTTTCAGTCAATTACTATCAACCTGAACCTCTGAAGATTCTAATTATCTATGTCCTGTTTCTGTCAATTACTGACATCTTGATCCTCTGAACATTCTAATTATCTATGTCCTGATTCAGTCAATTGCTATCATCCTGATCCTCTGAACATTCTAATTATCTATGTCCTATTTCTGTCAATTACTGACATCTTGATCCTCTGAACATTCTAATTATCTATGCCCTGTTTCAGTCAATTGCTATCATCCTGGTCCTCTGAACATTCTAATTATCTATGTCCTATTTCAGTCAATTACTATCATCTTGATCCTCTGAACATTCTAATTAACTATGTCCTGTTTCAGTCAATTGCTATCATCCTGATCCTCTGACCATTCTAATTATCTATGCCCTATTTCAGTCAATTACTATCATCTTGATCCTCTGAACATTCTAATTATCTATGTCCTGTTTCAGTCAATTGCTATCATCCTGATTCTCTGAACATTCTAATTATCTATGTCCTATTTCTGTCAATTACTGACATCTTGATACTCTGAACATTCTAATTATCTATGTCCTATTTCTGTCAATTACTGACATCTTGATACTCTGAACATTCTAATTATCTATGTCCTGTTTCAGTCAATTGCTGTCATCCAGACTGTCTGTCCATTCTATATATCTATGTCCTGTTTCAGTCAATTGCTGTCATCCAGACTGTCTGTCCATTCTAAATATCTATGTCCTGTTTCAGTCAATTACTGTCATCCTGATCCTCTTTCCATTCTAATTATCTATGTCCTGTTTCAGTCAATTACTATCATCCTGATCCTCTGTCCATTCTAATTATCTATGTCCTTTTTCAGTCAATTACTATCATCCTGATACTCTGAACATTCTAATTATCTATGTCCTGTTTCAGTCAATTGCTATCATCCTGATCCTCTGTCTATTCTAATTATCTATGTCCTGTTTCAGTCAATTACTATCATCCTGATCCTCTGAACATTCTAATTATCTATGTCCTGTTTCGGTCAATTACTATCATCCTGATCCTCTGAACATTCTAATAATCTATGTCCGGTTTCAGTCAAATACTATCATCCTGATCCTCTGAACATTCGAATTATCTATGTCCTGTTTCAGTCAATTACTATCATCATGATCCTCTGTCTATTCTAATTATCTATGTCCTGTTTCAGTAAATTACTATCATCCTGATCCTCTGTCTATTATAATTATCTATGTCCTGTTTCAGTCAATTACTATCATCCTGATCCTCTGTCCATTCTAATTATCTATGTCCTGTTTCAGTCAATTGCTATCATCCTGATCCTCTGACCATTCTAATTATCTATGCCCTATTTCAGTCAATTGCTATCATCCTGATCCTCTGAACATTCTAATTATCTATGTCCTATTTCAGTCAATTACTATCATCCTGATCCTCTGAACATTCTAATTATCTATGTCCTGTTTCAGTCAATTACTATCATCCTGATCCTCTGTCTATTATAATTATCTATGTCCTGTTTCAGTCAATTACTATCATCCTGATCCTCTGTCCATTCTAATTATCTATGTCCTGTTTCAGTCAATTACTATCATCTTGATCCTCTGAACATTCTAATTATCTATGTCCTGTTTCAGTCAATTACTATCATCCTGATCCTCTGTCTATTCTAATTATCTATGTCCTGTTGCAGTCAATTACTATCATCATGATCCTCTGTCCATTCCAATTATCTATGTCCTGTTTCAGTCAATTACTATCATCCTGATCCTCTGTCCATTCTAATTATCTATGTCCTGTTTTAGTCAATTGCTATCATCCTGATCCTCTGACCATTCTAATTATCTATGCCCTATTTCAGTCAATTACTATCATCTTGATCCTCTGAACATTCTAATTATCTATGTCCTGTTTCAGTCAATTGCTATCATCCTGATCCTCTGAACATTCTAATTATCTATGTCCTATTTCAGTCAATTACTATCATCCTGATCCTCTGTCCATTCTAATTATCTATGTCCTGTTTCGGTCAATTGCTATCATCCTGATCCTCTGTCTATTCTAATTATCTATGTCCTGTTTCAGTCAATTGCTATCATCCTGATCCTCTGCACATTCCAGTTATCTATGTCCTATTTCTGTCAATTACTGACATCTTGATACTCTGAACATTCTAATCATCTATGTCCTATTTCAGTCAATTACTATCATCTTGATCCTCAGAACATTCTAATTATCTATGTCCGATTTCAGTCAATTACTATCATCCTGATCCTCTGAAGATTCTAATTATCTATGCCCTATTTCAGTCAATTACTATCATCCTGATACTCTGAACATTCTAATTATCTATGTCCTGTTTCAGTCAATTACTATCATCCTGATCCTCTGTCCATTCTAATTATCTATGTCCTGTTTCAGTCAATTACGATCATCATGATCCTCTGTCCATTCTAATTATCTATGTCCTGTTTCAGTCATTTACTATCATCCTGATCCTCTGTCTATTCTAATTGTTTATGTCCTGTTTCAGTCAATTACTATCATCCTGATCCTCTGTCTATTCTAAATATCTATGTCCTTTGTCAGTCAATTACTATCATCTTGATCCTCTGAACATTCTAATTATCTATGTCCTATTTCAGTCAATTACGATCATCCTGATCCTCTGAACATTCTAATTATCTATGTCCTATTTCAGTCAATTACTATCATCCTGATCCTCTGTCTATTCTAATTATCTATGTCATATTTCAGTCAATTACTATCATCCTGATCCTCTGTCTATTCAAATTATCTATGTCCTGTTTCAGTCAATTGCTATCATCCTGGTCCTCTGTATATTCTAATTATCTATGTCCTGTTTCATTCAATTACTATCATCCTGATCCTCTGAACATTCTAATTATCTATGTCCTGTTTCAGTCAATTACTGTCATCCTGACTGTCTGTCCATTCTAAATATCTATGTCCTGTTTCAGTCAATTACTGTCATCCTGATCCTCTGTCCATTCTAATTATCTATGTCCCGTTTCAGTCAATTACTAGCATCCTGATCCTCTGTCTATTCTAATGATCTATGTCATGTTTCAGTCAATTACTATCATCCTGATCCTCTGAACATTCTAATTATCTATGTCCTGTTTCAGTCAATTACTATCATCCTGATCCTCTGAACATTCGAATTATCTATGTCCTGTTTCAGTCAATTACTATCATCCTGATCCTCTGAACATTCTAATTATCTATGTCCTGTTTTAGTCAATTGCTATCATCCTGATCCTCTGACCATTCTAATTATCTATGCCCTATTTCAGTCAGTTACTATCATCTTGATTCTATGAACATTCTAATTATCTATGTCCTGTTTCAGTCAATTGCTATCATCCTGATCCTCTGAACATTCTAATTATCTATGTCCTATTTCAGTCAATTACTATCATCCTGATCCTCTGTCCATTCTAATTATCTATGTCCTGTTTCGGTCAATTGCTATCATCCTGATCCTCTGTCTATTCTAATTATCTATGTCCTGTTTCAGTCAATTGCTATCATCCTGATCCTCTGCACATTCCAGTTATCTATGTCCTATTTCTGTCAATTACTGACATCTTGATACTCTGAACATTCTAATTATCTATGTCCTGTTTCAGTCAACTGCTATCATCCTGATCCTCTGATCATTCTAATTATCTATGTCCTATTTCTTTCAATTACTGACATCTTGATCCTCTGAACATTCTAATTATCTATGTCCTGATTCAGTCAATTGCTATCATCCTGATCCTCTGAACATTCTAATTATCTATGTCCTATTTCTGTCAATTACTGACATCTTTATCCTCTGAACATTCTAATTATCTATGCCCTGTTTCAGTCAATTGCAATCATCCTGATCCTCTGAACATTCTAATTATCTATGTCCTATTTCAGTCAATTACTATCATCCTGATCCTCTGTCCATTCTAATTATCTATGTCCTGTTTCAGTCAATTGCTGTCATACTGATCCTCTGAACATTCTAATTATCTATGTCCTGTTTCAGTCAATTGCTATCATCCTGATCCTCTGAACATTCTAATTATCTATGTCCTATTTCTGTCAATTACTGACATCTTGATCCTCTGAACATTCTAATTATCTATGTCCCGTTTCAGTCAATTACTATCATCCTGATCCTCTGAAGATTCTAATTATCTATGCCCTGTTTCAGTCAATTGCTGTCATCCTGATCCTCTGAACATTCTAATTATCTATGTCCAGTTTCAGTCAATTACTATCAACCTGAACCTCTGAAGATTCTAATTATCTATGTCCTGTTTCTGTCAATTACTGACATCTTGATCCTCTGAACATTCTAATTATCTATGTCCTGATTCAGTCAATTGCTATCATCCTGATCCTCTGAACATTCTAATTATCTATGTCCTATTTCTGTCAATTACTGACATCTTGATCCTCTGAACATTCTAATTATCTATGCCCTGTTTCAGTCAATTGCTATCATCCTGGTCCTCTGAACATTCTAATTATCTATGTCCTATTTCAGTCAATTACTATCATCTTGATCCTCTGAACATTCTAATTAACTATGTCCTGTTTCAGTCAATTGCTATCATCCTGATCCTCTGACCATTCTAATTATCTATGCCCTATTTCAGTCAATTACTATCATCTTGATCCTCTGAACATTCTAATTATCTATGTCCTGTTTCAGTCAATTGCTATCATCCTGATTCTCTGAACATTCTAATTATCTATGTCCTATTTCTGTCAATTACTGACATCTTGATACTCTGAACATTCTAATTATCTATGTCCTATTTCTGTCAATTACTGACATCTTGATACTCTGAACATTCTAATTATCTATGTCCTGTTTCAGTCAATTGCTGTCATCCAGACTGTCTGTCCATTCTATATATCTATGTCCTGTTTCAGTCAATTGCTGTCATCCAGACTGTCTGTCCATTCTAAATATCTATGTCCTGTTTCAGTCAATTACTGTCATCCTGATCCTCTTTCCATTCTAATTATCTATGTCCTGTTTCAGTCAATTACTATCATCCTGATCCTCTGTCCATTCTAATTATCTATGTCCTTTTTCAGTCAATTACTATCATCCTGATACTCTGAACATTCTAATTATCTATGTCCTGTTTCAGTCAATTGCTATCATCCTGATCCTCTGTCTATTCTAATTATCTATGTCCTGTTTCAGTCAATTACTATCATCCTGATCCTCTGAACATTCTAATTATCTATGTCCTGTTTCGGTCAATTACTATCATCCTGATCCTCTGAACATTCTAATAATCTATGTCCGGTTTCAGTCAAATACTATCATCCTGATCCTCTGAACATTCGAATTATCTATGTCCTGTTTCAGTCAATTACTATCATCATGATCCTCTGTCTATTCTAATTATCTATGTCCTGTTTCAGTAAATTACTATCATCCTGATCCTCTGTCTATTATAATTATCTATGTCCTGTTTCAGTCAATTACTATCATCCTGATCCTCTGTCCATTCTAATTATCTATGTCCTGTTTCAGTCAATTGCTATCATCCTGATCCTCTGACCATTCTAATTATCTATGCCCTATTTCAGTCAATTGCTATCATCCTGATCCTCTGAACATTCTAATTATCTATGTCCTATTTCAGTCAATTACTATCATCCTGATCCTCTGAACATTCTAATTATCTATGTCCTGTTTCATTCAATTACTATCATCCTGATCCTCTGTCTATTATAATTATCTATGTCCTGTTTCAGTCAATTACTATCATCCTGATCCTCTGTCCATTCTAATTATCTATGTCCTGTTTCAGTCAATTACTATCATCTTGATCCTCTGAACATTCTAATTATCTATGTCCTGTTTCAGTCAATTACTATCATCCTGATCCTCTGTCTATTCTAATTATCTATGTCCTGTTGCAGTCAATTACTATCATCATGATCCTCTGTCCATTCCAATTATCTATGTCCTGTTTCAGTCAATTACTATCATCCTGATCCTCTGTCCATTCTAATTATCTATGTCCTGTTTTAGTCAATTGCTATCATCCTGATCCTCTGACCATTCTAATTATCTATGCCCTATTTCAGTCAATTACTATCATCTTGATCCTCTGAACATTCTAATTATCTATGTCCTGTTTCAGTCAATTGCTATCATCCTGATCCTCTGAACATTCTAATTATCTATGTCCTATTTCAGTCAATTACTATCATCCTGATCCTCTGTCCATTCTAATTATCTATGTCCTGTTTCGGTCAATTGCTATCATCCTGATCCTCTGTCTATTCTAATTATCTATGTCCTGTTTCAGTCAATTGCTATCATCCTGATCCTCTGCACATTCCAGTTATCTATGTCCTATTTCTGTCAATTACTGACATCTTGATACTCTGAACATTCTAATTATCTATGTCCTGTTTCAGTCAACTGCTATCATCCTGATCCTCTGAACATTCTAATTATCTATGTCCTATTTCTTTCAATTACTGACATCTTGATCCTCTGAACATTCTAATTATCTATGTCCTGATTCAGTCAATTGCTATCATCCTGATCCTCTGAACATTCTAATTATCTATGTCCTATTTCTGTCAATTACTGACATCTTTATCCTCTGAACATTCTAATTATCTATGCCCTGTTTCAGTCAATTGCTATCATCCTGATCCTCTGAACATTCTAATTATCTATGTCCTATTTCAGTCAATTACTATCATCCTGATCCTCTGTCCATTCTAATTATCTATGTCCTGTTTCAGTCAATTGCTGCCATCCTGATCCTCTGAACATTCTAATTATCTATGTCCTGTTTCAGTCAATTGCTATCATCCTGATCCTCTGAACATTCTAATTATCTATGTCCTATTTCTGTCAATTACTGACATCTTGATCCTCTGAACATTCTAATTATCTATGTCCCGTTTCAGTCAATTACTATCATCCTGATCCTCTGAAGATTCTAATTATCTATGCCCTGTTTCAGTCAATTGCTGTCATCCTGATCCTCTGAACATTCTAATTATCTATGTCCAGTTTCAGTCAATTACTATCAACCTGATCCTCTGAAGATTCTAATTATCTATGTCCTATTTCTGTCAATTACTGACTTCCTGATCCTCTGAACATTCTAATTATCTGTGTCCTGTTTCAGTCAATTACTATCATCCTGATCCTCTAAACATTCTAATTATCTATGTCCTATTTCAGTCAATTACTATCATCCTGATCCTCTGTCTTTTCAAATTATCTATGTCCTGTTTCAGTCAATTACTATCATCCTGATCCTCTGTCCATTCTAATTATCTATGTCCTGTTTCAGTCAATTACTATCATCCTGATCCTCTGTCCATTCTAATTATCTATGTCCTGTTTCAGTCAATTACTATCATCCTGATCCACTGAACATTCTAATTATCTATGTCCTGTTTCAGTCAATTACTATCATCCTGATCCTCTGAACATTCTAATCATCTATGTCCTATTTCAGTCAATTACTATCATCTTGATCCTCAGAACATTCTAATTATCTATGTCCGATTTCAGTCAATTACTATCATCCTGATCCTCTGAAGATTCTAATTATCTATGCCCTATTTCAGTCAATTACTATCATCCTGATCCTCTGAACATTCTAATTATCTATGTCCTGTTTCAGTCAATTACTATCATCCTGATCCTCTGTCCATTCTAATTATCTATGTCCTGTTTCAGTCAATTACGATCATCATGATCCTCTGTCCATTCTAATTATCTATGTCCTGTTTCAGTCATTTACTATCATCCTGATCCTCTGTCTATTCTAATTGTTTATGTCCTGTTTCAGTCAATTACTATCATCCTGATCCTCTGTCTATTCTAAATATCTATGTCCTTTTTCAGTCAATTACTATCATCTTGATCCTCTGAACATTCTAATTATCTATGTCCTATTTCAGTCAATTACGATCATCTTGATCCTCTGAACATTCTAATTATCTATGTCCTATTTCAGTCAATTACTATCATCCTGATCCTCTGTCTATTCTAATTATCTATGTCCTATTTCAGTCAATTACTATCATCCTGATCCTCTGTCTATTCAAATTATCTATGTCCTGTTTCAGTCAATTGCTATCATCCTGGTCCTCTGTATATTCTAATTATCTATGTCCTGTTTCATTCAATTACTATCATCCTGATCCTCTGAACATTCTAATTATCTATGTCCTGTTTCAGTCAATTACTGTCATCCTGACTGTCTGTCCATTCTAAATATCTATGTCCTGTTTCAGTCAATTACTGTCATCCTGATCCTCTGTCCATTCTAATTATCTATGTCCCGTTTCAGTCAATTACTAGCATCCTGATCCTCTGTCTATTCTAATGATCTATGTCATGTTTCAGTCAATTACTATCATCCTGATCCTCTGAACATTCTAATTATCTATGTCCTGTTTCAGTCAATTACTATCATCCTGTTCCTCTGAACATTCGAATTATCTATGTCCTGTTTCAGTCAATTACTATCATCCTGATCCTCTGAACATTCTAATTATCTATGTCCTGTTTTAGTCAAATGCTATCATCCTGATCCTCTGACCATTCTAATTATCTATGCCCTATTTCAGTCAATTACTATCATCTTGATTCTCTGAACATTCTAATTATCTATGTCCAGTTTCAGTCAATTGCTATCATCCTGATCCTCTGAACATTCTAATTATCTATGTCCTATTTCAGTCAATTACTATCATCCTGATCCTCTGTCCATTCTAATTATCTATGTCCTGTTTCGGTCAATTGCTATCATCCTGATCCTCTGTCTATTCTAATTATCTATGTCCTGTTTCAGTCAATTGCTATCATCCTGATCCTCTGCACATTCCAGTTATCTATGTCCTATTTCTGTCAATTACTGACATCTTGATACTCTGAACATTCTAATTATCTATGTCCTGTTTCAGTCAACTGCTATCATCCTGATCCTCTCAACATTCTAATTATCTATGTCCTATTTCTTTCAATTACTGACATCTTGATCCTCTGAACATTCTAATTATCTATGTCCTGTTTCAGTCAATCAATATCATCCTGATCCTCTGAACATTCGAATTATCTATGTCCTGTTTCAGTTAATTACTATTATCATGATCCTCTGTCCATTCTAATTATCTATGTCATGTTTCAGTCAATTACTATCATCATGATCCTCTGTCTATTCTAATTATCTATGTCCTGTTTCAGTCAATTACTATCATCCTGATCCTCTGTCCATTCTAATTATCTATGTCCTGTTTCAGTCAATTACTATCATCCTGATCCTCTGTCCATTCTAATTATCTATGTCCAGTTTCAGTCAATTGCTATCATCCTGATCCTCTGACCATTCTAATTATCTATGCCCTATTTCAGTCAATTACTATCATCATGATCCTCTGAACATTCTAATTATCTATGTCCTGTTTCAGTCAATTACTATCATCCTGATCCTCTGTCCATTCTAATTATCTATGTCCTGTTTCAGTCAATTACTATCATCCTGACCCTGTGAACATTCTAATTATCTATGTCCTGTTTCAGTCAATTACTATCATCCTGATCCTCTGTCCATTCGAATTATCTATGTCCTGTTTCAGTCAATTACGATCATCATGATCCTCTGTCCATTCTAATTATCTATGTCCTGTTTCAGTCATTTACTATCATCCTGATCCTCTGTCTATTCTAATTATTTATGTCCGTTTCAGTCAATTACTATCATCCTGATCCTCTGTCTATTCTAATTATCTATGTCCTTTTTCAGTCAATTACTATCATCATGATCCTCTGAACATTCTAATTATCTATGTCCTGTTTCAGTCAATTACTATCATCCTGATCCTCTGTCTATTCTAATTATTTATGTCCTGTTTCAGTCAATTACTATCATCCTGATCCTCTGTCCATTCTAATTATCTATGTCCTGTTTCAGTCAATTGCTGTCATCCTGATCCTCTGAACATTCTAATTATCTATGTCCTGTTTCAGTCAATTGCTATCATCCTGATCCTCTGAACATTCTAATTATCTATGTCCTTTTTCAGACAATTACTATCATCATGATCCTCTGTCCATTCTAATTATCTATGTCCTGTTTCAGTAAATTACTATCATCCTGATCCTCTGTCTATTATAATTATCTATGTCCTGTTTCAGTCAATTACTATCATCCTGATCCTCTGAACATTCGAATTATCTATGACCTATTTCAGTCAATTACTATCATCATGATCCTCTGTCCATTCTAATTATCTATGTCCTGCTTCAGTCAATTACTATCATCCTGATCCTCTGTCTATTATAATTATCTATGTCCTGTTTCAGTCAATTACTATCATCCTGATCCTCTGTCCATTCTAATTATCTATGTCCTGTTTCAGTCAATTACTATCATCTTGATCCTCTGTCTATTCTAATTATCTATGTCCTGTTGCAGTCAATTACTATCATCATGATCCTCTGTCCATTCTAATTATCTATGTCCTGTTTCAGTCAATTGCTATCATCCTGATCCTCTTGACCATTCTAATTATCTATGCCCTATTTCAGTCAATTACTATCATCCTGATCCTCTGAACATTCTAATTATCTATGTCCTGTTTCAGTCAATTACTATCATCCTGATCCTCTGAACATTCTAATTATCTATGTCCTATTTCAGTCAATTACTATCATCCTGATCCTCTGTCCATTCTAATTATCTATGTCCTGTTTCAGTCAATTGCTGTCATCCTGATCCTCTGAACATTCTAATTATCTATGTCCTGTTTCAGTCAATTGCTATCATCCTGATCCTCTGAACATTCTAATTATCTATGTCCTTTTTCAGACAATTACTATCATCATGATCCTCTGTCCATTCTAATTATCTATGTCCTGTTTCAGTAAATTACTATCATCCTGATCCTCTGTCTATTATAATTATCTATGTCCTGTTTCAGTCAATTACTATCATCCTGATCCTCTGAACATTCGAATTATCTATGACCTATTTCAGTCAATTACTATCATCATGATCCTCTGTCCATTCTAATTATCTATGTCCTGCTTCAGTCAATTACTATCATCCTGATCCTCTGTCTATTATAATTATCTATGTCCTGTTTCAGTCAATTACTATCATCCTGATCCTCTGTCCATTCTAATTATCTATGTCCTGTTTCAGTCAATTACTATCATCTTGATCCTCTGTCTATTCTAATTATCTATGTCCTGTTGCAGTCAATTACTATCATCATGATCCTCTGTCCATTCTAATTATCTATGTCCTGTTTCAGTCAATTGCTATCATCCTGATCCTCTGACCATTCTAATTATCTATGCCCTATTTCAGTCAATTACTATCATCCTGATCCTCTGAACATTCTAATTATCTATGTCCTGTTTCAGTCAATTACTATCATCCTGATCCTCTGAACATTCTAATCATCTATGTCCTATTTCAGTCAATTACTATCATCTTGATCCTCAGAACATTCTAATTATCTATCTCCTATTTCAGTCAATTACTATCATCCTGATCCTCTGTCTATTCTAATTATCTATGTCCTATTTCAGTCAATTACTATCATCCTGATCCTCTGTCTATTCAAATTATCTATGTCCTGTTTCAGTCAATTACTATCATCCTGATCCTCTGTCTATTCTAATTATCTATGTCCTGTTTCAGTCAATTACTATCATCCTGATCCTCTGAACATTCTAATTAACTATGTCCTGTTTCAGTCAATCACTGTCATCCTGACTGTCTGTCGATTCTCAATATCAATGTCCTGTTTCAGTCAATTGCTGTCATCCTGACTCTCTGTCCATTCTAAATATCTATGTCCTGTTTCAGTCAATTACTGTCATCCTGATCCTCTTTCCATTCTAATTATCTATGTCCTGATTCAGTCAATTACTATCATCCTGATCCTCTGTCTATTCTAATTAACTATGTCCTGTTTCAGTCAATTACTCTAATCCTGACTGTCTGTCCATTCTAAATATCTATGTCCTGTTTCAGTCAATTGCTGTCATCCTGACTGTCTGTCCATTCTAAATATCTATGTCCTGTTTCAGTCAATTACTGTCATCCTGATCCTCTTTCCATTCTAATTATCTATGTCCTGATTCAGTCAATTACGATCATCCTGATCCTCTGAACATTCTAATTATCTATGTCCTTTTTCAGTCAATTACTATCATCATGATCCTCTGTCCATTCTAAATATCAATGTCCTGTTTCGGTCAATTACTATCATCCTGATCCTCTGTCCATTCTAATTATCTATGTCCTGTTTCAGTCAATTACTATCATCCTGATCCTCTGTCTATTATAATTATCTATGTCCTGTTTCAGTCAATTACTATCATCCTGATCCTCTGTCCATTCTAATTATCTATGTCCTGTTTCAGTCAATTGCTATCATCCTGATCCTCTGACCATTCTAATTAGCTATGTCCTGTTTCAGTCAATTACTATCATCCTGATCCTCTGTCTATTCTAATTATCTATGTCCTGTTGCAGTCAATTAATATCATCATGATCCTCTGTCCATTCTAATTATCTATGTCCTGTTTAAGTCAATTACTATCATCCTGATCCTCTGTCCATTCTAATTATCTATGTCCTGTTTCAGTCAATTGCTATCATCCTGATCCTCTGACCATTCTAATTATCTATGCCCTATCTCAGTCAATTACTATCATCTTGATCCTCTGAACATTCTAATTATCTATGTCCTGTTTCAGTCAATTGCTATCATCCTGATCCTCTGAACATTCTAATTATCTATGGCCTATTTCAGTCAATTACTATCATCCTGATCCTCTGTCCATTCTAATTATCTATGTCCTGTTTCAGTCAATTGCGATCATCCTGATCCTCTGTCTATTCTAATTATCTATGTCCTGTTTCAGTCAATTACTATCATCCTGATCCTCTGAACATTCTAATAATCTATGTCCTGTTTCAGTCAATTACTATCATCCTGATCCTCTGAACATTCGAATTATCTATGTCCTGTTTCAGTCAATTACTATCATCATGATCCTCTGTCCATTCTAATTATCTATGTCCTGTTTCAGTAAATTACTATCATCCTGATCCTCTGTCTATTATAATTATCTATGTCCTGTTTCAGTCAATTACTATCATCCTGATCCTCTGTCCATTCTAATTATCTATGTCCTGTTTCAGTCAATTGCTATCATCCTGATCCTCTGACCATTCTAATTATCTATGCCATATTTCAGTCAATTACTATCATCTTGATCCTCTGAGCATTCTAATTATCTATGTCCTGTTTCAGTCAATTACTATCATCCTGATCCTCTGAACATTCGAATTATCTATAACCTATTTCAGTCAATTACTATCATCATGATCCTCTGTCCATTCTAATTATCTATGTCCTGTTTCAGTCAATTACTATCATCCTGATCCTCTGTCTATTATAATTATCTATGTCCTTTTTCAGTCAATTACTATCTTCCTGATCCTCTGTCCATTCTAATTATCTACGTCCTGTTTCAGCCAATTACTATCATCTTGATCCTCTGAACATTCTAAGTATCTATGTCCTGTTTCAGTCAATTACTATCATCCTGATCCTCTGTCTATTCTAATCATCTATGTCCTGTTGCAGTCAATTACTATCATCATGATCCTCTGTCCATTCAAATTATCTATGTCCTGTTTCAGTCAATTACTATCATGCTGATCCTCTGTCCATTCTAATTATCTATGTCCTGTTTCAGTCAATTGCTATCATCCTGATCCTCTGACCATTCTAATTATCTATGCCCTATTTCAGTCAATTACTATCATCCTGATCCTCTGAACATTCTAATTATCTATGTCCTGTTTCAGTCAATTACTATCATCCTGATCCTCTGAACATTCTAATCATCTATGTCCTATTTTAGTCAATTACTATCATCTTGATCCTCAGAACATTCTAATTATCTATGTCCTTTTTCAGTCAATTACTATCATTCTGATCCTCTGTCTATTCTAATTATTTATGTCCTATTTCAGTCAATTACTATCATCCTGATCCTCTGTCTATTCTAATTATCTATGTCCTGTTTCAGTCAATTACTATCATCCTGATCCTCTGAACATTCTAATTAACTATGTCCTGTTTCAGTCAATTACTGTCATCCTGACTGTCTGTCCATTCTAAATATCTATGTCCTGTTTCAGTCAATTGCTGTCATCCTGACTGTCTGTCCATTCTAAATATCTATGTCCTGTTTCAGTCAATTACTGTCATCCTGATCCTCTTTCCATTCTAATTATCTATGTCCTGGTTCAGTCAATTACTATCATCCTGATCCTGTGTCTATTCTAATTATCTATGTCCTGTTTCATTCAATTACTGTCATCCTGATCCTCTGAACATTCTAATTATCTATGTCCTTTATCAGTCAATTACTATCATCATGATCCTCTGTCCATTCTAATTATCAATGTCCTGTTTCGGTCAATTACTATCATCCTGATCCTCTGAACATTCTAATTATTTATGTCCTGTTTCAGTCAATTACTGTCATCCTGATCCTCTGAACATTCGAATTATCTATGTCCTGTTTCAGTCAATTGCTATCATCCTGATTCTCTGAACATTCTAATTATCTATGTCCTATTTCTGTCAATTACTGACATCTTGATACTCTGAACATTCTAATTATCTATGTCCTATTTCTGTCAATTACTGACATCTTGATACTCTGAACATTCTAATTATCTATGTCCTGTTTCAGTCAATTGCTGTCATCCAGACTGTCTGTCCATTCTAAATATCTATGTCCTGTTTCAGTCAATTGCTGTCATCCAGACTGTCTGTCCATTCTAAATATCTATGTCCTGTTTCAGTCAATTACTGTCATCCTGATCCTCTTTCCATTCTAATTATCTATGTCCTGTTTCAGTCAATTACTATCATCCTGATCCTCTGTCCATTCTAATTATCTATGTCCTTTTTCAGTCAATTACTATCATCCTGATCCTCTGAACATTCTAATTATCTATGTCCTGTTTCAGTCAATTACTATCATCCTGATCCTCTGTCTATTCTAATTATCTATGTCCTGTTTCAGTCAATTACTATCATCCTGATCCTCTGAACATTCTAATTATCTATGTCCTGTTTCGGTCAATTACTATCATCCTGATCCTCTGAACATTCTAATAATCTATGTCCTGTTTCAGTCAATTACTATCATCCTGATCCTCTGAACATTCGAATTATCTATGTCCTGCTTCAGTCAATTACTATCATCATGATCCTCTGTCCATTCTAATTATCTATGTCCTGTTTCAGTAAATTACTATCATCCTGATCCTCTGTCTATTATAATTATCTATGTCCTGTTTCAGTCAATTACTATCATCCTGATCCTCTGTCCATTCTAATTATCTATGTCCTGTTTCAGTCAATTGCTATCATCCTGATCCTCTGACCATTCTAATTATCTATGCCCTATTTCAGTCAATTGCTATCATCCTGATCCTCTGAACATTCTAATTATCTATGTCCTATTTCAGTCAAGTACTATCATCTTGATCATCTGAACATTCTAATTAACTATGTCCTGTTTCAGTCAATTGCTATCATCCTGATCCTCTGACCATTCTAATTATCTATGCCCTATTTCAGTCAATTACTATCATCCTGATTCTCTGCACATTCTAACTATCTATGTCCTATTTCTGTCAATTACTGACATCTTGATACTCTGAACATTCTAATTATCTATGTCCTGTTTCTGTCAATTACTATCATCCTGATCCTCTGAACATTCTAATTATCTATGTCCTGTTTCTGTCAATTACTGACATCTTGATCCTCTGAACATTCTAATTATCTATGTCCTGATTCAGTCAATTGCTATCATCATGATCCTCTGAACATTCTAATTATCTATGTCCTATTTCAGTCAATTACTATCATCTTGATCCTCTGAACATTCTAATTATCTATGTCCTTTTTCAGTCAATTACTATCATCCTGATCCTCTGAACATTCTAATTATCTATGTCCTGTTTCAGTCAATTACTATCATCCTGATCCTCTGTCTATTCTAATTATCTATGTCCTGTTTCAGTCAATTACTATCATCCTGATCCTCTGAACATTCTAATTATCTATGTCCTGTTTCGGTCAATTACTATCATCCTGATCCTCTGAACATTCTAATAATCTATGTCCTGTTTCAGTCAATTACTATCATCCTGATCCTCTGAACATTCGAATTATCTATGTCCTGTTTCAGTCAATTGCTGTCATCCAGACTGTCTGTCCATTCTAAATATCTATGTCCTTTTTCAGTCAATTGCTGTCATCCAGACTGTCTGTCCATTCTAAATATCTATGTCCTGTTTCAGTCAATTACTGTCATCCTGATCCTCTTTCCATTCTAATTATCTATGTCCTGTTTCAGTCAATTACTATCATCCTGATCCTCTGTCCATTCTAATTATCTATGTCCTTTTTCAATCAATTACTATCATCCTGATCCTCTGAACATTCTAATTATCTATGTCCTGTTTCAGTCAATTACTATCATCCTGATCCTCTGTCTATTCTAATTATCTATGTCCTGTTTCAGTCAATTACTATCATCCTGATCCTCTGAACATTCTAATTATCTATGTCCTGTTTCGGTCAATTACTATCATCCTGATCCTCTGAACATTCTAATAATCTATGTCCTGTTTCAGTCAATTACTATCATCCTGATCCTCTGAACATTCGAATTATCTATGTCCTGTTTCAGTCAATTACTATCATCATGATCCTCTGTCCATTCTAATTATCTATGTCCTGTTTCAGTAAATTACTATCATCCTGATCCTCTGTCTGTTATAATTATCTATGTCCTGTTTCAGTCAATTACTATCATCTTGATCCTCTGTCTATTCTAATTATCTATGTCCTGTTGCAGTCAATTACTATCATCATGATCCTCTGTCCATTCTAATTATCTATGTCCTGTTTCAGTCAATTGCTATCATCCTGATCCTCTGACCATTCTAATTATCTATGCCCTATTTCAGTCAATTACTATCATCCTGATCCTCTGAACATTCTAATTATCTATGTCCTGTTTCAGTCAATTACTATCATCCTGATCCTCTGAACATTCTAATCATCTATGTCCTATTTCAGTCAATTACTATCATCTTGATCCTCAGAACATTCTAATTATCTATCTCCTATTTCAGTCAATTACTATCATCCTGATCCTCTGTCTATTCTAATTATCTATGTCCTATTTCAGTCAATTACTATCATCCTGATCCTCTGTCTATTCAAATTATCTATGTCCTGTTTCAGTCAATTACTATCATCCTGATCCTCTGTCTATTCTAATTATCTATGTCCTGTTTCAGTCAATTACTATCATCCTGATCCTCTGAACATTCTAATTAACTATGTCCTGTTTCAGTCAATCACTGTCATCCTGACTGTCTGTCGATTCTCAATATCAATGTCCTGTTTCAGTCAATTGCTGTCATCCTGACTCTCTGTCCATTCTAAATATCTATGTCCTGTTTCAGTCAATTACTGTCATCCTGATCCTCTTTCCATTCTAATTATCTATGTCCTGATTCAGTCAATTACTATCATCCTGATCCTCTGTCTATTCTAATTAACTATGTCCTGTTTCAGTCAATTACTCTAATCCTGACTGTCTGTCCATTCTAAATATCTATGTCCTGTTTCAGTCAATTGCTGTCATCCTGACTGTCTGTCCATTCTAAATATCTATGTCCTGTTTCAGTCAATTACTGTCATCCTGATCCTCTTTCCATTCTAATTATCTATGTCCTGATTCAGTCAATTACGATCATCCTGATCCTCTGAACATTCTAATTATCTATGTCCTTTTTCAGTCAATTACTATCATCATGATCCTCTGTCCATTCTAAATATCAATGTCCTGTTTCGGTCAATTACTATCATCCTGATCCTCTGTCCATTCTAATTATCTATGTCCTGTTTCAGTCAATTACTATCATCCTGATCCTCTGTCTATTATAATTATCTATGTCCTGTTTCAGTCAATTACTATCATCCTGATCCTCTGTCCATTCTAATTATCTATGTCCTGTTTCAGTCAATTGCTATCATCCTGATCCTCTGACCATTCTAATTAGCTATGTCCTGTTTCAGTCAATTACTATCATCCTGATCCTCTGTCTATTCTAATTATCTATGTCCTGTTGCAGTCAATTAATATCATCATGATCCTCTGTCCATTCTAATTATCTATGTCCTGTTTAAGTCAATTACTATCATCCTGATCCTCTGTCCATTCTAATTATCTATGTCCTGTTTCAGTCAATTGCTATCATCCTGATCCTCTGACCATTCTAATTATCTATGCCCTATCTCAGTCAATTACTATCATCTTGATCCTCTGAACATTCTAATTATCTATGTCCTGTTTCAGTCAATTGCTATCATCCTGATCCTCTGAACATTCTAATTATCTATGGCCTATTTCAGTCAATTACTATCATCCTGATCCTCTGTCCATTCTAATTATCTATGTCCTGTTTCAGTCAATTGCGATCATCCTGATCCTCTGTCTATTCTAATTATCTATGTCCTGTTTCAGTCAATTACTATCATCCTGATCCTCTGAACATTCTAATAATCTATGTCCTGTTTCAGTCAATTACTATCATCCTGATCCTCTGAACATTCGAATTATCTATGTCCTGTTTCAGTCAATTACTATCATCATGATCCTCTGTCCATTCTAATTATCTATGTCCTGTTTCAGTAAATTACTATCATCCTGATCCTCTGTCTATTATAATTATCTATGTCCTGTTTCAGTCAATTACTATCATCCTGATCCTCTGTCCATTCTAATTATCTATGTCCTGTTTCAGTCAATTGCTATCATCCTGATCCTCTGACCATTCTAATTATCTATGCCATATTTCAGTCAATTACTATCATCTTGATCCTCTGAGCATTCTAATTATCTATGTCCTGTTTCAGTCAATTACTATCATCCTGATCCTCTGAACATTCGAATTATCTATAACCTATTTCAGTCAATTACTATCATCATGATCCTCTGTCCATTCTAATTATCTATGTCCTGTTTCAGTCAATTACTATCATCCTGATCCTCTGTCTATTATAATTATCTATGTCCTTTTTCAGTCAATTACTATCTTCCTGATCCTCTGTCCATTCTAATTATCTACGTCCTGTTTCAGCCAATTACTATCATCTTGATCCTCTGAACATTCTAAGTATCTATGTCCTGTTTCAGTCAATTACTATCATCCTGATCCTCTGTCTATTCTAATCATCTATGTCCTGTTGCAGTCAATTACTATCATCATGATCCTCTGTCCATTCAAATTATCTATGTCCTGTTTCAGTCAATTACTATCATGCTGATCCTCTGTCCATTCTAATTATCTATGTCCTGTTTCAGTCAATTGCTATCATCCTGATCCTCTGACCATTCTAATTATCTATGCCCTATTTCAGTCAATTACTATCATCCTGATCCTCTGAACATTCTAATTATCTATGTCCTGTTTCAGTCAATTACTATCATCCTGATCCTCTGAACATTCTAATCATCTATGTCCTATTTTAGTCAATTACTATCATCTTGATCCTCAGAACATTCTAATTATCTATGTCCTTTTTCAGTCAATTACTATCATTCTGATCCTCTGTCTATTCTAATTATTTATGTCCTATTTCAGTCAATTACTATCATCCTGATCCTCTGTCTATTCTAATTATCTATGTCCTGTTTCAGTCAATTACTATCATCCTGATCCTCTGAACATTCTAATTAACTATGTCCTGTTTCAGTCAATTACTGTCATCCTGACTGTCTGTCCATTCTAAATATCTATGTCCTGTTTCAGTCAATTGCTGTCATCCTGACTGTCTGTCCATTCTAAATATCTATGTCCTGTTTCAGTCAATTACTGTCATCCTGATCCTCTTTCCATTCTAATTATCTATGTCCTGGTTCAGTCAATTACTATCATCCTGATCCTGTGTCTATTCTAATTATCTATGTCCTGTTTCATTCAATTACTATCATCCTGATCCTCTGAACATTCTAATTATCTATGTCCTTTATCAGTCAATTACTATCATCATGATCCTCTGTCCATTCTAATTATCAATGTCCTGTTTCGGTCAATTACTATCATCCTGATCCTCTGAACATTCTAATTATTTATGTCCTGTTTCAGTCAATTACTGTCATCCTGATCCTCTGAACATTCGAATTATCTATGTCCTGTTTCAGTCAATTGCTATCATCCTGATTCTCTGAACATTCTAATTATCTATGTCCTATTTCTGTCAATTACTGACATCTTGATACTCTGAACATTCTAATTATCTATGTCCTATTTCTGTCAATTACTGACATCTTGATACTCTGAACATTCTAATTATCTATGTCCTGTTTCAGTCAATTGCTGTCATCCAGACTGTCTGTCCATTCTAAATATCTATGTCCTGTTTCAGTCAATTGCTGTCATCCAGACTGTCTGTCCATTCTAAATATCTATGTCCTGTTTCAGTCAATTACTGTCATCCTGATCCTCTTTCCATTCTAATTATCTATGTCCTGTTTCAGTCAATTACTATCATCCTGATCCTCTGTCCATTCTAATTATCTATGTCCTTTTTCAGTCAATTACTATCATCCTGATCCTCTGAACATTCTAATTATCTATGTCCTGTTTCAGTCAATTACTATCATCCTGATCCTCTGTCTATTCTAATTATCTATGTCCTGTTTCAGTCAATTACTATCATCCTGATCCTCTGAACATTCTAATTATCTATGTCCTGTTTCGGTCAATTACTATCATCCTGATCCTCTGAACATTCTAATAATCTATGTCCTGTTTCAGTCAATTACTATCATCCTGATCCTCTGAACATTCGAATTATCTATGTCCTGCTTCAGTCAATTACTATCATCATGATCCTCTGTCCATTCTAATTATCTATGTCCTGTTTCAGTAAATTACTATCATCCTGATCCTCTGTCTATTATAATTATCTATGTCCTGTTTCAGTCAATTACTATCATCCTGATCCTCTGTCCATTCTAATTATCTATGTACTGTTTCAGTCAATTGCTATCATCCTGATCCTCTGACCATTCTAATTATCTATGCCCTATTTCAGTCAATTGCTATCATCCTGATCCTCTGAACATTCTAATTATCTATGTCCTATTTCAGTCAAGTACTATCATCTTGATCATCTGAACATTCTAATTAACTATGTCCTGTTTCAGTCAATTGCTATCATCCTGATCCTCTGACCATTCTAATTATCTATGCCCTATTTCAGTCAATTACTATCATCCTGATTCTCTGCACATTCTAACTATCTATGTCCTATTTCTGTCAATTACTGACATCTTGATACTCTGAACATTCTAATTATCTATGTCCTGTTTCTGTCAATTACTATCATCCTGATCCTCTGAACATTCTAATTATCTATGTCCTGTTTCTGTCAATTACTGACATCTTGATCCTCTGAACATTCTAATTATCTATGTCCTGATTCAGTCAATTGCTATCATCATGATCCTCTGAACATTCTAATTATCTATGTCCTATTTCAGTCAATTACTATCATCTTGATCCTCTGAACATTCTAATTATCTATGTCCTTTTTCAGTCAATTACTATCATCCTGATCCTCTGAACATTCTAATTATCTATGTCCTGTTTCAGTCAATTACTATCATCCTGATCCTCTGTCTATTCTAATTATCTATGTCCTGTTTCAGTCAATTACTATCATCCTGATCCTCTGAACATTCTAATTATCTATGTCCTGTTTCGGTCAATTACTATCATCCTGATCCTCTGAACATTCTAATAATCTATGTCCTGTTTCAGTCAATTACTATCATCCTGATCCTCTGAACATTCGAATTATCTATGTCCTGTTTCAGTCAATTGCTGTCATCCAGACTGTCTGTCCATTCTAAATATCTATGTCCTTTTTCAGTCAATTGCTGTCATCCAGACTGTCTGTCCATTCTAAATATCTATGTCCTGTTTCAGTCAATTACTGTCATCCTGATCCTCTTTCCATTCTAATTATCTATGTCCTGTTTCAGTCAATTACTATCATCCTGATCCTCTGTCCATTCTAATTATCTATGTCCTTTTTCAATCAATTACTATCATCCTGATCCTCTGAACATTCTAATTATCTATGTCCTGTTTCAGTCAATTACTATCATCCTGATCCTCTGTCTATTCTAATTATCTATGTCCTGTTTCAGTCAATTACTATCATCCTGATCCTCTGAACATTCTAATTATCTATGTCCTGTTTCGGTCAATTACTATCATCCTGATCCTCTGAACATTCTAATAATCTATGTCCTGTTTCAGTCAATTACTATCATCCTGATCCTCTGAACATTCGAATTATCTATGTCCTGTTTCAGTCAATTACTATCATCATGATCCTCTGTCCATTCTAATTATCTATGTCCTGTTTCAGTAAATTACTATCATCCTGATCCTCTGTCTGTTATAATTATCTATGTCCTGTTTCAGTCAATTACTATCATCCTGATCCTCTGTCCATTCTAATTATCTATGTCCTGTTTCAGTCAATTGCTATCATCCTGATCCTCTGACCATTCTAATTATCTATGCCCTATTTCAGTCAATTGCTATCATCCTGATCCTCTGAACATTCTAATTATCTATGTCCTATTTCAGTCAATTACTATCATCTTGATCATCTGAACATTCTAATTAACTATGTCCTGTTTCAGTCAATTGCTATCATCCTGATCCTCTGACCATTCTAATTATCTATGCCCTATTTCAGTCAATTACTATCATCCTGATTCTCTGCACATTCTAACTATCTATGTCCTATTTCTGTCAATTACTGACATCTTGATACTCTGAACATTCTAATTATCTATGTCCTGTTTCTGTCAATTACTATCATCCTGATCCTCTGAACATTCTAATTATCTATGTCCTGTTTCTGTCAATTACTGACATCTTGATACTCTGAACATTCTAATTATCTATGTCCTGATTCAGTCAATTGCTATCATCATGATCCTCTGAACATTCTAATTATCTATGTCCTATTTCTGTCGATTACTGACATCTTGATCCTCTGAACATTCTAATTAGCTATGCCCTGTTTCAGTCAATTGCTATCATCCTGATCCTCTGAACATTCTAATTATCTATGTCCTGTTTCAGTCAATTACTATCATCTTGATCCTCTGAACATTCTAATTAACGATGTCCTGTTTCAGTCAATTGCTATCATCCTGATCCTCTGACCATTCTAATTATCTATGCCCTATTTCAGTCAATTACTATCATCTTGATCCTCTGAACATTCTAATTATCTATGTCCTGTTTCAGTCAATTGCTATCATCCTGATCCTCTGAACATTCTAATTATCTATGTCCTTTTTCTGTCAATTACTGACATCTTGATACTCTGAACATTCTAATTATCTATGTCCTATTTCTGTCAATTACTGACATCTTGATCCTCTGAACATTCTAATTAGCTATGCCCTGTTTCAGTCAATTGCTATCATCCTGATCCTCTGAACATTCTAATTATCTATGTCCTATTTCAGTCAATTACTATCATCTTGATCCTCTGAACATTCTAATTATCTATGTCCTTTTTCAGTCAATTACTATCATCCTGATCCTCTGAACATTCTAATTATCTATGTCCTGTTTCAGTCAATTACTATCATCCTGATCCTCTGTCTATTCTAATTATCTATGTCCTGTTTCAGTCAATTACTATCATCCTGATCCTCTGAACATTCTAATTATCTATGTCCTGTTTCGGTCAATTACTATCATCCTGATCCTCTGAACATTCTAATAATCTATGTCCTGTTTCAGTCAATTACTATCATCCTGATCCTCTGAACATTCGAATTATCTATGTCCTGTTTCAGTCAATTGCTGTCATCCAGACTGTCTGTCCATTCTAAATATCTATGTCCTGTTTCAGTCAATTGCTGTCATCCAGACTGTCTGTCCATTCTAAATATCTATGTCCTGTTTCAGTCATTTACTGTCATCCTGATCCTCTTTCCATTCTAATTATCTATGTCCTGTTTCAGTCAATTACTATCATCCTGATCCTCTGTCCATTCTAATTATCTATGTCCTTTTTCAGTCAATTACTATCATCCTGATCCTCTGAACATTCTAATTATCTATGTCCTGTTTCAGTCAATTACTATCATCCTGATCCTCTGTCTATTCTAATTATCTATGTCCTGTTTCAGTCAATTACTATCATCCTGATCCTCTGAACATTCTAATTATCTATGTCCTGTTTCGGTCAATTACTATCATCCTGATCCTCTGAACATTCTAATAATCTATGTCCTGTTTCAGTCAATTACTATCATCCTGATCCTCTGAACATTCGAATTATCTATGTCCTGTTTCAGTCAATTACTATCATCATGATCCTCTGTCCATTCTAATTATCTATGTCCTGTTTCAGTAAATTACTATCATCCTGATCCTCTGTCTATTATAATTATCTATGTCCTGTTTCAGTCAATTACTATCATCCTGATCCTCTGTCCATTCTAATTATCTATGTCCTGTTTCAGTCAATTGCTATCATCCTGATCCTCTGACCATTCTAATTATCTATGCCCTATTTCAGTCAATTGCTATCATCCTGATCCTCTGAACATTCTAATTATCTATGTCCTATTTCAGTCAATTACTATCATCTTGATCATCTGAACATTCTAATTAACTATGTCCTGTTTCAGTCAATTGCTATCATCCTGATCCTCTGACCATTCTAATTATCTATGCCCTATTTCAGTCAATTACTATCATCCTGATTCTCTGCACATTCTAACTATCTATGTCCTATTTCTGTCAATTACTGACATCTTGATACTCTGAACATTCTAATTATCTATGTCCTGTTTCTGTCAATTACTATCATCCTGATCCTCTGAACATTCTAATTATCTATCCTGTTTCTGTCAATTACTGACATCTTGATCCTCTGAACATTCTAATTAGCTATGTCCTGATTCAGTCAATTGCTATCATCGTGATCCTCTGAACATTCTAATTATCTATGTCCTATTTCTGTCAATTACTGACATCTTGATCCTCTGAACATTCTAATTAGCTATGCCCTGTTTCAGTCAATTACTATCATCCTGATCCTCTGAACATTCTAATTATCTATGTCCTATTTCAGTCAATTACTATCATCTTGATCCTCAGAACATTCTAATTAACGATGTCCTGTTTCAGTCAATTGCTATCATCCTGATCCTCTGAACATTCTAATTATCTATGCCCTATTTCAGTCAATTACTATCATCTTGATCCTCTGAACATTCTAATTATCTATGTCCTGTTTCAGTCAATTGCTATCATCCTGATCCTCTGAACATTCTAATTATCTATGTCCTTTTTCTGTCAATTACTGACATCTTGATACTCTGAACATTCTAATTATCTATGTCCTATTTCTGTCAATTACTGACATCTTGATACTCTGAACATTCTAATTATCTATGTCCTGTTTCAGTCAATTGCTGTCATCCAGACTGTCTGTCCATTTTAAATATCTATGTCCTGTTTCAGTCAATTGCTGTCATCCAGACTGTCTGTCCATTCTAAATATCTATGTCCTGTTTCAGTCAATTACTGTCATCCTGATCCTCTTTCCATTCTAATTATCTATGTCCTGTTTCAGTCAATTACTATCATCCTGATCCTCTGTCCATTCTAATTATCTATGTCCTTTTTCAGTCAATTACTATCATCCTGATCCTCTGAACATTCTAATTATCTATGTCCTGTTTCAGTCAATTACTATCATCCTGATCCTCTGTCTATTCTAATTATCTATGTCCTGTTTCAGTCAATTACTATCATCCTGATCCTCTGAACATTCTAATTATCTATGTCCTGTTTCGGACAATTACTATCATCCTGATCCTCTGAACATTCTAATAATCTATGTCCTGTTTCAGTCAATTACTATCATCCTGATCCTCTGAACATTCTAATTATCTATGTCCTGTTTCAGTCAATTGCTATCATCCTGATCCTCTGAACATTCTAATTATCTATGTCCTTTTTCTGTCAATTACTGACATCTTGATACTCTGAACATTCTAATTATCTATGTCCTATTTCTGTCAATTACTGACATCTTGATCCTCTGAACATTCTAATTAGCTATGCCCTGTTTCAGTCAATTGCTATCATCCTGATCCTCTGAACATTCTAATTATCTATGTCCTATTTCAGTCAATTACTATCATCTTGATCCTCTGAACATTCTAATTATCTATGTCCTTTTTCAGTCAATTACTATCATCCTGATCCTCTGAACATTCTAATTATCTATGTCCTGTTTCAGTCAATTACTATCATCCTGATCCTCTGTCTATTCTAATTATCTATGTCCTGTTTCAGTCAATTACTATCATCCTGATCCTCTGAACATTCTAATTATCTATGTCCTGTTTCGGTCAATTACTATCATCCTGATCCTCTGAACATTCTAATAATCTATGTCCTGTTTCAGTCAATTGCTATGATCCTGATCCTCTGAACATTCGAATTATCTATGTCCTGTTTCAGTCAATTGCTGTCATCCAGACTGTCTGTCCATTCTAAATATCTATGTCCTGTTTCAGTCAATTGCTGTCATCCAGACTGTCTGTCCATTCTAAATATCTATGTCCTGTTTCAGTCATTTACTGTCATCCTGATCCTCTTTCCATTCTAATTATCTATGTCCTGTTTCAGTCAATTACTATCATCCTGATCCTCTGTCCATTCTAATTATCTATGTCCTTTTTCAGTCAATTACTATCATCCTGATCCTCTGAACATTCTAATTATCTATGTCCTGTTTCAGTCAATTACTATCATCCTGATCCTCTGTCTATTCTAATTATCTATGTCCTGTTTCAGTCAATTACTATCATCCTGATCCTCTGAACATTCTAATTATCTATGTCCTGTTTCGGTCAATTACTATCATCCTGATCCTCTGAACATTCTAATAATCTATGTCCTGTTTCAGTCAATTACTATCATCCTGATCCTCTGAACATTCGAATTATCTATGTCCTGTTTCAGTCAATTACTATCATCATGATCCTCTGTCCATTCTAATTATCTATGTCCTGTTTCAGTAAATTACTATCATCCTGATCCTCTGTCTATTATAATTATCTATGTCCTGTTTCAGTCAATTACTATCATCCTGATCCTCTGTCCATTCTAATTATCTATGTCCTGTTTCAGTCAATTGCTATCATCCTGATCCTCTGACCATTCTAATTATCTATGCCCTATTTCAGTCAATTGCTATCATCCTGATCCTCTGAACATTCTAATTATCTATGTCCTATTTCAGTCAATTACTATCATCTTGATCATCTGAACATTCTAATTAACTATGTCCTGTTTCAGTCAATTGCTATCATCCTGATCCTCTGACCATTCTAATTATCTATGCCCTATTTCAGTCAATTACTATCATCCTGATTCTCTGCACATTCTAACTATCTATGTCCTATTTCTGTCAATTACTGACATCTTGATACTCTGAACATTCTAATTATCTATGTCCTGTTTCTGTCAATTACTATCATCCTGATCCTCTGAACATTCTAATTATCTATCCTGTTTCTGTCAATTACTGACATCTTGATCCTCTGAACATTCTAATTAGCTATGTCCTGATTCAGTCAATTGCTATCATCGTGATCCTCTGAACATTCTAATTATCTATGTCCTATTTCTGTCAATTACTGACATCTTGATCCTCTGAACATTCTAATTAGCTATGCCCTGTTTCAGTCAATTACTATCATCCTGATCCTCTGAACATTCTAATTATCTATGTCCTATTTCAGTCAATTACTATCATCTTGATCCTCAGAACATTCTAATTAACGATGTCCTGTTTCAGTCAATTGCTATCATCCTGATCCTCTGAACATTCTAATTATCTATGCCCTATTTCAGTCAATTACTATCATCTTGATCCTCTGAACATTCTAATTATCTATGTCCTGTTTCAGTCAATTGCTATCATCCTGATCCTCTGAACATTCTAATTATCTATGTCCTTTTTCTGTCAATTACTGACATCTTGATACTCTGAACATTCTAATTATCTATGTCCTATTTCTGTCAATTACTGACATCTTGATACTCTGAACATTCTAATTATCTATGTCCTGTTTCAGTCAATTGCTGTCATCCAGACTGTCTGTCCATTTTAAATATCTATGTCCTGTTTCAGTCAATTGCTGTCATCCAGACTGTCTGTCCATTCTAAATATCTATGTCCTGTTTCAGTCAATTACTGTCATCCTGATCCTCTTTCCATTCTAATTATCTATGTCCTGTTTCAGTCAATTACTATCATCCTGATCCTCTGTCCATTCTAATTATCTATGTCCTTTTTCAGTCAATTACTATCATCCTGATCCTCTGAACATTCTAATTATCTATGTCCTGTTTCAGTCAATTACTATCATCCTGATCCTCTGTCTATTCTAATTATCTATGTCCTGTTTCAGTCAATTACTATCATCCTGATCCTCTGAACATTCTAATTATCTATGTCCTGTTTCGGACAATTACTATCATCCTGATCCTCTGAACATTCTAATAATCTATGTCCTGTTTCAGTCAATTACTATCATCCTGATCCTCTGAACATTCGAATTATCTATGTCCTGTTTCAGTAAATTACTATCAGCATGATCCTCTGTCCATTCTAATTATCTATGTCCTGTTTCAGTCAATTACTATCATCCTGATCCTCTGTCTATTATAATTATCTATGTCCTGTTTCAGTCAATTACTATCATCCTGATCCTCTGTCCATTCTAATTATCTATGTCCTGTTTCAGTCAATTGCTATCATCCTGATCCTCTGACCATTCTAATTATCTATGTCCTGTTTCAGTCAATTACTATCATCCTGATCCTCTGAACATTCGAATTATCTATGACCTATTTCAGTCAATTACTATCATCATGATCCTCTGTCCATTCTAATTATCTATGTCCTGTTTCAGTCAATTACTATCATCCTGATCCTCTGTCTATTATAATTATCTATGTCCTGTTTTAGTCAATTACTATCATCCTGATCCTCTGTCCATTCTAATTATCTATGTCCTGTTTCAGTCAATTACTATCATCTTGATCCTCTGAACATTCTAATTATCTATGTCCTGTTTCAGTCAATTACTATCATCCTGATCCTCTGAACATTCGAATTATCTATGACCTATTTCATTGAATTACTATCATCATGATCCTCTGTCCATTCTAATTATCTATGTCCGGTTTCAGTCAATTACTATCATCCTGATCCTCTGTCTATTATAATTATCTATGTCCTGTTTCAGTCAATTACTATCATCCTGATCCTCTGTCCATTCTAATTATCTATGTCCTGTTTCAGTCAATTGCTATCATCCTGATCCTCTGACCATTCTAATTAGCTATGTCCTGTTTCAGTCAATTACTATCATCCTGATCCTCTGTCTATTCTAATTATCTATGTCCTGTTGCAGTCAATTACTAACATCATGATGCTCTGTCCATTCTAATTATATATGTCCTGTTTCGGTCAATTACTATCATCCTGATCCTCTGAACATTCTAATAATCTATGTCCTGTTTCAGTCAATTACTATCATCCTGATCCTCTGAACATTCGAATTATCTATGTCCTGTTTCAGTCAATTGCTGTCATCCAGACTGTCTGTCCATTCTAAATATCTATGTCCTGTTTCAGTCAATTGCTGTCATCCAGACTGTCTGTCCATTCTAAATATCTATGTCCTGTTTCAGTCAATTACTGTCATCCTGATCCTCTTTCCATTCTAATTATCTATGTCCTGTTTCAGTCAATTACTATCATCCTGATCCTCTGTCCATTCTAATTATCTATGTCCTTTTTCAGTCAATTACTATCATCCTGATCCTCTGAACATTCTAATTATCTATGTCCTGTTTCAGTCAATTACTATCATCCTGATCCTCTGTCTATTCTAATTATCTATGTCCTGTTTCAGTCAATTACTATCATCCTGATCCTCTGAACATTCTAATTATCTATGTCCTGTTTCGGTCAATTACTATCATCCTGATCCTCTGAACATTCTAATAATCTATGTCCTGTTTCAGTCAATTACTATCATCCTGATCCTCTGAACATTCGAATTATCTATGTCCTGTTTCAGTCAATTACTATCATCATGATCCTCTGTCCATTCTAATTATCTATGTCCTGTTTCAGTAAATTACTATCATCCTGATCCTCTGTCTATTATAATTATCTATGTCCTGTTTCAGTCAATTACTACCATCCTGATCCTCTGTCCATTCTAATTATCTATGTCCTGTTTCAGTCAATTGCTATCATCCTGATCCTCTGACCATTCTAATTATCTATGCCCTATTTCAGTCAATTGCTATCATCCTGATCCTCTGAACATTCTAATTATCTATGTCCTATTTCAGTCAATTACTATCATCTTGATCATCTGAACATTCTAATTAACTATGTCCTGTTTCAGTCAATTGCTATCATCCTGATCCTCTGACCATTCTAATTATCTATGCCCTATTTCAGTCAATTACTATCATCCTGATTCTCTGCACATTCTAACTATCTATGTCCTATTTCTGTCAATTACTGACATCTTGATACTCTGAACATTCTAATTATCTATGTCCTGTTTCTGTCAATTACTATCATCCTGATCCTCTGAACATTCTAATTATCTATGTCCTGTTTCTGTCAATTACTGACATCTTGATCCTCTGAACATTCTAATTATCTATGTCCTGATTCAGTCAATTGCTATCATCATGATCCTCTGAACATTCTAATTATCTATGTCCTATTTCTGTCAATTACTGACATCTTGATCCTCTGAACATTCTAATTAGCTATGCCCTGTTTCAGTCAATTGCTATCATCCTGATCCTCTGAACATTCTAATTATCTATGTCCTATTTCAGTCAATTACTATCATCTTGATCCTCTGAACATTCTAATTAACGATGTCCTGTTTCAGTCAATTGCTATCATCCTGATCCTCTGACCATTCTAATTATCTATGCCCTATTTCAGTCAATTACTATCATCTTGATCCTCTGAACATTCTAATTATCTATGTCCTGTTTCAGTCAATTGCTATCATCCTGATCCTCTGAACATTCTAATTATCTATGTCCTTTTTCTGTCAATTACTGACATCTTGATACTCTGAACATTCTAATTATCTATGTCCTATTTCTGTCAATTACTGACATCTTGATACTCTGAACATTCTAATTATCTATGTCCTGTTTCAGTCAATTGCTGTCATCCAGACTGTCTGTCCATTTTAAATATCTATGTCCTGTTTCAGTCAATTGCTGTCATCCAGACTGTCTGTCCATTCTAAATATCTATGTCCTGTTTCAGTCAATTACTGTCATCCTGATCCTCTTTCCATTCTAATTATCTATGTCCTGTTTCAGTCAATTACTATCATCCTGATCCTCTGTCCATTCTAATTATCTATGTCCTTTTTCAGTCAATTACTATCATCCTGATCCTCTGAACATTCTAATTATCTATGTCCTGTTTCAGTCAATTACTATCATCCTGATCATCTGTCTATTCTAATTATCTATGTCCTGTTTCAGTCAATTACTATCATCCTGATCCTCTGAACATTCTAATTATCTATGTCCTGTTTCGGTCAATTACTATCATCCTGATCCTCTGAACATTCTAATAATCTATGTCCTGTTTCAGTCAATTACTATCATCCTGATCCTCTGAACATTCGAATTATCTATGTCCTGTTTCAGTAAATTACTATCAGCATGATCCTCTGTCCATTCTAATTATCTATGTCCTGTTTCAGTCAATTACTATCATCCTGATCCTCTGTCTATTATAATTATCTATGTCCTGTTTCAGTCAATTACTATCATCCTGATCCTCTGTCCATTCTAATTATCTATGTCCTGTTTCAGTCAATTGCTATCATCCTGATCCTCTGACCATTCTAATTATCTATGTCCTGTTTCAGTCAATTACTATCATCCTGATCCTCTGAACATTCGAATTATCTATGACCTATTTCAGTCAATTACTATCATCATGATCCTCTGTCCATTCTAATTATCTATGTCCTGTTTCAGTCAATTACTATCATCCTGATCCTCTGTCTATTATAATTATCTATGTCCTGTTTTAGTCAATTACTATCATCCTGATCCTCTGTCCATTCTAATTATCTATGTCCTGTTTCAGTCAATTACTATCATCTTGATCCTCTGAACATTCTAATTATCTATGTCCTGTTTCAGTCAATTACTATCATCCTGATCCTCTGAACATTCGAATTATCTATGACCTATTTCATTGAATTACTATCATCATGATCCTCTGTCCATTCTAATTATCTATGTCCTGTTTCAGTCAATTACTATCATCCTGATCCTCTGTCTATTATAATTATCTATGTCCTGTTTCAGTCAATTACTATCATCCTGATCCTCTGTCCATTCTAATTATCTATGTCCTGTTGCAGTCAATTACTAACATCATGATGCTCTGTCCATTCTGATTATATATGTCCTGTTTCAGTCAATTGCTATCATCCTGATCCTCTGTCCATTCTAATTATCTATGTCCTGTTTCAGACAATTGCTATCATCCTGAAAATCTGACCATTCTAATTATCTATGCCCTATTTCAGTCAATTACTATCATCTTGATCCTCTGAACATTCTAATTATCTATGTCCTGTTTCAGTCAATTGCTATCATCCTGATCCTCTGAACATTCTAATTATCTATGTCCTATTTCAGTCAATTACTATCATCCTGATCCTCTGTCCATTCTAATTATCTATGTCCTGTTTCAGTCAATTGCGATCATCCTGATCCTCTGAACATTCTAATTATCTATGTCCTGTTTCAGTCAATTGCTATCATCCTGATCCTCTGAACATTCTAACTATCTATGTCCTATTTCTGTCAATTACTGACATCTTGATACTCTGAAAATTCTAATTATCTATGTCCTGTTTCTGTCAATTACTATCATCCTGATCCTCTGAACATTCTAATTATCTATGTCCTGTTTCTGTCAATTACTGACATCTTGATCCTCTGAACATTCTAATTATCTATGTCCTGATTCAGTCAATTGCTATCATCCTGATCCTCTGAACATTTTAATTATCTATGTCCTATTTCTGTCAATTACTGACATCTTGATCCTCTGAACATTCTAATTATCTATGCCCTGTTTCAGTCAATTGCTATCATCCTGGTCCTCTGAACATTCTAATTATCTATGTCCTATTTCAGTCAATTACTATCATCTTGATCCTCTGAACATTCTAAGTAACTATGTCCTATTTCAGTCAATTGCTATCATCCTGATATTCTGACCATTCTAATTATCTATGCCCTATTTCAGTCAATTACTATCATCTTGATCCTCTGAACATTCTAATTATCTATGTCCTGTTTCAGTCAATTGCTATCATCCTGATTCTCTGAACATTCTAATTATCTATGTCCTATTTCTGTCAATTACTGACATCTTGATACTCTGAACATTCTAATTATCTATGTCCTATTTCTGTCAATTACTGACATCTTGATACTCTGAACATTCTAATTATCTATGTCCTGTTTCAGTCAATTGCTGTCATCCAGACTGTCTGTCCATTCTATATATCTATGTCCTGTTTCAGTCAATTGCTGTCATCCAGACTGTCTGTCCATTCTAAATATCTATGTCCTGTTTCAGTCAATTACTGTCATCCTGATCCTCTTTCCATTCTAATTATCTATGTCCTGTTTCAGTCAATTACTATCATCCTGATCCTCTGTCCATTCTAATTATCTATGTCCTTTTTCAGTCAATTACTATCATCCTGATCCTCTGAACATTCTAATTATCTATGTCCTGTTTCAGTCCATTACTATCATCCTGATCCTCTGTCTATTCTAATTATCTATGTCCTGTTTCAGTCAATTACTATCATCCTGATCCTCTGAACATTCTAATTATCTATGTCCTGTTTCGGTCAATTACTATCATCCTGATCCTCTGAACATTCTAATAATCTATGTCCTGTTTCAGTCAAATACTATCATCCTCATCCTCTGAACATTCGAATTATCTATGTCCTGTTTCAGTCAATTACTATCATCATGATCCTCTGTCTATTCTAATTATCTATGTCCTGTTTCAGTCAATTACTATCATCCTGATCCTCTGTCTATTCTAATTATCTATGTCCTGTTTCAGTCAATTGCTATCATCCTGATTCTCTGAACATTCTAATTATCTATGTCCTATTTCTGTCAATTACTGACATCTTGATACTCTGAACATTCTAATTATCTATGTCCTATTTCTGTCAATTACTGACATCTTGATACTCTGAACATTCTAATTATCTATGTCCTGTTTCAGTCAATTGCTGTCATCCAGACTGTCTGTCCATTCTATATATCTATGTCCTGTTTCAGTCAATTGCTGTCATCCAGACTGTCTGTCCATTCTAAATATCTATGTCCTGTTTCAGTCAATTACTGTCATCCTGATCCTCTTTCCATTCTAATTATCTATGTCCTGTTTCAGTCAATTACTATCATCCTGATCCTCTGTCCATTCTAATTATCTATGTCCTTTTTCAGTCAATTACTATCATCCTGATCCTCTGAACATTCTAATTATCTATGTCCTGTTTCAGTCCATTACTATCATCCTGATCCTCTGTCTATTCTAATTATCTATGTCCTGTTTCAGTCAATTACTATCATCCTGATCCTCTGAACATTCTAATTATCTATGTCCTGTTTCGGTCAATTACTATCATCCTGATCCTCTGAACATTCTAATAATCTATGTCCTGTTTCAGTCAAATACTATCATCCTCATCCTCTGAACATTCGAATTATCTATGTCCTGTTTCAGTCAATTACTATCATCATGATCCTCTGTCTATTCTAATTATCTATGTCCTGTTTCAGTCAATTACTATCATCCTGATCCTCTGTCTATTCTAATTATCTATGTCCTGTTTCAGTCAATTGCTATCATCCTGATTCTCTGAACATTCTAATTATCTATGTCCTATTTCTGTCAATTACTGACATCTTGATACTCTGAACATTCTAATTATCTATGTCCTATTTCTGTCAATTACTGACATCTTGATACTCTGAACATTCTAATTATCTATGTCCTGTTTCAGTCAATTGCTGTCATCCAGACTGTCTGTCCATTCTATATATCTATGTCCTGTTTCAGTCAATTGCTGTCATCCAGACTGTCTGTCCATTCTAAATATCTATGTCCTGTTTCAGTCAATTACTGTCATCCTGATCCTCTTTCCATTCTAATTATCTATGTCCTGTTTCAGTCAATTACTATCATCCTGATCCTCTGTCCATTCTAATTATCTATGTCCTTTTTCAGTCAATTACTATCATCCTGATCCTCTGAACATTCTAATTATCTATGTCCTGTTTCAGTCCATTACTATCATCCTGATCCTCTGTCTATTCTAATTATCTATGTCCTGTTTCAGTCAATTACTATCATCCTGATCCTCTGAACATTCTAATTATCTATGTCCTGTTTCGGTCAATTACTATCATCCTGATCCTCTGAACATTCTAATAATCTATGTCCTGTTTCAGTCAAATACTATCATCCTCATCCTCTGAACATTCGAATTATCTATGTCCTGTTTCAGTCAATTACTATCATCATGATCCTCTGTCTATTCTAATTATCTATGTCCTGTTTCAGTCAATTACTATCATCCTGATCCTCTGTCTATTCTAATTATCTATGTCCTGTTTCAGTCAATTACTATCATCCTGATCCTCTGAACATTCTAATTATCTATGTCCTATTTCTGTCAATTACTGACATCTTGATACTCTGAACATTCTAATTATCTATGTCCTATTTCTGTCAATTACTGACATCTTGATAGTCTGAACATTCTAATTATCTATGTCCTGTTTCAGTCAATTGCTGTCATCCAGACTGTCTGTCCATTCTAAATATCTATGTCCTGTTTCAGTCAATTGCTGTCATCCAGACTGTCTGTCCATTCTAAATATCTATGTCCTGTTTCAGTCAATTACTGTCATCCTGATCCTCTTTCCATTCTAATTATCTATGTCCTGTTTCAGTCAAATACTATCATCCTGATCCTCTGAACATTCGAATTATCTATGTCCTGTTTCAGTCAATTACTATCATCATGATCCTCTGTCTATTCTAATTATCTATGTCCTGTTTCAGTCAATTACTATCATCATGATCCTCTGTCTATTCTAATTATCTATGTCCTGTTTCAGTCAATTACTGTCATCCTGATCCTCTTTCCATTCTAATTATCTATGTCCTGTTTCAGTCAAATACTATCATCCTGATCCTCTGAACATTCTAATTATCTATGTCCTGTTTCAGTCAATTGCTATCATCCTGATCCTCTGAACATTCTAATTATCTATGTCCTGTTTCAGTCAAATACTATCATCCTGATCCTCTGAACATTCTAATAATCTATGTCCTGTTTCAGTCAATTACTATCATCCTGATCCTCTGAACATTCGAATTATCTATGTCCTGTTTCAGTAAATTACTATCATCATGATCCTCTGTCCATTCTAATTATCTATGTCCTGTTTCAGTCAATTACTATCATCCTGATCCTGTCTATTATAATTATCTATGTCCTGTTTCAGTCAATTACTATCATCCTGATCCTCTGTCCATTCTAATTATCTATGTCCTGTTTCAGTCAATTGCTATCATCCTGATCCTCTGACCATTCTAATTATCTATGTCCTGTTTCAGTCAATTACTATCATCCTGATCCTCTGAACATTCGAATTATCTATGACCTATTTCAGTCAATTACTATCATCATGATCCTCTGTCCATTCTAATTATCTATGTCCTGTTTCAGTCAATTACTATCATCCTGATCCTCTGTCTATTATAATTATCTATGTCCTGTTTTAGTCAATTACTATCATCCTGATCCTCTGTCCATTCTAATTATCTATGTCCTGTTTCAGTCAATTACTATCATCTTGATCCTCTGAACATTCTAATTATCTATGTCCTGTTTCAGTCAATTACTATCATCCTGATCCTCTGACCATTCTAATTATCTATGCCCTATTTCAGTCAATTGCTATCATCCTGATCCTCTGAACATTCTAATTATCTATGTCCTATTTCAGTCAATTACTATCATCCTGATCCTCTGAACATTCTAATTATCTATGTCCTGTTTCAGTCAATTACTATCATCCTGATCCTCTGTCTATTATAATTATCTATGTCCTGTTTCAGTCAATTACTATCATCCTGATCCTCTGTCCATTCTAATTATCTATGTCCTGTTTCAGTCAATTACTATCATCTTGATCCTCTGAACATTCTAATTATCTATGTCCTGTTTCAGTCAATTACTATCATCCTGATCCTCTGTCTATTCTAATTATCTATGTCCTGTTGAAGTCAATTACTATCATCATGATCCTCTGTCCATTCCAATTATCTATGTCCTGTTTCAGTCAATTACTATCATCCTGATCCTCTGTCCATTCTAATTATCTATGTACTGTTTCAGTCAATTGCTATCATCCTGATCCTCTGACCATTCTAATTATCTATGCCCTATTTCAGTCAATTACTATCATCTTGATCCTCTGAACATTCTAATTATCTATGTCCTGTTTCAGTCAATTGCTATCATCCTGATCCTCTGAACATTCTAATTATCTATGTCCTATTTCAGTCAATTACTATCATCCTGATCCTCTGTCCATTCTAATTATCTATGTCCTGTTTCGGTCAATTGCTATCATCCTGATCCTCTGTCTATTCTAATTATCTATGTCCTGTTTCAGTCAATTGCTATCATCCTGATCCTCCGCACATTCTAATTATCTATGTCCTATTTCTGTCAATTACTGACATCTTGATACTCTGAACATTCTAATTATCTATGTCCTGTTTCAGTCAACTGCTATCATCCTGATCCTCTGAACATTCTAATTATCTATGTCCTATTTCTTTCAATTACTGACATCTTGATCCTCTGAACATTCTAATTATCTATGTCCTGATTCAGTCAATTGCTATCATCCTGATCCTCTGAACATTCTAATTATCTATGTCCTATTTCTGTCAATTACTGACATCTTTATCCTCTGAACATTCTAATTATCTATGCCCTGTTTCAGTCAATTGCTATCATCCTGATCCTCTGAACATTCTAATTATCTATGTCCTATTTCAGTCAATTACTATCATCCTGATCCTCTGTCCATTCTAATTATCTATGTCCTGTTTCAGTCAATTGCTGTCATCTTGATCCTCTGAACATTCTAATTATCTATGTCCTTTTTCAGTCAATTACTATCATCCTGATCCTCTGCACATTCTAATCATCTATGTCCTAATTCAGTCAATTACTATCATCTTGATCCTCAGAACATACTAATTATCTATGTCCGATTTCTGTCAATTACTGACATCTTGATCCTCTGAACATTCTAATTATCTATGTCCCGTTTCAGTCAATTACTATCATCCTGATCCTCTGCACATTCTAATTATCTATGTCCTATTTCAGTCAATTACTATCATCTTGATCCTCAGAACATACTAATTATCTATGTCCGATTTCTGTCAATTACTGACATCTTGATCCTCTGAACATTCTAATTATCTATGTCCCGTTTCAGTCAATTACTATCATCCTGATCCTCTGAACATTCTAATCATCTATGTCCTTTTTCAGTCAATTACTATCATCCTGATCCTCTGAACATTCTAATCATCTATGTCCTATTTCTGTCAATTACTGACATCTTGATACTCTGAACATTCTAATTATCTATGTCCTGTTTCAGTCAATTGCTGTCATCCAGACTGTCTGTCCATTCTAAATATCTATGTCCTGTTTCAGTCAATTGCTGTCATCCAGACTGTCTGTCCATTCTAAATATCTATGTCCTGTTTCAGTCAATTACTGTCATCCTGATCCTCTTTCCATTCTAATTATCTATGTCCTGTTTCAGTCAAATACTATCATCCTGATCCTCTGAACATTCGAATTATCTATGTCCTGTTTCAGTCAATTACTATCATCATGATCCTCTGTCTATTCTAATTATCTATGTCCTGTTTCAGTCAATTACTATCATCATGATCCTCTGTCTATTCTAATTATCTATGTCCTGTTTCAGTCAATTACTGTCATCCTGATCCTCTTTCCATTCTAATTATCTATGTCCTGTTTCAGTCAAATACTATCATCCTGATCCTCTGAACATTCTAATTATCTATGTCCTGTTTCAGTCAATTGCTATCATCCTGATCCTCTGAACATTCTAATTATCTATGTCCTGTTTCAGTCAAATACTATCATCCTGATCCTCTGAACATTCTAATAATCTATGTCCTGTTTCAGTCAATTACTATCATCCTGATCCTCTGAACATTCGAATTATCTATGTCCTGTTTCAGTAAATTACTATCATCATGATCCTCTGTCCATTCTAATTATCTATGTCCTGTTTCAGTCAATTACTATCATCCTGATCCTGTCTATTATAATTATCTATGTCCTGTTTCAGTCAATTACTATCATCCTGATCCTCTGTCCATTCTAATTATCTATGTCCTGTTTCAGTCAATTGCTATCATCCTGATCCTCTGACCATTCTAATTATCTATGTCCTGTTTCAGTCAATTACTATCATCCTGATCCTCTGAACATTCGAATTATCTATGACCTATTTCAGTCAATTACTATCATCATGATCCTCTGTCCATTCTAATTATCTATGTCCTGTTTCAGTCAATTACTATCATCCTGATCCTCTGTCTATTATAATTATCTATGTCCTGTTTTAGTCAATTACTATCATCCTGATCCTCTGTCCATTCTAATTATCTATGTCCTGTTTCAGTCAATTACTATCATCTTGATCCTCTGAACATTCTAATTATCTATGTCCTGTTTCAGTCAATTACTATCATCCTGATCCTCTGACCATTCTAATTATCTATGCCCTATTTCAGTCAATTGCTATCATCCTGATCCTCTGAACATTCTAATTATCTATGTCCTATTTCAGTCAATTACTATCATCCTGATCCTCCGAACATTCTAATTATCTATGTCCTGTTTCAGTCAATTACTATCATCCTGATCCTCTGTCTATTATAATTATCTATGTCCTGTTTCAGTCAATTACTATCATCCTGATCCTCTGTCCATTCTAATTATCTATGTCCTGTTTCAGTCAATTACTATCATCTTGATCCTCTGAACATTCTAATTATCTATGTCCTGTTTCAGTCAATTACTATCATCCTGATCCTCTGTCTATTCTAATTATCTATGTCCTGTTGCAGTCAATTACTATCATCATGATCCTCTGTCCATTCCAATTATCTATGTCCTGTTTCAGTCAATTACTATCATCCTGATCCTCTGTCCATTCTAATTATCTATGTACTGTTTCAGTCAATTGCTATCATCCTGATCCTCTGACCATTCTAATTATCTATGCCCTATTTCAGTCAATTACTATCATCTTGATCCTCTGAACATTCTAATTATCTATGTCCTGTTTCAGTCAATTGCTATCATCCTGATCCTCTGAACATTCTAATTATCTATGTCCTATTTCAGTCAATTACTATCATCCTGATCCTCTGTCCATTCTAATTATCTATGTCCTGTTTCGGTCAATTGCTATCATCCTGATCCTCTGTCTATTCTAATTATCTATGTCCTGTTTCAGTCAATTGCTATCATCCTGATCCTCTGCACATTCTAATTATCTATGTCCTATTTCTGTCAATTACTGACATCTTGATACTCTGAACATTCTAATTATCTATGTCCTGTTTCAGTCAACTGCTATCATCCTGATCCTCTGAACATTCTAATTATCTATGTCCTATTTCTTTCAATTACTGACATCTTGATCCTCTGAACATTCTAATTATCTATGTCCTGATTCAGTCAATTGCTATCATCCTGATCCTCTGAACATTCTAATTATCTATGTCCTATTTCTGTCAATTACTGACATCTTTATCCTCTGAACATTCTAATTATCTATGCCCTGTTTCAGTCAATTGCTATCATCCTGATCCTCTGAACATTCTAATTATCTATGTCCTATTTCAGTCAATTACTATCATCCTGATCCTCTGTCCATTCTAATTATCTATGTCCTGTTTCAGTCCATTGCTGTCATCCTGATCCTCTGAACATTCTAATTATCTATGTCCTTTTTCAGTCAATTACTATCATCCTGATCCTCTGCACATTCTAATCATCTATGTCCTATTTCAGTCAATTACTATCATCTTGATCCTCAGAACATACTAATTATCTATGTCCGATTTCTGTCAATTACTGACATCTTGATCCTCTGAACATTCTAATTATCTATGTCCCGTTTCAGTCAATTACTATCATCCTGATCCTCTGCACATTCTAATTATCTATGTCCTATTTCAGTCAATTACTATCATCTTGATCCTCAGAACATACTAATTATCTATGTCCGATTTCTGTCAATTACTGACATCTTGATCCTCTGAACATTCTAATTATCTATGTCCCGTTTCAGTCAATTACTATCATCCTGATCCTCTGAACATTCTAATCATCTATGTCCTTTTTCAGTCAATTACTATCATCCTGATCCTCTGAACATTCTAATCATCTATGTCCTATTTCAGTCAATTACTATCATCTTGATCCTCAGAACATACTAATTATCTATGTCCGATTTCTGTCAATTACTGACATCTTGATCCTCTGAACATTCTAATTATCTATGTCCCGTTTCAGTCAATTGCTATCATCCTGATCCTCTGCACATTCTAATTATCTATGTCCTATTTCTGTCAATTACTGACATCTTGATACTCTGAACATTCTTATTATCTATGTCCTGTTTCAGTCAACTGCTATCATCCTGATCCTCTGAACATTCTAATTATCTATGTCCTATTTCTTTCAATTACTGACATCTTGATCCTCTGAACATTCTAATTATCTATGTCCTGATTCAGTCAATTGCTATCATCCTGATCCTCTGAACATTCTAATTATCTATGTCCTATTTCTGTCAATTACTGACATCTTTATCCTCTGAACATTCTAATTATCTATGTCCTGTTTCAGTCAATTGCTATCATCCTGATCCTCTGAACATTCTAATTATCTATGTCCTATTTCAGTCAATTACTATCATCCTGATCCTCTGTCCATTCTAATTATCTATGTCCTGTTTCAGTCAATTGCTGTCATCCTGATCCTCTGAACATTCTAATTATCTATGTCCTTTTTCAGTCAATTACTATCTTCCTGATCCTCTGAACATTCTAATCATCTATGTCCTATTTCAGTCAATTACTATCATCTTGATCCTCAGAACATTCTAATAATCTATGTCCTATTTCTGTCAATTACTGACATCTTGATCCTCTGAACATTCTAATTATCTATGTCCCGTTTCAGTCAATTACTATCATCCTGATCCTCTGAAGATTCTAATTATCTATGCCCTGTTTCAGTCAATTGCTGTCATCCTGATCCTCTGAACATTCTAATTATCTATGTCCAGTTTCAGTCAATTACTATCAACCTGATCCTCTGAAGATTCTAATTATCTATGTCCAATTTCTGTCAATTACTGACTTCCTGATCCTCTGAACATACTAATTATCTGTGTCCTGTTTCAGTCAATTACTATCATCCTGATCCTCTAAACATTCTAATCATCTATGTCCTATTTCAGTCAATTACTATCATCTTGATCCTCAGAACATACTAATTATCTATGTCCGATTTCAGTCAATTACTATCATCCTGATCCTCTGAAGATTCTAATTATCTATGCCCTATTTCAGTCAATTACTATCATCCTGATCCTCTGAACATTCTAATTATCTATGTCCTGTTTCAGTCAATTACTATCATCCTGATCCTCAGTCCATTCTAATTATCTATGTCCTGTTTCAGTCAATTACGATCATCATGATCCTCTGTCCATTCTAATTATCTATGTCCTGTTTCAGTCATTTACTATCATCCTGATCCTCTGTCTATTCTAATTATTTATGTCCTGTTTCAGTCAATTACTATCATCCTGATCCTCTGTCTATTCTAAATATCTATGTCCTTTTTCAGTCAATTACTATCATCTTGATCCTCTGAACATTCTAATTATCTCTGTCCTATTTCAGTCAATTACGATCATCCTGATCCTCTGAACATTCTAATTATCTATGTCCTATTTCAGTCAATTACTATCATCCTGATCCTCTGTCTATTCTAATTATCTATGTCCTATTTCAGTCAATTACTATCATCCTGATCCTCTGTCTATTCAAATTATCTATGTCCTGTTTCAGTAAATTACTATCATCCTGGTCCTCTGTATATTCTAATTATCTATGTCCTGTTTCATTCAATTACTATCATCCTGATCCTCTGAACATTCTAATTATCTATGTTCTGTTTCAGTCAATTACTGTCATCCTGACTGTCTGTCCATTCTAAATATCTATGTCCTGTTTCAGTCAATTACTGTCATCCTGATCCTCTGTCCATTCTAATTATCTATGTCCCGTTTCAGTCAATTACTAGCATCCTGATCCTCTGTCTATTCTAATGATCTATGTCATGTTTCAGTCAATTACTATCATCCTGATCCTCTGAACATTCTAATTATCTATGTCCTGTTTCAGTTAATTACTATCATCCTGATCCTCTGAACATTCGAATTATCTATGTCCTGTTTCAGTCAATTACTATCATCCTGATCCTCTGAACATTCTAATTATCTATGTCCTGTTTCAGTCAATTACTATCATCCTGATCCTCTGAACATTCGAATTATCTATGTCCTGTTTCAGTTAATTATTATTATCATGATCCTCTGTCCATTCTAATTATCTATGTCCTGTTTCAGTCAATTACTATCATCCTGATCCTCTGTCCATTCTAATTATCTATGTCCAGTTTCAGTCAATTGCTATCATCCTGATCCTCTGACCATTCTAATTATCTATGCCCTATTTCAGTCAATTACTATCATCATGATCCTCTGAACATTCCAATTATCTATGTCCTGTTTCAGTCAATTACTATCATCCTGATCCTCTGTCCATTCTAATTATCTATGTCCTGTTTCAGTCAATTACTATCATCCTGACCCTGTGAACATTCTAATTATCTATGTCCTGTTTCAGTCAATTACTATCATCCTGATCCTCTGTCCATTCGAATTATCTATGTCCTGTTTCAGTCAATTACGATCATCATGATCCTCTGTCCATTCTAATTATCTATGTCCTGTTTCAGTCATTTACTATCATCCTGATCCTCTGTCTATTCTAATTATTTATGTCCGTTTCAGTCAATTACTATCATCCTGTTCCTCTGTCTATTCTAATTATCTATGTCCTTTTTCAGTCAATTACTATCATCATGATCCTCTGAACATTCTAATTATCTATGTCCTGTTTCAGTCAATTACTATCATCCTGATCCTCTGTCTATTCTAATTATTTATGTCCTGTTTCAGTCAATTACTATCATCCTGATCCTCTGAACATTCTAATTATCTATGTCCTATTTCAGTCAATTACTATCATCCTGATCCTCTGTCCATTCTAATTATCTATGTCCTGTTTCAGTCAATTGCTGTCATCCTGATCCGCTGAACATTCTAATTATCTATGTCCTGTTTCAGTCAATTGCTATCATCCTGATCCTCTGAACATTCTAATTATCTATGTCCTTTTTCAGTCAATTACTATCATCATGATCCTCTGTCCATTCTAATTATCTATGTCCTGTTTCAGTAAATTACTATCATCCTGATCCTCTGTCTATTATAATTATCTATGTCCTGTTTCAGTCAATTGCTATCATCCTGATCCTCTGACCATTCTAATTATCTATGCCCTATTTCAGTCAATTACTATCATCTTGATCCTCTGAACATTCAAATTATCTATGTCCTGTTTCAGTCAATTACTATCATCCTGATCCTCTGAACATTCGAATTATCTATGACCTATTTCAGTCAATTACTATCATCATGACCCTCTGTCCATTCTAATTATCTATGTCCTGTTTCAGTCAATTACTATCTTTCTGATCCTCTGTCTATTATAATTATCTATGTCCTGTTTCAGTCAATTACTATCATCCTGATCCTCTGTCCATTCTAATTATCTATGTCCTGTTTCAGTCAATTACTATCATCTTGATCCTCTGTCTATTCTAATTATCTATGTCCTGTTGCAGTCAATTACTATCATCATGATCCTCTGTCCATTCTAATTATCTATGTCCTGTTTCAGTCAATTACTATCATCCTGATCCTCTGTCCATTCTAATTATCTATGTCCTGTTTCAGTCAATTGCTATCATCCTGATCCTCTGACCATTCTAATTATCTATGCCCTATTTCAGTCAATTACTATCATCCTGATCCTCTGTACATTCTAATTATCTATGTCCTGTTTCAGTCAATTACTATCATCCTGATCCTCTGAACATTCTAATCATCTATGTCCTATTTCAGTCAATTACTATCATCTTGATCCTCAGAACATTCTAATTATCTATGTCCTATTTCAGTCAATTACTATCATCCTGATCCTCTGTCTATTCTAATTATCTATGTCCTATTTCAGTCAATTACTATCATCCTGATCCTCTGTCTATTCAAATTATCTATGTCCTGTTTCAGTCAATTACTATCATCCTGATCCTCTGTCTATTTTAATTATCTATGTCCTGTTTCAGTCAATTACTATCATCCTGATCCTCTGAACATTCTAATTAACTATGTCCTGTTTCAGTCAATTAATGTCATCCTGACTGTCTGTCCATTCTCAATATCAATGTCCTGTTTCAGTCAATTGCTGTCATCCTGACTGTCTGTCCATTCTAAATATCTATGTCCTGTTTCAGTCAATTACTGTCATCCTGATCCTCTTTCCATTCTAATTATCTATGTCCTGATTCAGTCAATTACTATCATCCTGATCCTCTGTCTATTCTAATTAACTATGTCCTGTTTCAGTCAATTACTGTCATCCTGACTGTCTGTCCATTCTAAATATCTATGTCCTGTTTCAGTCAATTGCTGTCATCCTGACTGTCTGTCCATTCTAAATATCTATGTCCTGTTTCAGTCAATTACTGTCATCCTGATCCTCTTTCCATTCTAATTATCTATGTCCTGATTCAGTCAATTACGATCATCCTGATCCTCTGAACATTCTAATTATCTATGTCCTTTTTCAGTCAATTACTATCATCATGATCCTCTGTCCATTCTAAATATCAATGTCCTGTTTCGGTCAATTACTATCATCCTGATCCTCTGTCCATTCTAATTATCTATGTCCTGTTTCAGTCAATTACTATCATCCTGATCCTCTGTCTATTATAATTATCTATGTCCTGTTTCAGTCAATTACTATCATCCTGATCCTCTGTCCATTCTAATTATCTATGTCCTGTTTCAGTCAATTGCTATCATCCTGATCCTCTGACCATTCTAATTAGCTATGTCCTGTTTCAGTCAATTACTATCATCCTGATCCTCTGTCTATTCTAATTATCTATGTCCTGTTGCAGTCAATTACTATCATCATGATCCTCTGTCCATTCTAATTATCTATGTCCTATTTCAGTCAATTACTATCATCTTGATCCTCAGAACATTCTAATTATCTATGTCCTATTTCAGTCAATTACTATCATCCTGATCCTCTGTCTATTCTAATTATCTATGTCCTATTTCAGTCAATTACTATCATCCTGATCCTCTGTCTATTCAAATTATCTATGTCCTGTTTCAGTCAATTACTATCATCCTGATCCTCTGTCTATTCTAATTATCTATGTCCTGTTTCAGTCAATTACTATCATCCTGATCCTCTGAACATTCTAATTAACTATGTCCTGTTTCAGTCAATTACTATCATCCTGACTGTCTGTCCATTCTCAATATCAATGTCCTGTTTCAGTCAATTGCTGTCATCCTGACTGTCTGTCCATTCTAAATATCTATGTCCTGTTTCAGTCAATTACTGTCATCCTGATCCTCTTTCCATTGTAATTATCTATGTCCTGATTCAGTCAATTACTATCATCCTGATCCTCTGTCTATTCTAATTAACTATGTCCTGTTTCAGTCAATTACTGTCATCCTGACTGTCTGTCCATTCTAAATATCTATGTCCTGTTTCAGTCAATTGCTGTCATCCTGACTGTCTGTCCATTCTAAATATCTATGTCCTGTTTCAGTCAATTACTGTCATCCTGATCCTCTTTCCATTCTAATTATCTATGTCCTGATTCAGTCAATTACGATCATCCTGATCCTCTGAACATTCTAATTATCTATGTCCTTTTTCAGTCAATTACTATCATCATGATCCTCTGTCCATTCTAAATATCAATGTCCTGTTTCGGTCAATTACTATCATCCTGATCCTCTGTCCATTCTAATTATCTATGTCCTGTTTCAGTCAATTACTATCATCCTGATCCTCTGTCTATTATAATTATCTATGTCCTGTTTCAGTCAATTACTATCATCCTGATCCTCTGTCCATTCTAATTATCTATGTCCTGTTTCAGTCAATTGCTATCATCCTGATCCTCTGACCATTCTAATTAGCTATGTCCTGTTTCAGTCAATTACTATCATCCTGATCCTCTGTCCATTCTAATTATCTATGTCCTGTTTCAGTCAATTACTATCATCCTGATCCTCTGTCCATTCTAATTATCTATGTCCTGTTTCAGTCAATTACTATCATCCTGATCCTCTGTCTATTATAATTATCTATGTCCTGTTTCAGTCAATTACTATCATCCTGATCCTCTGTCCATTCTAATAATCTATGTCCTGTTTCAGTCAATTGCCATCATCCTGATCCTCTGACCATTCGAATTAGCTATGTCCTGTTTCAGTCAATTACTATCATCCTGATCCTCTGTCTATTCTAATTATCTATGTCCTGTTGCAGTCAATTACTATCATCATGATCCTCTGTCCATTCTAATTATCTATGTCCTGTTTCAGTCAATTACTATCATCCTGATCCTCTGTCCATTCTAATTATCTATGTCCTGTTTCAGTCAATTGCTATCATCCTGATCCTCTGACCATTCTAATTATCTATGCCCTATTTCAGTCAATTACTATCATCTTGATCCTCTGAACATTCTAATTATCTATGTCCTGTTTCAGTCAATTGCTATCATCCTGATCCTCTGAACATTCTAATTATCTATCGCCTATTTCAGTCAATTACTATCATCCTGATCCTCTGTCCATTCTAATTATCTATGTCCTGTTTCAGTCAATTGCGGTCATCCTGATCCTCTGTCTATTCTAATTATCTATGTCCTGTTTCAGTCAATTACTATCATCCTGATCCTCTGAACATTCTAATAATCTATGTCCTGTTTCAGTCAATTACTATCATCCTGATCCTCTGAACATTCGAATTATCTATGTCCTGTTTCAGTCAATTACTATCATCATGATCCTCTGTCCATTCTAATTATCTATGTCCTGTTTCAGTAAATTACTATCATCCTGATCCTCTGTCTATTATAATTATCTATGTCCTGTTTCAGTCAATTACTATCATCCAGATCCTCTGTCCATTCTAATTATCTATGTCCTGTTTCAGTCAATTGCTATCATCCTGATCCTCTGACCATTCTAATTATCTATGCCATATTTCAGTCAATTACTATCATCTTGATCCTCTGAGCATTCTAATTATCTATGTCCTGTTTCAGTCAATTACTATCATCCTGATCCTCTGAACATTCGAATTATCTATGACCTATTTCAGTCAATTACTATCATCATGATCCTCTGTCCATTCTAATTATCTATGTCCTGTTTCAGTCAATTACTATCATCCTGATCCTCTGTCCATTCTAATTATCTATGTCCTGTTTCAGTCAATTACTATCATCTTGATCCTCTGAACATTCTAATTATCTATGTCCTGTTTCAGTCAATTACTATCATCCTGATCCTCTGTCTATTCTAATTATCTATGTCCTGTTGCAGTCAATTACTATCATCATGATCCTCTGTCCATTCTAATTATCTATGTCCTGTTTCAGTCAATTACTATCATCCTGATCCTCTGTCCATTCTAATTATCTATGTCCTGTTTCAGTCAATTGCTATCATCCTGATCCTCTGACCATTCTAATTATCTATGCCCTATTTCAGTCAATTACTATCATCCTGATCCTCTGAACATTCTAATTATCTATGTCCTGTTTCAGTCAATTACTATCATCCTGATCCTCTGAACATTCTAATCATCTATGTCCTATTTCAGTCAATTACTATCATCTTGATCCTCAGAACATTCTAATTATCTATGTCCTATTTCAGTCAATTACTATCATCCTGATCCTCTGTCTATTCTAATTATTTATGTTCTATTTCAGTCAATTACTATCATCCTGATCCTCTGTCTATTCTAATTATCTATGTCCTGTTTCAGTCAATTACTATCATCCTGATCCTCTGAACATTCTAATTAACTATGTCCTGTTTCAGTCAATTACTGTCATCCTGACTGTCTGTCCATTCTAAATATCTATGTCCTGTTTCAGTCAATTGCTGTCATCCTGACTGTCTGTCCATTCTAAACATCTATGTCCTGTTTCAGTCAATTACTGTCATCCTGATCCTCTTTCCATTCTAATTATCTATGTCCTGATTCAGTCAATTACTATCATCCTGATCCTCTGTCTATTCTAATTATCTATGTCCTGTTTCATTCAATTACTATCATCCTGATCCTCTGAACATTCTAATTATCTATGTCCTTTATCAGTCAATTACTATCATCATGATCCTCTGTCCATTCTAATTATCAATGTCCTGTTTCGGTCAATTACTATCATCCTGATCCTCTGAACATTCTAATTATCTCTGTCCTGTTTCAGTCAATTGCTGTCATCCTGATCCTCTGAACATTCGAATTATCTATGTCCTGTTTCAGTCAATTACTATCATCATGATCCTCTGTCCATTCTAATTATCTATGTCCTGTTTCAGTCAATTGCTATCATCCTGATCCTCCGACCATTCTAATTATCTATGCCCTATTTCAGTCAATTACTATCATCTTGATCCTCTGAACATTCTAATTATCTATGTCCTGTTTCAGTCAATTACTATCATCCTGATCCTCTGAACATTCGAATTATCTCTGACCTATTTCAGTCAATTACTATCATCATGATCCTCTGTCCATTCTAATTATCTATGTCCTGTTTCAGTCAATTACTATCATCCTGATCCTCTGTCTATTATAATTATCTATGTCCTGTTTCAGTCAATTGCTATCATCCTGATCCTCTGACCATTCTTATTAGCTATGTCCTGTTTCAGTCAATTACTATCATCCTGATCCTCTGTCTATTCTAATTATCTATGTCCTGTTGCAGTCAATTACTATCATCATGATCCTCTGTCCATTCTAATTATCTATGTCCTGTTTCAGTCAATTACTATCATCCTGATCCTCTGTCCATTCTAATTATCTATGTCCTGTTTCAGTCAATTGCTATCATCCTGATCCTCTGACCATTCTAATTATCTATGCCCTATTTCAGTCAATTACTATCATCTTGATCCTCTGAACATTCTAATTATCTATGTCCTGTTTCAGTCAATTGCTATCATCCTGATCCTCTGAACATTCTAATTATCTATGTCCTATTTCAGTCAATTACTATCATCCTGATCCTCTGTCCATTCTAATTATCTATGTCCTGTTTCAGTCAATTGCTATCATCCTGATCCTCTGACCATTCTAATTATCTATGCCCTATTTCAGTCAATTACTATCATCCTGATCCTCTGTACATTCTAATTATCTATGTCCTGTTTCAGTCAATTACTATCATCCTGATCCTCTGAACATTCTAATCATCTATGTCCTATTTCAGTCAATTACTATCATCTTGATCCTCAGAACATTCTAATTATCTATGTCCTATTTCAGTCAATTACTATCATCCTGATCCTCTGTCTATTCTAATTATCTATGTCCTATTTCAGTCAATTACTATCATCCTGATCCTCTGTCTATTCAAATTATCTATGTCCTGTTTCAGTCAATTACTATCATCCTGATCCTCTGTCTATTCTAATTATCTATGTCCTGTTTCAGTCAATTACTATCATCCTGATCCTCTGAACATTCTAATTAACTATGTCCTGTTTCAGTCAATTACTGTCATCCTGACTGTCTGTCCATTCTCAATATCAATGTCCTGTTTCAGTCAATTGCTGTCATCCTGACTGTCTGTCCATTCTAAATATCTATGTCCTGTTTCAGTCAATTACTGTCATCCTGATCCTCTTTCCATTCTAATTATCTATGTCCTGATTCAGTCAATTACTATCATCCTGATCCTCTGTCTATTCTAATTAACTATGTCCTGTTTCAGTCAATTACTGTCATCCTGACTGTCTGTCCATTCTAAATATCTATGTCCTGTTTCAGTCAATTGCTGTCATCCTGACTGTCTGTCCATTCTAAATATCTATGTCCTGTTTCAGTCAATTACTGTCATCCTGATCCTCTTTCCATTCTAATTATCTATGTCCTGATTCAGTCAATTACGATCATCCTGATCCTCTGAACATTCTAATTATCTATGTCCTTTTTCAGTCAATTACTATCATCATGATCCTCTGTCCATTCTAAATATCAATGTCCTGTTTCGGTCAATTACTATCATCCTGATCCTCTGTCCATTCTAATTATCTATGTCCTGTTTCAGTCAATTACTATCATCCTGATCCTCTGTCTATTATAATTATCTATGTCCTGTTTCAGTCAATTGCTATCATCCTGATCCTCTGACCATTCTAATTATCTATGCCCTATTTCAGTCAATTACTATCATCCTGATCCTCTGTACATTCTAATTATCTATGTCCTGTTTCAGTCAATTACTATCATCCTGATCCTCTGAACATTCTAATCATCTATGTCCTATTTCAGTCAATTACTATCATCTTGATCCTCAGAACATTCTAATTATCTATGTCCTATTTCAGTCAATTACTATCATCCTGATCCTCTGTCTATTCTAATTATCTATGTCCTATTTCAGTCAATTACTATCATCCTGATCCTCTGTCTATTCAAATTATCTATGTCCTGTTTCAGTCAATTACTATCATCCTGATCCTCTGTCTATTCTAATTATCTATGTCCTGTTTCAGTCAATTACTATCATCCTGATCCTCTGAACATTCTAATTAACTATGTCCTGTTTCAGTCAATTACTGTCATCCTGACTGTCTGTCCATTCTCAATATCAATGTCCTGTTTCAGTCAATTGCTGTCATCCTGTCTGTCTGTCCATTCTAAATATCTATGTCCTGTTTCAGTCAATTACTGTCATCCTGATCCTCTTTCCATTCTAATTATCTATGTCCTGTTTCAGTCAATTACTATCATCCTGATCCTCTGAACATTCTAATCATCTATGTCCTATTTCAGTCAATTACTATCATCTTGATCCTCAGAACATTCTAATTATCTATGTCCTATTTCAGTCAATTACTATCATCCTGATCCTCTGTCTATTCTAATTATCTATGTCCTATTTCAGTCAATTACTATCATCCTGATCCTCTGTCTATTCAAATTATCTATGTCCTGTTTCAGTCAGTTACTATCATCCTGATCCTCTGTCTATTCTAATTATCTATGTCCTGTTTCAGTCAATTACTATCATCCTGATCCTCTGAACATTCTAATTAACTTTGTCCTGTTTCAGTCAATTACTGTCATCCTTTTGTCTGTCCATTCTCAATATCAATGTCCTGTTTCAGTCAATTGCTGTCATCCTGACTGTCTGTCAATTCTAAATATCTATGTCCTGTTTCAGTCAATTACTGTCATCCTGATCCTCTTTCCATTCTAATTATCTATGTCCTGTTTCAGTCAATTACTATCATCCTGATCCTCTGAACATTCTAATCATCTATGTCCTATTTCAGTCAATTACTATCATCTTGATCCTCAGAACATTCTAATTATCTATGTCCTATTTCAGTCAATTACTATCATCCTGATCCTCTGTCTATTCTAATTATCTATGTCCTATTTCAGTCAATTACTATCATCCTGATCCTCTGTCTATTCAAATTATCTATGTCCTGTTTCAGTCAATTACTATCATCCTGATCCTCTGTCTATTCTAATTATCTATGTCCTGTTTCAGTCAATTACTATCATCCTGATCCTCTGAACATTCTAATTAACTATGTCCTGTTTCAGTCAATTACTGTCATCCTGACTGTCTGTCCATTCTCAATATCAATCTCCTGTTTCAGTCAATTGCTGTCATCCTGACTGTCTGTCCATTCTAAATATCTATGTCCTGTTTCAGTCAATTACTGTCATCCTGATCCTCTTTCCATTCTAATTATCTATGTCCTGATTCAGTCAATTACTATCATCCTGATCCTCTGTCTATTCTAATTAACTATGTCCTGTTTCAGTCAATTACTGTCATCCTGACTGTCTGTCCATTCTAAATATCTATGTCCTGTTTCAGTCAATTGCTGTCATCCTGACTGTCTGTCCATTCTAAATATCTATGTCCTGTTTCAGTCAATTACTGTCATCCTGATCCTCTTTCCATTCTAATTATCTATGTCCTGATTCAGTCAATTACGATCATCCTGATCCTCTGAACATTCTAATTATCTATGTCCTTTTTCAGTCAATTACTATCATCATGATCCTCTGTCCATTCTAAATATCAATGTCCTGTTTCGGTCAATTACTATCATCCTGATCCTCTGTCCATTCTAATTATCTATGTCCTGTTTCAGTCAATTACTATCATCCTGATCCTCTGTCTATTATAATTATCTATGTCCTGTTTCAGTCAATTGCTATCATCCTGATCATCTGACCATTCTAATTATCTATGCCCTATTTCAGTCAATTACTATCATCCTGATCCTCTGTACATTCTAATTATCTATGTCCTGTTTCAGTCAATTACTATCATCCTGATCCTCTGAACATTCTAATCATCTATGTCCTATTTCAGTCAATTACTATCATCTTGATCCTCAGAACATTCTAATTATCTATGTCCTATTTCAGTCAATTACTATCATCCGGATCCTCTGTCTATTCTAATTATCTATGTCCTATTTCAGTCAATTACTATCATCCTGATCCTCTGTCTATTCAAATTATCTATGTCCTGTTTCAGTCAATTACTATCATCCTGATCCTCTGTCTATTCTAATTATCTATGTCCTGTTTCAGTCAATTGCTATCATCCTGATCCTCTGAACATTCTAATTAACTATGTCCTGTTTCAGTCAATTACTGTCATCCTGACTGTCTGTCCATTCTCAATATCAATGTCCTGTTTCAGTCAATTGCTGTCATCCTGACTGTCTGTCCATTCTAAATATCTATGTCCTGTTTCAGTCAATTACTGTCATCCTGATCCTCTTTCCATTGTAATTATCTATGTCCTGATTCAGTCAATTACTATCATCCTGATCCTCTGTCTATTCTAATTAACTATGTCCTGTTTCAGTCAATTACTGTCATCCTGACTGTCTGTCCATTCTAAATATCTATGTCCTGTTTCAGTCAATTGCTGTCATCCTGACTGTCTGTCCATTCTAAATATCTATGTCCTGTTTCAGTCAATTACTGTCATCCTGATCCTCTTTCCATTCTAATTATCTATGTCCTGATTCAGTCAATTACGATCATCCTGATCCTCTGAACATTCTAATTATCTATGTCCTTTTTCAGTCAATTACTATCATCATGATCCTCTGTCCATTCTAAATATCAATGTCCTGTTTCGGTCAATTACTATCATCCTGATCCTCTGTCCATTCTAATTATCTATGTCCTGTTTCAGTCAATTACTATCATCCTGATCCTCTGTCTATTATAATTATCTATGTCCTGTTTCAGTCAATTACTATCATCCTGATCCTCTGTCCATTCTAATTATCTATGTCCTGTTTCAGTCAATTGCTATCATCCTGATCCTCTGACCATTCTAATTAGCTATGTCCTGTTTCAGTCAATTACTATCATCCTGATCCTCTGTCTATTCTAATTATCTATGTCCTGTTGCAGTCAATTACTATCATCATGATCCTCTGTCCATTCTAATTATCTATGTCCTATTTCAGTCAATTACTATCATCTTGATCCTCAGAACATTCTAATTATCTATGTCCTATTTCAGTCAATTACTATCATCCTGATCCTCTGTCTATTCTAATTATCTATGTCCTATTTCAGTCAATTACTATCATCCTGATCCTCTGCCTATTCAAATTATCTATGTCCTGTTTCAGTCAATTACTATCATCCTGATCCTCTGTCTATTCTAATTATCTATGTCCTGTTTCAGTCAATTACTATCATCCTGATCCTCTGAACATTCTAATTAACTATGTCCTGTTTCAGTCAATTACTGTCATCCTGACTGTCTGTCCATTCTCAATATCAATGTCCTGTTTCAGTCAATTGCTGTCATCCTGACTGTCTGTCCATTCTAAATATCTATGTCCTGTTTCAGTCAATTACTGTCATCCTGATCCTCTTTCCATTCTAATTATCTATGTCCTGATTCAGTCAATTACTATCATCCTGATCCTCTGTCTATTCTAATTAACTATGTCCTGTTTCAGTCAATTACTGTCATCCTGACTGTCTGTCCATTCTAAATATCTATGTCCTGTTTCAGTCAATTGCTGTCATCCTGACTGTCTGTCCATTCTAAATATCTATGTCCTGTTTCAGTCAATTACTGTCATCCTGATCCTCTTTCCATTCTAATTATCTATGTCCTGATTCAGTCAATTACGATCATCCTGATCCTCTGAACATTCTAATTATCTATGTCCTTTTTCAGTCAATTACTATCATCATGATCCTCTGTCCATTCTAAATATCAATGTCCTGTTTCGGTCAATTACTATCATCCTGATCCTCTGTCCATTCTAATTATCTATGTCCTGTTTCAGTCAAATACTATCATCCTGATCCTCTGTCTATTATAATTATCTATGTCCTGTTTCAGTCAATTACTATCATCCTGATCCTCTGTCCATTCTAATTATCTATGTCCTGTTTCAGTCAATTGCTATCATCCTGATCCTCTGACCATTCTAATTAGCTATGTCCTGTTTCAGTCAATTATTATCATCCTGATCCTCTGTCCATTCTAATTATCTATGTCCTGTTTCAGTCAATTACTATCATCCTGATCCTCTGTCCATTCTAATTATCTATGTCCTGTTTCAGTCAATTACTATCATCCTGATCCTCTGTCTATTATAATTATCTATGTCCTGTTTCAGTCAATTACTATCATCCTGATCCTCTGTCCATTCTAATTATCTATGTCCTGTTTCAGTCAATTGCTATCATCCTGATCCTCTGACCATTCTAATTAGCTATGTCCTGTTTCAGTCAATTACTATCATCCTGATCCTCTGTCTATTCTAATTATCTATGTCCTGTTGCAGTCAATTACTATCATCCTGATCCTCTGTCTATTCTAATTAACTATGTCCTGTTTCAGTCAATTACTGTCATCCTGACTGTCTGTCCATTCTAAATATCTATGTCCTGTTTCAGTCAATTGCTGTCATCCTGACTGTCTGTCCATTCTAAATATCTATGTCCTGTTTCAGTCAATTACTGTCATCCTGATCCTCTTTCCATTCTAATTATCTATGTCCTGATTCAGTCAATTACGATCATCCTGATCCTCTGAACATTCTAATTATCTATGTCCTTTTTCAGTCAATTACTATCATCATGATCCTCTGTCCATTCTAAATATCAATGTCCTGTTTCGGTCAATTACTATCATCCTGATCCTCTGTCCATTCTAATTATCTATGTCCTGTTTCAGTCAATTACTATCATCCTGATCCTCTGTCTATTATAATTATCTATGTCCTGTTTCAGTCAATTGCTATCATCCTGATCCTCTGACCATTCTAATTATCTATGCCCTATTTCAGTCAATTACTATCATCCTGATCCTCTGTACATTCTAATTATCTATGTCCTGTTTCAGTCAATTACTATCATCCTGATCCTCTGAACATTCTAATCATCTATGTCCTATTTCAGTCAATTACTATCATCTTGATCCTCAGAACATTCTAATTATCTATGTCCTATTTCAGTCAATTACTATCATCCTGATCCTCTGTCTATTCTAATTATCTATGTCCTATTTCAGTCAATTACTATCATCCTGATCCTCTGTCTATTCAAATTATCTATGTCCTGTTTCAGTCAATTACTATCATCCTGATCCTCTGTCTATTCTAATTATCTATGTCCTGTTTCAGTCAATTACTATCATCCTGATCCTCTGAACATTCTAATTAACTATGTCCTGTTTCAGTCAATTACTGTCATCCTGACTGTCTGTCCATTCTCAATATCAATGTCCTGTTTCAGTCAATTGCTGTCATCCTGACTGTCTGTCCATTCTAAATATCTATGTCCTGTTTCAGTCAATTACTGTCATCCTGATCCTCTTTCCATTCTAATTATCTATGTCCTGATTCAGTCAATTACTATCATCCTGATCCTCTGTCTATTCTAATTAACTATGTCCTGTTTCAGTCAATTACTGTCATCCTGACTGTCTGTCCATTCTAAATATCTATGTCCTGTTTCAGTCAATTGCTGTCATCCTGACTGTCTGTCCATTCTAAATATCTATGTCCTGTTTCAGTCAATTACTGTCATCCTGATCCTCTTTCCATTCTAATTATCTATGTCCTGATTCAGTCAATTACGATCATCCTGATCCTCTGAACATTCTAATTATCTATGTCCTTTTTCAGTCAATTACTATCATCATGATCCTCTGTCCATTCTAAATATCAATGTCCTGTTTCGGTCAATTACTATCATCCTGATCCTCTGTCCATTCTAATTATCTATGTCCTGTTTCAGTCAATTACTATCATCCTGATCCTCTGTCTATTATAATTATCTATGTCCTGTTTCAGTCAATTACTATCATCCTGATCCTCTGTCCATTCTAATTATCTATGTCCTGTTTCAGTCAATTGCTATCATCCTGATCCTCTGACCATTCTAATTAGCTATGTCCTGTTTCAGTCAATTACTATCATCCTGATCCTCTGTCTATTCTAATTATCTATGTCCTGTTGCATTCAATTACTATCATCATGATCCTCTGTCCATTCTAATTATCTATGTCCTATTTCAGTCAATTACTATCATCTTGATCCTCAGAACATTCTAATTATCTATGTCCTATTTCAGTCAATTACTATCATCCTGATCCTCTGTCTATTCTAATTATCTATGTCCTATTTCAGTCAATTACTATCATCCTGATCCTCTGTCTATTCAAATTATCTATGTCCTGTTTCAGTCAATTACTATCATCCTGATCCTCTGTCTATTCTAATTATCTATGTCCTGTTTCAGTCAATTACTATCATCCTGATCCTCTGAACATTCTAATTAACTATGTCCTGTTTCAGTCAATTACTGTCATCCTGACTGTCTGTCCAATCTCAATATCAATGTCCTGTTTCAGTCAATTGCTGTCATCCTGACTGTCTGTCCATTCTAAATATCTATGTCCTGTTTCAGTCAATTACTGTCATCCTGATCCTCTTTCCATTCTAATTATCTATGTCCTGATTCAGTCAATTACTATCATCCTGATCCTCTGTCTATTCTAATTAACTATGTCCTGTTTCAGTCAATTACTGTCATCCTGACTGTCTGTCCATTCTAAATATCTATGTCCTGTTTCAGTCAATTGCTGTCATCCTGACTGTCTGTCCATTCTAAATATCTATGTCCTGTTTCAGTCAATTACTGTCATCCTGATCCTCTTTCCATTCTAATTATCTATGTCCTGATTCAGTCAATTACGATCATCCTGATCCTCTGAACATTCTAATTATCTATGTCCTTTTTCAGTCAATTACTATCATCATGATCCTCTGTCCATTCTAAATATCAATGTCCTGTTTCGGTCAATTACTATCATCCTGATCCTCTGTCCATTCTAATTATCTATGTCCTGTTTCAGTCAATTACTATCATCCTGATCCTCTGTCTATTATAATTATCTATGTCCTGTTTCAGTCAATTACTATCATCCTGATCCTCTGTCCATTCTAATTATCTATGTCCTGTTTCAGTCAATTGCTATCATCCTGATCCTCTGACCATTCTAATTAGCTATGTCCTGTTTCAGTCAATTACTATCATCCTGATCCTCTGTCCATTCTAATTATCTATGTCCTGTTTCAGTCAATTACTATCATCCTGATCCTCTGTCCATTCTAATTATCTATGTCCTGTTTCAGTCAATTACTATCATCCTGATCCTCTGTCTATTATAATTATCTATGTCCTGTTTCAGTCAATTACTATCATCCTGATCCTCTGTCCATTCTAATTATCTATGTCCTGTTTCAGTCAATTGCTATCATCCTGATCCTCTGACCATTCTAATTAGCTATGTCCTGTTTCAGTCAATTACTATCATCCTGATCCTCTGTCTATTCTAATTATCTATGTCCTGTTGCAGTCAATTACTATCTTCATGATCCTCTGTCCATTCTAATTATCTATGTCCTGTTTCAGTCAATTACTATCATCCTGATCCTCTGTCCATTCTAATTATCTATGTCCTGTTTCAGTCAATTGCTATCATCCTGATCCTCTGACCATTCTAATTATCTATGCCCTATTTCAGTCAATTACTATCATCTTGATCCTCTGAACATTCTAATTATCTATGTCCTGTTTCAGTCAATTGCTATCATCCTGATCCTCTGAACATTCTAATTATCTATCGCCTATTTCAGTCAATTACTATCATCCTGATCCTCTGTCCATTCTAATTATCTATGTCCTGTTTCAGTCAATTGCGGTCATCCTGATCCTCTGTCTATTCTAATTATCTATGTCCTGTTTCAGTCAATTACTATCATCCTGATCCTCTGAACATTCTAATAATCTATGTCCTGTTTCAGTCAATTACTATCATCCTGATCCTCTGAACATTCGAATTATCTATGTCCTGTTTCAGTCAATTACTATCATCATGATCCTCTGTCCATTCTAATTATCTATGTCCTGTTTCAGTAAATTACTATCATCCTGATCCTCTGTCTATTATAATTATCTATGTCCTGTTTCAGTCAATTACTATCATCCTTATCCTCTGTCCATTCTAATTATTTATGTCCTGTTTCAGTCAATTGCTATCATCCTGATCCTCTGACCATTCTAATTATCTATGCCATATTTCAGTCAATTACTATCATCTTGATCCTCTGTCCATTCTAATTATCTATGTCCTGTTTCAGTCAATTACTATCATCCTGATCCTCTGTCCATTCTAATTATCTATGTCCTGTTTCAGTCAATTACTATCATCTTGATCCTCTGAACATTCTAATTATCTATGTCCTGTTTCAGTCAATTACTATCATCCTGATCCTCTGTCTATTCTAATTATCTATGTCCTGTTGCAGTCAATTACTATCATCATGATCCTCTGTCCATTCTAATTATCTATGTCCTGTTTCAGTCAATTACTATCATCCTGATCCTCTGTCCATTCTAATTATCTATGTCCTATTTCAGTCAATTGCTATCATCCTGATCCTCTGACCATTCTAATTATCTATGCCCTATTTCAGTCAATTACTATCATCCTGATCCTCTGAACATTCTAATTATCTATGTCCTGTTTCAGTCAATTACTATCATCCTGATCCTCTGAACATTCTAATCATCTATGTCCTATTTCATTCAATTACTATCATCTTGATCCTCAGAACATTCTAATTATCTATGTCCTATTTCAGTCAATTACTATCATCCTGATCCTCTGTCTATTCTAATTATTTATGTCCTATTTCAGTCAATTAATATCATCCTGATCCTCTGTCTATTCTAATTATCTATGTCCTGTTTCAGTCAATTACTATCATCCTGATCCTCTGAACATTCTAATTAACTATGTCCTGTTTCAGTCAATTACTGTCATCCTGACTGTCTGTCCATTCTAAATATCTATGTCCTGTTTCAGTCAATTGCTGTCATCCTGACTGTCTGTCCATTCTAAACATCTATGTCCTGTTTCAGTCAATTACTGTCATCCTGATCCTCTTTCCATTCTAATTATCTATGTCCTGATTCAGTCAATTACTATCATCCTGATCCTCTGTCTATTCTAATTATCTATGTCCTGTTTCATTCAATTACTATCATCCAGATCCTCTGAACATTCTAATTATCTATGTCCTTTATCAGTCAATTACTATCATCATGATCCTCTGTCCATTCTAATTATCAATGTCCTGTTTCGGTCAATTACTATCATCCTGATCCTCTGAACATTCTAATTATCTATGTCCTGTTTCAGTCAATTGCTGTCATCCTGATCCTCTGAACATTCGAATTATCTATGTCCTGTTTCAGTCAATTACTATCATCATGATCCTCTGTCCATTCTAATTATCTATGTCCTGTTTCAGTCAATTGCTATCATCCTGATCCTCTGACCAATCTAATTATCTCTGCCCTATTTCAGTCAATTACTATCATCTTGATCCTCTGAACATTCTAATTATCTATGTCCTGTTTCAGTCAATTACTATCATCCTGATCCTCTGAACATTCGAATTATCTATGACCTATTTCAGTCAATTACTATCATCATGATCCTCTGTCCATTCTAATTATCTATGTCCTGTTTCAGTCAATTACTATCATCCTGATCCTCTGTCTATTATAATTATCTATGTCCTGTTTCAGTCAATTGCTATCATCCTGATCCTCTGACCATTCTAATTAGCTATGTCCTGTTTCAGTCAATTACTATCATCCTGATCCTCTGTCTATTCTAATTATCTATGTCCTGTTGCAGTCAATTACTATCATCATGATCCTCTGTCCATTCTAATTATCTATGTCCTGTTTCAGTCAATTACTATCATCCTGATCCTCTGTCCATTCTAATTATCTATGTCCTGTTTCAGTCAATTGCTATCATCCTGATCCTCTGACCATTCTAATTATCTATGCCCTATTTCAGTCAATTACTATCATCTTGATCCTCTGAACATTCTAATTATCTATGTCCTGTTTCAGTCAATTGCTATCATCCTGATCCTCTGAACATTCTAATTATCTATGTCCTATTTCAGTCAATTACTATCATCCTGATCCTCTGTCCATTCTAATTATCTATGTCCTGTTTCAGTCAATTGCGATCATCCTGATCCTCTGTCTATTCTAATTATCTATGTCCTGTTTCAGTCAATTGCTATCATCCTGATCCTCTGAATATTCTAACTATCTATGTCCTACTTCTGTCAATTACTGACATCTTGATACTCTGAAAATTCTAATTATCTATGTCCTGTTTCTGTCAATTACTATCATCCTGATCCTCTGAACATTCTAATTATCTATGACCTGTTTCTGTCAATTACTGACATCTTGATCCTCTGAACATTCTAATTATCTATGTCCTGATTCAGTCAATTGCTATCATCCTGATGCTCTGAACATTCTAATTATCTATGTCCTATTTCTGTCAATTACTGACATCTTGATCCTCTGAACATTCTAATTATCTATGTCCTGTTTCAGTCAATTGCTATCATCCTAGTCCTCTGAACATTCTAATTATGTATGTCCTATTTCAGTCAATTACTATCATCTTGATCCTCTGAACATTCTAATTAACTATGTCCTGTTTCAGTCAATTGCTATCATCCTGATCCTCTGACCATTCTAATTATCTATGCCCTATTTCAGTCAATTACTGTCATCTTGATCCTCTGAACATTCTAATTATCTATGTCCTGTTTCAGTCAATTGCTATCATCCTGATTCTCTGAACATTCTAATTATCTATGTCCTATTTCTGTCAATTACTGACATCTTGATACTCTGAACATTCTAATTATCTATGTCCTATTTCTGTCAATTACTGACATCTTGATACTCTGAACATTCTAATTATCCATGTCCTGTTTCAGTCAATTGCTGTCATCCAGACTGCCTGTCCATTCTAAATATCTATGTCCTGTTTCGGTCAATTGCTGTCATCCAGACTGTCTGTCCATTCTAAATATCTATGTCCTGTTTCAGTCAATTAGTGTCATCCTGATCCTCTTTCCATTCTAATTATCTATGTCCTGTTTCAGTCAATTACTATCATCCTGATCCTCTGTCCATTCTAATTATCTATGCCCTTTTTCAGTCAATTACTATCATCCTGATCCTCTGAACATTCTAATTATCTATGTCCTGTTTCAGTCAATTACTATCATCCTGATCCTCTGTCTATTCTAATTATCTATGTCCTGTTTCAGTCAATTACTATCATCCTGATCCTCTGAACATTCTAATTATCTATGTCCTGTTTCGGTCAATTACTATCATCCTGATCCTCTGAACATTCTAATTATCTATGTCCTGTTTCAGTCAATTACTATCATCCTGATCCTCTGAACATTCGAAATATCCTTGTCCTGTTTCAGTCAATTACTATCATCATGATCCTCTGTCCATTCTAATTATCTATGTCCTGTTTCAGTCAATTGCTATCATCCTGATCCTCTGAACATTCTAATAATCTATGCCCAATTTCAGTCAATTGCTATCATCCTGATCCTCTGAACATTCTAATTATCTATGTCCTATTTCAGTCAATTACTATCATCTTGATCCTCTGAACATTCTAATTAACTATGTCCTGTTTCAGTCAATTGCTATCATCCTGATCCTCTGACCATTCTAATTATCTATGCCCTATTTCAGTCAATTACTATCATCCTGATCCTCTGAACATTCTAACTATCTATGTCCTATTTCTGTCAATTACTGACATCTTGATACTCTGAACATTCTAATTATCTATGTCCTGTTTCTGTCAATTACTATCATCCTGATCCTCTGAACATTCTAATTATCTATGTCCTGTTTCTGTCAATTACTGACATCTTGATGCTCTGAACATTCTAATTATCTATGTCCTGATTCAGTCAATTGCTATCATCCTGATCCTCTGAACATTCTAATTATCTATGTCCTATTTCTGTCAATTACTGACATCTTGATCCTCTGAACATTCTAATTATCTATGCCCTGTTTCAGTCAATTGCTATCATCCTGATCCTCTGAACATTCTAATAATCTATGTCCTATTTCAGTCAATTACTATCATCTTGATCCTCTGAACATTCTAATTAACTATGTCCTGTTTCAGTCAATTGCTATCATCCTGATCCTCTGACCATTCTAATTATCTATGCCCTATTTCAGTCAATTACTATCATCTTGATCCTCCGAACATTCTAATTATCTATGTCCTGTTTCAGTCAATTGCTATCATCCTGATCCTCTGAACATTCTAATTATCTATGTCCTATTTCTGTCAATTACTGACATCTTGATACTCTGAACATTCTAATTATCTATGTCCTATTTCTGTCAATTACTGACATCTTGATACTCTGAACATTCTAATTATCTATGTCCTGTTTCAGTCAATTACTGTCATCCAGACTGTCTGTCCATTCTAAATATCTATGTCCGGTTTCAGTCAATTGCTGTCATCCAGACTGTCTGTCCATTCTAAATATCTATGTCCTGTTTCAGTCAATTACTGTCATCCTGATCCTCTTTCCATTCTAATTATCTATGTCCTGTTTCAGTCAATTACTATCATCCTGATCCTCTGTCCATTCTAATTATCTATGTCCTTTTCCAGTCAATTACTATGATCCTGATCCTCTGAACATTCTAATTATCTATGTCCTGTTTCAGTCAATTACTATCATCCTGATCCTCTGTCTATTCTAATTATCTATGTCCTGTTTCAGTCAATTACTATCATCCTGATCCTCTGAACATTCTAATTATCTATGTCCTGTTTCGGTCAATTACTATCATCCTGATCCTCTGAACATTCTAATAATCTATGTCCTGTTTCAGTCAATTACTATCATCCTGATCCTCTGAACATTCGAATTATCTATGTCCTGTTTCAGTCAATTACTATCATCATGATCCTCTGTCCATTCTAATTATCTATGTCCTGTTTCAGTAAATTACTATCATCCTGATCCTCTGTCTATTCTAATTATCTATGTCCTGTTTCAGTCAATTACTATCATCCTGATCCTCTGTCCATTCTAATTATCTATGTCCTGTTTCAGTCAATTGCTATCTTCCTGATCCTCTGACTATTCTAATTATCTATGCCCTATTTCAGTCAATTACTATCATCTTGATCCTCTGAACATTCTAATTATCTATGTCCTGTTTCAGTCAATTACTATCATCCTGATCCTCTGAACATTCTAATTATCTATGCCCTATTTCAGTCAATTACTATCATCATGATCCTCTGTCCATTCTAATTATGTATGTCCTGTTTCAGTCAATTACTATCATCCTGATCCTCTGTCTATTATAATTATCTATGTCCTGTTTCAGTCAATTGCTATCATCCTGATCCTCTGTCCATTCTAATTATCTATGTCCTGTTTCAGTCAATTACTATCATCTTGATCCTCTGAACATTCTAATTATCTATGTCCTGTTTCAGTCAATTACTATCATCCTGATCCTCTGAACATTCGAATTATCTATGACCTATTTCAGTCAATTACTATCATCATGATCCTCTGTCCATTCTAATTATCTATGTCCTGTTTCAGTCAATTACTATCATCCTGATCCTCTGTCTATTATAATTATCTATGTCCTGTTTCAGTCAATTACTATCATCCTGATCCTCTGTCCATTCTAATTATCTATGTCCTGTTTCAGTCAATTGCTATCATCCTGATCCTCTGACCATTCTAATTTGCTATGTCCTGTTTCAGTCAATTACTATCATCCTGATCCTCTGTCTATTCTAATTATCTATGTCCTGTTGCAGTCAATTACTATCATCATGATCCTCTGTCCATTCTAATTATCTATGTCCTGTTTCAGTCAATTACTATCATCCTGATCCTCTGTCCATTCTAATTATCTATGTCCTGTTTCAGTCAATTGCTATCATCCTGATCCTCTGACCATTCTAATTATCTATGCCCTATTTCAGTCAATTACTATCATCTTGATCCTCTGAACATTCTAATTATCTATGTCCTGTTTCAGTCAATTGCTATCATCCTGATCCTCTGAACATTCTAATTATCTATGTCCTATTTCAGTCAATTACTATCATCCTGATCCTCTGTCCATTCTAATTATCTATGTCCTGTTTCAGTCAATTGCGATCATCCTGATCCTCTGTCTATTCTAATTATCTATGTCCTGTTTCAGTCAATTGCTATCATCCTGATCCTCTGAACATTCTAATTATCTATGTCCTATTTCTGTCAATTACTGACATCTTGATACTCTGAAAATTCTAATTATCTATGTCCTGTTTCTGTAAATTACTATCATCCTGATCCTCTGAACATTCTAATTATCTATGTCCTGTTTCTGTCAATTACTGACATCTTGATCCTCTGAACATTCTAATTATCTATGTCCTGATTCAGTCAATTGCTATCATCCTGATCCTCTGAACATTCTAATTATCTATGTCCTATTTCTGTCAATTACTGACATCTTGATCCTCTGAACATTCTAATTAGCTATGCCCTGTTTCAGTCAATTGCTATCATCCTGGTCCTCTGAACATTCTAATTATCTATGTCCTATTTCAGTCAATTACTATCATCTTGATCCTCTGAACATTCTAATTAACTATGTCCAGTTTCAGTCAATTGCTATCATCCTGATCCTCTGACCATTCTAATTATCTATGCCCTATTTCAGTCAATTACTATCATCTTGATCCTCTGAACATTCTTATTATCTATGTCCTGTTTCAGTCAATTGCTATCATCCTGATTCTCTGAACATTCTAATTATCTATGTCCTATTTCTGTCAATTACTGACATCTTGATCCTCTGAACATTCTAATTATCTATGTCCTGTTTCAGTCAATTGCTGTCATCCAGACTGTCTGTCCATTCTAAATATCTATGTCCTGTTTCAGTCAATTGCTGTCATCCAGACTGTCTGTCCATTCTAAATATCTATGTCCTGTTTCAGTCAATTACTGTCATCCTGATCCTCTTTCCATTCTAATTATCTATGTCCTGTTTCAGTCAATTACTATCATCCTGATCCTCTGTCCATTCTAATTATCTATGTCCTTTTTCAGTCAATTAATATGATCCTGATCCTCTGAACATTCTAATTATCTATGTCCTGTTTCAGTCAATTACTATCATCCTGATCCTCTGTCTATTCTAATTATCTATGTCCTGTTTCAGTCAATTACTATCATCCTGATCCTCTGAACATTCTAATTATCTCTGTCCTGTTTCGGTCAATTACTATCATCCTGATCCTCTGAACATTCTAATAATCTATGTCCTGTTTCAGTCAAATACTATCATCCTGATCCTCTGAACATTCGAATTATCTATGTCCTGTTTCAGTCAAATACTATCATCATGATCCTCTGTCCATTCTAATTATCTATGTCCTGTTTCAGTCAATTACTATCATCCTGATCCTCTGTCCATTCTAATTATCTATGTCCTGTTTCAGTCAATTGCTATCATCCTGATCCTCTGACCATTCTAATTATCTATGCCCTATTTCAGTCAATTACTATCATCTTGATCCTCTGAACATTCTAATTATCTATGTCCTGTTTCAGTCAATTGCTATCATCCTGATCCTCTGAACATTCTAATTATCTATGTCCTATTTCAGTCAATTACTATCATCCTGATCCTCTGTCCATTCTAATTATCTATGTCCTGTTTCAGTCAATTGCGATCATCCTGATCCTCTGTCTATTCTAATTATCTATGTCCTGTTTCAGTCAATTGCTATCATCCTGATCCTCTGAACATTCTAATTATCTATGTCCTATTTCTGTCAATTACTGACATCTTGATACTCTGAAAATTCTAATTATCTATGTCCTGTTTCTGTAAATTACTATCATCCTGATCCTCTGAACATTCTAATTATCTATGTCCTGTTTCTGTCAATTACTGACATCTTGATCCTCTGAACATTCTAATTATCTATGTCCTGATTCAGTCAATTGCTATCATCCTGATCCTCTGAACATTCTAATTATCTATGTCCTATTTCAGTCAATTACTATCATCTTGATCCTCTGAACATTCTAATTAACTATGTCCAGTTTCAGTCAATTGCTATCATCCTGATCCTCTGACCATTCTAATTATCTATGCCCTATTTCAGTCAATTACTATCATCTTGATCCTCTGAACATTCTTATTATCTATGTCCTGTTTCAGTCAATTGCTATCATCCTGATTCTCTGAACATTCTAATTATCTATGTCCTATTTCTGTCAATTACTGACATCTTGATCCTCTGAACATTCTAATTATCTATGTCCTGTTTCAGTCAATTGCTGTCATCCAGACTGTCTGTCCATTCTAAATATCTATGTCCTGTTTCAGTCAATTGCTGTCATCCAGACTGTCTGTCCATTCTAAATATCTATGTCCTGTTTCAGTCAATTACTGTCATCCTGATCCTCTTTCCATTCTAATTATCTATGTCCTGTTTCAGTCAATTACTATCATCCTGATCCTCTGTCCATTCTAATTATCTATGTCCTTTTTCAGTCAATTACTATGATCCTGATCCTCTGAACATTCTAATTATCTATGTCCTGTTTCAGTCAATTACTATCATCCTGATCCTCTGTCTATTCTAATTATCTATGTCCTGTTTCAGTCAATTACTATCATCCTGATCCTCTGAACATTCTAATTATCTATGTCCTGTTTCGGTCAATTACTATCATCCTGATCCTCTGAATATTCTAATAATCTATGTCCTGTTTCAGTCAAATACTATCATCCTGATCCTCTGAACATTCGAATTATCTATGTCCTGTTTCAGTCAAATACTATCATCATGATCCTCTGTCCATTCTAATTATCTATGTCCTGTTTCAGTAAATTACTATCATCCTGATCCTCTGTCTATTATAATTATCTATGTCCTGTTTCAGTCAATTACTATCATCCTGATCCTCTGTCCTTTCTTATTATTATGTCCTGTTTCAGTCAATTGCTATCATCCTGATCCTCTGACCATTCTAATTATCTATGCCCTATTTCAGTCAATTGCTATCATCCTGATCCTCTGAACATTCTAATTATCTATGTCCTATTTCAGTCAATTACTATCATCCTGATCCTCTGAACATTCTAATTATCTATGTCCTGTTTCAGTCAATTACTATCATCCTGATCCTCTGTCTATTATAATTATCTATGTCCTGTTTCAGTCAATTACTATCATCCTGATCCTCTGTCCATTCTAATTATCTATGTCCTGTTTCAGTCAATTACTATCATCTTGATCCTCTGAACATTCGAATTATCTATGTCCTGTTTCAGTCAATTACTATCATCCTGATCCTCTGTCTATTCTAATTATCTATGTCCTGTTGCAGTCAATTACTATCATCATGATCCTCTGTCCATTCTAATTATCTATGTCCTGTTTCAGTCAATTACTATCATCCTGATCCTCTGTCCATTCTAATTATCTATGTCCTGTTTCAGTCAATTGCTATCATCCTGATCCTCTGACCATTCTAATTATCTATGCCCTATTTCAGTCAATTACTATCATCTTGATCCTCTGAACATTCTAATTATCTATGTCCTGTTTCAGTCAATTGCTATCATCCTGATCCTCTGAACATTCTAATTATCTATGTCCTATTTCAGTCAATTACTATCATCCTGATCCTCTGTCCATTCTAATTATCTATGTCCTGTTTCAGTCAATTGCTATCATCCTGATCCTCTGTATATTCTAATTATCTATGTCCTGTTTCAGTCAATTGCTATCATCCTGATCCTCTGCACATTCTAATTATCTATGTCCTATTTCTGTCAATTACTGACATCTTGATACTCTGAGCATTCTAATTATCTATGTCCTGTTTCAGTCAACTGCTATCATCCTGATCCTCTGAACATTCTAATTATCTATGTCCTATTTCTTTCAATTACTGACATCTTGATCCTCTGAACATTCTAATTATCTATGTCCTGATTCAGTCAATTGCTATCATCCTGATCCTCTGAACATTCTAATTATCTATGTCCTATTTCTGTCAATTACCGACATCTTTGTCCTCTGAACATTCTAATTATCTATGCCCTGTTTCAGTCAATTGCTATCATCCTGATCCTCTGAACATTCTAATTATCTATGTCCTATTTCAGTCAATTACTATCATCCTGATCCTCTGTCCATTCTAATTATCTATGTCCTGTTTCAGTCAATTGCTGTCATCCTGATCCTCTGAACATTCTAATTATCTATGTCCTGTTTCAGTCAATTGCTATCATCCTGATCCTCTGAACATTCTTATTATCTATGTCCTATTTCTGTCAATTACTGACATCTTAATCCTCTGAACATTCTAATTATCTATGTCCCGTTTCAGTCAATTACTATCATCCTGATCCTCTGAAGATTCTAATTATCTATGTCCTGTTTCAGTCAATTGCTGTCATCCTGATCCTCTGAACATTCTAATTATCTATGTCCAGTATCAGTCAATTACTATCATCCTGATCCTCTGAAGATTCTAATTATCTATGTCCTATTTCTGTCAATTACTGACTTCCTGATCCTCTGAACATTCTAATTATCTGTGTCATGTTTCAGTCAATTACTATCATCCTGGTCCTCTAAACATTCTAATTATCTATGTCCTATTTCAGTCAATTACTATCATCCTGATCCTCTGTCTTTTCAAATTATCTATGTCCTGTTTCAGTCAATTACTATCATCCTGATCCTCTGTCCATTCTAATTATCTATGTCCTGTTTCAGTCAATTACTATCATCCTGATCCTCTGTCCATTCTAATTATCTATGTCCTGTTTCAGTCAATTACTATCATCCTGATCCTCTGAACATTCTAATCATCTATGTCCTATTTCAGTCAATTACTATCATGTTGATCCTCAGAACATTCTAATTATCTATGTCCGATTTCAGTCAATTACTATCATCCTGATCCTCTGAAGATTCTAATTATCTATGCCCTATTTCAGTCAATTACTATCATCCTGATCCTCTGAACATTCTAATTATCTATGTCCTGTTTCAGTCAATTACTATCATCCTAATCCTCTGTCCATTCAAATTATCTATGCCCTATTTCAGTCAATTGCTGTCATCCAGACTGTCTGTCCATTCTAAATATCTATGTCCTGTTTCGGTCAATTGCTGTCATCCAGACTGTCTGTCCATTCTAAATATCTATGTCCTGTTTCAGTCAATTAGTGTCATCCTGATCCTCTTTCCATTCTAATTATCTATGTCCTGTTTCAGTCAATTACTATCATCCTGATCCTCTGTCCATTCTAATTATCTATGTCCTTTTTCAGTCAATTACTATCATCCTGATCCTCTGAACATTCTAATTATCTATGTCCTGTTTCAGTCAATTACTATCATCCTGATCCTCTGTCTATTCTAATTATCTATGTCCTGTTTCAGTCAATTACTATCATCCTGATCCTCTGAACATTCTAATTATCTATGTCCTGTTTCGGTCAATTACTATCATCCTGATCCTCTGAACATTCTAATAATCTATGTCCTGTTTCAGTCAATTACTATCATCCTGATCCTCTGAACATTCGAAATATCCTTGTCCTGTTTCAGTCAATTACTATCATCATGATCCTCTGTCCATTCTAATTATCTATGTCCTGTTTCAGTAAATTACTATCATCCTGATCCTCTGTCTATTACAATTATCTATGTCCTGTTTCAGTCAATTACTATCATCCTGATCCTCTGTCCATTCTAATTATCTATGTCCTGTTTCAGTCAATTGCTATCATCCTGATCCTCTGACCATTCTAATTATCTATGCCCTATTTCAGTCAATTGCTATCATCCTGATCCTCTGAACATTCTAATTATCTATGTCCTATTTCAGTCAATTACTATCATCTTGATCCTCTGAACATTCTAATTAACTATGTCCTGTTTCAGTCAATTGCTATCATCCTGATCCTCTGACCATTCTAATTATCTATGCCCTATTTCAGTCAATTACTATCATCCTGATCCTCTGAACATTCTAACTATCTATGTCCTATTTCTGTCAATTACTGACATCTTGATACTCTGAACATTCTAATTATCTATGTCCTGTTTCTGTCAATTACTATCATCCTGATCCTCTGAACATTCTAATTATCTATGTCCTGTTTCTGTCAATTACTGACATCTTGATGCTCTGAACATTCTAATTATCTATGTCCTGATTCAGTCAATTGCTATCATCCTGATCCTCTGAACATTCTAATTATCTATGTCCTATTTCTGTCAATTACTGACATCTTGATCCTCTGAACATTCTAATTATCTATGCCCTGTTTCAGTCAATTGCTATCATCCTGATCCTCTGAACATTCTAATAATCTATGTCCTATTTCAGTCAATTACTATCATCTTGATCCTCTGAACATTCTAATTAACTATGTCCTGTTTCAGTCAATTGCTATCATCCTGATCCTCTGACCATTCTAATTATCTATGCCCTATTTCAGTCAATTAATATCATCTTGATCCTCTGAACATTCTAATTATCTGTGTCCTGTTTCAGTCAATTGCTATCATCCTGATCCTCTGAACATTCTAATTATCTATGTCCTATTTCTGTCAATTACTGACATCTTGATACTCTGAACATTCTAATTATCTATGTCCTATTTCTGTCAATTACTGACATCTTGATACTCTGAACATTCTAATTATCTATGTCCTGTTTCAGTCAATTGCTGTCATCCAGACTGTCTGTCCATTCTAAATATCTATGTCCTGTTTCAGTCAATTGCTGTCATCCAGACTGTCTGTCCATTCTAAATATCTATGTCCTGTTTCCGTCAATTACTGTCATCCTGATCCTCTTTCCTTTCTAATTATCTATGTCCTGTTTCAGTCAATTACTATCATCCTGATCCTCTGTCCATTCTAATTATCTATGTCCTTTTCCAGTCAATTACTATCATCCTGATCCTCTGAACATTCTGATTATCTATGTCCTGTTTCAGTCAATTACTATCATCCTGATCCACTGTCTATTCTAATTATCTATGTCCTGTTTCAGTCAATTACTATCATCCTGATCCTATGAACATTCTAATTATCTATGTCTTGTTTCGGTCAATTACTATCATCCTGATCCTCTGAACATTCTAATAATCTATGTCCTGTTTCAGTCAATTACTATCATCCTGATCCTCTGAACATTCGAATTATCTATGTCCTGTTTCATTCAATTACTATCATCATGATCCTCTGTCCATTCTAATTATCTATGTCCTGTTTCAGTAAATTACTATCATCCTGATTCTCTGTCTATTATAATTATCTATGTCCTGTTTCAGTCAATTACTATCATCCTGATCATCTGTCCATTCTAATTATCTATGTCCTGTTTCAGTCAATTGCTATCATCCTGATCCTCTGACTATTCTAATTATCTATGCCCTATTTCAGTCAATTACTATCATCTTGATCCTCTGAACATTCTAATTATCTATGTCCTGTTTCAGTCAATTACTATCATCCTGATCCTCTGAACATTCGAATTATCTCTGACCTATTTCGGTCAATTACTATCATCATGATCCTCTGTCCATTCTAATTATCTATGTCCTGTTTCAGTCAATTACTATCATCCTGATCCTCTGTCTATTATAATTATCTATGTCCTGTTTCAGTCAATTGCTATCATCCTGATCCTCTGTCCATTCTAATTATCTATGTCCTGTTTCAGTCAATTACTATCATCTTGATCCTCTGAACATTCTAATTATCTATGTCCTGTTTCAGTCAATTACTATCATCCTGATCCTCTGAACATTCGAATTATCTATGACCTATTTCAGTCAATTACTATCATCATGATCCTCTGTCCATTCTAATTATCTATGTCCTGTTTCAGTCAATTACTATCATCCTGATCCTCTGTCTATTATAATTATCTATGTCCTGTTTCAGTCAATTACTATCATCCTGATCCTCTGTCCATTCTAATTATCTATGTCCTGTTTCAGTCAATTGCTATCATCCTGATCCTCTGACCATTCTAATTAGCTATGTCCTGTTTCAGTCAATTACTATCATCCTGATCCTCTGTCTATTCTTATTATCTATGTCCTGTTGCAGTCAATTACTATCATCATGATCCTCTGTCCATTCTAATTATCTATGTCCTGTTTCAGTCAATTACTATCATCCTGATCCTCTGTCCATTCTAATTATCTATGTCCTGTTTCAGTCAATTGCTATCATCCTGATCCTCTGACCATTCTAATTATCTATGCCCTATTTCAGTCAATTACTATCATCTTGATCCTCTGAACATTCTAATTATCTATGTCCTGTTTCAGTCAATTGCTATCATCCTGATCCTCTGAACATTCTAATTATCTATGTCCTATTTCAGTCAATTACTATCATCCTGATCCTCTGTCCATTCTAATTATCTATGTCCTGTTTCAGTCAATTGCGATCATCCTGATCCTCTGTCTATTCTAATTATCTATGTCCTGTTTCAGTCAATTGCTATCATCCTGATCCTCTGAACATTCTAACTATCTATGTCCTATTTCTGTCAATTACTGACATCTTGATACTCTGAAAATTCTAATTATCTATGTCCTGTTTCTGTAAATTACTATCACCCTGATCCTCTGAACATTCTAATTATCTATGTCCTGTTTCTGTCAATTACTGACATCTTGATCCTCTGAACATTCTAATTATCTATGTCCTGATTCAGTCAATTGCTATCATCCTGATCCTCTGAACATTCTAATTATCTATGTCCTATTTCTGTCAATTACTGACATCTTGATCCTCTGAACATTCTAATTATCTATGCCCTGTTTCAGTCAATTGCTATCATCCTGGTCCTCTGAACATTCTAATTATCTATGTCCTATTTCAGTCAATTACTATCATCTTGATCCTCTGAACATTCTAATTAACTATGTCCAGTTTCAGTCAATTGCTATCATCCTGATCATCTGACCATTCTAATTATCTATGTCCTGTTTCAGTCAATTGCTATCATCCTGATTCTCTGAACATTCTAATTATCTATGTCCTATTTCTGTCAATTACTGACATCTTGATCCTCTGAACATTCTAATTATCTATGTCCTGTTTCAGTCAATTGCTGTCATCCAGACTGTCTGTCCATTCTAAATATCTACGTCCTGTTTCAGTCAATTGCTGTCATCCAGACTGTCTGTCCATTCTAAATATCTATGTCCTGTTTCAGTCAATTACTGTCATCCTGATCCTCTTTCCATTCTAATTATCTATGTCCTGTTTCAGTCAATTACTATCATCCTGATCCTCTGTCCATTCTAATTATCTATGTCCTTTTTCAGTCAATTACTATCATCCTGATCCTCTGAACATTCTAATTATCTATGTCCTGTTTCAGTCAATTACTATCATCCTGATCCTCTGTCTATTCTAATTATCTATGTCCTGTTTCAGTCAATTAGTATCATCCTGATCCTCTGAACATTCTAATTATCTATGTCCTGTTTCGGTCAATTACTATCATCCTGATCCTCTGAACATTCTAATAATCTATGTCCTGTTTCAGTCAAATACTATCATCCTGATCCTCTGAACATTCGAATTATCTATGTCCTGTTTCAGTCAAATACTATCATCATGATCCTCTGTCCATTCTAATTATCTATGTCCTGTTTCAGTAAATTACTATCATCCTGATCCTCTGTCTATTATAATTATCTATGTCCTGTTTCAGTCAATTACTATCATCCTGATCCTCTGTCCATTCTAATTATCTATGTCCTGTTTCAGTCAATTGCTATCATCCTGATCCTCTGACCATTCTAATTATCTATGCCCTATTTCAGTCAATTGCTATCATCCTGATCCTCTGAACATTCTAATTATCTATGTCCTATTTCAGTCAATTACTATCATCCTGATCCTCTGAACATTCTAATTATCTATGTCCTGTTTCAGTCAATTACTATCATCCTGATCCTCTGTCTATTATAATTATCTATGTCCTGTTTCAGTCAATTACTATCTTCCTGATCCTCTGTCCATTCTAATTATCTATGTCCTGTTTCAGTCAATTACTATCATCTTGATCCTCTGAACATTCGAATTATCTATGTCCTGTTTCAGTCAATTACTATCATCCTGATCCTCTGTCTATTCTAATTATCTATGTCCTGTTGCAGTCAATTACTATCATCATGATCCTCTGTCCACTCTAATTATCTATGTCCTGTTTCAGTCAATTACTATCATCCTGATCCTCTGTCCATTCTAATTATCTATGTCCTGTTTCAGTCAATTGCTATCATCCTGATCCTCTGACCATTCTAATTATCTATGCCCTATTTCAGTCAATTACTATCATCTTGATCCTCTGAACATTCTAATTATCTATGTCCTGTTTCAGTCAATTGCTATCATCCTGATCCTCTGAACATTCTAATTATCTATGTCCTATTTCAGTCAATTACTATCATCCTGATCCTCTGTCCATTCTAATTATCTATGTCCTGTTTCAGTCAATTGCTATCATCCTGATCCTCTGTCTATTCTAATTATCTATGTCCTGTTTCAGTCAATTGCTATCATCCTGATCCTCTGCACATTCTAATTATCTATGTCCTATTTCTGTCAATTACTGACATCTTGATACTCTGAACATTCTAATTATCTATGTCCTGTTTCAGTCAATTGCTATCATCCTGATCCTCTGACCATTCTAATTAGCTATGTCCTGTTTCAGTCAATTACTATCATCCTGATCCTCTGTCTATTCTAATTATCTATGTCCTGTTGCAGTCAATTACTATCATCATGATCCTCTGTCCATTCTAATTATCTATGTCCTGTTTCAGTCAATTACTATCATCCTGATCCTCTGTCCATTCTAATTATCTATGTCCTGTTTCAGTCAATTGCTATCATCCTGATCCTCTGACCATTCTAATTATCTATGCCCTATTTCAGTCAATTACTATCATCTTGATCCTCTGAACATTCTAATTATCTATGTCCTGTTTCAGTCAATTGCTATCATCCTGATCCTCTGAACATTCTAATTATCTATGTCCTATTTCAGTCAATTACTATCATCCTGATCCTCTGTCCATTCTAATTATCTATGTCCTGTTTCAGTCAATTGCGATCATCCTGATCCTCTGTCTATTCTAATTATCTATGTCCTGTTTCAGTCAATTGCTATCATCCTGATCCTCTGAACATTCTAACTATCTATGTCCTATTTCTGTCAATTACTGACATCTTGATACTCTGAAAATTCTAATTATCTATGTCCTGTTTCTGTAAATTACTATCATCCTGATCCTCTGAACATTCTAATTATCTATGTCCTGTTTCTGTCAATTACTGACATCTTGATACTCTGAACATTCTAATTATCTATGTCCTGATTCAGTCAATTGCTATCATCCTGATCCTCTGAACATTCTAATTATCTATGTCCTATTTCTGTCAATTACTGACATCTTGATCCTCTGAACATTCTAATTATCTATGCCCTGTTTCAGTCAATTGCTATCATCCTGGTCCTCTGAACATTCTAATTATCTATGTCCTATTTCAGTCAATTACTATCATCTTGATCCTCTGAACATTCTAATTAACTATGTCCAGTTTCAGTCAATTGCTATCATCCTGATCCTCTGACCATTCTAATTATCTATGTCCTGTTTCAGTCAATTGCTATCATCCTGATTCTCTGAACATTCTAATTATCTATGTCCTATTTCTGTCAATTACTGACATCTTGATCCTCTGAACATTCTAATTATCTATGTCCTGTTTCAGTCAATTGCTGTCATCCAGACTGTCTGTCCATTCTAAATATCTATGTCCTGTTTCAGTCAATTGCTGTCATCCAGACTGTCTGTCCATTCTAAATATCTATGTCCTGTTTCAGTCAATTACTGTCATCATGATCCTCTTTCCATTCTAATTATCTATGTCCTGTTTCAGTCAATTACTATCATCCTGATCCTCTGTCCATTCTAATTATCTATGTCCTTTTTCAGTCAATTACTATCATCCTGATCCTCTGAACATTCTAATTATCTATGTCCTGTTTCAGTCAATTACTATCATCCTGATCCTCTGTCTATTCTAATTATCTATGTCCTGTTTCAGTCAATTAGTATCATCCTGATCCTCTGAACATTCTAATTATCTGTGTCCTGTTTCGGTCAATTACTATCATCCTGATCCTCTGAACATTCTAATAATCTATGTCCTGTTTCAGTCAAATACTATCATCCTGATCCTCTGAACATTCGAATTATCTATGTCCTGTTTCAGTCAAATACTATCATCATGATCCTCTGTCCATTCTAATTATATGTCCTGTTTCAGTAAATTACTATCATCCTGATCCTCTGTCTATTATAATTATCTATGTCCTGTTTCAGTCAATTACTATCATCCTGATCCTCTGTCCATTCTAATTATCTATGTCCTGTTTCAGTCAATTGCTATCATCCTGATCCTCTGACCATTCTAATTATCTATGCCCTATTTCAGTCAATTGCTATCATCATGATCCTCTGAACATTCTAATTATCTATGTCCTATTTCAGTCAATTACTATCATCCTGATCCTCTGAACATTCTAATTATCTATGTCCTGTTTCAGTCAATTACTATCATCCTGATCCTCTGTCTATTATAATTATCTATGTCCTGTTTCAGTCAATTACTATCATCCTGATCCTCTGTCCATTCTAATTATCTATGTCCTGTTTCAGTCAATTACTATCATCTTGATCCTCTGAACATTCGAATTATCTAAGTCCTGTTTCAGTCAATTACTATCATCCTGATCCTCTGTCTATTCTAATTATCTATGTCCTGTTGCAGTCAATTACTATCATCATGATCCTCTGTCCATTCTAATTATCTATGTCCTGTTTCAGTCAATTACTATCATCCTGATCCTCTGTCCATTCAAATTATCTATGTCCTGTTTCAGTCAATTGCTATCATCCTGATCCTCTGACCATTCTAATTATCTATGCCCTATTTCAGTCAATTACTATCATCTTGATCCTCTGAACATTCTAATTATCTATGTCCTGTTTCAGTCAATTGCTATCATCCTGATCCTCTGAACATTCTAATTATCTATGTCCTATTTCAGTCAATTACTATCATCCTGATCCTCTGTCCATTCTAATTATCTATGTCCTGTTTCAGTCAATTGCTATCATCCTGATCCTCTGTCTATTCTAATTATCTATGTCCTGTTTCAGTCAATTGCTATCATCCTGATCCTCTGCACATTCTAATTATCTATGTCCTATTTCTGTCAATTACTGACATCTTGATACTCTGAACATTCTAATTATCTATGTCCTGTTTCAGTCAACTGCTATCATCCTGATCCTCTGAACATTCTAATTATCTATGTCCTATTTCTTTCAATTACTGACATCTTGATCCTCTGAACATTCTAATTATCTATGTCCTGATTCAGTCAATTGCTATCATCCTGATCCTCTGAACATTCTAATTATCTATGTCCTATTTCTGTCAATTACCGACATCTTTGTCCTCTGAACATTCTAATTATCTATGCCCTGTTTCAGTCAATTGCTATCATCCTGATCCTCTGAACATTCTAATTATCTATGTCCTATTTCAGTCAATTACTATCATCCTGATCCTCTGTCCATTCTAATTATCTATGTCCTGTTTCAGTCAATTGCTGTCATCCTGATCCTCTGAACATTCTAATTATCTATGTCCTGTTTCAGTCAATTGCTATCATCCTGATCCTCTGAACATTCTTATTATCTATGTCCTATTTCTGTCAATTACTGACATCTTGATCCTCTGAACATTCTAATTATCTATGTCCCGTTTCAGTCAATTACTATCATCCTGATCCTCTGAAGATTCTAATTATCTATGTCCTGTTTCAGTCAATTGCTGTCATCCTGATCCTCTGAACATTCTAATTATTAATGTCCAGTATCAGTCAATTACTATCATCCTGATCCTCTGAAGATTCTAATTATCTATGTCCTATTTCTGTCAATTACTGACTTCCTGATCCTCTGAACATTCTAATTATCTGTGTCATGTTTCAGTCAATTACTATCATCCTGATCCTCTAAACATTCTAATTATCTATGTCCTATTTCAGTCAATTACTATCATCCTGATCCTCTGTCTTTTCAAATTATCTATGTCCTGTTTCAGTCAATTACTATCATCCTGATCCTCTGTCCATTCTAATTATCTATGTCCTGTTTCAGTCAATTACTATCATCCTGATCCTCTGTCCATTCTAATTATCTATGTCCTGTTTCAGTCAATTACTATCATCCTGATCCTCTGAACATTCTAATTATCTATGTCCTGTTTCAGTCAATTACTATCATCCTGATCCTCTGAACATTCTAATCATCTATGCCCTATTTCAGTCAATTACTATCATGTTGATCCTCAGAACATTCTAATTATCTATGACCGATTTCAGTCAATTACTATCATCCTGATCCTCTGAACATTCTAATTATCTATGTCCTGTTTCAGTCAATTACTATCATCCTAATCCTCTGTCCATTCTAATTATCTATGTCCTGTTTCAGTCAATAACGATCATCATCATCCTCTGTCCATTCTAATTATCTATGTCCTGTTTCAGTCATTTACTATCATCCTGATCCTCTGTCTATTCTAATTATTTATGTCCTGTTTCAGTCAATTACTATCATCCTGATCCTCTGTCTATTCTAAATATCTATGTCCTTTTTCAGTCAATTACTATCATCTTGATCCTCTGAACATTCTAATTATCTATGTCCTATTTCAGTCAATTACTATCATCCTGATCCTCTGTCTATTCTAATTATCTATGTCCTATTTCAGTCAATTACTATCATCCTGATCCTCTGTCTATTCAAATTATCTATGTCCTGTTTCAGTCAATTAATATCATCCTGGTCCTCTGTCTATTCTAATTATCTATGTCCTGTTTCATTCAATTACTATCATCCTGATCCTCTGAACATTCTAATTATCTATGTCCTGTTTCAGTCAATTACTGTCATCCTGACTGTCTGTCCATTCTAAATATCTATGTCCTGTTTCAGTCAATTACTGTCATCCTGATCCTCTGTCCATTCTAATTATCTATGTCCCGTTTCAGTCAATTACTAGCATCCTGATCCTCTGTCTATTCTAATGATCTATGTCATGTTTCAGTCAATTACTATCATCCTGATCCTCTGAACATTCTAATTATCTATGTCCTGTTTCAGTCAATTACTATCATCCTGATCCTCTGAACATTCGAATTATCTATGTCCTGTTTCAGTCAATTACTATCATCCTGATCCTCTGAACTTTCTAATTATCTATGTCCTGTTTCAGTCAATTACTATCATCCTGATCCTCTGAACATTCGAATTATCTATGTCCTGTTTCAGTTAATTACTATTATCATGATCCTCTGTCCATTCTAATTGTCTATGTCCTGTTTCAGTCAATTACTATCATCCTGATCCTCTGTCTATTCTAATTATCTATGTCCTGTTTCAGTCAATTACTATCATCCTGATCCTCTGTCCATTCTAATTATCTATGTCCTGTTTCAGTCAATTACTATCATCCTGATCCTCTGTCCATTCTAATTATCTATGTCCAGTTTCAGTCAATTGCTATCATCCTGATCCTCTGACCATTCTAATTATCTATGCCCTATTTCAGTCAATTACTATCATCATGATCCTCTGAACATTCTAATTATCTATGTCCTGTTTCAGTCAATTATTATCATCCTGACCCTGTGAACATTCTAATTATCTATGTCCTGTTTCAGTCAATTACTATCATCCTGATCCTCTGTCCATTCTAATTATCTATGTCCTGTTTCAGTCATTTACTATCATCCTGATCCTCTGTCTATTCTAATTATTTATGTCCTGTTTCAGTCAATTACTATCATCCTGATCCTCTGTCTATTCTAATTATCGATGTCCTTTTTCAGTCAATTACTATCATCATGATCCTCTGAACATTCTAATTATCTATGTCCTGTTTCAGTCAATTACTATCATCCTGATCCTCTGTCTATTCTAATTATTTATGTCCTGTTTCTGTCAATTACTATCATCCTGATCCTCTGTCTATTCTAATTATCTATGTCCTGTTTCAGTCATTTACTATCATCATGATCCTCTGAACATTCTAATTATCTATGTCCTGTTTCAGTCAATTACTATCATCCTGATCCTCTGAACATTCGAATTATCTATGTCCTGTTTCAGTCAATTACTGTCATCATGATCCTCTGTCCATTCTAATTATCTATGTCCTGTTTCAGTCAATTACTATCATCCTGATCCTCTGTCTATTCTAATCATCTATGTCCTGTTTCATTCAATTACTATCATCCTGATCCTCTGTCCATTCTAATTATCTATGTCCTGTTTCAGTCAATTACTATCATCCTGATCCTCTGTCCATTCTAATTATCTATGTCCAGTTTCAGTCAATTGCTATCATCCTGATCCTCTGACATTTTAACTATCTATGCCCTATTTCAGTCAATTACTATCATCATGATCCTCTGAACATTCTAATTATCTATGTCCTGTTTCAGTCAATTACTATCATCCTGACCCTGTGAACATTCTAATTATCTATGTCCTGTTTCAGTCAATTACTATCATCCTGATCCTCTGTCCATTCTAATTATCTATGTCCTGTTTCAGTCAATTACGATCATCATGATCCTCTGTCCATTCTAATTATCTATGTCCTGTTTCAGTCATTTACTATCATCCTGATCCTCTGTCTATTCTAATTATTTATGTCCTGTTTCAGTCAATTACTATCATCCTGATCCTCTGTCCATTCTAATTATCTATGTCCTTTTTCAGTCAATTACTATCATCTTGATCCTCTGAACATTCTAATTATCTATGTCCTATTTCAGTCAATTACGATCATCCTGATCCTCTGAACATTCTAATTATCTATGTCCTATTTCAGTCAATTACTATCATCCTGATCCTCTGCCTATTCTAATTATCTATGTCCTATTTCAGTCAATCACTATCATCCTGATCCTCTGTCTATTCAAATTATCTATGTCCTGTTTCAGTCAATTACTATCATCCTGATCCTCTGTCTATTCTAATTATCTATGTCCTGTTTCAGTCAATTACTATCATCCTGATCCTCTGAACATTCTAATTATCTATGTCCTGTTTCAGTCAATTACGGTCATCCTGACTGTCTGTCCATTCTAAATATCTATGTCCTGTTTCAGTCAATTACTGTCATCCTGATCCTCTGTCCATTCTAATTATCTATGTCCCGTTTCAGTCAATTACTAGCATCCTGATCCTCTGTCTATTCTAATGATCTATGTCATGTTTCAGTCAATTACTATCATCCTGATCCTCTGAGCATTCTAATTATCTATGTCCTGTTTCAGTCTATTACTATCATCCTGATCCTCTGAACATTCGAATTATCTATGTCCTGTTTCAGTCAATTACTATCATCATTATCCTCTGTCCATTCTAATTATCTATGTCATGTTTCAGTCAATTACTATCATCCTGATCCTCTGTCTATTCTAATTATCTATGTCCTGTTTCAGTCAATTACTATCATCCTGATCCTCTGTCCATTCTAATTATCTATGTCCTGTTTTAGTCAATTACTATCATCCTGATCCTCTGTCCATTCTAATTATCTATTTCCTGTTTCAGTCAATTGCTATCATCCTGATCCTCTGACCATTCTAATTATCTATGCCCTATTTCAGTCAATTACTATCATCTTGATCCTCTGAACATTCTAATTATCTATGTCCTGTTTCAGTCAACTACTATCATCCTGACCCTGTGAACATTCGAATTATCTATGTCCTGTTTCAGTCAATTACTATCATCATGATCCTCTGTCCATTCTAATTATCTATGTCCTGTTTCAGTCAATTACTATCATCCTGATCCTCTGTCTATTCTAATTATCTATGTCCTGTTTCAGTCAATTACTATTATCCTGATCCTCTGTCCACTGTAATTATCTATGTCCTGTTTCAGTCAATCGCTATCATCATGATCCTCTGACCATTCTAATTATCTATGCCCTATTTCAGTCAATTACTATCATCTTGATCCTCTGAACATTCTAATTATCTATGTCCTGCTTCAGTCAATTACTCTCATCCTGATCCTCTGTCTATTCTAATTATCGATGTCCTGTTTCAGTCAATTACTATCATCATGATCCTCTGTCCATTCTAATTATCTATGTCCTGTTTCAATCAATTACTATCATCCTGATCCTCTGTCCATTCTAATTATCTATGTCCTGTTTCAGTCAATTGATATCATCCTGATCCTCGGACCATTCTAATTATCTATGCCCTATTTCAGTCAATTACTATCATCTTGATCCTCTGAACTTTCTAATTATCTATGTCCCGTTTCAGTCAATTAATATCATCCTGATCCTCTGTCTATTCTAATTATCTATGTCCTGTTTCAGTCAATTTCTATCATCCTGATCCGCTGTCTATTCTAATTATCTATGTCCTGTTTCAGTCAATTACTATCATCCTGATCCTCTGAACATTCTAATTATCTGTGTCCTGTCTCAGTCAATTACTATCATCCTGACTGTCTGTCCATTCCAAATATCTATGTCCTGTTTCAGTCAATTACTATCATCCTGATCCTCTGTCCATTCTAATTATCCATGACCTGTTTCAGTCAATTACTATCATCCTGATCCTCTGTCTATTCTAATTGTCTATGTCCTGTTTCAGTCAATTGCTATCATCCCGATCCTCTGAACATTCTAATTATCTATGTCCTGTTTCAGACAATTACTATCATCCTGATCCTCTGAACATTCTAATTATCTATGTCCTATTTCAGTCAATTACTGTCATCCCGATCCTCTGAACATTCTAATTATCTATGTCGTGTTTCAGTCAATTACTATCATCCTGATCCTCTGTCCATTCTAATTATCTATGTCGTATTTCAGTCAATTACTATCATCTTGATCATCTGAGCATTCTAATTATCTATGTCCTGTTTCAGTCCATTACTATCATCCTGATCCTCTGAACATTCTAATTATCTATGTCCTATTTCAGTCAATTACTATCATCTTGATCTTCTGAACATTCTAATTATCTATGTCCTGTTTTAGTCAATTACTATCATCTTGATCCTCTGAACATTCTAATTATCTATGTCCTGTTTCAGTCAATTACTGTCATCCTGACTGTCTGTCCATTCTAAATATCTATGTCCTGTTTCAGTCAATTACTGTCATCCTGATCCTCTGTCCATTCTAATTATCTATGTCCCGTTTCAGTCAATTACTAGCATCCTGATCCTCTGTCTATTCTAATGATCTATGTCATGTTTCAGTCAATTACTATCATCCTGATCCTCTGAACATTCTAATTATCTATGTCCTGTTTCAGTCAATTACTATAATCCTGATCCTCTGAACATTCGAATTATCTATGTCCTGTTTCAGTCAATTACTATCATCATGATCCTCTGAACATTCTAATTATCTATGTCCTGTTTCAGTCAATTACTATCATCCTGATCCACTGAACATTCGAATTATCTATGTCCTGTTTCAGTCAATTACTATCATCATGATCCTCTGTCCATTTTAATTATCTATGTCCTGTTTCAGTCAATTACTATCATCCTGATCCTCTGTCTATTCTAATTATCTATGTCCTGTTTCAGTCAATTACTATCATCCTGATCCTCTGTCCATTCTAATTATCTATGTCCTGTTTCAGTCAATTACTATCATCCTGATCCTCTGTCCATTCTAATTATCTATGTCCAGTTTCAGTCAATTGCTATCATCCTGATCCTCTGACCATTCTAATTATCTATGCCCTATTTCAGTCAATTACTATCATCCTGACCCTGTGAACATTCTAATTATCTATGTCCTGTTTCAGTCAATTACTATCATCCTGATCCTCTGTCCATTCTAATTATCTATGTCCTGTTTCAGTCAATTACGATCATCATGATCCTCTGTCCATTCTAATTATCTATGTCCTGTTTCAGTCATTTACTATCATCCTGATCCTCTGTCTATTCTAATTATCTATGTCCTTTTTCAGTCAATTACTATCATCTTGATCCTCTGAACATTCTAATTATCTATGTCCTATTTCAGTCAATTACGATCATCCTGATCCTCTGAACATTCTAATTATCTATGTCCTATTTCAGTCAATTACTATCATCCAGATCCTCTGTCTATTCTCATTATCTATGTCCTACTTCAGTCAATTACTATCATCCTGATCCTCTGTCTATTCAAATTATCTATGTCCTGTTTCAGTCAATTACTATCATCCTGATCCTCTGTCTATTCTAATTATCTATGTCCTGTTTCAGTCAATTACTATCATCCTGATCCTCTGAACATTCTAATTATCTATGTCCTGTTTCAGTCAATTACTGTCATCCTGACTGTCTGTCCATTCAAAATATCTATGTCCTGTTTCAGTCAATTACTGTCATCCTGATCCTCTGTCCATTCTAATTATCTCTGTCCCGTTTCAGTCAATTACTAGCATCCTGATTCTCTGTCTATTCTAATGATCTATGTCATGTTTCAGTCAATTACTATCATCCTGATCCTCTGAACATTCTAATTATCTATGTCCTGTTTCAGTCAATTACTATCATCCTGATCCTCTGAACATTCGAATTATCTATGTCCTGTTTCAGTCAATTACTATCATCATGATCCTCTGTCCATTCTAATTATCTATGTCCTGTTTCAGTCAATTGCTATCATCCTGATCCTCTGAACATTCGAATTATCTATGTCCTGTTTCAGTGAATTTCTATCATCATGATCCTCTGTCCAATCTAATTATCTATGTCCTGTTTCAGTCAATTACTATCATCCTGATCCTCTGTCTATTCTAATTATCTATGTCCTGTTTCAGTCAATTACTATCATCCTGATCCTCTGTCCATTCTAATTATCTATGTCCTGTTTTAGTCAATTACTATCATCCTGATCCTCTGTCCATTCTAATTATCTATTTCCTGTTTTAGTCAATTGCTATCATCCTGATCCTCTGACCATTCTAATTATCTATGCCCTATTTCAGTCAATTACTATCATCTTGATCCTCTGAACATTCTAATTATCTATGTCCTGTTTCAGTCAACTACTATCATCCTGACCCTGTGAACATTCGAATTATCTATGTCCTGTTTCAGTCAATTACAATCATCATGATCCTCTGTCCATTCTAATTATCTATGTCCTGTTTCAGTCAATTACTATCATCCTGATCCTCTGAACATTCTAATTATCTATGTCCTGTTTCAGTCAATTACTATCATCCTGATCCTCTGTCCATTCTAATTATCTATGTCCTGTTTCAGTCAATTACTATCATCCTGATCCTCTGTCCAATCTAATTATCTATGTCCAGTTTCAGTCAATTGCTATCATCCTGATCCTCTGACCATTCTAATTATCTATGCCCTATTTCAGTCAATTACTATCATCATGATCCTCTGAACATTCTAATTATCTATGTCCTGTTTCAGTCAATTACTATCATCCTGACACTGTGAACATTCTAATTATCTATGTCCTGTTTCAGTCAATTACTATCATCCTGATCCTCTGTCCATTCTAATTATCTATGTCCTGTTTCAGTCAATTACGATCATCATGATCCTCTGTCCATTCTAATTATCTATGTCCTGTTTCAGTCATTTACTATCATCATGATCCTCTGTCTATTCTAATTATCTATGTCCTTTTTCAGTCAATTACTATCATCTTGATCCTCTGAACATTCTAATTATCTATGTCCTATTTCAGTCAATTACGATCATCCTGATCCTCTGAACATTCTAATTATCTATGTCCTATTTCAGTCAATTACTATCATCCTGATCCTCTGTCTATTCTAATTATCTATGCCCTATTTCAGTCAATTACTATCATCCTGATCCTCTGTCTATTCAAATTATCTCTGTCCTGTTTCAGTCAATTACTATCATCCTGATCCTCTGTCTATTCTAATTATCTATGTCCTGTTTCAGTCAATTACTATCATCCTGATCCTCTGAACATTCTAATTATCTATGTCCTGTTTCAGTCAATTACTGTCATCCTGACTGTCTGTCCATTCAAAATATCTATGTCCTGTTTCAGTCAATTACTGTCATCCTGATCCTCTGTCCATTCTAATTATCTCTGTCCCGTTTCAGTCAATTACTAGCATCCTGATTCTCTGTCTATTCTAATGATCTATGTCATGTTTCAGTCAATTACTATCATCCTGATCCTCTGAACATTCTAATTATCTATGTCCTGTTTCAGTCAATTACTATCATCCTGATCTTCTGAACATTCGAATTATCTATGTCCTGTTTCAGTCAATTGCTATCATCCTGATCCTCTGAACATTCGAATTATCTATGTCCTGTTTCAGTGAATTTCTATCATCATGATCCTCTGTCCAATCTAATTATCTATGTCCTGTTTCAGACAATTACTATCATCCTGATCCTCTGTCTATTCTAATTATCTATGTCCTGTTTCAGTCAATTACTATCATCCTGATCCTCTGTCCATTCTAATTATCTATGTCCTGTTTTAGTCAATTACTATCATCCTGATCCTCTGTCCATTCTAATTATCTATTTCCTGTTTCAGTCAATTGCTATCATCCTGATCCTCTGACCATTCTAATTATCTATGCCCTATTTCAGTCAATTACTATCATCTTGATCCTCTGAACATTCTAATTATCTATGTCCTGTTTCAGTCAACTACTATCATCCTGACCCTTTGAACATTCGAATTATCTATGTCCTGTTTCAGTCAATTACAATCATCATGAATCTCTGTCCATTCTAATTATCTATGTCCTGTTTCAGTCAATTACTATCATCCTGATCCTCTGTCTATTCTAATTATCTATGTCCTGTTTCAGTCAATTACTATTATCCTGATCCTCTGTCCATTGTAATTATCTATGTCCTGTTTCAGTCAATTGCTATCATCATGATCCTCTGACCATTCTAATTATCTATGCCCTATTTCAGTCAATTACTATCATCTTGATCCTCTGAACATTCTAATTATCTATGTCCTGTTTCAGTCAATTACTCTCATCCTGATCCTCTGTCTATTCTAATTATCTATGTCCTGTTTCATCAATTGCTATCATCATTATCCTCTGTCCATTCTAATTATCTATGTCCTGTTTCAGTCAATTACTATCATCCTGATCATCTGTCCATTCTAATTATCTATGTCCTGTTTCAGTCAATTGATATCATCCTGATCCTCTGACCATTCTAATTATCTATGCCCTATTTCAGTCAATTACTATCATCTTGATCCTCTGAACATTCTAATTATCTATGTCCCGTTTCAGTCAATTAATATCATCCTGATCCTCTGTCTATTCTAATTATCTATGTCCTGTTTCAGTCAATTTCTATCATCCTGATCCGCTGTCTATTCTAATTATCTATGTCCTGTTTCAGTCAATTACTATCATCCTGATCCTCTGAACATTCTAATTATCTGTGTCCTGTCTCAGTCAATTACTATCATCCTGACTGTCTCTCCATTCCAAATATCTATGTCCTGTTTCAGTCAATTACTATCATCCTGATCCTCTGTCCATTCTAATTATCCATGTCCTGTTTCAGTCAATTACTATCATCCTGATCCTCTGTCTATTCTAATTATCTATGTCCTGTTTCAGTCAATTACTATCATCCCGATCCTCTGAACATTCTAATTATCTATGTCCTGTTTCAGACAATTACTATCATCCTGATCCTCTGAACATTCTAATTATCTATGTCCTATTTCAGTCAATAACTATCATCTTGATCCTCTGAACATACCAATTATCTATGTCCTGTTTCAGTCAATTACTATCATCCTGATCCTCTGTCCATTCTAATTATCTATGTCGTATTTCAGTCAATTACTATCATCTTGATCATCTGAACATTCTAATTATCTATGTCCTGTTTCAGTCAATTACTATCATCCTGATCCTCTGTCCATTCTAATTATCTATGTCCTATTTCAGTCAATTACTATCATAATTGATCTTCTGAACATTCTAATTATCTATGTCCTGTTTAAGACAATTATATCATCTTGATCCTCTTAACATTCTAATTATCTATGTCCTGTTTCAGTCCATTACTATCATCCTGATCCTCTTTCCATTCTAATTATCTATGTCCTGTTTCAGTCAATGACTATCATCCTGATCCTCTGTCTAATCTAATTATCTATGTCCTGTTTCAGTCAATTACTATCATCCTGTTCCTCTGAACATTCTAATTATCGATGTCCTATTTCTGTCAATTACTATCATACTGATCCTCTGTCTATTCGATTTATCTATGTCCTGTTTCAGTCAATTACTATCATCCTGATCCTCTGTCTATTCTAATTATCTATGTCCTGTTTCAGTCAATTACTATCATCCGGATCCTCTGTCCATTCTAATTATCTATGTCCTGTTTCAGTCAATTACTATCATCCTGATCCTCGGTCTATTCTAATTATCTATGTCCTGTTTCAGTCAATTAATATCATCCTGATCCGCTGTCTATTCTAATTATCTATGTCCTGTTTCAGTCAATTACTATCATCCTGATCCTCTGAATATTCTAATTATCTATGTCCTATTTCAGTCAATCACTATCATCCTGATCCTCTGTCTATTCTAATTATCTATGTCCTTTTTCAGTCAATTACTATCATCCTGATCCTCTGAAGATTCTAATTATCTATGTTCTGTTTCAGTCAATTACTCTCATCCTGATCCTCTGTCCATTCTAATTATCTATGTCCTGTTTCAGTCAATTACTATCATCCTAATCCTCTGTCCATTCTAATTATCTATGTCCTGTTTCAGTCAATTGCTATCATGCTGATCCTCTGACCATTCTAAATATCTATGTCCAGTTTCAGTCAAATACTATCATCCTGAACCTCTGTCCATTCTAATTATCTATGTCCTGTTTCAGTCAATTACTGTCATCCTGATCCTCCGTCTATTCGAATTATCTATGTCCTGTTTCAGTAATTTACTGTCATCCTGATCCTCCGTCTATTCGAATTATCTATGTCCTGTTTCAGTCAATTACTATCATCCTGATCCTCTGAACATTCTAATTATCTATGTCCTGTTTCAGTCAATTACTATCATCCTGATCCTCTGACCATTCTAATTATCTATGCCCTATTTCAGTCAATTACTATCATCTTGATCCTCTGAACATTCTAATTATCTATGTCCTGTTTCAGTCAATTACTATCATCCTTATCCTCTGAACATTCGAATTATCTATGTCCTGTTTCAGTCAATTACTATCATCATGATCCTCTGTCCATTCTAATTATCTATGTCCTGTTTCAGTCAATTACTATCATCCTGATCCTCTGTCTATTCTAATTATCTATGTCCTGTTTCAGTCAATTACTATCATCCTGATCCTCTGTCCATTCTAATTATCTATTTCCTGTTTCATTCAATTGCTATCATCCTGATCCTCTGACCATTCTAATTATCTATGCCCTATTTCAGTCAATTACTATCATCTTGATCCTCTGAACATTCTAATTATCTATGTCCTGTTTCAGTCAATTACTATCATCCTGATCCTCTGTCTATTCTAATTATCGATGTCCTGTTTCAGTCAATTACTATCATCATGATCCTCTGTCCATTCTAATTATCTATGCCCTGTTTCAGTCAATTACTATCATCCTGATCCTCTGTCCATTCTAATTATCTATGTCCTGTTTCAGTCAATTGCTATCATCCTGATCCCCTGACCAATCTAATTATCTATGTCCTGTTTCAGTCAATTACTATCATCCCGATCCTCTGAACATTCTAATTATCTATGTCCTGTTTCAGACAATTACTATCATCCTGATCCTCTGAACATTCTAATTATCTATGTCCTATTTCAGTCAATTACTATCATCTTGATCCTCTGAACATTCCAATTATCTATGTCCTGTTTCAGTCAATTACTATCATCCTGATCCTCTGTCCATTCTAATTATCTATGCCCTATTTCAGTCAATTACTATCATCTTGATCCTCTGAACATTCTAATTATCTATGTCCCGTTTCAGTCAATTAATATCATCCTGATCCTCTGTCTATTCTAATTATCTATGTCCTGTTTCAGTCAATTTCTATCATCCTGATCCGCTGTCTATTCTAATTATCTATGTCCTGTTTCAGTCAATTACTATCATCCTGATCCTCTGAACATTCTAATTATCTGTGTCCTGTCTCAGTCAATTACTATCATCCTGACTGTCTGTCCATTCCAAATATCTATGTCCTGTTTCAGTCAATTACTATCATCCTGATCCTCTGTCCATTCTAATTATCCATGTCCTGTTTCAGTCAATTACTATCATCCTGATCCTCTGTCTATTCTAATTATCTATGTCCTGTTTCAGTCAATTACTATCATCCCGATCCTCTGAACATTCTAATTATCTATGTCCTGTTTCAGACAATTACTATCATCCTGATCCTCTGAACATTCTAATTATCTATGTCCTATTTCAGTCAATAACTATCATCTTGATCCTCTGAACATTCCAATTATCTATGTCCTGTTTCAGTCAATTACTATCATCCTGATCCTCTGTCCATTCTAATTATCTATGTCGTATTTCAGTCAATTACTATCATCTTGATCATCTGAACATTCTAATTATCTATGTCCTGTTTCAGTCAATTACTATCATCCTGATCCTCTGTCCATTCTAATTATCTATGCCCTATTTCAGTCAATTACTATCATCATTGATCTTCTGAACATTCTAATTATCTATGTCCTGTTTCAGTCAATGACTATCATCCTGATGCTCTGTCTAATCTAATTATCTATGTCCTGTTTCAGTCAATTACTATCATCCTGTTCCTCTGAACATTCTAATTATCGATGTCCTATTTCTGTCAATTACTGTCATACTGATCCTCTGTCTATTCGATTTATCTATGTCCTATTTCAGTCAATTACTATCATCCTGATCCTCTGTCTATTCTAATTATCTATGTCCTGTTTCAGTCAATTACTATCATCCGGATCCTCTGTCCATTCTAATTATCTATGTCCTGTTTCAGTCAATTACTATCATCCTGATCCTCGGTCCATTCTAATTATCTATGTCCTGTTTCAGTCAATTAATATCATCCTGATCCGCTGTCTATTCTAATTATCTATGTCCTGTTTCAGTCAATTACTATCATCCTGATCCTCTGAATATTCTAATTATCTATGTCCTATTTCAGTCAATCACTATCATCCTGATCCTCTGTCTATTCTAATTATCTATGTCCTTTTTCAGTCAATTACTATCATCCTGATCCTCTGAAGATTCTAATTATCTATGTTCTGTTTCAGTCAATTACTCTCATCCTGATCCTCTGTCCATTCTAATTATCTATGTCCTGTTTCAGTCAATTACTATCACCCTAATCCTCTGTCCATTCTAATTATCTATGTCCTGTTTCAGTCAATTGCTATCATGCTGATCCTCTGTCCATTCTAAATATCTATGTCCAGTTTCAGTCAAATACTATCATCCTGAACCTCTGTCCATTCTAATTATCTATGTCCTGTTTCAGTCAATTACTGTCATCCTGATCCTCCGTCTATTCGAATTATCTATGTCCTGTTTCAGTCAATTACTATCATCCTGATCCTCTGAACATTCGAATTATCTATGTCCTGTTTCAGTCAATTAATATCATCCTGATCCTCTGAACATTCGAATTATCTATGTCCTGTTTCAGTCAATTACTATCATCCTGATCCTCTGACCATTCTAATTATCTATGCCCTATTTCTACAATTACTATCATCTTGATCCTCTGAACATTCTAATTATCTATGTCCTGTTTCAGTCAATTACTATCATCCTTATCCTCTGAACATTCGAATTATCTATGTCCTGTTTCAGTCAATTACTATCATCATGATCCTCTGTCCATTCTAATTATCTATGTCCTGTTTCAGTCAATTACTATCATCCTGATCCTCTGTCCATTCTAATTATCTATTTCCTGTTTCAGTCAATTGCTATCATCCTGATCCTCTGACCATTCTAATTATCTATGCCCTATTTCAGTCAATTACTATCATCTTGATCCTCTGAACATTCTAATTATCTATGTCCTGTTTCAGTCAATTACTATCATCCTGATCCTCTGTCTATTCTAATTATCGATGTCCTGTTTCAGTCAATTACTATCATCATGATCCTCTGTCCATTCTAATTATCTATGTCCTGTTTCTGTCAATTACTATCATCCTGATCCTCTGTCCATTCTAATTATCTATGTCCTGTTTCAGTCAATTGCTATCATCCTGATCCCCTGACCAATCTAATTATCTATGTCCTGTTTCAGTCAATTATTATCATCTTGATCCTCTGAACATTCTAATTATCTATGTCCCGTTTCAGTCAATTACTATCATCCTGATCCTCTGTCCATTCTAATTATCTATGTCCTGTTTCAGTCAATTGCTATCATCCTGATCCCCTGACCATTCTAATTATCTATGTCCTGTTTCAGTCAATTATTATCATCTTGATCCTCTGAACATTCTAATTATCTATGTCCCGTTTCAGTCAATTACTATCATCATGATCCTCTGTCCATTCTAATTATCTATGCCCTATTTCAGTCAATTACTATCATCTTGATCCTCTGAACATTCTAATTATCTATGTCCCGTTTCAGTCAATTACTATCATCCAGATCCTCTGTCTATTCTAATTGTCTATGTCCTGTTTCAGTCAATTACTATCATCCTGACTGTCTGTCCATTCCAAATATCTATGTCCTGTTTCAGTCAATTACTATCATCCTGATCCTCTGTCCATTCTAATTATCCATGTCCTGTTTCAGTCAATTACTATCATCCTGATCCTCTGTCCATTCTAATTATCTATGTCCTGTTTCAGTCAATTACTATCATCCCGATCCTCTGAACATTCTAATTATCTATGTCCTGTTTCAGACAATTACTATCATCCTGATCCTCTGTCCATTCTAATTATCTATGTCGTATTTCAGTCAATTACTATCATCTTGATCATCTGAACATTCTAATTATCTATGTCCTGTTTCAGTCAATTACTATCATCCTGATCCTCTGTCCATTCTAATTATCTATGTCCTATTTCAGTCAATTACTATCATCTTGATCTTCTGAACATTCTAATTATCTATGTCCTGTTTAAGTCAATTACTATCATCTTGATCCTCTTAACATTCTAATTATCTATGTCCTGTTTCAGTCCATTACTATCATCCTGATCCTCTTTCCATTCTAATTATCTATGTCCTGTTTCAGTCAATGACTATCATCCTGATCCTCTGTCTATTCTAATTATCTATGTCCTGTTTCAGTCAATTACTATCATCTTGTTCCTCTGAACATTCTAATTATCGATGTCCTATTTCTGTCAATTACTATCATCCTGATCCTCTGTCTATTCGAATTATCTATGTCCTATTTCAGTCAATTACTATCATCCTGATCCTCTGTCTATTCTAATTATCTATGTCCTGTTTCAGTCAATTACTATCATCCGGATCATCTGAACATTCTAATTATCTATGTCCTGTTTCAGTCAATTACTATCATCCTGATCCTCTGTCCGTTCTAATTATCTATGTCCTATTTCAGTCAATTACTATCATCATTGATCTTCTGAACATTCTAATTATCTATGTCCTGTTTAAGACAATTACTATCATCTTGATCCTCTTAACATTCTAATTATCTATGTCCTGTTTCAGTCCATTACTATCATCCTGATCATCTTTCCATTCTAATTATCTATGTCCTGTTTCAGTCAATGACTATCATCCTGATCCTCTGTCTCATCTAATTATCTATGTCCTGTTTCAGTCAATTACTATCATCCTGTTCCTCTGAACATTCTAATTATCGATGTCCTATTTCTGTCAATTACTATCATACTGATCCTCTGTCTATTCGATTTATCTATGTCCTATTTCAGTCAATTACTATCATCCTGATCCTCTGTCTATTCTAATTATCTATGTCCTGTTTCAGTCAATTACTATCATCCGGATCCTCTGTCCATTCTAATTATCTATGTCCTGTTTCAGTCAATTACTATCATCCTGATCCTCGGTCTATTCTAATTATCTATGTCCTGTTTCAGTCAATTAATATCATCCTGATCCGCTGTCTATTCTAATTATCTATGTCCTGTTTCAGTCAATTACTATCATCCTGATCCTCTGAATATTCTAATTATCTGTGTCCTATTTCAGTCAATCACTATCATCCTGATCCTCTGTCTATTCTAATTATCTATGTCCTTTTTCAGTCAATTACTATCATCCTGATCCTCTGAAGATTCTAATTATCTATGTTCTGTTTCAGTCAATTACTCTCATCCTGATCCTCTGTCCATTCTAATAATCTATGTCCTGTTTCAGTCAATTACTATCATCCTAATCCTCTGTCCATTCTAATTATCTATGTCCTGTTTCAGTCAATTGCTATCATGCTGATCCTCTGTCCATTCTAAATATCTATGTCCAGTTTCAGTCAAATACTATCATCCTGAACCTCTGTCCATTCTAATTATCTATGTCCTGTTTCAGTCAATTACTGTCATCCTGATCCTCCGTCTATTCGAATTATCTATGTCCTGTTTCAGTCAATTACTGTCATCCTGATCCTCCGTCTATTTGAATTATCTATGTCCTGTTTCAGTCAATTACTATCATCCTGATCCTCTGAACATTCTAATTATCTATGTCCTGTTTCAGTCAATTAATATCATCCTGATCCTCTGAACATTCGAATTATCTATGTCCTGTTTCAGTCAATTACTATCATCCTGATCCTCTGACCATTCTAATTATCTATGCCCTATTTCAGTCAATTACTATCATCTTGATCCTCTGAACATTCTAATTATCGATGTCCTGTTTCAGTCAATTACTATCATCCTTATCCTCTGAACATTCGAATTATCTATGTCCTGTTTCAGTCTATTACTATCATCATGATCCTCTGTCCATTCTAATTATCTATGTCCTGTTTCAGTCAATTACTATCATCCTGATCCTCTGTCTATTCTAATTATCTATGTCCTGTTTCAGTCAATTACTATCATCCTGATCCTCTGTCCATTCTAATTATCTATTTCCTGTTTCAGTCAATTGCTATCATCCTGATCCTCTGACCATTCTAATTATCTTTGCCCTACTTCAGTCAGTTACTATCATCTTGATCCTCTGAACATTCTAATTATCTATGTCCTGTTTCAGTCAATTACTATCATCCTGATCCTCTGTCTATTCTAATTATCGATGTCCTGTTTCAGTCAATTACTATCATCCTGATCCTCTGTCCATTCTAATTATCTATGTCCTGTTTCAGTCAATTACTATCATCCTGATCCTCTGTCCATTCTAATTATCTATGTCCTGTTTCAGTCAATTGCTATCATCCTGATCCCCTGACCAATCTAATTATCTATGTCCTGTTTCAGTCAATTATTATCATCTTGATCCTCTGAACATTCTAATTATCTATGTCCCGTTTCAGTCAATTACTATCATCCTGATCCTCTGTCCATTCTAATTATCTATGTCCTGTTTCAGTCAATTGCTATCATCCTGATCCCCTGACCATTCTAATTATCTATGTCCTGTTTCAGTCAATTATTATCATCTTGATCCTCTGAACATTCTAATTATCTATATCCCGTTTCAGTCAATTACTATCATCATGATCCTCTGTCCATTCTAATTATCTATGCCCTATTTCAGTCAATTACTATCATCTTGATCCTCTGAACATTCTAATTATCTTTGTCCCGTTTCAGTCAATTACTATCATCCAGATCCTCTGTCTATTCTAATTGTCTATGTCCTGTTTCAGTCAATTACTATCATCCTGACTGTCTGTCCATTCCAAATATCTATGTCCTGTTTCAGTCAATTACTATCATCCTGATCCTCTGTCCATTCTAATTATCCATGTCCTGTTTCAGTCAATTACTATCATCCTGATCCTCTGTCTATTCTAATTATCTATGTCCTGTTTCAGTCAATTACTATCATCCCGATCCTCTGAACATTCTAATTATCTATGTCCTGTTTCAGACAATTACTATCATCCTGATCCTCTGAACATTCTAATTATCTATGTCCTATTTCAGTCAATTACTATCATCTTGATCCTCTGAACATTCCAATTATCTGTGTCCTGTTTCAGTCAATTACTCTCATCCTGATCCTCTGTCCATTCTAATTATCTATGTCGTATTTCAGTCAATTACTATCATCTTGATCATCTGAACATTCTAATTATCTATGTCCTGTTTCAGTCAATTACTATCATCCTGATCCTCTGTCCATTCTAATTATCTATGTCCTATTTCAGTCAATTACTATCATCTTGATCTTCTGAACATTCTAATTATCTATGTCCTGTTTAAGTCAATTACTATCATCTTGATCCTCTTAACATTCTAATTATCTATGTCCTGTTTCAGTCCATTACTATCATCCTGATCCTCTTTCCATTCTAATTATCTATGTCCTGTTTCAGTCAATGACTATCATCCTGATCCTCTGTCTATTCTAATTATCTATGTCCTGTTTCAGTCAATTACTATCATCTTGTTCCTCTGAACATTCTAATTATCGATGTCCTATTTCTGTCAATTACTATCATCCTGATCCTCTGTCTATTCGAATTATCTATGTCCTATTTCAGTCAATTACTATCATCCTGATCCTCTGTCTATTCTAATTATCTATGTCCTGTTTCAGTCAATTACTATCATCCGGATCCTCTGTCCATTCTAATTATCTATGCCCTATTTCAGTCAATTACTATCATCTTGATCCTCTGAACATTCTAATTATCTATGTCCTGCTTCAGTCAATTACTATCATCCTGATCCTCTGAACATTCGAATTATCTATGTCCTGTTTCAGTCAATTACTATCATCATGATCCTCTGTCCATTCTAATTATCTATGTCCTGTTTCAGTCAATTACTATCATCCTGATCCTCCATCTATTCTAATTATCTATGTCCTGTTTCAGTCAATTGCTATCATCCTGATCCTCTGACCATTCTAATTATCTATGCCCTATTTCAGTCAATTACTATCATCTTGATCCTCTGAACATTCTAATTATCTATGTCCTGTTTCAGTCAATTACTATCATCCTGATCCTCTGAACATTCGAATTATCTATGTCCTGTTTCAGTCAATTACTATCATCATGATCCTCTGTCCATTCTAATTATCCATGTCCTGTTTCAGTCAAAGACTATCATCCTGATCCTCTGTCCATTCTAATTATCTATGTCCTGTTTCAGTCAATTGCTATCATCCTGATCCTCTGACCATTCTAATTATCTATGCCCTATTTCAGTCAATTACTATCATCTTGATCCTCTGAACATTCTAATTATCTATGTCCTGTTTCAGTCAATTACTATCATCCTGATCCTCTGTCTATTCTAATTATCGATGTCCTGTTTCAGTCAATTACTATCATCATGATCCTCTGTCCATTCTAATTATCTATGTCCTTTTTCAGTCAATTACTATCATCCTGATCCTCTGTCCATTCTAATTATCTATGTCCTGTTTCAGTCAATTGCTATCATCCTGATCCCCTGACCATTCTAATTATCTACGCCCTATTTCAGTCAATTACTATCATCTTGATCCTCTGAACATTCTAATTATCTATGTCCCGTTTCAGTCAATTACTATCATCCTGATCCTCTGTCTATTCTAATTGTCTATGTCCTGTTTCAGTCAATTGCTATCATCCTGATACTCTGACCATTCTAATTATTTATGCCCTATTTCAGTCAATTACTATAATCTTGATCCTCTAACATTCTAATTATCTATGTCCTGTTTCAGTCAATTACTATCATCCTGATCCTCTGTCCATTCTAATTATCTATGTCCTGTTTCAGTCAATTACTGGCATCCTGATCCTCTGTCTATTCTAATTATCTATGTCCTGTTTCAGTCAATTACTATCATCCTGATCCTCTGAACATTCTAATTATCTATGTCCTGTTTCAGTCAATTACTATCATCCTGATCCTCTGTCTATTCTAATTATCTATGTCCTGTTTCAGTCAATTACTATCATCCCGATCCTCTGAACATTCTAATTATCTATGTCCTGTTTCAGACAATTACTATCATCCTGATCCTCTGAACATTCTAATTATCTATGTCCTATTTCAGTCAATTACTATCATCTTGATCCTCTGAACATTCCAATTATCTATGTCCTGTTTCAGTCAATTACTCTCATCCTGATCCTCTGTCCATTCTAATTATCTATGTCGTATTTCAGTCAATTACTATCATCTTGATCATCTGAACATTCTAATTATCTATGTCCTGTTTCAGTCAATTACTATCATCCTGATCCTCTGTCCATTCTAATTATCTATGTCCTATTTCAGTCAATTACTATCATCTTGATCTTCTGAACATTCTAATTATCTATGTCCTGTTTAAGTCAATTACTATCATCTTGATCCTCTTAACATTCTAATTATCTATGTCCTGTTTCAGTCCATTACTATCATCCTGATCCTCTTTCCATTCTAATTATCTATGTCCTGTTTCAGTCAATGACTATCATCCTGATCCTCTGTCTATTCTAATTATCTATGTCCTGTTTCAGTCAATTACTATCATCTTGTTCCTCTGAACATTCTAATTATCGATGTCCTATTTCTGTCAATTACTATCATCCTGATCCTCTGTCTATTCGAATTATCTATGTCCTATTTCAGTCAATTACTATCATCCTGATCCTCTGTCTATTCTAATTATCTATGTCCTGTTTCAGTCAATTACTATCATCCGGATCCTCTGTCCATTCTAATTATCTATGCCCTATTTCAGTCAATTACTATCATCTTGATCCTCTGAACATTCTAATTATCTATGTCCTGCTTCAGTCAATTACTATCATCCTGATCCTCTGAACATTCGAATTATCTATGTCCTGTTTCAGTCAATTACTATCATCATGATCCTCTGTCCATTCTAATTATCTATGTCCTGTTTCAGTCAATTACTATCATCCTGATCCTCCATCTATTCTAATTATCTATGTCCTGTTTCAGTCAATTGCTATCATCCTGATCCTCTGACCATTCTAATTATCTATGCCCTATTTCAGTCAATTACTATCATCTTGATCCTCTGAACATTCTAATTATCTATGTCCTGTTTCAGTCAATTACTATCATCCTGATCCTCTGAACATTCGAATTATCTATGTCCTGTTTCAGTCAATTACTATCATCATGATCCTCTGTCCATTCTAATTATCCATGTCCTGTTTCAGTCAAAGACTATCATCCTGATCCTCTGTCCATTCTAATTATCTATGTCCTGTTTCAGTCAATTGCTATCATCCTGATCCTCTGACCATTCTAATTATCTATGCCCTATTTCAGTCAATTACTATCATCTTGATCCTCTGAACATTCTAATTATCTATGTCCTGTTTCAGTCAATTACTATCATCCTGATCCTCTGTCTATTCTAATTATCGATGTCCTGTTTCAGTCAATTACTATCATCATGATCCTCTGTCCATTCTAATTATCTATGTCCTTTTTCAGTCAATTACTATCATCCTGATCCTCTGTCCATTCTAATTATCTATGTCCTGTTTCAGTCAATTGCTATCATCCTGATCCCCTGACCATTCTAATTATCTACGCCCTATTTCAGTCAATTACTATCATCTTGATCCTCTGAACATTCTAATTATCTATGTCCCGTTTCAGTCAATTACTATCATCCTGATCCTCTGTCTATTCTAATTGTCTATGTCCTGTTTCAGTCAATTGCTATCATCCTGATACTCTGACCATTCTAATTATTTATGCCCTATTTCAGTCAATTACTATAATCTTGATCCTCTAACATTCTAATTATCTATGTCCTGTTTCAGTCAATTACTATCATCCTGATCCTCTGTCCATTCTAATTATCTATGTCCTGTTTCAGTCAATTACTGGCATCCTGATCCTCTGTCTATTCTAATTATCTATGTCCTGTTTCAGTCAATTACTATCATCCTGATCCTCTGAACATTCTAATTATCTATGTCCTGTTTCAGTCAATTACTATCATCCTGACTGTCTGTCCATTCCAAATATCTATGTCCTGTTTCAGTCATTTACTGGCATCCTGATCCTCTGTCTATTCTAATTATCTATGTCCTGTTTCAGTCAATTACTATCATCCTGATCCTCTGAACATTCTAATTATCTATGCCCTATTTCAGTCAATTACTATCATCTTGATCCTCTGACTATTCTAATTATCTATGTCCTGTTTCAGTCAATTACTATCATCCGGATCCTCTGTCCATTCTAATTATCTATGCCCTATTTCAGTCAATTACTATCATCTTGATCCTCTGAACATTCTAATTATCTATGTCCTGTTTCAGTCAATTACTATCATCCTGATCCTCTGAACATTCGAATTATCTATGTCCTGTTTCAGTCAATTACTATCATCATGATCCTCTGTCCATTCTAATTATCTGTGTCCTGTTTCAGTCAATTACTATCATCCTGATCCTCCATCTATTCTAATTATCTATGTCCTGTTTCAGTCAATTGCTATCATCCTGATCCTCTGACCATTCTAATTATCTATGCCCTATTTCAGTCAATTACTATCATCTTGATCCTCTGAACATTCTAATTATCTATGTCCTGTTTCAGTCAATTACTATCATCCTGATCCTCTGAACATTCGAATTATCTATGTCCTGTTTCAGTCAATTACTATCATCATGATCCTCTGTCCATTCTAATTATCCATGTCCTGTTTCAGTCAAAGACTATCATCCTGATCCTCTGTCCATTCTAATTATCTATGTCCTGTTTCAGTCAATTGCTATCATCCTGATCCTCTGACCATTCTAATTATCTATGCCCTATTTCAGTCAATTACTATCATCTTGATCCTCTGAACATTCTAATTATCTATGTCCTGTTTCAGTCAATTACTATCATCCTGATCCTCTGTCTATTCTAATTATCGATGTCCTGTTTCAGTCAATTACTATCATCATGATCCTCTGTCCATTCTAATTATCTATGTCCTTTTTCAGTCAATTACTATCATCCTGATCCTCTGTCCATTCTAATTATCTATGTCCTGTTTCAGTCAATTGCTATCATCCTGATCCCCTGACCATTCTAATTATCTACGCCCTATTTCAGTCAATTACTATCATCTTGATCCTCTGAACATTCTAATTATCTATGTCCCGTTTCAGTCAATTACTATCATCCTGATCCTCTGTCTATTCTAATTGTCTATGTCCTGTTTCAGTCAATTGCTATCATCCTGATCCTCTGACCATTCTAATTATTTATGCCCTATTTCAGTCAATTACTATAATCTTGATCCTCTAACATTCTAATTATCTATGTCCTGTTTCAGTCAATTACTATCATCCTGATCCTCTGTCCATTCTAATTATCTATGTCCTGTTTCAGTCAATTACTGGCATCCTGATCCTCTGTCTATTCTAATTATCTATGTCCTGTTTCAGTCAATTACTATCATCCTGATCCTCTGAACATTCTAATTATCTATGTCCTGTTTCAGTCAATTACTATCATCCTGACTGTCTGTCCATTCCAAATATCTATGTCCTGTTTCAGTCAATTACTATCATCATGATCCTCTGTCCATTCTAATTATCTATGTCCTGTTTCAGTCAATTGCTATCATCCTGATCCCCTGACCATTCTAATTATCTACGCCCTATTTCAGTCAATTACTATCATCTTGATCCTCTGAACATTCTAAGTATCTATGTCCCGTTTCAGTCAATTACTATCATCCTGATCCTCTGTCTATTCTAATTGTCTCTGTCCTGTTTCAGTCAATTGCTATCATCCTGATCCTCTGACCATTCTAATTATTTATGCCCTATTTCAGTCAATTACTATCATCTTGATCCTCTAACATTCTAATTATCTATGTCCTGTTTCAGTCAATTACTATCATCCTGATCCTCTGTCCATTCTAATTATCTATGTCCTATTTCAGTCAATTACTGGCATCCTGATCCTCTGTCTATTCTAATTATCTATGTCCTGTTTCAGTCAATTACTATCATCCTGATCCTCTGAACATTCTAATTATCTATGTCCTGTTTCAGTCAATTACTATCATCCTGACTGTCTGTCCATTCCAAATATCTATGTCCTGTTTCAGTCAATTACTATCATCCTGATCCTCTGTCCATTCTAATTATCCATGCCCTGTTTCAGTCAATTTCTATCATCCTGATCCTCTGAACATTCTAATTATCTATGTCCTGTTTCAGACAATTACTATCATCCTGATCCTCTGAACATTCTAATTATCTATGTCCTATTTCAGTCAATTACTATCATCTTGATCCTCTGAACATTCCAATTATCTATGTCCTGTTTCAGTCAATTACTATCATCCTGATCCTCTGTCCATTCTAATTATCTATGTCGTATTTCAGTCAATTACTATCATCTTGATCCTCTGAACATTCTAATTATCTATGTCCTGTTTCAGTCAATTACTATCATCCTGATCGTCTGAACATTCTAATTATCCATGTCCTGTTTAAGTCAATTACTATCATCTTGATCCTCTTAACATTCTAATTATCTATGTCCTGTTTCAGTCAATTACTATCATCCAGATCCTCTGTCCATTCTAATTATCTATTTCCTGATTCAGTCAATTACTATCATCCTGATCCTCTGTCCATTCTAATTATCTATGTCCTGTTTCAGTCAATTACTATCATCCTGATCCTCTGTCCATTCTAATTATCTATGTCCTGTTTCAGTCAATTACTATCATCCTGATCCTCTGTCTATTCTAATTATCTATGTCCTGTTTCAGTCAATTACTATCATCCTGTTCCTCTGAACATTCTAATTATCTATGCCCTATTTCTGTCAATTACTATCATCCTGATCCTCTGAACATTCTAATTACCTATGCCCTATTTCAGTCAATCACAATCATCCTGATCCTCTGTCTATTCGAATTATCGATGTCCTATTTCAGTCAATTACTATCATCCTGATCCTCTGTCTATTCTAATTATCTATGTCCTGTTTCAGTCAATTACTATCATCCTGATCCTCTGTCCATTCTAATTATCTATGTCCTGTTTCAGTCAATTACTATCATCCTGTTCCTCTGAACATTCGAATTATCTATGTCCTGTTTCAGTCAATTACTATCATCCTGATCCTCTGTCCATTCTAATTATCTATGTCCTATTTCAGTCAATTACTATCATCCTGATCCGCTGTCTATTCTAATTATCTATGTCCTGTTTCAGTCAATTACTATCGTCCTGATCCTCTGAACATTCTAATTATCTATGCCCTATTTCAGTCAATTACTATCATCCTGATCCTCTGTCTATTCTAATTATCTATGCCCTATTTCAGTCAATTACTATCATCCTGATCCTCTGTCTATTCTAATTATCTATGTCTTGTTTCAGTCAATTACTATCATCCTAATCCTCTGTCCATTCTAATTATCTCTGTACTGTTTCAGTCAATTACTATCATCCTGATCCTCTGTCCATTTTAAATATCTATGTCCAGTTTCAGTCAAATACTATCATCCTGAACCTCTGTCCATTCTAATTATCTATGTCCTGTTTCAGTCAATTACTGTCATCCTGATCCTCCATCTATTCTAATTATCTATGTCCTTTTTCAGTCAATTACTATCATCCTGATCCTCTGTCTATTCTAATTATCTATGTCCTGTTTCAGTCAATTACTCTCATCCTGATCCTCTGTCCATGCTAATTATCTCTGTCCTGTTTCAGTCAATTACTATCATCCTAATCCTCTGTCCATTCTAATTATCTCTGTACTGTTTCAGTCAATTACTATCATCCTGATCCTCTGTCCATTTTAAATATCTATGTCCAGTTTCAGTCAAATACTATCATCCTGAACCTCTGTCCATTCTAATTATCTATGTCCTGTTTCAGTCAATTACTGTCATCCTGAGCCTCCATCTATTCTAATTATCTATGTCCTATTTCAGTCAATTACTACCATCCTGATCCTCTGTCCATTCTAATTATCCAAGTCCTATTTCAGTCAATTACTACCATCCTGATCCTCTGTCCATTCTAATTGTCTATGCCCTATTTCAGTCAATTACTATCATCCTGATCCTCTGTCCATTCTAATTATCTATGTCCTGTTTCAGTCAATTACTATCATCCTGATCCTCTGTCTATTCTAATTATCTATGTCCTGTTTCAGTCAATTACTATCATCCTGATCCTCTGAGCATTCTAATTATCTATGTCCTGTTTCAGTCAATTACTATCATCCTGACTGTCTGTCCATTCTGCTAAAGTATCCATGTCCTGTCGCAGTCAATTACTATCATCCTGACTGTCTGTCCATTCCGCTGAACTATCTATGTCCTGTTTCAGTCAATTACTATCATCCTCACTGTCGGTCCATTCTGCTGAACTATCTATGTCCTGTTTCAGTCAATACTATCATCCTGACTGTCTGTCCATTCTGCTAAACTATCAATGTCCCGTTACAGGCATTTACTATCATCCAGATCCACTGTCCATTCTAATTATCTATGTCCTGTTTCAGTCAATTACTATCATCATGATCGTCTATCCATTCTAATTATCTATGTCCTGTTTCAGTCAATTACTATCATCCTGATCCTCTGTCTATTATAATTATCTATGTCCTGTTTCAGTCAATTACTATCATCTTGATCTTCAGAACATTCTAATTATCTATGTCCTGTTTCTGTCAATTACTATCATCCTGATCCTCTGACCATTCTAATGATCTATGTCCTATTTCAGTCAATTACTATCATCTTGATCCACTGTCCATTCTAATTATCTATGTCCTGTTTCAGTCAATTACTATCATCATGATCGTCTATCCATTCTAATTATCTATGTCCTGTTTCAGTCAATTACTATCATCCTGATCCTCTGACCATTCTAATTATCTATGTCCTATTTCAGTCAATTACTATCATCTTGATCCTCTGAACATTCTAATTATCTATGTCCTGTTTCAGTCAATTGCTATCATCCTGATCCTCTGACCATTCTAATTATCTATGTCCTATTTCTGTCAATTACTATCATCTTGATCCTCTGAACGTTCTAATTATCTATGTCCTGTTTCAGTCAATTACTATCATCATGATCCTCTGACCATTCTAATTATCTATGTCCTGTTTCAGTCAATTACTATCATCTTGATCCTCTGAACATACTAATTATCTATGTCCTGTTTCAGTCAATTACAATCATCTTGATCCTCTGAACATTCTAATTATCTATGTCCTATTTCTGTCAATTACTATCATCTTGATCCTCTGAACGTTCTAATTATCTATGTCCTGTTTCAGTCAATTACTATCATCATGATCCTCTGACCATTCTAATTATCTATGTCCTGTTTCGGTCAATTACTATCATCTTGATCCTCTGAACATACTAATTATCTATGTCCTGTTTCAGTCAATTACAATCATCTTGATCCTCTGAACATTCTAATTATCTATGTCCTATTTCTGTCAATTACTGACATCTTGATACTCTGAGCATTCTAATTATCTATGTCCTGTTTCAGTCAATTGCTATCATCCTGATCCTCTGAACATTCTAACTTTCTATGTCCTATTTCAGTCAATTACTATCATCCTGATCCTCTGTCCATTCTAATTATCTATGTACTGTTTCAGTCAATTGCTATCATCCTGATCCTCTGAACATTCTAATTATCTATGTCCTGTTTCAGTCAATTGCTATCATCCTGATCCTCTGTCCATTCTAATTATCTATGTCCTGTTTCAGTCAATTACTATCATCCTGATTCTCTGTCCATTCTAATTATCTCTGTACTGTTTCAGTCAATTACTATCATCCTGATCCTCTGTCCATTCTAATTATCTATGTACTGTTTCAGTCAATTACTATCATCCTGATCCTCTGTCCATTCTAATTATCTATGTCCTGTTTCAGTCAATTACTATCATCCTGATCCTCTGTCCATTCTAATTATCTATGTCCTGTTTCAGTCAATTACTATCATCCTGATCCTCTGTCCATTCTAATTATCTATGTCCTGTTTCAGTCAATTACTATCATCCTGATCCTCTGTCCATTCTAATTATCTATGTACTGTTTCAGTCAATTGCTGTCATCCTGATCCTCTGAACATTCTAATTATCTATGTCCTGTTTCAGTCAATTGCTATCATCCTGATCCTCTGTCCATTCTAATTATCTATGTCCTGTTTCAGTCAATTACTATCATCCTGATCCTCTGAACATTCTAATTATCTCTGTACTATTTCAGTCCATTACTGACATCTTGATCCTCTGAACATTCTAGTTATCTATGTCCTGTTTCAGTCAATTACTATCATCCTGATCCTCTGTCCATTCTAATTATCTATGACCTGTTTCAGTCAATTACTATCATCCTGATCCTCTGTCCATTCTAATTATCTATGTCCTGTTTCAGTCAATTACTATCATCCTGATCCTCTGTCTATTCTAATTATCTATGTCCTGTTTCAGTCAATTACTATCATCCTGTTCCTCTGAACATTCTAATTATCTATGCCCTATTTCTGTCAATTACTATCATCCTGATCCTCTGAACATTCTAATTACCTATGCCCTATTTCAGTCAATCACAATCATCCTGATCCTCTGTCTATTCGAATTATCGATGTCCTATTTCAGTCAATTACTATCATCCTGATCCTCTGTCTATTCTAATTATCTATGTCCTGTTTCAGTCAATTACTATCATCCTGATCCTCTGTCCATTCTAATTATCTATGTCCTGTTTCAGTCAATTACTATCATCCTGTTCCTCTGAACATTCGAATTATCTATGTCCTGTTTCAGTCAATTACTATCATCCTGATCCTCTGTCCATTCTAATTATCTATGTCCTATTTCAGTCAATTACTATCATCCTGATCCGCTGTCTATTCTAATTATCTATGTCCTGTTTCAGTCAATTAGTATCATCCTGATCCTCTGAACATTCTAATTATCTATGTCCTATTTCAGTCAATTACAATCATCTTGATCCTCTGAACATTCTAATTATCTATGTCCTATTTCTGTCAATTACTGACATCTTGATACTCTGAGCATTCTAATTATCTATGTCCTGTTTCAGTCAATTGCTATCATCCTGATCCTCTGAACATTCTAACTTTCTATGTCCTATTTCAGTCAATTACTATCATCCTGATCCTCTGTCCATTCTAATTATCTATGTACTGTTTCAGTCAATTGCTATCATCCTGATCCTCTGAACATTCTAATTATCTATGTCCTGTTTCAGTCAATTGCTATCATCCTGATCCTCTGTCCATTCTAATTATCTATGTCCTGTTTCAGTCAATTACTATCATCCTGATTTCAGTCCATTCTAATTATCTATGTCCTGTTTCAGTCAATTACTATCATCCTGATCCTCTGTCCATTCTAATTATCTATGTCCTGTTTCAGTCAATTACTATCATCCTGATCCTCTGTCCATTCTAATTATCTATGTACTGTTTCCGTCAATTGCTGTCATCCTGATCCTCTGAACATTCTAATTATCTATGTCCTGTTTCAGTCAATTACTATCATCCTGATCCTCTGTCTATTCTAATTATCTATGTCCTGTTTCAGTCAATTACTATCATCCTGTTCCTCTGAACATTCTAATTATCTATGCCCTATTTCTGTCAATTACTATCATCCTGATCCTCTGAACATTCTAATTACCTATGCCCTATTTCAGTCAATCACAATCATCCTGATCCTCTGTCTATTCGAATTATCGATGTCCTATTTCAGTCAATTACTATCATCCTGATCCTCTGTCTATTCTAATTATCTATGTCCTGTTTCAGTCAATTACTATCATCCTGATCCTCTGTCCATTCTAATTATCTATGTCCTGTTTCAGTCAATTACTATCATCCTGTTCCTCTGAACATTCGAATTATCTATGTCCTGTTTCAGTCAATTACTATCATCCTGATCCTCTGTCCATTCTAATTATCTATGTCCTATTTCAGTCAATTACTATCATCCTGATCCGCTGTCTATTCTAATTATCTATGTCCTGTTTCAGTCAATTACTATCATCCTGATCCTCTGAACATTCTAATTATCTATGTCCTATTTCTGTCAATTACTATCATCCTGATCCTCTGTCTATTCTAATTATCTATGCCCTATTTCAGTCAATTACTATCATCCTGATCCTCTGTCTATTCTAATTATCTATGTCCTGTTTCAGTCAATTACTATCATCCTGATCCTCTGTCCATTCTAATTATCTCTGTCCTGTTTCAGTCAATTACTATCATCCTAATCCTCTGTCCATTCTAATTAACTCTGTACTGTTTCAGTCAATTACTATCATCCTGATCCTCTGTCCATTTTAAATATCTATGTCCAGTTTCAGTCAAATACTATCATCCTGAACCTCTGTCCATTCTAATTATCTATGTCCTGTTTCAGTCAATTACTGTCATCCTGATCCTCCATCTATTCTAATTATCTATGTCCTTTTTCAGTCAATTACTATCATCCTGATCCTCTGTCTATTCTAATTATCTATGTCCTGTTTCAGTCAATTACTATCATCCTGATCCTCTGTCCATTCTAATTATCTCTGTCCTGTTTCAGTCAATTACTGTCATCCTAATCCTCTGTCCATTCTAATTATCTCTGTACTGTTTCAGTCAATTACTATCATCCTGATCCTCTGTCCATTTTAAATATCTATGTCCAGTTTCAGTCAAATACTATCATCCTGAACCTCTGTCCATTCTAATTATCTATGTCCTGTTTCAGTCAATTACTGTCATCCTGAGCCTCCATCTATTCTAATTATCTATGTCCTATTTCAGTCAATTACTACCATCCTGATCCTCTGTCCATTCTAATTATCCAAGTCCTATTTCAGTCAATTACTACCATCCTGATCCTCTGTCCATTCTAATTATCTATGCCCTATTTCAGTCAATTACTATCATCCTGATCCTCTGTCCATTCTAATTATCTATGTCCTGTTTCAGTCAATTACTATCATCCTGATCCTCTGTCTATTCTAATTATCTATGTCCTGTTTCAGTCAATTACTATCATCCTGATCCTCTGTCTATTCTAATTATCTATGTCCTGTTTCAGTCAATTACTATCATCCTGACTGTCTGTCCATTCTGCTAAAGTATCCATGTCCTGTCGCAGTCAATTACTATCATTCTGACTGTCTGTCAATTCTCCTAAACTATCGATGTGCTGTTTCAGTCAATTACTATCATCCTGACTGTCGGTCCATTCTGCTAAACTATCCATGTCCTGCTTCACTCAATTGATATCATCCTGATCCTATGTCCATTCTAATTATCTATGTCCTGTTTCAGTCAATTACTATCATCCTGATCCTCTGTCTATTCTAATTATCTATGTCCTGTTTCAGTCAATTACTATCATCCTGATCCTCTGAGCATTCTAATTATCTATGTCCTGTTTCAGTCAATTACTATCATCCTGACTGCCTGTCCATTCTGCTAAAGTATCCATGTCCTGTCGCAGTCAATTACTATCATCCTGACTGTCTGTCCATTCCGCTGAACTATCTATGTCCTGTTTCAGTCAATTACTATCATCCTAACTGTCGGTCCATTCTGCTGAACTATCTATGTCCTGTTTCAGTCAATACTATCATCCTGACTGTCTGTCCATTCTGCTAAACTATCAATGTCCCGTTACAGGCATTTACTATCATCCAGATCCACTGTCCATTCTAATTATCTATGTCCTGTTTCAGTCAATTACTATCATCATGATCGTCTATCCATTCTAATTATCTATGTCCTGTTTCAGTCAATTACTATCATCCTGATCCTCTGTCTATTATAATTATCTATGTCCTGTTTCAGTCAATTATTATCATCTTGATCCTCTGAACATTCTAATTATCTATGTCCTGTTTCAGTCAATTACTATCATCCTGATCCTCTGAACGTTCTAATTTTCTATGTCCTGTTTCAGTCAATTACTATCATCCTGATCCTCTGTCTATTATAATTATCTATGTCCTGTTTCAGTCAATTACTATCATCTTGATCTTCAGAACATTCTAATTATCTATGTCCTGTTTCAGTCAATTACTATCATCCTGATCCTCTGACCATTCTAATTATCTATGTCCTATTTCAGTCAATTACTATCATCTTGATCCACTGTCCATTCTAATTATCTATGTCCTGTTTCAGTCAATTACTATCATCCTGATCCTCTGTCTATTATAATTATCTATGTCCTGTTTCAGTCAATTACTATCATCCTGATCCTCTGACCATTCTAATTATCTATGTCCTATTTCAGTCAATTACTATCATCTTGATCCTCTGAACATTCTAATTATCTATGTCCTGTTTCAGTCAATTGCTATCATCCTGATCCTCTGACCATTCTAATTATCTATGTCCTATTTCTGTCAATTACTATCATCTTGATCCTCTGAACGTTCTAATTATCTATGTCCTGTTTCAGTCAATTACTATCATCATGATCCTCTGACCATTCTAATTATCTATGTCCTGTTTCAGTCAATTACTATCATCTTGATCCTCTGAACATGCTAATTATCTATGTCCTGTTTCAGTCAATTACAATCATCTTGATCCTCTGAACATTCTAATTATCTATGTCCTATTTCTGTCAATTACTATCATCTTGATCCTCTGAACGTTCTAATTATCTATGTCCTGTTTCAGTCAATTACTATCATCATGATCCTCTGACCATTCTAATTATCTATGTCCTGTTTCAGTCAATTACTATCATCTTGATCCTCTGAACATACTAATTATCTATGTCCTGTTTCAGTCAATTACAATCAACTTGATCCTCTGAACATTCTAATTATCTATGTCCTATTTCTGTCAATTACTGACATCTTGATACTCTGAGCATTCTAATTATCTATGTCCTGTTTCAGTCAATTGCTATCATCCTGATCCTCTGAACATTCTAACTTTCTATGTCCTATTTCAGTCAATTACTATCATCCTGATCCTCTGTCCATTCTAATTATCTATGTACTGTTTCAGTCAATTGCTATCATCCTGATCCTCTGAACATTCTAATTATCTATGTCCTGTTTCAGTCAATTGCTATCATCCTGATCCTCTGTCCATTCTAATTATCTATGCCCTGTTTCAGTCAATTACTATCATCCTGATCCTCTGTCCATTCTAATTATCTCTGTACTGTTTCAGTCAATTACTATCATCCTGATCCTCTGTCCATTCTAATTATCTATGTACTGTTTCAGTCAATTACTATCATCCTGATCCTCTGTCCATTCTAATTATCTATGTCCTGTTTCAGTCAATTACTATCATCCTGATCCTCTGTCCATTCTAATTATCTATGTCCTGTTTCAGTCAATTACTATCATCCTGATCCTCTGTCCATTCTAATTATCTATGTCCTGTTTCAGTCAATTACTATCATCCTGATCCTCTGTCCATTCTAATTATCTATGTACTGTTTCAGTCAATTGCTGTCATCCTGATCCTCTGAACATTCTAATTATCTATGTCCTGTTTCAGTCAATTGCTATCATCCTGATCCTCTGTCCATTCTAATTATCTATGTCCTGTTTCAGTCAATTACTATCATCCTGATCCTCTGAACATTCTAATTATCTCTGTACTATTTCAGTCATTTACTGACATCTTGATCCTCTGAACATTCTAGTTATCTATGTCCTATCTCTGTCAATTACTATCATCCTGATCCTCTGTCCATTCTAATTATCTATGTCCTTTTTCAGTCAATTAATATCATCCTGATTCTCTGTCCATTCTAATTATCTACGTTCTGTTTCAGTCAATTACTATCATCCTGATCCTCTGAACATTCTAATAATCTATGTCCTGTTTCAGTCAATTACTATCATCCTGATCCTCTGAGCATTCTAATTATCTATGTCCTGTTTCAGTCAATTACTATCATCCTGACTGCCTGTCTATTCTGCTAAACTATCCATGTCCTGTCGCAGTCAATTACTATCATTCTGACTGTCTGTCTATTCTGCTAAACTATCCATGTGCTGTTTCATTCAATTACTATCATCCTGACTGTCGGTCCATTCTACTAAACTATCCATGTCCTGCTTCACTCAATTGATATCATCCTGACAGTCTGTCCATTCTACAAAACTATCCATGTCCTGTTTCAGTCAATTACTCTCATCCTAACTGTCGGTCCATTCTGCTGAACTATCTATGTCCTGTTTCAGTCAATACTATCATCCTGACTTTCTGTCCATTCCGCTGAACTATCTATGTCCTGTTTCAGTCAATACTATCATCCTGACTGTCTGTCAATTCCGCTGAACCAGCTATGTCCTGTGTCAGTCAATTACTATCATCCTGACTCTCTGTCCATTCTGCTAAACTATCCATGTCCTGTTTCAGTCAATTACTATCATCCTGACTCTCTGTCCATTCTGCTAAACTATCAATGTCCCGTTACAGTCATTTTCTATCATCCTGACTCTCTGTCCATTCTGCTAACCTATCAATGTCCTATTTCAGTCAATTACTATCATCCAGATCCACTGTCCATTCTAATTATCTATGTCCAGTTTCAGTCAATTACTATCATCATGATCCTCTGTCCATTCTAATTATCTATGTCCTGTTTCAGTCAATTACTATCATCCTGATCCTCTGTCTATTATAATTATCTATGTCCTGTTTCAGTCAATTACTATCATCCAGATTCACTGTCCATTCTAATTATCTATGTCCTGTTTCAGTCAATTACTATCATCATGATCCTCTGTCCATTCTAATTATCTATGTCCTGTTTCAGTCAATTACTATCATCATGATCCTCTGTCCATTCTAATTATCTATGTCCTGTTTCAGTCAATTACTATCATCCTGATCCTCTGTCTATTATAATTATCTATGTCCTGTTTCAGTCAATTACTATCATCCTGATCCTCTGAACGTTCTAATTATCTGTGTCCTGTTTCAGTCAATTACTATCATCCTGATCCTCTGTCTATTATAATTATCTATGTCCTGTTTCAGTCAATTACTATCATCTTGACCTTCAGAACATACTAATTATCTATGTCCTGTTTCAGTCAATTAATATCATCCTGATCCTCTGACCATTCTAATTATCTATGTCCTATTTCAGTCAATTACTATCATCTTGATCCACTGTCCATTCTAATTATCTATGTCCTGTTTCAGTCAATTACTATCATCCTGATCCTCTGTCTATTGTAATTATCTATGTCCTGTTTCAGTCAATTACTATCATCTTGATCCTCATAACATTCAAATCATCTATGTCCTGTTTCAGTCAATTACTATCATCCTGATCCTCTGTGCATTCTAATTATCTATGTCCTGTTTCATCAATTAGTATCACCTTGATCCTCAGAACATTCTAATTATCTATGTCCTGTTTCAGTCAATTACTATCATCCTGATCCTCTGACCATTCTAATTATCTATGTCCTATTTCAGTCAATTACTATCATCTTGATCCTCTGAACATTCTAATTATCTATGTCCTGTTTCAGTCAATTACTATCATCTTGATCCACTGAACGTTCTCATTATCTATGTCCTGTTTCAGTCAATTACTATCATCCTGATGCTCTGACCATTCTAATTATCTATGTCCTGTTTCAGTCAATTACTATCATCTGGATCCTCTGAACATTCTAATTATCTATGTCCTATTTCTGTCAATTACTGACATCTTGATACTCTGAGCATTCTAATTATCTATGTCCTGTTTCAGTCAATTGCTATCATCCTGATCCTCTGTCCATTCTAATTATCTATGTCCTGTTTCAGTCAATTACTATCATCCTGATCCTCTGAACATTCTAATTATCTATGTCCTATTTCAGTCAATTACTATCATCCTGATCCTCTGTCCATTCTAATTATCTATGTACTGTTTCAGTCAATTACTATCATCCTGATCCTCTGTCCATTCTAATTATCTATGTCCTGTTTCAGTCAATTACAATCATCTTGATCCTCTGAACGTTCTAATTATCTATGTCCTGTTTCAGTCAATTACTATCATCATGATCCTCTGACCATTCTAATTATCTATGTCCTGTTTCAGTCAATTACTATCATCTTGATCCTCTGAACATACTAATTATCTATGTCCTGTTTCAGTCAATTACAATCATCTTGATCCTCTGAACATTCTAATTATCTATGTCCTATTTCTGTCAATTACTGACATCTTGATACTCTGAGCATTCTAATTATCTATGTCCTGTTTCAGTCAATTGCTATCATCCTGATCCTCTGAACATTCTAACTTTCTATGTCCTATTTCAGTCAATTACTATCATCCTGATCCTCTGTCCATTCTAATTATCTATGTACTGTTTCAGTCAATTGCTATCATCCTGATCCTCTGAACATTCTAATTATCTATGTCCTGTTTCAGTCAATTGCTATCATCCTGATCCTCTGTCAATTCTAATTATCTATGTCCTGTTTCAGTCAATTACTATCATCCTGATCCTCTGTCCATTCTAATTATCTCTGTACTGTTTCAGTCAATTACTATCATCCTGATCCTCTGTCCATTCTAATTATCTATGTACTGTTTCAGTCAATTACTATCATCCTGATCCTCTGTCCATTCTAATTATCTATGTCCTGTTTCAGTCAATTACTATCATCCTGATCCTCTGTCCATTCTAATTATCTATGTCCTGTTTCAGTCAATTACTATCATCCTGATCCTCTGTCCATTCTAATTATCTATGTCCTGTTTCAGTCAATTACTATCATCCTGTTCCTCTGTCCATTCTAATTATCTATGTACTGTTTCAGTCAATTGCTGTCATCCTGATCCTCTGAACATTCTAATTATCTATGTCCTGTTTCAGTCAATTGCTATCATCCTGATCCTCTGTCCATTCTAATTATCTATGTCCTGTTTCAGTCAATTACTATCATCCTGATCGTCTGAACATTCTAATTATCTCTGTACTATTTCAGTCCATTACTGACATCTTGATCCTCTGAACATTCTAGTTATCTATGTCCTATTTCTGTCAATTACTATCATCCTGATCCTCTGTCCATTCTAATTATCTATGTCCTATTTCTGTCAATTACTATCATCCTGATCCTCTGTCCATTCTAATTATCTATGTCCTGTTTCAGTCAATTACTATCATCCTGATCCTCTGTCTATTCTAATTATCTATGTCCTGTTTCAGTCAATTACTATCATCCTGATCCTCTGAGCATTCTAATTATCTATGTCCTGTTTCAGTCAATTACTATCATCCTGACTGTCTGTGCATTCTGCTAAACTATCCATGTCCTGTCGCAGTCAATTACTATCATTCTGACTGTCTGTCTATTCTGCAAAACTATCCATGTGCTGTTTCATTCAATTACTATCATCCTGACTGTCGGTCCATTCTACTAAACAATCCATGACCTGCTTCACTCAATTGATATCATCCTGACAGTCTGTCCATTCTACAAAACTATACATGTCCTGTTTCAGTCAATTACTCTCATCCTAACTGTCGGTCCATTCTGCTGAACTATCTATGTCCTGTTTCAGTCAATACTATCATCCTGACTTTCTGTCCATTCCGCTGAACTATCTATGTCCTGTTTCAGTCAATACTATCATCCTGACTGTCTGTCAATTCCGCTGAACCAGCTATGTCCTGTGTCAGTCAATTACTATCATCCTGACTCTCTGTCCATTCTGCTAAACCATCCATGTCCTGTTTCAGTCAATTACTATCATCCTGACTCTCTGTCCATTCTGCTAAACTATCAATGTCCCGTTACAGTCATTTTCTATCATCCTGACTCTCTGTCCATTCTGCTAACCTATCAATGTCCTATTTCAGTCAATTACTATCATCCAGATCCACTGTCCATTCTAATTATCTATGTCCAGTTTCAGTCAATTACTATCATCATGATCCTCTGTCCATTCTAATTATCTATGTCCTGTTTCAGTCAATTACTATCATCCTGATCCTCTGTCTATTATAATTATCTATGTCCTGTTTCAGTCAATTACTATCATCCAGATCCACTGTCCATTCTAATTATCTATGTCCTGTTTCAGTCAATTACTATCATCATGATCCTCTGTCCATTCTAATTATCTATGTCCTGTTTCAGTCAATTACTATCATCATGATCCTCTGTCCATTCTAATTATCTATGTCCTGTTTCAGTCAATTACTATCATCCTGATCCTCTGTCTATTATAATTATCTATGTCCTGTTTCAGTCAATTACTATCATCCTGATCCTCTGAACGTTCTAATTGTCTGTGTCCTGTTTCAGTCAATTACTATCATCCTGATCCTCTGTCTATTATAATTATCTATGTCCTGTTTCAGTCAATTACTATCATCTTGACCTTCAGAACATACTAATTATCTATGTCCTGTTTCAGTCAATTAATATCATCCTGATCCTCTGACCATTCTAATTATCTATGTCCTATTTCAGTCAATTACTATCATCTTGATCCACTGTCCATTCTAATTATCTATGTCCTGTTTCAGTCAATTACTATCATCCTGATCCTCTGTCTATTGTAATTATCTATGTCCTGTTTCAGTCAATTACTATCATCTTGATCCTCATAACATTCTAATCATCTATGTCCTGTTTCAGTCAATTACTATCATCCTGATCCTCTGTGCATTCTAATTATCTATGTCCTGTTTCAGTCAATTAGTATCACCTTGATCCTCAGAACATTCTAATTATCTATGTCCTGTTTCAGTCAATTACTATCATCCTGATCCTCTGACCATTCTAATTATCTATGTCCTATTTCAGTCAATTACTATCATCTTGATCCTCTGAACATTCTAATTATCTATGTCCTGTTTCAGTCAATTACTATCATCTTGATCCACTGAACGTTCTAATTATCTATGTCCTGTTTCAGTCAATTACTATCATCCTGATGCTCTGACCATTCTAATTATCTATGTCCTGTTTCAGTCAATTACTATCATCTTGATCCTCTGAACATTCTAATTATCTATGTCCTATTTCTGTCAATTACTGACATCTTGATACTCTGAGCATTCTAATTATCTATGTCCTGTTTCAGTCAATTGCTATCATCCTGATCCTCTGTCCATTCTAATTATCTATGTCCTGTTTCAGTCAATTACTATCATCCTGATCCTCTGAACATTCTAATTATCTATGTCCTATTTCAGTCAATTACTATCATCCTGATCCTGTGTCCATTCTAATTATCTATGTACTGTTTCAGTCAATTACTATCATCCTGATCCTCTGTCCATTCTAATTATCTATGTCCTGTTTCAGTCAATTACAATCATCTTGATCCTCTGAACATTCTAATTATCTATGTCCTATTTCTGTCAATTACTGACATCTTGATCCTCTGAACATTCTAATCATCTATGTCCTATTTCAGTCAATTGCTATCATCCTGATCCTCTGAACATTCTAATTATCTATGTCCTATTTCAGTCAATTACTATCATCCTGATCTTCTGTCCATTCTAATTATCTATGTACAGTTTCAGTCAATTGCTATCATCCTGATCCTCTGAACATTCTATTGATCTATGTCCTATTTCTGTCAATTACTGACATCTTGATCCTCTGAACATTCTAATTATCTATGTCCTGTTTCAGTGAATTGCGATCATCCTGATCCTCTGAACATTCTAATTATCTATGTCCTATTTCTGTCAATTACTGACATCCTGATCCTCTGAACATTCTAATTATCTATGTCCTATTTCAGTCAATTACTATCATCCTGATCTTCTGTCCATTCTAATTATCTATGTACTGTTTCAGTCAATTGCTATCATCCTGATCCTCTGAACATTCTAATTATCTATGGCCTATTTCTGTCAATTAATGACATCTTGATCCTCTGAACATTCTAATCATCCATGTCCTGTTTCAGTCAATTGCTATCATCCTGATCCTCTGAACATTCTAATTATCTATGTCCTGTTTCAGTCAATTGCTATCATCCTGATCCTCTGAACATTCTAATTATCTATGTCCTGTTTCAGTCAATTTCTATCATCCTGACTGTCTGTCCATTCTGCTAACCTATCAATGTCCTGTTTCAGTCAATTACTGTCATCCAGATCCTCTGTCCATTCTATTTTTCAATGTCCTGTTTCAGTCAATTACTATCATCCTGACTGTCCATCCATTCTAAATATCTATATCCTGTTTCGGTCAATTACTATCATCCTGATCCTCTGTCCATTCTAATTATCTATGTCGTGTTTCAGTCAATTACTATCATCCTGATCCTCTGTCCATTCTAATTATCTATGTCCTGTTTCAGTCAATTACTATCATCCTGATCCTCTGAACATTCGAATTATCTATGTCCTGTTTCAGTCAATTACTATCATCCTGATCCTCTGAACATTCGAATTATCTATGTCCTGTTTCAGTCAATTACTATCATCCTGATCCTCTGTCCATTCTAATTATCTATGTCCTGTTTCTGTCAATTGCTATCATCCTGATCCACTGAACATTCTAATTATCTATGTCCTGTTTCAGTCAATTACTATCATCCTGACTCTATGTCCATTCTGCTAAACTATCAATGTCCCGTTACAGTCATTTTCTATCATCCTGACTCTCTGTCCATTCTGCTAACCTATCAAAGTCCTATTTCAGTCAATTACTATCATCCAGATCCACTGTCCATTCTAATTATCTATGTCCAGTTTCAGTCACTTACTATCATCATGATCCTCTGTCCATTCTAATTATCTATGTCCTGTTTCAGTCAATTACTATCATCCTGATCCTCTGTCTATTATAATTATCTATGTCCTGTTTCAGTCAATTACTATCATCCAGATCCACTGTCCATTCTAATTATCTATGTCCTGTTTCAGTCAATTACTATCATCGTGATCCTCTGTCCATTCTAATTATCTATGTCCTGTTTCAGTCAATTACTATCATCATGATCCTCTGTCCATTCTAATTATCTATGTCCTGTTTCAGTCAATTACTATCATCCTGATCCTCTGTCTATTATAATTATCTATGTCCTGTTTCAGTCAATTACTATCATCCTGATCCTCTGAACGTTCTAATTGTCTGTGTCCTGTTTCAGTCAATTACTATCATCCTGATCCTCTGTCTATTATAATTATCTATGTCCTGTTTCAGTCAATTACTATCATCTTGACCTTCAGAACATACTAATTATCTATGTCCTGTTTCAGTCAATTAATATCATCCTGATCCTCTGACCATTCTAATTATCTATGTCCTATTTCAGTCAATGACTATCATCTTGATCCACTGTCCATTCTAATTGTCTATGTCCTGTTTCAGTCAATTACTATCATCCTGATCCTCTGTCTATTGTAATTATCTATGTCCTGTTTCAGTCAATTACTATCATCTTGATCCTCATAACATTCTAATCATCTATGTCATGTTTCAGTCAATTACTATCATCCTGATCCTCTGTGCATTCTAATTATCTATGTCCTGTTTCAGTCAATTAGTATCACCTTGATCCTCAGAACATTCTAATTATCTATGTCCTGTTTCAGTCAATTACTATCATCCTGATCCTCTGACCATTCTAATTATCTATGTCCTATTTCAGTCAATTACTATCATCTTGATCCTCTGAACATTCTAATTATCTATGTCCTGTTTCAGTCAATTACTATCATCTTGATCCACTGAACGTTCTAATTATCTATGTCCTGTTTCAGTCAATTACTATCATCCTGATACTCTGACCATTCTAATTATCTATGTCCTGTTTCAGTCAATTACTATCATCTTGATCCTCTGAACATTCTAATTATCTATGTCCTATTTCTGTCAATTACTGACATCTTGATACTCTGAGCATTCTAATTATCTATGTCCTGTTTCAGTCAATTGCTATCATCCTGATCCTCTGCCCATTCTAATTATCTATGTCCTGTTTCAGTCAATTACTATCATCCTGATCCTCTGAACATTCTAATTATCTATGTCCTATTTCAGTCAATTACTATCATCCTGATCCTCTGTCCATTCTAATTATCTATGTACTGTTTCAGTCAATTACTATCATCCTGATCCTCTGTCCATTCTAATTATCTATGTCCTGTTTCAGTCAATTACAATCATCTTGATCCTCTGAACATTCTAATTATCTATGTCCTATTTCTGTCAATTACTGACATCTTGATCCTCTGAACATTCTAATCATCTATGTCCTATTTCAGTCAATTGCTATCATCCTGATCCTCTGAACATTCTAATTATCTATGTCCTATTTCAGTCAATTACTATCCTCCTGATCTTCTGTCCATTCTAATTATCTATGTACAGTTTCAGTCAATTGCTATCATCCTGATCCTCTGAACATTCTAATTATCTATGTCCTATTTCTGTCAATTACTGACATCCTGATCCTCTGAACATTCTAATTATCTATGTCCTATTTCAGTCAATTACTATCATCCTGATCTTCTGTCCATTCTAATTATCTATGTACTGTTTCAGTCAATTGCTATCATCCTGATCCTCTGAACATTCTAATTATCTATGGCCTATTTCTGTCAATTACTGACATCTTGATCCTCTGAACATTCTAATCATCCATGTCCTGTTTCAGTCAATTGCTATCATCCTGATCCTCTGAACATTCTAATTATCTATGTCCTGTTTCAGTCAATTGCTATCATCCTGATCCTCTGAACATTCTAATTATCTATGTCCTGTTTCAGTCAATTTCTATCATCCTGACTGTCTGTCCATTCTGCTAACCTATCAATGTCCTGTTTCAGTCAATTACTGTCATCCAGATCCTCTGTCCATTCTATTTTTCAATGTCCTGTTTCAGTCAATTGCTATCATCCTGACTGTCCATCCATTCTAAATATCTATATCCTGTTTCGGTCAATTACTATCATCCTGATCCTCTGTCCATTCTAATTATCTATGTCGTGTTTCAGTCAATTACTATCATCCTGATCCTCTGTCCATTCTAATTATCTATGTCCTGTTTCAGTCAATTACTATCATCCTGATCCTCTGAACATTCGAATTATCTATGTCCTGTTTCAGTCAATTACTTTCATCCTGATCCTCTGAACATTCGAATTATCTATGTCCTGTTTCAGTCAATTACTATCATCCTGATCCTCTGTCCATTCTAATTATCTATGTCCTGTTTCTGTCAATTGCTATCATCCTGATCCACTGAACATTCTAATTATCTATGTCCTGTTTCAGTCAATTACTATCATCCTGATCCTCTGTCCATTCTAATTATCTATGTCCTGTTTCAGTCAATTGCTATCATACTGATCCACTGAACATTCTAATTATCTATGTCCTGTTTCAGTCAATTACTATCATCCTGATCCTCTGAACATTTTAATCATCTATGTCCTATTTCAGTCAATTACTATCACCCTAATCCTCTGTCCATTCTAATTATCTATGTCCTGTTTCAGTCAATTGCTATCATCCTGATCCTCTGTCCATTCTAATTATCTATGTACTGTTTCAGTCAATTACTATCATCATGATCCTCTGTCCATTCTAATTATCTATGTCCTGTTTCAGTCATTTACTATCATCCTGATCCTCTGTCTATTCTAATTATTTATGTCCTGTTTCAGTCAATTACTATCATCCTGATCCTCTGTCTATTCTAATTATCTATGTCCTTTTTCAGTCAATTAATATCATCTTGAATCTCTGAACATTCTAATTATCTATGTCCTATTTCAGTCAATTACTATCAACCTGATCCTCCGTCTATTCTAATTACCTGTGTCCTATTTCTGTCAATTACTATATCCTGATCCTCTGTCTATTCAAATTATCTATGTCCTGCTTCAGTCAATTACTATCATCCTGATCCTCTGTCTATTCTAATTATCTATGTCCTGTTTCAGTCAATTACTATCATCCTGATCCTCTGTACATTCTAATTATCTATGTCATGTTTCAGTCAATTACTATCATCCTGACTGACTGTCCATTCCAAATATCTATGTCCTGTTTCAGTCAATTACTATCATCCTGATCCTCTGTCCATTCTATTTATCTATGTCCTGTTTCAGTCAATTACTATCATCCTGATCCTCTGTCTATTCTAATTATCTATGTCCTGTTTCAGTCAATTACTATCATCCTGATCCTCTGAACATTCTAATTATCTTTGTCCTGTTTCAGTCAATTACTATCATCCTGATCCTCTGAACATTCTAATTATCTATGTCCTATTTCAGTCAATTACTAACATCTTGATCTTCTGAACATTCCAATTATCTGTGTCCTGTTTCAGTCAATTACTATCATCCTGATCCTCTGTCCATTCTAATTATCTGTGTCCTATTTCAGTCAATTACTATCATCTTGATCCTCTGAACATTCTAATTATCTATGTCCTGTTTCAGTCAATTACTATCATCCTGACTGTCTGTCCATTCTAAATATCTATATCGTGTTTCAGTCAATTACTATCATCCTGATCCTCTGTCCATTCTAATTATCTATGTCCTGTTTCAGTCAATAACTATCATCCTGATCCTCTGTCCATTCTAATTATCTATGTTCTGTTTCAGTCAATTACTATCATCCTGATCCTCTGAACATTCGAATTATCTATGTCCTGTTTCAGTCAATTACTATCATCCTGATCCTCTGTCTATTCTAATTATCTATGTCCTGTTTCAGTCAATTGCTATCATCATGATCCTCTGACCATTCTAATTATCTATGCCCTATTTCAGTCAATTACTATCATCTTGATCCTCTGAACATTCTAATTAACTATGTCCTGTTTCAGTCAATTGCTATCATCCTGATCCTCTGTCTATTCTCATTATCTATGTCCTGTTTCAGTCAATTGCTATCATCCTGATCCTCTGACCATTCTAATTATCTATGCCCTATTTCAGTCAATTACTATCATCTTGATCCTCTGAACATTCTAATTATCTATGTCCTGTTTCAGTCAATTACTATCATCCTGATCCTCTTTCCATTCTAATTATCTATGTCCTGTTTCAGTCAATTACTATCATCCTGATCCGCTGTCTATTCTAATTATCTATGTCCTGTTTCAGTCAACTACTATCATCCTGATCCTCTGAACATTGGAATTGTCTATATCCTGTTTCAGCCAATTACTATCATCCTGATCCTCTGTCCATTCTAATTATCTATGTCCTGTTTCAGTCAATTACCATCATCCTGATCCTCTGTCCATTCTAAATATCTATGTCCAGTTTCAGTCAAATACTATCATCCTGAACCTCTGTCCATTCTAATTATCTATGTCCTGTTTCAGTCAATTACTGTCAGCCTGATCCTCCATCTATTCTTATTATCTATGTCCTTTTTCAGTCAATTACTACCATCCTGATCCTCTGTCCATTCTAATTATCCATGTCCTATTTCAGTCAATTACTACCATCCTGATCCTCTGTCCATTCTAATTATCTATGTCCTATTTCAGTCAATTACTATCATCCTGATCCTCTGTCCATTCTAATTATCTATGTCCTGTTTCAGTCAATTAATATCATCCTGATTCTCTGTCCATTCTAATTATCTATGTTCTGTTTCAGTCAATTACTATCATCCTGATCCTCTGAACATTCTAATTATCTATGTCCTGTTTCAGTCAATTACTATCATCCTGACTGTCTGTCCATTCTGCTAAACTATCCATGTCCTGTCGCAGTCAATTACTATCATTCTGACTGCCTGTCTATTCTGCTAAACTATCCATGTGCAGTTTCTGTCAATTACTATCATCCTGACTGTCGGTCCATTCTGCTAAACTATCCATGTCCTGCTTCACTCAATTGATATCATCCTGACAGTCTGTCCATTCTGCTAAACTATCCATGTCCTGTTTCAGTCAATTACTATCATCCTGACTGTCTGTCCATTCCGCTGAACTATCTATGTCCTGTTTCAGTCAATTACTATCATCCTAACTGTCGGTCCATTCTGCTGAACTATCTATGTCCTGTTTCAGTCAATTATTATCATCCTAACTGTCTGTCTATTCTGCTGAACTATCTATGTCCTGTTTCAGTCAATACTATCATCCTGACTGTCTGTCCATTCCGCTGAACCAACTATGTCCTGTGTCAGTCAATTACGATCATCCTGAATCTCTGCCCATTCTGCTAAACTATCCATGTCCTGTTTCAGTCAATTACTATCATCCTGACTCTCTGTCCATTCTGCTAAACTATCAATGTCCCGTTACAGTCATTTACTATCATCCTGACTCTCTGTCCATTCTGCTAACCTATCAATGTCCTATTTCAGTCAATTACTATCATCCAGATCCACTGTCCATTCTAATTATCTATGTCCTGTTTCAGTCAATTACTATCATCCTGATCCTCTGTCTATTATAATTATCTATGTCCTGTTTCAGTCAATTACTATCATCTTGATCCTCTGAACACTCTAATTATCTATGTCCTATTTCAGTCAATTACGATCATCCTGATCCTCTGAACATTCTAATTATCTATGTCCTATTTCAGTCAATTACTATCATCCTGATCCTCTGTCTATTATAATTATCTATGTCCTGTTTCAGTCAATTACTATCATCTTGATCCTCTGAACACTCTAATTATCTATGTCCTATTTCAGTCAATTACTATCATCCTGATCCTCTGTCTATTATAATTATCTATGTCCTGTTTCTGTCAATTACTATCATCTTGATCCTCTGAACGCTCTAATTATCTATGTCCTATTTCAGTCAATTACTATCATCCTGATCCTCTGTCTATTATAATTATCTATGTCCTGTTTCAGTCAATTACTATCATCTTGATCCTCTGAACACTCTAATTATCTATGTCCCGTTTCAGTCAATTACGATCATCCTGATCCTCTGTCTATTATAATTATCTATGTCCTGTTTCAGTCAATTACTATCATCTTGATCCTCTGAACACTCTAATTATCTAAGTCATATTTCAGTCAATTACGATCATCCTGATCCTCTGAACATTCTAATTATCTATGTCCTGTTTCAGTCAATTACTATCATCCTGATCCTCTGAACGTTCTAATTATCTATGTCCTGTTTCAGTCAATTGCTATCATCCTGATCCTCTGTCCATTCTAATTATCTATGTACTGTTTCAGTCAATTACTATCATCATGATCCTCTGTCCATTCTAATTATCTATGTCCTGTTTCAGTCATTTACTATCATCCTGATCCTCTGTCTATTCTAATTATTTATGTCCTGTTTCAGTCTATTACTATCATCCTGATCCTCTGTCTATTCTAATTATCTATGTCCTTTTTCAGTCAATTACTATCATCTTGATCCTCTGAACATTCTAATTATCTATGTCCTATTTCAGTCAATTACGATCATCCTGATCCTCTGAACATTCTAATTATCTGTGTCCTATTTCAGTCAATTACTATCATCCTGATCCTCTGTCTATTCTAATTACCTGTGTCCTATTTCTGTCAATTACTATATCCTGATCCTCTGTCTATTCAAATTATCTATGTCCTGCTTCAGTCAATTACTATCATCCTGATCCTCTGTCTATTCTAATTATCTATGTCCTGTTTCAGTCAATTACTATCATCCTGATCCTCTTTCCATTCTAATTATCTATGTCCTGTTTCAGTCAATTACTATCATCCTGATCCGCAGTCTATTCTAATTATCTATGTCCTGTTTCAGTCAATTGCTATCATCCTGATCCTCTGAACATTCTAATTATCTATGTCCTGTTTCAGTCAATTGCTATCATCCTGACTGACTGTCCATTCCAAATGTCTATGTCCTGTTTCAGTCAATTACTATCATCCTGTTCCTCTGTCCATTCTATTTATCTATGTCCTGTTTCAGTCAATTACTATCATCCTGATCCTCTGTCCATTCTAATTATCTGTGTCCTATTTCAGTCAATTACTATCATCTTGATCCTCTGAACATTCTAATTATCTATGTCCTGTTTCAGTCAATTACTATCATCCTGACTGTCTGTCCATTCTAAATATCTATATCCTGTTTCAGTCAATTGCTATCATCCTGATCCTCTGTCCATTCTAATTATCTATGTTCTGTTTCAGTCAATTACTATCATCCTGATCCTCTGAACATTCGAATTATCTATGTCCTGTTTCAGTCAATTACTATCATCCTGACTGTCTGTCTATTCTAATTATCTATGTCCTGTTTCAGTCAATTGCTATCATCATGATCCTCTGACCATTCTAATTATCTATGCCCTATTTCAGTCAATTACTATCATCTTGATCCTCTGAACATTCTAATCATCTATGTCCTGTTTCAGTCAATTGCTATCATCCTGATCCTCTGTCTATTCTCATTATCTATGTCCTGTTTCAGTCAATTGCTATCATCCTGATCCTCTGACCATTCTAATTATCTATGCCCTATTTCAGTCAATTACTATCATCTTGATCCTCTGAACATTCTAATTATCTATGTCCTGTTTCAGTCAATTACTATCATCCTGATCCTCTTTCCATTCTAATTATCTATGTCCTGTTTCAGTCAATTACTATCATCCTGATCCGCTGTCTATTCTAATTATCTATGTCCTGTTTCAGTCAACTACTATCATCCTGATTCTCTGAACATTCGAATTATCTATGTCCTGTTTCAGTCAATTACTATCATCCTGACTGACTGTCCATTCCAAATATCTATGTCCTGTTTCAGTCAATTACTATCATCCTGATCCTCTGTCCATTCTATTTATCTATGTCCTGTTTCAGTCAATTACTATCATCCTGATCCTCTGTCTATTCTAATTATCTATGTCCAGTTTCAGTCAATTACTATCATCCTGATCCTCTGAACATTCTAATTATCTTTGTCCTGTTTCAGTCAATTACTATCATCCTGATCCTCTGAACATTCCAATTATCTATGTCCTGTTTCAGTCAATTACTATCATCCTGATCCTCTGTCCATTCTAATTATCTGTGTCCTGTTTCAGTCAATTACTATCATCCTGACTGTCTGTCCATTCTAAATATCTATATCCTGTTTCAGTCAATTAATATCATCCTGATCCTCTGTCCATTCTAATTATCTATGTCCTGTTTCAGTCAATTACTATCATCCTCATCCTCTGTCTATTCTAATTATCTATGTCCAGTTTCAGTCAATTACTATCATCCTGGTCCTCTGAACATTCTAATTATCTTTGTCCTGTTTCAGTCAATTACTATCATCCTGATCCTCTGAACATTCCAATTATCTATGTCCTGTTTCAGTCAATTACTATCATCCTGATCCTCTGTCCATTCTAATTATCTATGTCCTGTTTCAGTCAATTACTATCATCCTGACTGTCTGTCCATTCTAAATATCTATATCCTGTTTCAGTCAAATACTATCATCCTGAACCTCTGTCCATTCTAATTATCTATGTCCTGTTTCAGTCAATTACTGTCATCCTGATCCTCCATCTATTCTTATTATCTATGTCCTTTTTCAGTCAATTACTACCATCCTGGTCCTCTGTCCATTCTAATTATCCAAGTCCTTCTTTTGGGCCTCCTTATCTCGAGAGACAATGGATACGCGCCTGGAGGTTATCCAAGTCCTATTTCAGTCAATTACTATCATCCTGATCCTCTGTCCATTCTAATTATCTATGTCCTATTTCAGTCAATTACTATCATCCTGATCCTCTGTCCATTCCAATTATCTATGTCCTGTTTCAGTCAATTACTATCATCCTGATCCTCTGTCTATTCTAATTATCTATGTCCTGTTTCAGTCAATTACTATCATCCTGATCCTCTGAGCATTCTAATTATCTATGTCCTGTTTCAGTCAATTACTATCATCCTGACCCTCTGTCCATTCTAAATATCTATGTCCAGTTTCAGTCAATTACTATCATCCTGATCCTCAGTCCATTCTAATTATCTATGTCCTGTTTCAGTCAATTACTATCATCCTGATCCTCTGTCCATTCTAAATATCTATGTCCAGTTTCAGGCAAATACTATCATCCTGAACCTCTGTCCATTCTAATTATCTATGTCCTGTTTCAGTCAATTACTGTCATCCTGATACTCCATCTATTCTTATTATCTATGTCCTTTTTCAGTCAATTACTACCATCCTGATCCTCTGTCCATTTTAATTATCCATGTCCTATTTCAATCAATTACTACCATCCTGATCCTCTGTCCATTCTAATTATCTCTGTCCTATTTCAGTCAATTACTATCATCCTGATCCTCTGTCCATTCTAATTATCTATGTCCTGTTTCAGTCAATTACTATCATCCTGATTCTCTGTCCATTCTAATTATCTATGTTCTGTTTCAGTCAATTACTATCATCCTGATCCTCTGTCTATTCTAATTATCTATGTCCTGTTTCAGTCAATTACTATCATCCTGATCCTCTGAGCATTCTAATTATCTATGTCCTGTTTCAGTCAATTACTATCATTCTGACTGCCTGTCTATTCTGCTAAACTATCCATGTGCTGTTTCAGTCAATTACTATCATCCTGACTGTCGGTCCATTCTGCTAAACTATCCATGTCCTGCTTCACTCAATTGATATCATCCAGACAGTCTGTCCATTCTGCTAAACTATCCATGTCCTGTTTCAGTCAATTACTATCATCCTGACTGACTGTCCATTCCAAATATCTATGTCCTGTTTCAGTCAATTACTATCATCCTGATCCTCTGTCCATTCTATTTATCTATGTCCTGTTTCAGTCAATTACTATCATCCTGATCCTCTGTCTATTCTAATTATCTATGTCCAGTTTCAGTCAATTACTATCATCCTGATCCTCTGAACATTCTAATTATCTTTGTCCTGTTTCAGTCAATTACTATCATCCTGATCCTCTGAACATTCCAATTATCTATGTCCTGTTTCAGTCAATTACTATCATCCTGATCCTCTGTCCATTCTAATTATCTGTGTCCTGTTTCAGTCAATTACTATCATCCTGACTGTCTGTCCATTCTAAATATCTATATCCTGTTTCAGTCAATTAATATCATCCTGATCCTCTGTCCATTCTAATTATCTATGTCCTGTTTCAGTCAATTACTATCATCCTCATCCTCTGTCTATTCTAATTATCTATGTCCAGTTTCAGTCAATTACTATCATCCTGGTCCTCTGAACATTCTAATTATCTTTGTCCTGTTTCAGTCAATTACTATCATCCTGATCCTCTGAACATTCCAATTATCTATGTCCTGTTTCAGTCAATTACTATCATCCTGATCCTCTGTCCATTCTAATTATCTATGTCCTGTTTCAGTCAATTACTATCATCCTGACTGTCTGTCCATTCTAAATATCTATATCCTGTTTCAGTCAAATACTATCATCCTGAACCTCTGTCCATTCTAATTATCTATGTCCTGTTTCAGTCAATTACTGTCATCCTGATCCTCCATCTATTCTTATTATCTATGTCCTTTTTCAGTCAATTACTACCATCCTGGTCCTCTGTCCATTCTAATTATCCAAGTCCTTCTTTTGGGCCTCCTTATCTCGAGAGACAATGGATACGCGCCTGGAGGTTATCCAAGTCCTATTTCAGTCAATTACTATCATCCTGATCCTCTGTCCATTCTAATTATCTATGTCCTATTTCAGTCAATTACTATCATCCTGATCCTCTGTCCATTCCAATTATCTATGTCCTGTTTCAGTCAATTACTATCATCCTGATCCTCTGTCTATTCTAATTATCTATGTCCTGTTTCAGTCAATTACTATCATCCTGATCCTCTGAGCATTCTAATTATCTATGTCCTGTTTCAGTCAATTACTATCATCCTGACCCTCTGTCCATTCTAAATATCTATGTCCAGTTTCAGTCAATTACTATCATCCTGATCCTCAGTCCATTCTAATTATCTATGTCCTGTTTCAGTCAATTACTATCATCCTGATCCTCTGTCCATTCTAAATATCTATGTCCAGTTTCAGGCAAATACTATCATCCTGAACCTCTGTCCATTCTAATTATCTATGTCCTGTTTCAGTCAATTACTGTCATCCTGATACTCCATCTATTCTTATTATCTATGTCCTTTTTCAGTCAATTACTACCATCCTGATCCTCTGTCCATTTTAATTATCCATGTCCTATTTCAGTCAATTACTACCATCCTGATCCTCTGTCCATTCTAATTATCTCTGTCCTATTTCAGTCAATTACTATCATCCTGATCCTCTGTCCATTCTAATTATCTATGTCCTGTTTCAGTCAATTACTATCATCCTGATTCTCTGTCCATTCTAATTATCTATGTTCTGTTTCAGTCAATTACTATCATCCTGATCCTCTGTCTATTCTAATTATCTATGTCCTGTTTCAGTCAATTACTATCATCCTGATCCTCTGAGCATTCTAATTATCTATGTCCTGTTTCAGTCAATTACTATCATTCTGACTGCCTGTCTATTCTGCTAAACTATCCATGTGCTGTTTCAGTCAATTACTATCATCCTGACTGTCGGTCCATTCTGCTAAACTATCCATGTCCTGCTTCACTCAATTGATATCATCCAGACAGTCTGTCCATTCTGCTAAACTATCCATGTCCTGTTTCAGTCAATTACTATCATCCTGACTGTCTGTCCATTCCGCTGAACTATCTATGTCCTGTTTCAGTCAATTACTATCATCCTAACTGTCGGTCCATTCTGCTGAACTATCTATGTCCTGTTTCAGTCAATTATTATCATCCTAACTGTCTGTCTATTCTGCTGAACTATCTATGTCCTGTTTCAGTCAATACTATCATCCTGACTGTCTGTCCATTCCGCTGAACCAACTATGTCCTGTGTCAGTCAATTACGATCATCCTGACTCTCTGCCCGTTCTGCTAAACTATCGTTGTCCTGTTTCAGACAATTACTATCATCCTGACTCTCTGTCCATTCTGCTAACCTATCAATGTCCTATTTCAGTCAATTACTATCATCCAGATCCACTGTCCATTCTAATTATCTATGTCCTGTTTCAGTCAATTACTATCATCATGATCCTCTGTCCATTCTAATTATCTATGTCCTGTTTCAGTCAATTACTATCATCCTGATCCTCTGTCTATTATCATTATCTATGTCCTGTTTCAGTCAATGAATATCATCTTGATCCTCTGAACACTCTAATTATCTATGTCCTGTTTCAGTCAATTACTATCATCCTGATCCTCTGAACGTTCTGATTATCTATGTCCTGTTTCAGTCAATTACTATCATCCTGATCCTCTGTCTATTATAATTATCTATGTCCTGTTTCAGTCAATTACTATCATCTTGATCTTCAGAACATTCTAATTATCTATGTCCTGTTTCAGTCAATTACTATCATCATGATCCTCTGTCCATTCTAATTATCTATGTCCTGTTTCAGTCAATTACTATCATTTTGATCCTCTGAACATACTAATTATCTATGTCCTGTTTCAGTCAATTACTATCATCATGATCCTCTGTCCATTCTAATTATCTATGTCCTGTTTCAGTAAATTACTATCATCCTGATCCTCTGTCTATTCTAATTATCTATGTCCAGTTTCAGTCAATTACTATCATCCTGATCCTCTGAACATTCTAATTATCTTTGTCCTGTTTCAGTCAATTACTATCATCCTGATCCTCTGAACATTCCAATTATCTATGTCCTGTTTCAGTCAATTACTATCATCCTGATCCTCTGTCCATTCTAATTATCTGTGTCCTGTTTCAGTCAATTACTATCATCCTGACTTTCTGTCCATTCTAAATATCTATATCCTGTTTCAGTCAATTACTATCATCCTGATCCTCTGTCCATTCTAATTATCTATGTCCTGTTTCAGTCAATTACTATCATCCTGATCCTCTGTCCATTCTAAATATCTATGTCCAGTTTCAGTCAAATACTATCATCCTGAACCTCTGTCCATTCTAATTATCTATCTCCTGTTTCAGTCAATTACTGTCATCCTGATCCTCCATCTATTCTGATTATCTATGTCCTTTTTCAGTCAATTACTGCCATCCTGGTCCTCTGTCCATTCTAATTATCCAAGTCCCATTTCAGTCAATTACTATCATCCTGATCCTCTGTCCATTCTAATTATCTATGTCCTATTTCAGTCAATTACTATCATCCTGATCCTCTGTCCATTCTAACTATCTATGTCCTGTTTCAGTCAATTACTATCATCCTGATCCTCTGTCTATTCTAATTATCTATGTCCTGTTTCAGTCAATTACTATCATCCTGATCCTCTGAGCATTCTAATTATCTATGTCCTGTTTCAGTCAATTACTATCATCCTGATCCTCTATCCATTCTAAATATCTATGTCCAGTTTCAGTCAATTACTATCATCCTGATCCTCTGTCCATTCTAATTATCTTTGTCCTGTTTCAGTCAATTACTATCATCCTGATCCTCTGTCCATTCTAAATATCTATGTCCAGTTTCAGTCAAATACTATCATCCTGAACCTCTGTCCATTCTAATTATCTATGTCCTGTTTCAGTCAATTACTGTCATCCTGATCCTATGTCTATTCTAATTATCTATGTCCTGTTTCAGTCAATTACTATCATCCTGATCCTCTGAGCATTCTAATTATCTATGTCCTTTTTCAGTCAATTACTGCCATCCTGGTCCTCTGTCCATTCTAATTATCCAAGTCCTATTTCAGTCAATTACTATCATCCTGATCCTCTGTCCATTCTAATTATCTATGTCCTATTTCAGTCAATTACTATCATCCTGATCCTCTGTCCATTCTAACTATCTATGTCCTGTTTCATTCAATTACTATCATCCTGATCCTCTGTCTATTCTAATTATCTATGTCCTGTTTCAGTCAATTACTATCATCCTGATCCTCTGAGCATTCTAATTATCTATGTTCTGTTTCAGTCAATTACTATCATCCTGATCCTCTATCCATTCTAAATATCTATGTCCAGTTTCAGTCAATTACTATCATCCTGATCCTCTGTCCATTCTAATTATCTATGTCCTGTTTCAGTCAATTACTATCATCCTGATCCTCTGTCCATTCTAAATATCTATGTCCAGTTTCAGTCAAATACTATCATCCTGAACCTCTGTCCATTCTAATTATCTATGTCCTGTTTCAGTCAATTACTGTCATCCTGATCCTCCATCTATTCTTATTATCTATGTCCTTTTTCAGTCAATTACTACCATCCTGATCCTCTGTCCATTCTAATTATCCATGTCCTATTTCAGTCAATTACTACCATCCTGATCCTCTGTCCATTCTAATTATCTATGTCCTATTTCAGTCAATTACTATCATCCTGATCCTCTGTCCATTCTAATTATCTATGTCCTATTTCAGTCAATTACTATCATCCTGATCCTCTGTCCATTCTAATTATCTATGTCCTGTTTCAGTCAATTAATATCATCCTGATTCTCTGTCCATTCTAATTATCTATGTTCTGTTTCAGTCAATTACTATCATCCTGATCCTCTGAACATTCTAATAATCTATGTCCTGTTTCAGTCAATTACTATCATCCTGATCCTCTGAGCATTCTAATTATCTATGTCCTGTTTCAGTCAATTACTATCATCCTGACTGTCTGTCCATTCTGCTAAACTATCCATGTCCTGTCGCAGTCAATTACTATCATTCTGACTGCCTGTCTATTCTGCTAAACTATCCATGTGCTGTTTCAGTCAATTACTATCATCCTGACTGTCGGTCCATTCTGCTAAACTATCCATGTCCTGCTTCACTCAATTGATATCATCCTGACAGTCTGTCCATTCTGCTAAACTATCCATGTCCTGTTTCAGTCAATTACTATCATCCTGACTGTCTGTCCATTCCGCTGAACTATCTATGTCCTGTTTCAGTCAATTACTATCATCCTAACTGTCGGTCCATTCTGCTGAACTATCTATGTCCTGTTTCAGTCAATTATTATCATCCTAACTGTCTGTCTATTCTGCTGAACTATCTATGTCCTGTTTCAGTCAATACTATCATCCTGACTGTCTGTCCATTCCGCTGAACCAACTATGTCCTGTGTCAGTCAATTACGATCATCCTGACTCTCTGCCCATTCTGCTAAACTATCCATGTCCTGTTTCAGTCAATTACTATCATCCTGACTCTCTGTCCATTCTGCTAAACTATCAATGTCCCGTTACAGTCATTTACTATCATCCTGACTCTCTGTCCATTCTGCTAACCTATCAATGTCCTATTTCAGTCAATTACTATCATCCAGATCCACTGTCCATTCTAATTATCTATGTCCTGTTTCAGTCAATTACTATCATCATGATCCTCTGTCCATTCTAATTATCTATGTCCTGTTTCAGTCAATTACTATCATCCTGATCCTCTGTCTATTATAATTATCTATGTCCTGTTTCAGTCAATTACTATCATCTTGATCCTCTGAACACTCTAATTATCTATGTCCTGTTTCAGTCAATTACTATCATCCTGATCCTCTGAACGTTCTAATTATCTATGTCCTGTTTCAGTCAATGAATATCATCTTGATCCTCTGAACACTCTAATTATCTATGTCCTGTTTCAGTCAATTACTATCATCCTGATCCTCTGAACGTTCTGATTATCTATGTCCTGTTTCAGTCAATTACTATCATCCTGATCCTCTGTCTATTATAATTATCTATGTCCTGTTTCAGTCAATTACTATCATCTTGATCTTCAGAACATTCTAATTATCTATGTCCTGTTTCAGTCAATTACTATCATCATGATCCTCTGTCCATTCTAATTATCTATGTCCTGTTTCAGTCAATTACTATCATTTTGATCCTCTGAACATACTAATTATCTATGTCCTGTTTCAGTCAATTACTATCATCATGATCCTCTGTCCATTCTAATTATCTATGTCCTGTTTCAGTAAATTACTATCATCCTGATCCTCTGTCTATTCTAATTATCTATGTCCAGTTTCAGTCAATTACTATCATCCTGATCCTCTGAACATTCTAATTATCTTTGTCCTGTTTCAGTCAATTACTATCATCCTGATCCTCTGAACATTCCAATTATCTATGTCCTGTTTCAGTCAATTACTATCATCCTGATCCTCTGTCCATTCTAATTATCTGTGTCCTGTTTCAGTCAATTACTATCATCCTGACTGTCTGTCCATTCTAAATATCTATATCCTGTTTCAGTCAATTACTATCATCCTGATCCTCTGTCCATTCTAATTATCTATGTCCTGTTTCAGTCAATTACTATCATCCTGATCCTCTGTCCATTCTAAATATCTATGTCCAGTTTCAGTCAAATACTATCATCCTGAACCTCTGTCCATTCTAATTATCTATCTCCTGTTTCAGTCAATTACTGTCATCCTGATCCTCCATCTATTCTGATTATCTATGTCCTTTTTCAGTCAATTACTGCCATCCTGGTCCTCTGTCCATTCTAATTATCCAAGTCCCATTTCAGTCAATTACTATCATCCTGATCCTCTGTCCATTCTAATTATCTATGTCCTATTTCAGTCAATTACTATCATCCTGATCCTCTGTCCATTCTAACTATCTATGTCCTGTTTCAGTCAATTACTATCATCCTGATCCTCTGTCTATTCTAATTATCTATGTCCTGTTTCAGTCAATTACTATCATCCTGATCCTCTGAGCATTCTAATTATCTATGTCCTGTTTCAGTCAATTACTATCATCCTGATCCTCTATCCATTCTAAATATCTATGTCCAGATTCAGTCAATTACTATCATCCTGATCCTCTGTCCATTCGAATTATCTTTGTCCTGTTTCAGTCAATTACTATCATCATGATCCTCTGTCCATTCTAATTATCTATGTCCTGTTTCAGTCAATTACTATCATTTTGATCCTCTGAACATACTAATTATCTATGTCCTGTTTCAGTCAATTACAATCATCATGATCCTCTGTCCATTCTAATTATCTATGTCCTGTTTCAGTAAATTACTATCATCCTGATCCTCTGTCTATTCTAATTATCTATGTCCAGTTTCAGTCAATTACTATCATCCTGATCCTCTGAACATTCTAATTATCTTTGTCCTGTTTCAGTCAATTACTATCATCCTGATCCTCTGAACATTCCAATTATCTATGTCCTGTTTCAGTCAATTACTATCATCCTGATCCTCTGTCCATTCTAATTATCTGTGTCCTGTTTCAGTCAATTACTATCATCCTGACTGTCTGTCCATTCTAAATATCTATATCCTGTTTCAGTCAATTACTATCATCCTGATCCTCTGTCCATTCTAATTATCTATGTCCTGTTTCAGTCAATTACTATCATCCTGATCCTCTGTCCATTCTAAATATCTATGTCCAGTTTCAGTCAAATACTATCATCCTGAACCTCTGTCCATTCTAATTATCTATCTCCTGTTTCAGTCAATTACTGTCATCCTGATCCTCCATCTATTCTGATTATCTATGTCCTTTTTCAGTCAATTACTGCCATCCTGGTCCTCTGTCCATTCTAATTATCCAAGTCCCATTTCAGTCAATTACTATCATCCTGATCCTCTGTCCATTCTAATTATCTATGTCCTATTTCAGTCAATTACTATCATCCTGATCCTCTGTCCATTCTAACTATCTATGTCCTGTTTCAGTCAATTACTATCATCCTGATCCTCTGTCTATTCTAATTATCTATGTCCTGTTTCAGTCAATTACTATCATCCTGATCCTCTGAGCATTCTAATTAGCTATGTCCTGTTTCAGTCAATTACTATCATCCTGATCCTCTATCCATTCTAAATATCTATGTCCAGTTTCAGTCAATTACTATCATCCTGATCCTCTGTCCATTCTAATTATCTTTGTCCTGTTTCAGTCAATTACTATCATCATGATCCTCTGTCCATTCTAATTATCTATGTCCTGTTTCAGTCAATTACTATCATTTTGATCCTCTGAACATACTAATTATCTATGTCCTGTTTCAGTCAATTACTATCATCATGATCCTCTGTCCATTCTAATTATCTATGTCCTGTTTCAGTAAATTACTATCATCCTGATCCTCTGTCTATTCTAATTATCTATGTCCAGTTTCAGTCAATTACTATCATCCTGATCCTCTGAACATTCTAATTATCTTTGTCCTGTTTCAGTCAATTACTATCATCCTGATCCTCTGAACATTCCAATTATCTATGTCCTGTTTCAGTCAATTACTATCATCCTGATCCTCTGTCCATTCTAATTATCTGTGTCCTGTTTCAGTCAATTACTATCATCCTGACTGTCTGTCCATTCTAAATATCTATATCCTGTTTCAGTCAATTACTATCATCCTGATCCTCTGTCCATTCTAATTATCTATGTCCTGTTTCAGTCAATTACTATCATCCTGATCCTCTGTCCATTCTAAATATCTATGTCCAGTTTCAGTCAAATACTATCATCCTGAACCTCTGTCCATTCTAATTATCTATCTCCTGTTTCAGTCAATTACTGTCATCCTGATCCTCCATCTATTCTGATTATCTATGTCCTTTTTCAGTCAATTACTGCCATCCTGGTCCTCTGTCCATTCTAATTATCCAAGTCCAATTTCAGTCAATTAATATCATCCTGATCCTCTGTCCATTCTAATTATCTATGTCCTATTTCAGTCAATTACTATCATCCTGATCCTCTGTCCATTCTAACTATCTATGTCCTGTTTCAGTCAATTACTATCATCCTGATCCTCTGTCTATTCTAATTATCTATGTCCTGTTTCAGTCAATTACTATCATCCTGATCCTCTGAGCATTCTAATTATCTATGTCCTGTTTCAGTCAATTACTATCATCCTGATCCTCTATCCATTCTAAATATCTATGTCCAGTTTCAGTCAATTACTATCATCCTGATCCTCTGTCCATTCTAATTATCTTTGTCCTGTTTCAGTCAATTACTATCATCCTGATCCTCTGTCCATTCTAAATATCTATGTCCAGTTTCAGTCAAATACTATCATACTGAACCTCTGTCCATTCTAATTATCTATGTCCTGTTTCAGTCAATTACTGTCATCCTGATCCTATGTCTATTCTAATTATCTATGTCCTGTTTCAGTCAATTACTATCATCCTGATCCTCTGAGCATTCTAATTATCTATGTCCTTTTTCAGTCAATTACTGCCATCCTGGTCCTCTGTCCATTCTAATTATCCAAGTCCTATTTCAGTCAATTACTATCATCCTGATCCTCTGTCCATTCTAATTATCTATGTCCTATTTCAGTCAATTACTATCATCCTGATCCTCTGTCCATTCTAACTATCTATGTCCTGTTTCATTCAATTACTATCATCCTGATCCTCTGTCTATTCTAATTATCTATGTCCTGTTTCAGTCAATTACTATCATCCTGATCCTCTGAGCATTCTAATTATCTATGTTCTGTTTCAGTCAATTACTATCATCCTGATCCTCTATCCATTCTAAATATCTATGTCCAGTTTCAGTCAATTACTATCATCCTGATCCTCTGTCCATTCTAATTATCTATGTCCTGTTTCAGTCAATTACTATCATCCTGATCCTCTGTCCATTCTAAATATCTATGTCCAGTTTCAGTCAAATACTATCATCCTGAACCTCTGTCCATTCTAATTATCTATGTCCTGTTTCAGTCAATTACTGTCATCCTGATCCTCCATCTATTCTTATTATCTATGTCCTTTTTCAGTCAATTACTACCATCCTGATCCTCTGTCCATTCTAATTATCCATGTCCTATTTCAGTCAATTACTACCATCCTGATCCTCTGTCCATTCTAATTATCTATGTCCTATTTCAGTCAATTACTATCATCCTGATCCTCTGTCCATTCTAATTATCTATGTCCTATTTCAGTCAATTACTATCATCCTGATCCTCTGTCCATTCTAATTATCTATGTCCTGTTTCAGTCAATTAATATCATCCTGATTCTCTGTCCATTCTAATTATCTATGTTCTGTTTCAGTCAATTACTATCATCCTGATCCTCTGAACATTCTAATAATCTATGTCCTGTTTCAGTCAATTACTATCATCCTGATCCTCTGAGCATTCTAATTATCTATGTCCTGTTTCAGTCAATTACTATCATCCTGACTGTCTGTCCATTCTGCTAAACTATCCATGTCCTGTCGCAGTCAATTACTATCATTCTGACTGCCTGTCTATTCTGCTAAACTATCCATGTGCTGTTTCAGTCAATTACTATCATCCTGACTGTCGGTCCATTCTGCTAAACTATCCATGTCCTGCTTCACTCAATTGATATCATCCTGACAGTCTGTCCATTCTGCTAAACTATCCATGTCCTGTTTCAGTCAATTACTATCATCCTGACTGTCTGTCCATTCCGCTGAACTATCTATGTCCTGTTTCAGTCAATTACTATCATCCTAACTGTCGGTCCATTCTGCTGAACTATCTATGTCCTGTTTCAGTCAATTATTATCATCCTAACTGTCTGTCTATTCTGCTGAACTATCTATGTCCTGTTTCAGTCAATACTATCATCCTGACTGTCTGTCCATTCCGCTGAACCAACTATGTCCTGTGTCAGTCAATTACGATCATCCTGACTCTCTGCCCATTCTGCTAAACTATCCATGTCCTGTTTCAGTCAATTACTATCATCCTGACTCTCTGTCCATTCTGCTAAACTATCAATGTCCCGTTACAGTCATTTACTATCATCCTGACTCTCTGTCCATTCTGCTAACCTATCAATGTCCTATTTCAGTCAATTACTATCATCCAGATCCACTGTCCATTCTAATTATCTATGTCCTGTTTCAGTCAATTACTATCATCATGATCCTCTGTCCATTCTAATTATCTATGTCCTGTTTCAGTCAATTACTATCATCCTGATCCTCTGTCTATTATAATTATCTATGTCCTGTTTCAGTCAATTACTATCATCTTGATCCTCTGAACACTCTAATTATCTATGTCCTGTTTCAGTCAATTACTATCATCCTGATCCTCTGAACGTTCTAATTATCTATGTCCTGTTTCAGTCAATGAATATCATCTTGATCCTCTGAACACTCTAATTATCTATGTCCTGTTTCAGTCAATTACTATCATCCTGATCCTCTGAACGTTCTGATTATCTATGTCCTGTTTCAGTCAATTACTATCATCCTGATCCTCTGTCTATTATAATTATCTATGTCCTGTTTCAGTCAATTACTATCATCTTGATCTTCAGAACATTCTAATTATCTATGTCCTGTTTCAGTCAATTACTATCATCATGATCCTCTGTCCATTCTAATTATCTATGTCCTGTTTCAGTCAATTACTATCATTTTGATCCTCTGAACATACTAATTATCTATGTCCTGTTTCAGTCAATTACTATCATCATGATCCTCTGTCCATTCTAATTATCTATGTCCTGTTTCAGTAAATTACTATCATCCTGATCCTCTGTCTATTCTAATTATCTATGTCCAGTTTCAGTCAATTACTATCATCCTGATCCTCTGAACATTCTAATTATCTTTGTCCTGTTTCAGTCAATTACTATCATCCTGATCCTCTGAACATTCCAATTATCTATGTCCTGTTTCAGTCAATTACTATCATCCTGATCCTCTGTCCATTCTAATTATCTGTGTCCTGTTTCAGTCAATTACTATCATCCTGACTGTCTGTCCATTCTAAATATCTATATCCTGTTTCAGTCAATTACTATCATCCTGATCCTCTGTCCATTCTAATTATCTATGTCCTGTTTCAGTCAATTACTATCATCCTGATCCTCTGTCCATTCTAAATATCTATGTCCAGTTTCAGTCAAATACTATCATCCTGAACCTCTGTCCATTCTAATTATCTATCTCCTGTTTCAGTCAATTACTGTCATCCTGATCCTCCATCTATTCTGATTATCTATGTCCTTTTTCAGTCAATTACTGCCATCCTGGTCCTCTGTCCATTCTAATTATCCAAGTCCCATTTCAGTCAATTACTATCATCCTGATCCTCTGTCCATTCTAATTATCTATGTCCTATTTCAGTCAATTACTATCATCCTGATCCTCTGTCCATTCTAACTATCTATGTCCTGTTTCAGTCAATTACTATCATCCTGATCCTCTGTCTATTCTAATTATCTATGTCCTGTTTCAGTCAATTACTATCATCCTGATCCTCTGAGCATTCTAATTATCTATGTCCTGTTTCAGTCAATTACTATTATCCTGATCCTCTATCCATTCTAAATATCTATGTCCAGTTTCAGTCAATTACTATCATCCTGATCCTCTGTCCATTCTAATTATCTTTGTCCTGTTTCAGTCAATTACTATCATCCTGATCCTCTGTCCATTCTAAATATCTATGTCCAGTTTCAGTCAAATACTATCATCCTGAACCTCTGTCCATTCTAATTATCTATGTCCTGTTTCAGTCAATTACTGTCATCCTGATCCTCTGTCTATTCTAATTATCTATGTCCTGTTTCAGTCAATTACTATCATCCTGATCCTCTGAGCATTCTAATTATCTATGTCCTTTTTCAGTCAATTACTGCCATCCTGGTCCTCTGTCCATTCTAATTATCCAAGTCCTATTTCAGTCAATTACTATCATCCTGATATTCTGTCCATTCTAATTATCTATGTCCTATTTCAGTCAATTACTATCATCCTGATCCTCTGTCCATTCTAACTATCTATGTCCTGTTTCATTCAATTACTATCATCCTGATCCTCTGTCTATTCTAATTATCTATGTCCTGTTTCAGTCAATTACTATCATCCTGATCCTCTGAGCATTCTAATTATCTATGTTCTGTTTCAGTCAATTACTATCATCCTGATCCTCTATCCATTCTAAATATCTATGTCCAGTTTCAGTCAATTACTATCATCCTGATCCTCTGTCCATTCTAATTATCTATGTCCTGTTTCAGTCAATTACTATCATCCTGATCCTCTGTCCATTCTAAATATCTATGTCCAGTTTCAGTCAAATACTATCATCCTGAACCTCTGTCCATTCTAATTATCTATGTCCTGTTTCAGTCAATTACTGTCATCCTGATCCTCCATCTATTCTTATTATCTATGTCCTTTTTCAGTCAATTACTACCATCCTGATCCTCTGTCCATTCTAATTATCCATGTCCTATTTCAGTCAATTACTACCATCCTGATCCTCTGTCCATTCTAATTATCTATGTCCTATTTCAGTCAATTACTATCATCCTGATCCTCTGTCCATTCTAATTATCTATGTCCTATTTCAGTCAATTACTATCATCCTGATCCTCTGTCCATTCTAATTATCTATGTCCTGTTTCAGTCAATTAATATCATCCTGATTCTCTGTCCATTCTAATTATCTATGTTCTGTTTCAGTCAATTACTATCATCCTGATCCTCTGAACATTCTAATAATCTATGTCCTGTTTCAGTCAATTACTATCATCCTGATCCTCTGAGCATTCTAATTATCTATGTCCTGTTTCAGTCAATTACTATCATCCTGACTGTCTGTCCATTCTGCTAAACTATCCATGTCCTGTCGCAGTCAATTACTATCATTCTGACTGCCTGTCTATTCTGCTAAACTATCCATGTGCTGTTTCAGTCAATTACTATCATCCTGACTGTCGGTCCATTCTGCTAAACTATCCATGTCCTGCTTCACTCAATTGATATCATCCTGACAGTCTGTCCATTCTGCTAAACTATCCATGTCCTGTTTCAGTCAATTACTATCATCCTGACTGTCTGTCCATTCCGCTGAACTATCTATGTCCTGTTTCAGTCAATTACTATCATCCTAACTGTCGGTCCATTCTGCTGAACTATCTATGTCCTGTTTCAGTCAATTATTATCATCCTAACTGTCTGTCTATTCTGCTGAACTATCTATGTCCTGTTTCAGTCAATACTATCATCCTGACTGTCTGTCCATTCCGCTGAACCAACTATGTCCTGTGTCAGTCAATTACGATCATCCTGACTCTCTGCCCATTCTGCTAAACTATCCATGTCCTGTTTCAGTCAATTACTATCATCCTGACTCTCTGTCCATTCTGCTAAACTATCAATGTCCCGTTACAGTCATTTACTATCATCCTGACTCTCTGTCCATTCTGCTAACCTATCAATGTCCTATTTCAGTCAATTACTATCATCCAGATCCACTGTCCATTCTAATTATCTATGTCCTGTTTCAGTCAATTACTATCATCATGATCCTCTGTCCATTCTAATTATCTATGTCCTGTTTCAGTCAATTACTATCATCCTGATCCTCTGTCTATTATAATTATCTATGTCCTGTTTCAGTCAATTACTATCATCTTGATCCTCTGAACACTCTAATTATCTATGTCCTGTTTCAGTCAATTACTATCATCCTGATCCTCTGAACGTTCTAATTATCTATGTCCTGTTTCAGTCAATTACTATCATCCTGATCCTCTGTCTATTATAATTATCTATGTCCTGTTTCAGTCAATTACTATCATCTTGATCTGCAGAACATTCTAATTATTTATGTCCTGTTTCAGTCAATTACTATCATCCTGATCCTCTGACCATTCTAATTATCTATGTCCTGTTTCAGTCAATTGCTATCATCTTGATCCACTGTCCATTCTAATTATCTATGTCCTGTTTCAGTCAATTACTATCATCATGATCCACTGTCCATTCTAATTATCTATGTCCTGTTTCAGTCAATTACTATCATCTTGATCCTCTGAACATACTAATTATCTATGTCCTGTTTCAGTCAATTACTATCATCATGATCCTCTGTCCATTCTAATTATCTATGTCCTGTTTCAGTCAATTACCATCATCCTGATCCTCTGTTTATTCTAATTATCTATGTCCAGTTTCAGTCAATTACTATCATCCTGATCCTCTGAACATTCTAATTATCTTTGTCCTGTTTCAGTCAATTACTATCATCCTGATCCAATGAACATTCCAATTATCTATGTCCTGTTTCAGTCAATTACTATCATCCTGAACCTCTGTCCATTCTAATTATCTGTGTCCTGTTTCAGTCAATTACTATCATCCTGACTGTCTGTCCATTCTAAATATCTCTATCCTGTTTCAGTCAATTACTATCATCCTGATCCTCTGTCCATTCTAATTATCTATGTCCTGTTTCAGTCAATTACTATCATCCTGATCCTCTGTCCATTCTAAATATCTATGTCCAGTTTCAGTCAAATACAATCATCCTGAACCTCTGTCCATTCTAATTATCTATGTCCTGTTTCAGTCAATTACTATCATCCTGATCCTCTGTCCATTCTAAATATCTATGTCCAGTTTCAGTCAAATACTATCATCCTGAACCTCTGTCCATTCTAATTATCTATGTCCTTTTTCAGTCAATTACTGCCATCCTGGTCCTCTGTCCATTCTAATTATCCAAGTCCTATTTCAGTCAATTACTATCATCCTGATCCTCTGTCCATTCTAATTATCTATGTCCTATTTCAGTCAATTACTATCATCATGATCCTCTGTCCATTCTAATTATCTATGTCCTGTTTCAGTCAATTACTATCATCCTGATCCTCTGTCTATTCTAATTATCGATGTCCTGTTTCAGTCAATTACTATCATCCTGGTCCTCTGAGCATTCTAATTATCTATGTCCTGTTTCAGTCAATTACTATCATCCTGATCCTCTGTCCATTCTAAATAACTATGTCCAGTTTCAGTCAATTACTATCATCCTGATCCTCTGTCCATTCTAATTATCTATGTCCTGTTTCAGTCAATTACTATCATCCTGATCCTCTGTCCATTCTAAATATCTATGTCCAGTTTCAGTCAAATACTATCATCCTGAACCTCTGTCCATTCTAATTATCTATGTCCTGTTTCAGTCAATTACTGTCATCCTGATCCTCCATCTATTCCTATTATCTATGTCCTTTTTCAGTCAATTACTACCATCCTGATCCTCTGTCCATTCTAATTATCCATGTCCTATTTCAGTCAATTACTACCATCCTGATCCTCTGTCCATTCTAATTATCTATGTCCTATTTCAGTCAATTACTATCATCCTGATCCTCTGTCCATTCTAATTATCTATGTCCTGTTTCAGTCAATTACTATCATCCTGATTCTCTGTCCATTCTAATTATCTATGTTCTGTTTCAGTCAATTACTATCATCCTGATCCTCTGTCTATTCTAATTATCTATGTCCTGTTTCAGTCAATTACTATCATCCTGATCCTCTGAGCATTCTAATTATCTATGTCCTGTTTCAGTCAATTACTATCATCCTGACTGTCTGTCCATTCTGTTACACTATCCATGTCCTGTCGCAGTCAATTACTATCATTCCTACTGCCTGTCTATTCTGCTAAACTATCCATGTGCTGTTTCAGTCAATTACTATCATCCTGACTGTCGGTCCATTCTGCTAAACTATCCATGTCCTGCTTCACTCAATTGATATCATCCTGACAGTCTGTCCATTCTGCCAAACTATCCATGTCCTGTTTCAGTCAATTACTATCATCCTGACTGTCTGTCCATTCCGCTGAACTATCTATGTCCTGTTTCAGTCAATTACTATCATCCTAACTGTCGGTCCATTCTGCTGAACTATCTATGTCCTGTTTCAGTCAATTATTATCATCCTAACTGTCTGTCTATTCTGCTGAACTATCTATGTCCTGTTTCAGTCAATACTATCATCCTGACTGTCTGTCCATTCCGCTGAACCAACTATGTCCTGTGTCAGTCAATTACGATCATCCTGACTCTCTGCCCATTCTGCTAAACTATCCATGTCCTGTTTCAGTCAATTACTGTCATCTTGATCCACTGTCCATTCTAATTATCTATGTCCTGTTTCAGTCAATTACTATCATCATGATCCTCTGTCCATTCTAATTATCTATGTCCTGTTTCAGTCAATTACTATCATCCTGATCCTCTGTCTATTATCATTATCTATGTCCTGTTTCAGTCAATGAATATCATCTTGATCCTCTGAGCACTCTAATTATCTATGTCCTGTTTCAGTCAATTACTATCATCCTGATCCTCTGAACGTTCTGATTATCTATGTCCTGTTTGAGTCAATTACTATCATCCTGATCCTCTGTCTATTATAATTATCTATGTCCTGTTTCAGTCAATTACTATCTTCTTGATCTTCAGAACATTCTAATTATCTATGTCCTGTTTCAGTCAATTACTATCATCATGATCCTCTGTCCATTCTAATTATCTATGTTCTGTTTCAATCAATTACTATCATTTTGATCCTCTGAACATACTAATTATCTATGTCCTGTTTCAGTCAATTACTATCATCATGATCCTCTGTCCATTCTAATTATCTATGTCCTGTTTCAGTAAATTACTATCATCCTGATCCTCTGTCTATTCTAATTATCTATGTCCAGTTTCAGTCAATTACTATCATCCTGATCCTCTGAACATTCTAATTATCTTTGTCCTGTTTCAGTCAATTACTATCATCCTGATCCTCTGAACATTCCAATTATCTATGTCCTGTTTCAGTCAATTACTATCATCCTGATCCTCTGTCCATTCTAATTATCTGTGTCCTGTTTCAGTCAATTACTATCATCCTGACTGTCTGTCCATTCTAAATATCTATATCCTGTTTCAGTCAATTACTATCATCCTGATCCTCTGTCCATTCTAATTATCTATGTCCTGTTTCAGTCAATTACTATCATCCTGATCCTCTGTCCATTCTAAATATCTATGTCCAGTTTCAGTCAAATACTATCATCCTGAACCTCTGTCCATTCTAATTATCTATGTCCTGTTTCAGTCAATTACTGTCATCCTGATCCTCCATCTATTCTGATTATCTATGTCCTTTTTCAGTCAATTACTGCCATCCTGGTCCTCTGTCCATTCTAATTATCCAAGTCCTATTTCAGTCAATTACTATCATCCTGATCCTCTGTCCATTCTAATTATCTATGTCCTATTTCAGTCAATTACTATCATCCTGATCCTCTGTCCATTCTAACTATCTATGTCCTGTTTCAGTCAATTACTATCATCCTGATCCTCTGTCTATTCTAATTATCTATGTCCTGTTTCAGTCAATTACTATCATCCTGATCCTCTGAGCATTCTAATTATCTATGTCCTGTTTCAGTCAATTACTATCATCCTGATCCTCTATCCATTCTAAATATCTATGTCCAGTTTCAGTCAATTACTATCATCCTGATCCTCTGTCCATTCTAATTATCTATGTCCTGTTTCAGTCAATTACTATCATCCTGATCCTCTGTCCATTCTAAATATCTATGTCCAGTTTCAGTCAAATACAATCATCCTGAACCTCTGTCCATTCTAATTATCTATGTCCTGTTTCAGTCAATTACTGTCATCCTGATCCTCTGTCTATTCTAATTATCTATGTCCTGTTTCAGTCAATTACTATCATCCTGATCCTCTGAGCATTCTAATTATCTATGTCCTTTTTCAGTCAATTACTATCATCCTGATCCTCTCTCCATTCTAACTATCTATGTCCTGTTTCAGTCAATTACTATCATCCTGATCCTCTGTCTATTCTAATTATCTATGTCCTGTTTCAGTCAATTACTATCATCCTGATCCTCTGAGCATTCTAATTATCTATGTCCTGTTTCAGTCAATTACTATCATCCTGATCCTCTATCCATTCTAAATATCTATGTCCAGTTTCAGTCAATTACTATCATCCTGATCCTCTGTCCATTCTAATTATCTATGTCCTGTTTCAGTCAATTACTATCATCCTGATCCTCTGTCCATTCTAAATATCTATGTCCAGTTTCAGTCAAATACTATCATCCTGAACCTCTGTCCATTCTAATTATCTATGTCCTGTTTCAGTCAATTACTGTCATCCTGATCCTCCATCTATTCTTATTATCTATGTCCTTTTTCAGTCAATTACTACCATCCTGATCCTCTGTCCATTCTAATTATCCATGTCCTATTTCAGTCAATTACTACCATCCTGATCCTCTGTCCATTCTAATTATCTATGTCCTATTTCAGTCAATTACTATCATCCTGATCCTCTGTCCATTCTAATTATCTATGTCCTGTTTCAGTCAATTAATATCATCCTGATTCTCTGTCCATTCTAATTATCTATGTCCTATTTCAGTCAATTACTATCATCCTGATCCTCTGAACATTCTAATAATCTATGTCCTGTTTCAGTCAATTACTATCATCCTGATCCTCTGAGCATTCTAATTATCTATGTCCTGTTTCAGTCAATTACTATCATCCTGACTGTCTGTCCATTCTGCTAAACTATCCATGTCCTGTCGCAGTCAATTACTATCATTCTGACTGCCTGTCTATTCTGCTAAACTATCCATGTGCTGTTTCAGTCAATTACTATCATCCTGACTGTCGGTCCATTCTGCTAAACTATCCATGTCCTGCTTCACTCAATTGATATCATCCTGACAGTCTGTCCATTCTGCTAAACTATCCATGTCCTGTTTCAGTCAATTACTATCATCCTGACTGTCTGTCCATTCCGCTGAACTATCTATGTCCTGTTTCAGTCAATTACTATCATCCTAACTGTCGGTCCATTCTGCTGAACTATCTATGTCCTGTTTCAGTCAATTATTATCATCCTAACTGTCTGTCTATTCTGCTGAACTATCTATGTCCTGTTTCAGTCAATACTATCATCCTGACTGTCTGTCCATTCCGCTGAACCAACTATGTCCTGTGTCAGTCAATTACGATCATCCTGACTCTCTGCCCATTCTGCTAAACTATCCATGTCCTGTTTCAGTCAATTACTATCATCCTGACTCTCTGTCCATTCTGCTAAACTATCAATGTCCCGTTACAGTCATTTACTATCATCCTGACTCTCTGTCCATTCTGCTAACCTATCAATGTCCTATTTCAGTCAATTACTATCATCCAGATCCACTGTCCATTCTAATTATCTATGTCCTGTTTCAGTCAATTACTATCATCATGATCCTCTGTCCATTCTAATTATCTATGTCCTGTTTCAGTCAATTACTATCATCCTGATCCTCTGTCTATTATAATTATCTATGTCCTGTTTCAGTCAATTACTATCATCTTGATCCTCTGAACACTCTAATTATCTATGTCCTGTTTCAGTCAATTACTATCATCCTGATCCTCTGAACGTTCTAATTATCTATGTCCTGTTTCAGTCAACTACTATCACCCTGATCCTCTGTCTATTATAATTATCTATGTCCTGTTTCAGTCAATTACTATCATCTTGATCTGCAGAACATTCTAATTATCTATGTCCTGTTTCAGTCAATTACTATCATCCTGATCCTCTGACCATTCTAATTATCTATGTCCTATTTCAGTCAATTGCTATCATCTTGATCCACTGTCCATTCTAATTATCTATGTCCTGTTTCAGTCAATTACTATCATCATGATCCTCTGTCCATTCTAATTATCTATGTCCTGTTTCAGTCAATTACTTTCATCTTGATCCTCTGAACATACTAATTATCTATGTCCTGTTTCAGTCAATTACTATCATCATGATCCTCTGTCCATTCTAATTATCTATGTCCTGTTTCAGTCAATTACCATCATCCTGATCCTCTGTTTATTCTAATTATCTATGTCCAGTTTCAGTCAATTACTATCATCCTGATCCTCTGAACATTCTAATTATCTTTGTCCTGTTTCAGTCAATTACTATCATCCTGATCCAATGAACATTCCAATTATCTATGTCCTGTTTCAGTCAATTACTATCATCCTGATCCTCTGTCCATTCTAATTATCTGTGTCCTGTTTCAGTCAATTACTATCATCCTGACTGTCTGTCCATTCTAAATATCTCTATCCTGTTTCAGTCAATTACTATCATCCTGATCCTCTGTCCATTCTAATTATCTATGTCCTGTTTCAGTCAATTACTATCATCCTGATCCTCTGTCCATTCTAAATATCTATGTCCAGTTTCAGTCAAATACTATCATCCTGAACCTCTGTCCATTCTAATTATCTATGTCCTGTTTCAGTCAATTACTGTCATCCTGATCCTCCATCTATTCTTATTATCTATGTCCTTATTCAGTCAATTACTGCCATCCTGGTCCTCTGTCCATTCTAATTATCCAAGTCCTATTTCAGTCAATTACTATCATCCTGATCCTCTGTCCATTCTAATTATCTATGTCCTATTTCAGTCAATTACTATCATCATGATCCTCTGTCCATTCTAATTATCTATGTCCTGTTTCAGTCAATTACTATCATCCTGATCCTCTGTCTATTCTAATTATCCATGTCCTGTTTCAGTCAATTACTATCATCCTGGTCCTCTGAGCATTCTAATTATCTATGTCCTGTTTCAGTCAATTACTATCATCCTGATCCTCTGTCCATTCTAAATATCTATGTCCAGTTTCAGTCAATTACTATCATCCTGATCCTCTGTCCATTCTAATTATCTATGTCCTGTTTCAGTCAATTACTATCATCCTGATCCTCTGTCCATTCTAAATATCTATGTCCAGTTTCAGTCAAATACTATCATCCTGAACCTCTGTCCATTCTAATTATCTATGTCCTGTTTCAGTCAATTACTGTCATCCTGATCCTCCATCTATTCCTATTATCTATGTCCTTTTTCAGTCAATTACTACCATCCTGATCCTCTGTCCATTCTAATTATCCATGTCCTATTTCAGTCAATTACTACCATCCTGATCCTCTGTCCATTCTAATTATCTATGTCCTATTTCAGTCAATTACTATCATCCTGATCCTCTGTCCATTCTAATTATCTATGTCCTGTTTCAGTCAATTACTATCATCCTGATTCTCTGTCCATTCTAATTATCTATGTTCTGTTTCAGTCAATTACTATCATCCTGATCCTCTGTCTATTCTAATTATCTATGTCCTGTTTCAGTCAATTACTATCATCCTGATCCTCTGAGCATTCTAATTATCTATGTCCTGTTTCAGTCAATTACTATCATCCTGACTGTCTGTCCATTCTGTTACACTATCCATGTCCTGTCGCAGTCAATTACTCTCATTCTGACTGCCTGTCTATTCTGCTAAACTATCCATGTGCTGTTTCAGTCAATTACTATCATCCTGACTGTCGGTCCATTCTGCTAAACTATCCATGTCCTGCTTCACTCAATTGATATCATCCTGACAGTCTGTCCATTCTGCCAAACTATCCATGTCCTGTTTCAGTCAATTACTATCATCCTGACTGTCTGTCCATTCCGCTGAACTATCTATGTCCTGTTTCAGTCTATTACTATCATCCTAACTGTCGGTCCATTCTGCTGAACTATCTATGTCCTGTTTCAGTCAATTATTATCATCCTAACTGTCTGTCTTTTCTGCTGAACTATCTATGTCCTGTTTCAGTCAATACTATCATCCTGACTGTCTGTCCATTCCGCTGAACCAACTATGTCCTGTGTCAGTCAATTACGATCATCCTGACTCTCTGCCCATTCTGCTAAACTATCCATGTCCTGTTTCAGTCAATTACTATCATCCTGACTCTCTGTCCATTCTGCTAAACTATCAATGTCCCGTTACAGTCATTTACTGTCATCCTGACTCTCTGTCCATTCTGCTAACCTATCAATGTCCTATTTCAGTCAATTACTATCATCCAGATCCACTGTCCATTCTAATTATCTATGTCCTGTTTCAGTCAATTACTATCATCATGATCCTCTGTCCATTCTAATTATCTATGTCCTGTTTCAGTCAATTACTATCATCCTGATCCTCTGTCTATTATAATTATCTATGTCCTGTTTCAGTCAATTACTATCATCTTGATCCTCTGAACACTCTAATTATCTATGTCCTGTTTCAGTCAATTACTATCATCCTGATCCTCTGAACGTTCTAATTATCTATGTCCTGTTTCAGTCAATTGCTATCATCCTGATCCTCTGTCCATTCTAATTATCTATGTACTGTTTCAGTCAATTACTATCATCATGATCCTCTGTCCATTCTAATTATCTATGTCCTGTTTCAGTCATTTACTATCATCCTGATCCTCTGTCTATTCTAATTATTTATGTCCTGTTTCAGTCAATTACTATCATCCTGATCCTCTGTCTATTCTAATTATCTATGTCCTTTTTCAGTCAATTACTATCATCTTGATCCTCTGAACATTCTAATTATCTATGTCCTGTTTCAGTCAATTACGATCATCCTAATCCTCTGAACATTCTAATTATCTATGTCCTATTTCAGTCAATTACTATCATCCTGATCCTCTGTCTATTCAAATTATCTATGTCCTGCTTCAGTCAATTACTATCATCCTGATCCTCTGTCTATTCTAATTATCTATGTCCTGTTTCAGTCAATTACTATCATCCTGATCCTCTTTCCATTCTAATTATCTATGTCCTGTTTCAGTCAATTACTATCATCCTGATCCGCAGTCTATTCTAATTATCTATGTCCTGTTTCAGTCAATTACTATCATCCTGATCCTCTGAACATTCTAATTATCTATGTCCTGTTTCAGTCAATTGCTATCATCCTGACTGACTGTCCATTCCAAATATCTATGTCCTGTTTCAGTCAATTACTATCATCCTGATCCTCTGTCCATTCTATTTATCTATGTCCTGTTTCAGTCAATTACTATCATCCTGATCCTCTGTCTATTCTAATTATCTATGTCCTGTTTCAGTCAATTACTATCATCCTGATCCTCTGAACATTCTAATTATCTTTGTCCTGTTTCAGTCAATTAATATCATCCTGATCCTCTGAACATTCTATTTATCTATGTCCTGTTTCAGTCAATTACTATCATCCTGATCCTCTGTCTATTCTAATTATCTATGTCCTGTTTCAGTCAATTACTATCATCCTGATCCTCTGAACATTCTAATTATCTTTGTCCTGTTTCAGTCAATTAATATCATCCTGATCCTCTGAACATTCTAATTATCTATGTCCTATTTCAGTCAATTACTATCATCTTGATCCTCTGAACATTCTAATTATCTATGACCTGTTTCAGTCAATTACTATCATCCTGACTGTCTGTCCATTCTGCTAAACTATCCATGTCCTGTTTCAGTCAATTACTACCATCCTGACTCTCTGTCCATTCTGCTAAACTATCAATGTCCCGTTACAGTCATTTACTGTCATCCTGACTCTCTGTCCATTCTGCTAACCTATCAATGTCCTATTTCAGTCAATTACTATCATCCAGATCCACTGTCCATTCTAATTATCTATGTCCTGTTTCAGTCAATTACTATCATCATGATCCTCTGTCCATTCTAATTATCTATGTCCTGTTTCAGTCAATTACTATCATCCTGATCCTCTGTCTATTATAATTATCTATGTCCTGTTTCAGTCAATTACTATCATCTTGTTCCTCTGAACACTCTAATTATCTATGTCCTGTTTCAGTCAATTACTATCATCCTGATCCTCTGAACGTTCTAATTATCTATGTCCTGTTTCAGTCAATTGCTATCATCCTGATCCTCTGTCCATTCTAATTATCTATGTACTGTTTCAGTCAATTACTATCATCATGATCCTCTGTCCATTCTAATTATCTATGTCCTGTTTCAGTCATTTACTATCATCCTGATCCTCTGTCTATTCTAATTATTTATGTCCTGTTTCAGTCAATTACTATCATCCTGATCCTCTGTCTATTCTAATTATCTATGTCCTTTTTCAGTCAATTACTATCATCTTGATCCTCTGAACATTCTAATTATCTATGTCCTATTTCAGTCAATTACGATCATCCTGATCCACTGAACATTCTAATTATCTATGTCCTATTTCAGTCAATTACTATCATCCTGATCCTCTGTCTAATCTAATTACCTGTGTCCTATTTCTGTCAATTACTATATCCTGATCCTCTGTCTATTCAAATTATATATGTCCTGCTTCAGTCAATTACTATCATCCTGATCCTCTGTCTATTCTAATTATCTATGTCCTGTTTCAGTCAATTACTATCATCATGATCCTCTTTCCATTCTAATTATCTATGTCCTGTTTCAGTCAATTACTATCATCCTGATCCGCAGTCTATTCTAATTATCTATGTCCTGTTTCAGTCAATTACTATCATCCTGATCCTCTGAACATTCTAATTATCTATGTCCTGTTTCAGTCAATTGCTATCATCCTGACTGACTGTCCATTCCAAATATCTATGTCCTGTTTCAGTCAATTACTATCATCCTGATCCTCTGTCCATTCTATTTATCTATGTCCTGTTTCAGTCAATTACTATCATCCTGATCCTCTGTCTATTCTAATTATCTATGCCCTGTTTCAGTCAATTACTATCATCCTGATCCTCTGAACATTCTAATTATCTTTGTCCTGTTTCAGTCAATTACTATCATCCTGATCCTCTGAACATTCTAATTATCTATGCCCTATTTCAGTCAATTACTATCATCCTGATCCTCTGTCCATTCTAATTATCTGTGTCCTATTTCAGTCAATTACTATCATCTTGATCCTCTGAACATTCTAATTATCTATGTCCTGTTTCAGTCAATTACTATCATCCTGACTGTCTGTCCATTCTAAATATCTATATCCTGTTTCAGTCAATTACTATCATCCTGATCCTCTGTCCATTCTAATTATCTATGTCCTGTTTCAGTCAATAACTATCATCCTGATCCTCTGTCCATTCTAATTATCTATGTTCTGTTTCAGTCAATTACTATCATCCTGATCCTCTGAACATTCGAATTATCTATGTCCTGTTTCAGTCAATTACTACCATCCTGATCCTCTGTCTATTCTAATTATCTATGTCCTGTTTCAGTCAATTGCTATCATCATGATTCTCTGACCATTTAAATTATCTATGCCCTATTTCAGTCAATTACTATCATCTTGATCCTCTGAACATTCTAATTATCTATGTCCTGTTTCAGTCAATTGCTATCATCCTGATCCTCTGTCTATTCTCATTATCTATGTCCTGTTTCAGTCAATTACTATCATCCTGATCCTCTGTCTATTCTAATTATCTATGTCCTGTTTCAGTCAATTACTATCATCCTGATCCTCTGAGCATTCTAATTATCTATGTCCTGTTTCAGTCAATTACTATCATCCTGATCCTCTATCCATTCTAAATATCTATGTCCAGTTTCAGTCAATTACTATCATCCTGATCCTCTGTCCATTCTAATTATCTATGTCCTGTTTCAGTCAATTACTATCATCCTGATCCTCTGTCCATTCTAAATATCTATGTCCAGTTTCAGTCAAATACTATCATCCTGAACCTCTGTCCATTCTAATTATCTATGTCCTGTTTCAGTCAATTACTGTCATCCTGATCCTCTGTCTATTCTAATTATCTATGTCCTGTTTCAGTCAATTACTATCATCCTGATCCTCTGAGCATTCTAATTATCTATGTCCTTTTTCAGTCAATTACTGCCATCCTGGTCCTCTGTCCATTCTAATTATCCAAGTCCTATTTCAGTCAATTACTATCATCCTGATCCTCTGTCCATTCTAATTATCTATGTCCTATTTCAGTCAATTACTATCATCCTGATCCTCTGTCCATTCTAACTATCTATGTCCTGTTTCAGTCAATTACTATCATCCTGATCCTCTGTCTATTCTAATTATCTATGTCCTGTTTCAGTCAATTACTATCATCCTGATCCTCTGAGCATTCTAATTATCTATGTCCTGTTTCAGTCAATTACTATCATCCTGATCCTCTATCCATTCTAAATATCTATGTCCAGTTTCAGTCAATTACTATCATCCTGATCCTCTGTCCATTCTAATTATCTATGTCCTGTTTCAGTCAATTACTATCATCCTGATCCTCTGTCCATTCTAAATATCTATGTCCAGTTTCAGTCAAATACTATCATCCTGAACCTCTGTCCATTCTAATTATCTATGTCCTGTTTCAGTCAATTACTGTCATCCTGATCCTCCATCTATTCTTATTATCTATGTCCTTTTTCAGTCAATTACTACCATCCTGATCCTCTGTCCATTCTAATTATCCATGTCCTATTTCAGTCAATTACTACCATCCTGATCCTCTGTCCATTCTAATTATCTATGTCCTATTTCAGTCAATTACTATCATCCTGATCCTCTGTCCATTCTAATTATCTATGTCCTGTTTCAGTCAATTAATATCATCCTGATTCTCTGTCCATTCTAATTATCTATGTTCTGTTTCAGTCAATTACTATCATCCTGATCCTCTGAACATTCTAATAATCTATGTCCTGTTTCAGTCAATTACTATCATCCTGATCCTCTGAGCATTCTAATTATCTATGTCCTGTTTCAGTCAATTACTATCATCCTGACTGTCTGTCCATTCTGCTAAACTATCCATGTCCTGTCGCAGTCAATTACTATCATTCTGACTGCCTGTCTATTCTGCTAAACTATCCATGTGCTGTTTCAGTCAATTACTATCATCCTGACTGTCGGTCCATTCTGCTAAACTATCCATGTCCTGCTTCACTCAATTGATATCATCCTGACAGTCTGTCCATTCTGCTAAACTATCCATGTCCTGTTTCAGTCAATTACTATCATCCTGACTGTCTGTCCATTCCGCTGAACTATCTATGTCCTGTTTCAGTCAATTACTATCATCCTAACTGTCGGTCCATTCTGCTGAACTATCTATGTCCTGTTTCAGTCAATTATTATCGTCCTAACTGTCTGTCTATTCTGCTGAACTATCTATGTCCTGTTTCAGTCAATACTATCATCCTGACTGTCTGTCCATTCCGCTGAACCAACTATGTCCTGTGTCAGTCAATTACGATCATCCTGACTCTCTGCCCATTCTGCTAAACTATCCATGTCCTGTTTCAGTCAATTACTATCATCCTGACTCTCTGTCCATTCTGCTAAACTATCAATGTCCCGTTACAGTCATTTACTATCATCCTGACTCTCTGTCCATTCTGCTAACCTATCAATGTCCATTTTCAGTCAATTACTATCATCCAGATCCACTGTCCATTCTAATTATCTATGTCCTGTTTCAGTCAATTACTATCATCCTGATCCTCTGAACATTCGAATTATCTATGTCCTGTTTCAGTCAATTACTACCATCCTGATCCTCTGTCTATTCTAATTATCTATGTCCTGTTTCAGTCAATTGCTATCATCATGATCCTCTGACCATTCTAATTATCTATGCCCTATTTCAGTCAATTACTATCATCTTGATCCTCTGAACATTCTAATTATCTATGTCCTGTTTCAGTCAATTGCTATCATCCTGATCCTCTGTCTATTCTCATTATCTATGTCCTGTTTCAGTCAATTACTATCATCCTGATCCTCTGTCCATTCTAACTATCTATGTCCTGTTTCAGTCAATTACTATCATCCTGATCCTCTGTCTATTCTAATTATCTATGTCCTGTTTCAGTCAATTACTATCATCCTGATCCTCTGAGCATTCTAATTATCTATGTCCTGTTTCAGTCAATTACTATCATCTTGATCCTCTACCCATTCTAAATATCTATGTCCAGTTTCAGTCAATTACTATCATCCTGATCCTCTGTCCATTCTAATTATCTATGTCCTGTTTCAGTCAATTACTATCATCCTGATCCTCTGTCCATTCTAAATATCTATGTCCAGTTTCAGTCAAATACTATCATCCTGAACCTCTGTCCATTCTAATTATCTAAGTCCTGTTTCAGTCAATTACTGTCATCCTGATCCTCTGTCTATTCTAATTATCTATGTCCTGTTTCAGTCAATTACTATCATCCTGATCCTCTGAGCATTCTAATTATCTATGTCCTTTTTCAGTCAATTACTGCCATCCTGGTCCTCTGTCCATTCTAATTATCCAAGTCCTATTTCAGTCAATTACTATCATCCTGATCCTCTGTCCATTCTAATTATCTATGTCCTATTTCAGTCAATTACTATCATCCTGATCCTCTGTCCATTCTAACTATCTATGTCCTGTTTCAGTCAATTACTATCATCCTGATCCTCTGTCTATTCTAATTATCTATGTCCTGTTTCAGTCAATTACTATCATCCTGATCCTCTGAGCATTCTAATTATCTATGTCCTGTTTCAGTCAATTACTATCATCCTGATCCTCTATCCGTTCTAAATATCTATGTCCAGTTTCAGTCAATTACTATCATCCTGATCCTCTGTCCATTCTAATTATCTATGTCCTGTTTCAGTCAATTACTATCATCCTGATCCTCTGTCCATTCTAAATATCTATGTCCAGTTTCAGTCAAATACTATCATCCTGAACCTCTGTCCATTCTAATTATCTATGTCCTGTTTCAGTCAATTACTGTCATCCTGATCCTCCATCTATTCTTATTATCTATGTCCTTTTTCAGTCAATTACTACCATCCTGATCCTCTGTCCATTCTAATTATCCATGTCCTATTTCAGTCAATTACTACCATCCTGATCCTCTGTCCATTCTAATTATCTATGTCCTATTTCAGTCAATTACTATCATCCTGATCCTCTGTCCATTCTAATTATCTATGTCCTGTTTGAGTCAATTAATATCATCCTGATTCTCTGTCCATTCTAATTATCTATGTTCTGTTTCAGTCAATTACTATCATCCTGATCCTCTGAACATTCTAATAATCTATGTCCTGTTTCAATCAATTACTATCATCCTGATCCTCTGAGCATTCTAATTATCTATGTCCTGTTTCAGTCAATTACTATCATCCTGACTGTCTGTCCATTCTGCAAAACTATCCATGTCCTGCTTCACTCAATTGATATCATCCTGAAAGTCTGTCCATTCTGCTAAACTATCCATGTCCTGTTTCAGTCAATTACTATCATCCTGACTGTCTGTCCATTCCGCTGAACTATCTATGTCCTGTTTCAGTCAATTACTATCATCCTAACTGTCGGTCCATTCTGCTGAACTATCTATGTCCTGTTTCAGTCAATTATTATCATCCTAACTGTCTGTCTATTCTGCTGAACTATCTATGTCCTGTTTCAGTCAATACTATCATCCTGACTGTCTGTCCATTCCGCTGAACCAACTATGTCCTGTGTCAGTCAATTACGATCATCCTGACTCTCTGCCCATTCTGCTAAACTATCCATGTCCTGTTTCAGTCAATTACTATCATCCTGACTCTCTGTCCATTCTGCTAAACTATCAATGTCCCGTTACAGTCATTTACTATCATCCTGACTCTCTGTCCATTCTGCTAACCTATCAATGTCCTATTTCAGTCAATTACTATCATCCAGATCCACTGTCCATTCTAATTATCTATGTCCTGTTTCAGTCAATTACTATCATCATGATCCTCTGTCCATTCTAATTATCTATGTCCTGTTTCAGTCAATTACTATCATCCTGATCCTCTGTCTATTATAATTATCTATGTCCTGTTTCAGTCAATTACTATCATCTTGATCCTCTGAACACTCTAATTATCTATGTCCTGTTTCAGTCAATTACTATCATCCTGATCCTCTGTCTATTATAATTATCTATGTCCTGTTTCAGTCAATTACTATCATCTTGATCTTCAGAACATTCTAATTATCTATGTCCTGTTTCAGTCAATTACTATCATCCTGATCCTCTGACCATTCTAATTATCTATGTCCTATTTCAGTCAATTGCTATCATCTTGATCCAATGTCCATTCTAATTATCTATGTCCTGTTTCAGTCAATTACTATCATCATGATCCTCTGTCCATTCTAATTATCTATGTCCTGTTTCAGTCAATTACTATCATCTTGATCCTCTGAACATACTAATTATCTATGTCCTGTTTCAGTCAATTACTATCATCTTGATCCTCTGAACATTCTAATTATCTATGTCCTATTTCTGTCAATTACTGACATCTTGATCCTCTGAGCATTCTAATTATCTATGTCCTGTTTCAGTCAATTGCTATCATCCTGATCCTCTGAACATTCTAATTATCTATGTCCTATTTCTGTCAATTACAATCATCTTGATCCTCTGAACATTCTAATTATCTATGTCCTATTTCTGTCAATTACTGACATCTTGATCCTCTGAGCATTCTAATTATCTATGTCCTGTTTCAGTCAATTGCTATCATCCTGATCCTCTGAACATTCTAATTATCTATGTGCTATTTCAGTCAATTACTGTCATCCTGATCCTCTGTCCATTCTAATTATCTATGTACTGTTTCAGTCAATTGCTATCATCCTGATCCTCTGAACATTCTAATTATCTATGTCCTGTTTCAGTCAATTGCTATCATCCTGATCCTCTGTCCATTCTAATTATCTATGTCCTGTTTCAGTCAATTACTATCATCCTGATCCTCTGTCCATTATAAATATCTATGTCCAGTTTCAGTCAAATACTATCATCCTGAACCTCTGTCCATTCTAATTATCTATGTCCGGTTTCAGTCAATTACTGTCATCCTGATCCTCCATCTATTCTTATTATCTCTGTCCTTTTTCAGTCAATTACTATCATCCTGATCCTCTGTCCATTCTAATTATCCAAGTCCTATTTCAGTCAATTACTATCATCCTGATCCTCTGTCCATTCTAATTATCTATGTCCTATTTCAGTCAATTACTATCATCCTGATCCTCTGTCCATTCTAATTATCTATGTCCTGTTTCAGTCAATTACTATCATCCTGATCCTCTGTCTATTCTAATTATCTATGTCCTGTTTCAGTCAATTACTATCATCCTGATCCTCTGAGCATTCTAATTATCTATGTCCTGTTTCAGTCAATTACTATCATCCTGATCCTCTGTCCATTCTAAATATCAATGTCCAGTTTCAGTCAATTACTATCATCCTGATCCTCTGTCCATTCTAATTATCTATGTCCTGTTACAGTTAATTACTATCATCCTGATCCTCTGTCCATTCTAAATATCTATGTCCAGTTTCAGTCAAATACTATCATCCTGAACCTCTGTCCATTCTAATTATTTATGTCCTGTTTCAGTCAATTACTGTCATCCTGATCCTCCATCTATTCTTATTATCTATGTCCTGTTTCAGTCAATTACTATCATCCCGATCCTCTGTCCATTCTAATTATCTATGTCCTTTTTCAGTCAATTACTACCATCCTGATCCTCTGTCCATTCTAATTATCCATGTCCTATTTCAGTCAATTACTACCATCCTGATCCTCTGTCCATTCTAATTATCTATGTCCTATTTCAGTCAATTACTATCATCCTGATCCTCTGTCCATTCTAATTATCTATGCCCTGTTTCAGTCAATTACTATCATCCTGATTCTCTGTCCATTCTAATTATCTATGTTCTGTTTCAGTCAATTACTATCATCCTGATCCTCTGTCTATTCTAATTATCTATGTCCTCTTTCAGTCAATTACTGTCATCCTGATCCTCTGAGCATTCTAATTATCTATGTCCTGTTTCAGTCAATTACTATCATCCTGACTGTCTGTCCATTCTGCTAAACTATCCATGTCCTGTCGCACTCAATTACTATCATTCTGACTGCCTTTCTATTCTGCTAAACTATCCATGTGCTGTTTCAGTCAATTACTATCATCCTGACTGTCGGTCCATTCTGCTAAACTATCCATGTCCTGCTTCACTCAATTGATATCATCCTGACAGTCTGTCCATTCTGCCAAACTATCCATGTCCTGTTTCAGTCAATTACTATCATCCTGACTGTCTGTCCATTCCGCTGAACTATCTATGTCCTGTTTCAGTCAATTACTATCATCCTAACTGTCGGTCCATTCTGCTGAACTATCTATGTCCTGTTTCAGTCAATTATTATCATCCTAACTGTCTGTCTATTCTGCTGAACTGTCTATGTCCTGTTTCAGTCAATACTATCATCCTGACTGTCTGTCCATTCCGCTGAACCAACTATGTCCTGTGTCAGTCAATTACGATCATCCTGACTCTCTGCCCATTCTGCTAAACTATCCATGTCATGTTTCAGTCAATTACTATCATCCTGACTCTCTGTCCATTCTGCTAAACTATCAATGTCCCGTTACAGTCATTTACTATCATCCTGACTCTCTGTCCATTCTGCTAACCTATCAATGTCCTATTTCAGTCAATTACTATCATCCAGATCCACTGTCCATTCTAATTATCTATGTCCTGTTTCAGTCAATTACTATCATCATGATCCTCTGTCCATTCTAATTATCTATGTCCTGTTTCAGTCAATTACTATCATCCTGATCCTCTGTCTATTATAATTATCTATGTCCTGTTTCAGTCAATTACTATCATCTTGATCCTCTGAACACTCTAATTATCTATGTCCTGTTTCAGTCAATTACTATCATCCTGATCCTCTGTCTATTATAATTATCTATGTCCTGTTTCAGTCAATTACTATCATCTTGATCTTCAGAACATTCTAATTATCTATGTCCTGTTTCAGTCAATTACTATCATCCTGATCCTCTGACCATTCTAATTATCTATGTCCTATTTCAGTCAATTGCTATCATCTTGATCCACTGTCCATTCTAATTATCTATGTCCTGTTTCAGTCAATTACTATCATCATGATCCTCTGTCCATTCTAATTATCTATGTCCTGTTTCAGTCAATTACTATCATCTTGATCCTCTGAACATACTAATTATCTATGTCCTGTTTCAGTCAATTACAATCATCTTGATCCTCTGAACATTCTAATTATCTATGTCCTATTTCTGTCAATTACTGACATCTTGATCCTCTGAGCATTCTAATTATCTATGTCCTGTTTCAGTCAATTGCTATCATCCTGATCCTCTGAACATTCTAATTATCTATGTCCTATTTCTGTCAATTACAATCATCCTGATCCTCCGAACATTCTAATTATCTATGTCCAGTTTCAGTCAATTACTGTCATCCTGATCCTCTGAACATTCTAATTATCTATGTCCTATTTCTGTCAATTACTGACATCTTGATCCTCTGAGCATTCTAATTATCTATGTCCTGTTTCAGTCAATTGCTATCATCCTGATCCTCTGAACATTCTAATTATCTATGTGCTATTTCAGTCAATTACTGTCATCCTGATCCTCCGTCCATTCTAATTATCTATGTACTGTTTCAGTCAATTGCTATCATCCTGATCCTCTGAACATTCTAATTATCTACGTCCTGTTTCAGTCAATTGCTATCATCCTGATCCTCTGAACATTCTAATTATCTATGTCCTATTTCTGTCAATTACTGACATCTTGATCCTCTGAACATTCCAATTATCTATGTCCTGTTTCAGTCAATTGATATCATCCTGATCCTCTGAACATTTTAATTATCTATGTCTTATTTCTTTCAATTACTGACATCTTGATCCTCTGAACATTCTAATTATCTATGTCCTTTTTCAGTCAATTACTATCATCTTGATCCTCTGAACATACTAATTATCTATGTCCTGTTTCAGTCAATTACAATCATCTTGATCCTCTGAACATTCTAATTATCTATGTCCTATTTCTGTCAATTACTGACATCTTGATCCTCTGAGCATTCTAATTATCTATGTCCTGTTTCAGTCAATTGCTATCATCCTGATCCTCTGAACATTCTAATTATCTATGTCCTATTTCTGTCAATTACAATCATCCTGATCCTCCGAACATTCGAATTATCTATGTCCAGTTTCAGTCAATTACTGTCATCCTGATCCTCTGAACATTCTAATTATCTATGTCCTATTTCTGTCAATTACTGACATCTTGATCCTCTGAGCATTCTAATTATCTATGTACTGTTTCAGTCAATTGCTATCATCCTGATCCTCTGAACATTCTAATTATCTATGTCCTATTTCTGTCAATTACTGACATCTTGATCCTCTGAACATTCCAATTATCTATGTCCTGTTTCAGTCAATTGCTATCATCCTGATCCTCTGAAGATTCTAATTATCTATTTCCTATTTCAGTCAATTGCTATCATCCTGATCCTCAGAACATTCTAATTATCTATGTCCAGTTTCAGTCAATTACTATCATCCTGATCCTCTGTCCATTCTAATTATCTATGTCCTATTTCAGTCAATTACTATCATCCTGATCCTCTGTCCATTCTAATTATCTATGCCCTGTTTCAGTCAATTACTATCATCCTGATTCTCTGTCCATTCTAATTATCTATGTTCTGTTTCAGTCAATTACTATCATCCTGATCCTCTGTCTATTCTAATTATCTATGTCCTCTTTCAGTCAATTACTATCATCCTGATCCTCTGAGCATTCTAATTATCTATGTCCTGTTTCAGTCAATTACTATCATCCTGACTGTCTGTCCATTCTGCTAAACTATCCATGTCCTGTCGCACTCAATTACTATCATTCTGACTGCCTTTCTATTCTGCTAAACTATCCATGTGCTGTTTCAGTCAATTACTATCATCCTGACTGTCGGTCCATTCTGCTAAACTATCCATGTCCTGCTTCACTCAATTGATATCATCCTGACAGTCTGTCCATTCTGCCAAACTATCCATGTCCTGTTTCAGTCAATTACTATCATCCTGACTGTCTGTCCATTCCGCTGAACTATCTATGTCCTGTTTCAGTCAATTACTATCATCCTAACTGTCGGTCCATTCTGCTGAACTATCTATGTCCTGTTTCAGTCAATTATTATCATCCTAACTGTCTGTCTATTCTGCTGAACTGTCTATGTCCTGTTTCAGTCAATACTATCATCCTGACTGTCTGTCCATTCCGCTGAACCAACTATGTCCTGTGTCAGTCAATTACGATCATCCTGACTCTCTGCCCATTCGGCTAAACTATCCATGTCATGTTTCAGTCAATTACTATCATCCTGACTCTCTGTCCATTCTGCTAAACTATCAATGTCCCGTTACAGTCATTTACTATCATCCTGACTCTCTGTCCATTCTGCTAACCTATCAATGTCCTATTTCAGTCAATTACTATCATCCAGATCCACTGTCCATTCTAATTATCTATGTCCTGTTTCAGTCAATTACTATCATCATGATCCTCTGTCCATTCTAATTATCTATGTCCTGTTTCAGTCAATTACTATCATCCTGATCCTCTGTCTATTATAATTATCTATGTCCTGTTTCAGTCAATTACTATCATCTTGATCCTCTGAACACTCTAATTATCTATGTCCTGTTTCAGTCAATTACTATCATCCTGATCCTCTGTCTATTATAATTATCTATGTCCTGTTTCAGTCAATTACTATCATCTTGATCTTCAGAACATTCTAATTATCTATGTCCTGTTTCAGTCAATTACTATCATCCTGATCCTCTGACCATTCTAATTATCTATGTCCTATTTCAGTCAATTGCTATCATCTTGATCCACTGTCCATTCTAATTATCTATGTCCTGTTTCAGTCAATTACTATCATCATGATCCTCTGTCCATTCTAATTATCTATGTCCTGTTTCAGTCAATTACTATCATCTTGATCCTCTGAACATACTAATTATCTATGTCCTGTTTCAGTCAATTACAATCATCTTGATCCTCTGAACATTCTAATTATCTATGTCCTATTTCTGTCAATTACTGACATCTTGATCCTCTGAGCATTCTAATTATCTATGTCCTGTTTCAGTCAATTGCTATCATCCTGATCCTCTGAACATTCTAATTATCTATGTCCTATTTCTGTCAATTACAATCATCCTGATCCTCCGAACATTCTAATTATCTATGTCCAGTTTCAGTCAATTACTGTCATCCTGATCCTCTGAACATTCTAATTATCTATGTCCTATTTCTGTCAATTACTGACATCTTGATCCTCTGAGCATTCTAATTATCTATGTCCTGTTTCAGTCAATTGCTATCATCCTGATCCTCTGAACATTCTAATTATCTATGTGCTATTTCAGTCAATTACTGTCATCCTGATCCTCCGTCCATTCTAATTATCTATGTACTGTTTCAGTCAATTGCTATCATCCTGATCCTCTGAACATTCTAATTATCTACGTCCTGTTTCAGTCAATTGCTATCATCCTGATCCTCTGAACATTCTAATTATCTATGTCCTATTTCTGTCAATTACTGACATCTTGATCCTCTGAACATTCCAATTATCTATGTCCTGTTTCAGTCAATTGATATCATCCTGATCCTCTGAACATTTTAATTATCTATGTCTTATTTCTTTCAATTACTGACATCTTGATCCTCTGAACATTCTAATTATCTATGTCCTTTTTCAGTCAATTACTATCATCTTGATCCTCTGAACATACTAATTATCTATGTCCTGTTTCAGTCAATTACAATCATCTTGATCCTCTGAACATTCTAATTATCTATGTCCTATTTCTGTCAATTACTGACATCTTGATCCTCTGAGCATTCTAATTATCTATGTCCTGTTTCAGTCAATTGCTATCATCCTGATCCTCTGAACATTCTAATTATCTATGTCCTATTTCTGTCAATTACAATCATCCTGATCCTCCGAACATTCGAATTATCTATGTCCAGTTTCAGTCAATTACTGTCATCCTGATCCTCTGAACATTCTAATTATCTATGTCCTATTTCTGTCAATTACTGACATCTTGATCCTCTGAGCATTCTAATTATCTATGTACTGTTTCAGTCAATTGCTATCATCCTGATCCTCTGAACATTCTAATTATCTACGTCCTGTTTCAGTCAATTGCTATCATCCTGATCCTCTGAACATTCTAATTATCTATGTCCTATTTCTGTCAATTACTGACATCTTGATCCTCTGAACATTCCAATTATCTATGTCCTGTTTCAGTCAATTGCTATCATCCTGATCCTCTGAAGATTCTAATTATCTATTTCCTATTTCAGTCAATTGCTATCATCCTGATCCTCAGAACATTCTAATTATCTATGTCCAGTTTCAGTCAATTACTATCATCCTGATCCTCTGAAGATTCTAATTATCTATGTCCTATTTCAGTCAATTACTATCATCCTGATCCTCTGTCCATTCTAATTATCCATGTCCTGTTTCAGTCAATTACTATCATCCTGATCCTCTGTCTATTCTAATTATCTATGTCCTTTTTCAGTCAATTACTATCATCCTGATCCTCTGTCAATTCTAATTATTTATGTCCTGTTTCAGTCAATTACTATCATCCTGATCCTCTGTCTATTCTAATTATCTATGTCCTTTTTTCAGTCAATTACTATCATCTTGATCCTCTGAACATTCTAATTATCGATGTCCTATTTCAGTCAATTACGATCCTCCTGATCCTCTGAACATTCTAATTATCTATGCCTATTTCAGTCAATTACTATCATCCTGATCGTCTGTCTATTGAAATTATCTATGTCCTGTTTCAGTCAATTACTATCATCCTGATCCTCTGTCTATTCTAATTATCTATGTCCTGTTTCAGTCAATTACTATCATCCTGATCCTCTGAACATTCTAATTATCTATGTCCTGTTTCAGTCAATTGCTATCATCCTGATCCTCTGAACATTCTAATTATCTATGTCCTATTTCTGTCAATTACTGACATCTTGATCCTCTGAACATTCCAATTATCTATGTCCTGTTTCAGTCAATTGCTATCATCCTGATCCTCTGAAGATTCTAATTATCTATTTCCTATTTCAGTCAATTGCTATCATCCTGATCCTCAGAACATTCTAATTATCTATGTCCAGTTTCAGTCAATTACTATCATCCTGATCCTCTGAAGATTCTAATTATCTATGTCCTATTTCAGTCAATTACTATCATCCTGATCCTCTGTCCATTCTAATTATCCATGTCCTGTTTCAGTCAATTACTATCATCCTGATCCTCTGTCTATTCTAATTATCTATGTCCTTTTTCAGTCAATTACTATCATCCTGATCCTCTGTCAATTCTAATTATTTATGTCCTGTTTCAGTCAATTACTATCATCCTGATCCTCTGTCTATTCTAATTATCTATGTCCTTTTTTCAGTCAATTACTATCATCTTGATCCTCTGAACATTCTAATTATCGATGTCCTATTTCAGTCAATTACGATCCTCCTGATCCTCTGAACATTCTAATTATCTATGCCTATTTCAGTCAATTACTATCATCCTGATCGTCTGTCTATTGAAATTATCTATGTCCTGTTTCAGTCAATTACTATCATCCTGATCCTCTGTCTATTCTAATTATCTATGTCCTGTTTCAGTCAATTACTATCATCCTGATCCTCTGAACATTCTAATTATCTATGTCCTGTTTCAGTCAATTACTATCATCCTGACTGTCTGTCCATTCTAAATACCTATGTCCTGTTTCAGTCAATTACTGTCATCCTTATCCTCTGTCCATTCTAATTATCTATGTCCTGTTTCAGTCAATTACTATCATCCTGATCCTCTGTCTATTCTAATTATCTATGTCCTGTTTCAGTCAATTACTATCATCCTGATCCTCTGAACATTCTAATTATCTATGTCCTGTTTCAGTCAATTACTATCATCCGGCTCCTCTGAACATTCGAATTATCTATGTCCTGTTTCATTCAATTACTATCATCATGATCCTCTGTCCATTCTAATTATCAATGTCCTGTTTCAGTCAATTACTATCATCCTGATCCTCTGTCTATTATAATTATCTATGTCCTGTTTCAGTCAATTACTATCATCCTGATCATCTGCCCATTCTAATTTTCTATGTCCTGTTTCAGTCAATTACTATCATCCTGATCCTCTGAACATTCGAATTATCTATGTCCTGTTTCAGTCAATTACTATCATCATGATCCTCTGTCCATTCTAATTATCTATGTCCTGTTTCAGTCAATTACTATCATCCTGATCCTCTGTCCATTCTAATTATCTATGTCCTGTTTCAGTCAATTGCTATCATCCTGATCCTCTGACCATTCTAATTAACTATGCCCTATTTCAGTCAATTACTATCATCTTGATCCTCTGAACATTCTAATTATCTATGTCCTGTTTCAGTCAATTACTATCATCCTGATCATCTGTCTATTCTAATTATCTATGTCCTGTTTCAGTCAATTGCTATCATCCTGATCCTCTGACCATTCTAATTATCTATGCCCTATTTCAGTCAATTACTATCATCTTGATCCTCTGAACATTCTAATTATCTATGTCCTGTTTCAGTCAATTGCTATCATCCTGATCCTCTGAACATTCTAATTATCTATGTCCTATTTCTGTCAATTACTGACATCTTGATCCTCTGAACATTCTAATTATCTATGTCCTGTTTCAGTCAATTGCTATCATCCTGATCCTCTGAACATTTTAATTATCTATGTCTTATTTCTGTCAATTACTGACATCTTGATCCTCTGAACATTCTAATTATCTATGTCCTTTTTCAGTCAATTACTATCATCCTGATCCTCTGTCCATTCTAATTATCTATGTCCTGTTTCAGTCAATTGCTATCATCCTGATCCTCTGAACATTCTAATTATCGATGTCCTGTTTCAGTGAATTGCTATCATCCTGATCTTCAGAACATTTTAATTATCTATGTCTTATTTCTGTCAATTACTGACATCTTGATCCTCTGAACATTCTAATTATCTATGTCCTGTTTCAGTCAATTACTATCATCCTGATCCTCTGAAGATTCTAATTATCTATTTACTATTTCAGTCAATTACTATCATCCTGATCCTCAGAACATTCTAATTATCTATGTCCAGTTTCAGTCAATTACTATCATCCTGATCCTCTGAAGATTCTAATTATCTATGTCCTATTTCAGTCAATTACTATCATCCTGATCCTCTGTCCATTCTAATTATCCATGTCCTGTTTCAGTCAATTACTATCATCCTGATCCTCTGTCTATTCTAATTATCTATGTCCTTTTTCAGTCAATTACTATCATCCTGATCCTCTGTCTATTCTAATTATTTATGTCCTGTTTCAGTCAATTACTATCATCCTGATCCTCTGTCTATTCTAATTATCTATATCCTTTTTTCAGTCAATTACTATCATCTTGATCCTCTGAACATTCTAATTATCGATGTCCTATTTCAGTCAATTACGATCATCCTGATCCTCTGAACATTCTAATTATCTATGCCTATTTCAGTCAATTACTATCATCCTGATCCTCTGAACATTCGAATTATCTATGTCCTGTTTCAGTCAATTACTATCATCCTGATCCTCTGAACATTCTAATTATCTATGTCCTGTTTCAGTCAATTACTATCATCCTGTCTGTCTGTCCATTCTAAATACCTATGTCCTGTTTCAGTCAATTACTATCATCCTGATCCTCTGTCTATTCTAATTATCTATGTCCTGTTTCAGTCAATTACTATCATCCTGATCCTCTGAACATTCTAATTATCTATGTCCTGTTTCAGTCAATTACTATCATCCTGCTCCTCTGAACATTCGAATTATCTATGTCCTGTTTCATTCAATTACTATCATCATGATCCTCTGTCCATTCTAATTATCAATGTCCTGTTTCAGTCAATTACTATCATCCTGATCCTCTGCCCATTCTAATTATCTATGTCCTGTTTCAGTCAATTGCTATCATCCTGATCCTCTGACCATTCTAATTATCTATGCCCTATGTCAGTCAATTACTATCATCTTGATCCTCTGAACATTCTAATTATCTATTTCCTGTTTCAGTCAATTACTATCATCCTGATCCTCTGAACATTCGAATTAACTATGTCCTGTTTCAGTCAATTACTATCATCATGATCCTCTGTCCATTCTAATTATCTATGTCCTGTTTCAGTCAATTACTATCATCCTGATCCTCTGTCCATTCTAATTATCTCTGTCCTGTTTCAGTCAATTGCTATCATCATTATCCTCTGACCATTCGAATTAACTATGCCCTATTTCAGTCAATTACTATCATCTTGATCCTCTGAACATTCTAATTATCTATGTCCTGTTTCAGTCAATTACTATCATCCTGATCATCTGTCTATTCTAATTATCTATGTCCTGTTTCAGTCAATTGCTATCATCCTGATCCTCTGAACATTCTAAGTATCTATGCCCTATTTCAGCAAATTACTATCATCTTGATCCTCTGAACATTCTAATTATCTATGTCCTGTTTCAGTCAATTACTATCATCCTGATCCTCTGAACAATTCTAATTATCTATGCCCTATTTCAGTCAATTACTACCATGTTGATCCTCTGAACATTCTAATTATCTATGTCCTGTTTCAGTCAATTACTATCATCTTGATCCTCTGAACATTCTAATTATCCATGTCCTGTTTCCGTCAATTACTATCACCCTGACTGTCCATTCCAAATATCTATGTCCTGTTACAGTCAATTACTATCATCCTGATCCTCTGTCCATTCTATTTATCTATGTCCTGTTTCAGTCAATTGCTGTCATCCTGATCCTCTGAACATTCTAATTATCTATGTCCTGTTTCAGTCAATTACTATCATCCTGATCCTCTGAACATTCTAATTATCTATGTCCTGTTTCAGTCAATTGCTATCATCCTGATCCACTGAACATTCTAATTATCTATGTCCTGTTTCAGTCAATTGCTATCATCCTGATCCTCTGAACATTCTAATTATCTATGTCCTGTTTCAGTCAATTACTATCATCCTGATCCTCTGAACATTCTAATTATCTATGTCCTATTTCTGTCAATTACTATCATCCTGATCCTCTGAACATTCTAATTATCTATGTCCTATTTCAGTCAATTACAATCATCTTGATCCTCTGAACATTCCAATTATCTATGTCCTGTTTCAGTCAATTACTATCGTCCTGATCCTCTGTCCATTCTAATTATCTATGCCGTATTTCAGTCAATTACTATCATCTTGATCCGCTGTCCATTCTAATTATCTATGTCCTGTTTCAGTCAATTACTATCATACTGATCCTCTGTCCATTCTAATTATCTATGTCCTATTTCAGTCAATTACTATCATCTTGATCCTCTGAACATACTAATTATCTATGTCCTGTTTCAGTCAATTACTACCATCTTGATCCTCTGAACATTCTAATTATCTATGTCCTGTTTCAGTCAATTACTATCATCCTGACTGTCTGTCCATTCTAATTATCTATATCCTGTTTCAGTCAATTACGATCATCCTGATCCTCTGTCCATTCTAATTATCTATGTCTTGTTTCAGTCAATTACTATCATCCTGATCCTCTGAACATTCGAATTATCTATGTCCTGTTTCAGTCAATTACTATCATCCTGATCCTCTGAACATTCTAATTATCTATGTCCTGTTTCAGTCAATTACTATCATCCTGACTGTCTGTCCATTCTAATTATCTATATCCTGTTTCAGTCAATTACGATCATCCTGATCCACTGTCCATTCTAATTATCTATCTCTTGTTTCAGTCAATTACTATCATCCTGATCCTCTGTCCATTCTAATTATCTATGTCCTGTTTCAGTCAATTACTGTCATTCTGATCCTCTGTCCATTCTAATTATCTATGTCTTGTTTCAGTCAATTACTATCATCCTAATCCTCTGTCTATTCTCATTATCTATGTCCTGTTTCAGTCAATTACTATCATCCTGATCCTCTGAACATTCTAATTATCTATGTCCTGTTTCAGTCAATTACTATCATCCTGATCCTCTGAACATTCTAATTATCTATGTCCTGTTTCAGTCAATTACAATCATCCTGATCATCTGAACATTCTAATCATCTATGTCCTATTTCATTCAATTACTATCATCTTGATCCTCTGAACATTCTAATTATCTATGTCCTATTTCAGTCAATTACTATCATCCTGATCCTCTGAACATTCTAATCATCGATGTCCTATTTAAGTCAATTACTATCATCTAGATCCTCTGTCCATTCTAATTATCTATGTCCTGTTTCAGTCAATTGCTATCATCCTGATCCACTGAACATTCTAATTATCTATGTCCTGTTTCAGTCAATTACTATCATCCTGATCCTCTGAACATTCTAAACATCTATGTCCTATTTCAGTCAATTACTATCATCCTGATCCTCTGTCCATTCTAATTATCTATGTCCTGTTTCAGTCAATTACTATCATCCTGATCCTCTGAACATTCTAATTATCTATGTCCTGTTTCAGTCAATTACTATCATCCTGATCCTCTGTCCATTCTAATTATATATGTCCTGTTTCAGTCAATTACTATCATCCTGATCCACTGTCCATTCTAATTATCTATGTCCTGTTTCAGTCAATTACTATCATCCTGATCCTCTGTCCATTCTAATTACCTATGTCCTGTTTCAGTCCATTACTATCATCCTGATCCTCTGTCCATTCTAATTATCTATGTCCTATTTCAGTCAATTACTGTCATCCTTATCCTCTGTCCATTCTAATTATCTATGTCCTGTTTCAGTCAATTACTATCATCATGATCCTCTGAACATTCTAATTATCTATGTCCTATTTCAGTCAATTATTGTCATCCTTATCCTCTGTCCATTCTAATTATCTATGTCCTGTTTCAGTCAATTACTATCATCCTGATCCTCTGTCTATTCTAATTATCTATGTCGTGTTTCAGTCAATTACTATCATCCTGATCCTCTGAACATTCTAATTATCTATGTCCTGTTTCAGTCCATTACTATCATCCTAATCCTCTGAACATTCGAATTATCTATGTCCTGTTTCATTCAATTACTATCATCATGATCCTCTGTCCATTCTAATTATCTATGTCCGGTTTCAGTCAATTACTAGCATCCTGATCCTCTGTCTATTATAATTATCTATGTCCTGTTTCAGTCAATTACTATCATCATGATCCTCAGAACATTCTAATTATCTATGTCCTATTTCAGTCAATTACTGTCATCCTTATCCTCTGTCCATTCTAATTATCTATGTCCTGTTTCAGTCAATTACTATCATCCTGATCCTCTGTCTATTCTAATTATCTATGTGGTGTTTCAGTCAATTACTATCATCCTGATCCTCTGAAGATTCTAATTATCTTTGTCCTGTTTCAGTCCATTACTATCATCCTGATCCTCTGAACATTCGAATTATCTATGTCCTGTTTCATTCAATTACTATCATCATGATCCTCTGTCCATTCTAATTATCTATGTCCTGTTTCAGTCAATTACTATCATCCTGATCCTCTGTCTATTATAATTATCTATGTCCTGTTTCGGTCAATTAATATCATCCTGATCCTCTGTCCATTCTAATTATCTATGTCCTGTTTCAGTCAATTGCTATCATCCTGATCCTCTGACCATTCTAATTATCTATGCCCTATGTCAGTCAATTACTATCATCTTGATCCTCTGAACATTCTAATTATCTATGTCCTGTTTCAGTCAATTAGTATCATCCTGATACTCTGAACATTCGAATTATCTATGTCCTGTTTCAGTCAATTACTATCATCATGATCCGCTGTCCATTCTAATGATCTATGTCCTGTTTCAGTCAATTACTATCATCCTGATCCTTTGTCTATTATAATTATCTATGTCCTGTTTCAGTCAATTACTATCATCCTGATCCTCTGTCCATTCTAATTATCTATGTCCTGTTTCAGTCAATTGCTATCATCCTGATCCTCTGACCATTCTAATTATCTATGCCCTATTTCAGTCAGTAACTATCATCCTGATCCTCTGACCATGAAAATTATCTATGTCCTGTTTCAGTCAATTACTATCATCCTGATCCTCTGAACATTCTAATTATCTATGTCCTGTTTCAGTCAATTACTGTCATCATGATCCTCTGTCCATTCTAATTATCTATGTCCTGTTTCAGTCAATTACTATCATCCTGATCCCCTGTCCATTCTAATTATCTATGTCCTGTTTCAGTCAATTGCAATCATCATGATCCTCTGACCATTCTAATTATCTATGCACCATTTCAGTCAATTACTATCATCTTGATCCTTTGAAAATTCTAATTGTCTATGTCCTGTTTCAATCAATTACTATCATCCTGATCCTCTGTCCATTCTAATTATCTATGTCCTGTTTCAGTCAATTACTATCATCCTGATCCTCTGTCCATTCTAATTATCTATGTCCTGTTTCAGTCAATTACTATCATCCTGATCCGCTGTCTATTCTAATTATCTATGTCCTGTTTCAGTCAATTACTATCATCCTGATCCGCTGTCTATTCTAATTATCTATGTCCTGTTTCAGTCAATTACTATCATCCTGATGCTCTGAACATTCTAATTATCTATGTCCTGTTTCAGTCAATTACTATCATCCTGATTGTCTGTCCATTCCAAATATCTATGTCCTGTTTCAGTCAATTACTATCAACCTGATCCTCTGTCCATTCTATTTATCTATGTCCTGTTTCAGTCAATTACTATCATCCTGATCCTCTGTCTATTCTAATTATCTATGTCCTGTTTCAGTCAATTACTATCATCCTGATCCTCTGAACATTCTAATTATCTATGTCCTGTTTCAGTCAATTACTATCATCATGATCCTCTGTCCATTCTAATTATCTATGTCCTGTTTCAGTCAATTACTATCATCCTGATCCTCTGTCCATTCTAATTATCTATGTCCTGTTTCAGTCAATTGCAATCATCATGATCCTCTGACCATTCTAATTATCTATGCACTATTTCAGTCAATTATTATCATCTTGATCCTCTGAAAATTCTAATTGTCTATGTCCTGTTTCAATCAATTACTATCATCCTGATCCTCTGTCCATTCAAATTATCTATGTCCTGTTTCAGTCAATTACTATCATCCTGATCCGCTGTCTATTCTAATTATCTATGTCCTATTTCAGTCAATTACTGTATACCTTATCCTCTGTCCATTCTAATTATCTATGTCCTGTTTCAGTCAATTACTATCATCCTGATCCTCTGTCTATTCTAATTATCTATGTGGTGTTTCAGTCAATTACTATCATCCTGATCCTCTGAAGATTCTAATTATCTTTGTTCTGTTTCAGTCCATTACTATCATCCTGATCCTCTGAACATTCGAATTATCTATGTCCTGTTTCATTCAATTACTATCATCATGATCCTCTGTCCATTCTAATTATCTATGTCCTGTTTCAGTCAATTACTATCATCCTGATCCTCGGTCTATTATAATTATCTATGTCCTGTTTCAGTCAATTAATATCATCCTGATCCTCTGTCCATTCTAATTATCTATGTCCTGTTTCAGTCAATTGCTATCATCCTGATCCTCTGACCATTCTAATTATCTATGCCCTATGTCAGACAATTACTATCATCTTGATCCTCTGAACATTCTAATTATCTATGTCCTGTTTCAGTCAATTACTATCATCCTGACACTCTGAACATTCGAATTATCTATGTCCTGTTTCAGTCAATTACTATCATCATGATCCGCTGTCCATTCTAATGATCTATGTCCTGTTTCAGTCAATTACTATCATCCTGATCCTTTGTCTATTATAATTATCTATGTCCTGTTTCAGTCAATTACTATCATCCTGATCCTCTGTCCATTCTAATTATCTATGTCCTGTTTCAGTCAATTGCTATCATCCTGATCCTCTGACCATTCTAATTATCTATGCCCTATTTCAGTCAGTAACTATCATCCTGATCCTCTGACCATTATAATTATCTATGTCCTGTTTCAGTCAATTACTATCATCCTGATCCTCTGAACATTCTAATTATCTATGTCCTGTTTCAGTCAATTACTGTCATCATGATCCTCTGTCCATTCTAATTATCTATGTCCTGTTTCAGTCAATTACTATCATCCTGATCCTCTGTCCATTCTAATTATCTATGTCCTGTTTCAGTCAATTGCAATCATCATGATCCTCTGACCATTCTAATTATCTATGCACTATTTCAGTCAATTACTATCATCTTGATCCTCTGAAAATTCTAATTGTCTATGTCCTGTTTCAATCAATTACTATCATCCTGATCCTCTGTCCATTCTAATTATCTATGTCCTGTTTCAGTCAATTACTATCATCCTGATCCTCTGTCCATTCTAATTATCTATGTCCTGTTTCAGTCAATTACTATCATCCTGATCCGCTGTCTATTCTAATTATCTATGTCCTGTTTCAGTCAATTACTATCATCCTGATCCGCTGTCTATTCTAATTATCTATGTCCTGTTTCAGTCAATTACTATCATCCTGATGCTCTGAACATTCTAATTATCTATGTCCTGTTTCAGTCAATTACTATCATCCTGATCCTCTGTCCATTCTATTTATCTATGTCCTGTTTCAGTCAATTACTATCATCCTGATCCTCTGTCTATTCCAATTATCTATGTCCTGTTTCAGTCAATTACTATCATCCTGATCCTCTGAACATTCTAATTATCTATGTCCTGTTTCAGTCAATTACTATCATCATGATCCTCTGTCCATTCTAATTATCTATGTCCTGTTTCAGTCAATTACTATCATCCTGATCCTCTGTCCATTCTAATTATCTATGTCCTGTTTCAGTCAATTGCAATCATCATGATCCTCTGACCATTCTAATTATCTATGCACTATTTCAGTCAATTACTATCATCTTGATCCTCTGAAAATTCTAATTGTCTATGTCCTGTTTCAGTCAATTACTATCATCCTGATCCTCTGTCCATTCTAATTATCTATGTCCTGTTTCAGTCAATTACTATCATCCTGATCCGCTGTCTATTCTAATTATCTATGTCCTGTTTCAGTCAATTACTGTCATCCTGATGCTCTGAACATTCTAATTATCTATGTCCTGTTTCAGTCAATCACTATCATCCTGACTGTCTGTCCGTTCCAAATATCTATGTCTTGTTTCAGTCAATTACTATCATCCTGATGCTCTGAACATTCTAATTACCTATGTCCTGTTTCAGTCAATTGCTATCATCCTGATCCTCCGAACATTATAATTATCTGTGTCCTGTTTCAGTCAATTATTATCATCCTGATCCTCTGAACATTCTAATTATCTATGTCCTATTTCAGTCAGTTACTATCATCTTGATCCTCTGAACATTCCAATTATCTATGTCCTGTTTCAGTCAATTACTATAGTCCTGATCCTCTGTCCATTCTAATTATCTATGTCGTATTTCAGTCAATTACTATCATCTTGATCCTCTGAACATTCTAATGATCTATGTCCTGTTTCAGTCAATTACTATCATCTTGATCCTCTGAACATTCTAATTATCTATGTCCTGTTTCAGTCAATTACTATAGTCCTGATCCTCTGTCCATTCTAATTATCTATGTCGTATTTCAGTCAATTACTATCATCTTGATCCTCTGAACATTCTAATTATCTATGCCCTGTTTCAGTCAATTACTATCATCCTGATGCTCTGAACATTCTAATTATCTATGTCCTGTTTCAGTCAATTACTATCATCCTGATCCTCTGAACATTCTAATTATCTGTGTCCTGTTTCAGTCAATTACTATCATCCTGATCCTCTGTCCATTCTGATTATCTATTTCCTGTTTCAGTCAATTGCTATCATCCTGATCCTCTGTCTATTCTAATTATCTATGTCCTGTTTCAGTCAATTACTATCATCCTGTTCCTCTGAACATTCTAATTATCTATGTCCTATTTCTGTCAATTACTATCATCCTGATCCTCTGAACATTCTAATTACCTATGTCCTATTTCAGTCAATCACAATCATCCTGATCCTCTGTCTATTCGAATTATCTATGTCCTATTTCAGTCAATTACTATCATCATGATCCTCTGTCCATTCTAATTATCTATGGCCCGTTTCAGTCAATTACTATCATCCTGATCCTCTGTCCATTCTAATTATCTACGTCCTGTTTCAGTCAATTGCTATCGTCATGATCCTCTGACCATTCTAATTATCTATGCCCTATTTCAGTCAATTGCTATCATCTTGATCCTCTGAACATTCTAATTATCTATGTCCTGTTTCAGTCAATTGCTATCATCCTGATCCTCTGTCTATTCTAATTATCTATGTCCTGTATCAGTCAATTGCTATCATCCTGATCCTCTGACCATTCTAATTATCTATGCCATATTTCAGTCAATTACTGTCATCTTGATCCTCTGAACATTGTAATTATCTATGTCCTGCTTCAGTCAATTACTATCATCTCGATCCTCTGAACATTCTAATTGTCTATGTCCTGTTTCAGTCAATTACTATCATCCTGATCCTCTGTCCATTCTAATTATCTATGTCCTGTTTCAGTCAATTATAAATCATCCTGATCCGCTGTCTATTCTAATTATCTATGTCCTGTTTCAGTCAATTACTGTCATCCTGATGCTCTGAACATTCTAATTATCTATGTCCTGTTTCAGTCAATCACTATCATCCTGACTGTCTGTCCGTTCCAAATATCTATGTCTTGTTTCAGTCAATTACTATCATCCTGATGCTCTGAACATTCTAATTACCTATGTCCTGTTTCAGTCAATTGCTATCATCCTGATCCTCCGAACATTATAATTATCTGTGTCCTGTTTCAGTCAATTATTATCATCCTGATCCTCTGAACATTCTAATTATCTATGTCCTATTTCAGTCAGTTACTATCATCTTGATCCTCTGAACATTCCAATTATCTATGTCCTGTTTCAGTCAATTACTATAGTCCTGATCCTCTGTCCATTCTAATTATCTATGTCGTATTTCAGTCAATTACTATCATCTTGATCCTCTGAACATTCTAATGATCTATGTCCTGTTTCAGTCAATTACTATCATCTTGATCCTCTGAACATTCTAATTATCTATGTCCTGTTTCAGTCAATTACTATAGTCCTGATCCTCTGTCCATTCTAATTATCTATGTCGTATTTCAGTCAATTACTATCATCTTGATCCTCTGAACATTCTAATTATCTATGCCCTGTTTCAGTCAATTACTATCATCCTGATGCTCTGAACATTCTAATTATCTATGTCCTGTTTCAGTCAATTACTATCATCCTGATCCTCTGAACATTCTAATTATCTGTGTCCTGTTTCAGTCAATTACTATCATCCTGATCCTCTGTCCATTCTGATTATCTATTTCCTGTTTCAGTCAATTGCTATCATCCTGATCCTCTGTCTATTCTAATTATCTATGTCCTGTTTCAGTCAATTACTATCATCCTGTTCCTCTGAACATTCTAATTATCTATGTCCTATTTCTGTCAATTACTATCATCCTGATCCTCTGAACATTCTAATTACCTATGTCCTATTTCAGTCAATCACAATCATCCTGATCCTCTGTCTATTCGAATTATCTATGTCCTATTTCAGTCAATTACTATCATCATGATCCTCTGTCCATTCTAATTATCTATGGCCCGTTTCAGTCAATTACTATCATCCTGATCCTCTGTCCATTCTAATTATCTACGTCCTGTTTCAGTCAATTGCTATCGTCATGATCCTCTGACCATTCTAATTATCTATGCCCTATTTCAGTCAATTGCTATCATCTTGATCCTCTGAACATTCTAATTATCTATGTCCTGTTTCAGTCAATTGCTATCATCCTGATCCTCTGTCTATTCTAATTATCTATGTCCTGTATCAGTCAATTGCTATCATCCTGATCCTCTGACCATTCTAATTATCTATGCCATATTTCAGTCAATTACTGTCATCTTGATCCTCTGAACATTGTAATTATCTATGTCCTGTTTCAGTCAATTACTATCATCCTGATCCGCTGTCTATTCTAATTATCTATGTCCTGTTTCAGTCAATTACTATCATCCTGATCCTCTGAACATTCTAATTATCTATGTCCTGTTTCAGTCAATTGCTATCATCCTGATCCTCTGAACATTCTAATTATCTATGTCCTATTTCAGTCAATTACTATCATCTTGATCCTCTGAACATTCCAATTATCTATGTCCTGTTTCAGTCAATTACTATAGTCCTGATCCTCTGTCCATTCTAATTATCTATGTCGTATTTCAGTCAATTACTATCATCTTGATCCTCTGAACATTCTAATTATCTATGTCCTGTTTCAGTCAGTTACTATCATCCTGATCCTCTGTCCATTCTAAATATCTATATCCTGTTTCAGTCAATTACTATCATCCCGATCCTCTGTCCATTCTAATTATCTATGTCCTGTTTCAGTCAATTACTATCATCCTGATCCTCTGCCTATTCTAATTATCTCTGTCCTATTTCAGTCAATTACTATCATCCTGATCCTCTGTCCATTCTAAATATCTATATCCTGTTTCAGTCAATTAATATCATCCCGATCCTCTGTCCATTCTAACTATCTATGTCCTGTTTCAGTCAATTACTATCATCCTGATCCTCTGAACATTCTAATTATCTATGTCCTGTTTCAGTCAATTACTATCATCCTGATCCTCTGTCCATTCTGATTATCTATTTCCTGTTTCAGTCAATTACTATCATCCTGATCCTCTGTCTATTCTAATTATCTATGTCCTGTTTCAGTCAATTACTATCATCCTGTTCCTCTGAACATTCTAATTATCTATGTCCTATTTCTGTCAATTACTATCATCCTGATCCTCTGAACATTCTAATTACCTATGTCCTATTTCAGTCAATCACAATCATCCTGATCCTCTGTCTATTCGAATTATCTATGTCCTATTTCAGTCAATTACTATCATCTTGATCTTCTGTCCATTCTAATTATCTATGTCCTGTTTCAGTCAATGACTATCATCCTGATCCTCTGTCCATTCTAATTATCTACGTCCTGTTTCAGTCAATTGCAATCATCATGATCCTCTGACCATTCTAATTATCTATGCCCTATTTCAGTCAATTGCTATCATCTTGATCCTCTGAACATTCTAATTATCTATGTCCTGTTTCAGTCAATTGCTATCATCCTGATCCTCTGTCTATTCTAATTATCTACGTCCTGTATCAGTCAATTGCTATCATCCTGATCCTCTGACCATTCTAATTATCGATGCCCTATTTCAGTCAATTACTATCATCTTGATCCTCTGAACATTCTAATTATCTATGTCCTGTTTCAGTCAATTACTATCATCCTGATCCTCTTTCCATTCTAATTATCTATGTCCTGTTTCAGTCAATTAATATCATCCTGATCCGCTTTCTATTCTAATTATCTATGTCCTGTGCCAGTCAATTACTATCATCCTGATCCTCTGAACATTCTAATTATCTATGTCCTGTTTCAGTCAATTGCTATCATCCTGATCCTCTGACCATTCTAATTATCTATGCCCTATTTCAGTCAATTACTATCATCTTGATCCTCTGAACATTCTAATTATCTATGTCCTGTTTCAGTCAATTACTATCATCCTGATCCGCTGTCTATTCTAATTATCTATGTCCTGTTTCAGTCAATTACTATCATCCTGATGCTCTGAAAATTCTAATTATCTATGTCCTGTTTCAGTCAATTACTATCATCTTGATCCTCTGAACATTCTAATTATCTATGTCCTGTTTCAGTCAATTACTATCATCCTGACTGTCTGTCCATTCTAAATATCTATATCCTGTTTCAGTCAATTACTATCATCCTGATCCTCTGTCCATTCTAATTATCTATGTCCTGTTTCAGTCAATTACTATCATCCTGATCCTCTGTCAATTCTAATTATCTATGTCCTGTTTCAGTCAATTACTATCATCCTGTTCCTCTGAACATTCTAATTGTCTATGTCCTATTTCTGTCAATTACTATCATCCTGATCCTCTGAACATTCTAATTACCTATGTCCTATTTCAGTCAATCACAGTCATCCTGATCCTCTGTCTATTCGAATTATCTATGTCCTATTTCAGTCAATTACTATCATCATGATCCTCTGTCCATTCTAATTATCTATGTCCTGTTTCAGTCAATTACTATCATCCTGACTGTCTGTCCATTCTAAATATCTATATCCTGTTTCAGTCAATTACTATCATCCTGATCCTCTGTCCATTCTAATTATCTATGTCCTGTTTCAGTCAATTACTATCATCTTGATCGTCTGAACATTCTAATTTTCTATGTCCTGTTTCAGTCAATTGCTATCATCCTGATCCTCTGTCTATTCTAATTATCTATGTCCTGTATCAGTCAATTGCTATCATCCTGATCCTCTGACCATTCTAATTATCTATGCCCTATTTCAGTCAATTACTATCATCTTGATCCTCTGAACATTCTAATTATCTATGTCATATTTCAGTCAATTACTATCATCTTGATCCTCTGAACATTCTTATTATCTATGTCATATTTCAGTCAATTACTATCATCTTGATCCTCTGAACATTCCAATTATCTATGTCCTGTTTCAGTCAATTACTATCATCCTGATCCTCTGTCCATTCTAATTATCTGTGTCCTATTTCAGTCAATTACTATCATCTTGATCCTCTGAACATTCTAATTACCTATGTCCTATTTCAGTCAATCACAGTCATCCTGATCCTCTGTCTATTCGAATTATCTATGTCCTATTTCAGTCAATTACTATCATCATGATCCTCTGTCCATTCTAATTAGCTATGTCCTGTTTCAGTCAATTACTATCATCCTGATCCTCTGTCCATTCTACTTATCTATGTCCTGTTTCAGTCAATTGCTATCATCTTGATCCTCTGACCATTCTAATTATCTATGCCCTATTTCAGTCAATTACTATCATCTTGATCGTCTGAACATTCTAATTATCTATGTCCTGTTTCAGTCAATTGCTATCATCCTGATCCTCTGTCTATTCTAATTATCTATGTCCTGTATCAGTCAATTGCTATCATCCTGATCCTCTGACCATTCTAATTATCTATGCCCTATTTCAGTCAATTACTATCATCTTGATCCTCTGAACATTCTAATTATCTATGTCCTGTTTCAGTCAATTACTATCATCTTGATCCTCTGAACATTCTAATTATCTATGTCCTGTTTCGGTCAATTACTATCATCCTGATCCTCTTTCCATTCTAATTATCTATGTACTGTTTCAGTCAATTACTATCATCCTGATCCTCTGAACATTCTAATTATCTATGTCCTGTTTCAGTCAATTACTATCATCCTGACTGACTGTCCATTCCAAATATCTATGTCCTGTTTCAGTCAATTACTATCATCCTGATCCTCTGTCCATTCTATTTATCTATGTCCTGTTTCAATTACTAGCATCCTGATCCTCTGTCTATTCTAATTATCTCTGTCCTGTTTCAGTCAATTACTATCATCCTGATCCACTGAACATTTTAATTATATTTGTCCTGTTTCAGACAATTACTATCATCCTGATCCTCTGAACATTCTAATTATCTATGTCCTATTTCAGTCAATTACTATCATCTTGATCCTCTGAACATTCCAATTATCTATGTCCTGTTTCAGTCAATTACTATCATCCTGATCCTCTGTCCATTCTAATTATCTGTGTCCTATTTCAGTCAATTACTATCATCTTGATCCTCTGAACATTCTAATTATCTATGTCCTGTTTCAGTCAATTACTATCATCTTGATCCTCTGAACATTCTAATTATCTATGTCCTGTTTCAGTCAATTACTATCATCCTGACTGTCTGTCCATTCTAAATATCTATATCCTGTTTCAGTCAATTACTATCATCCTGATCCTCTGTCCATTCTAATTATCTATGTCCTGTTTCAGTCAATTACTATCATCCTGATCCTCTGTCCATTCTAATTATCTATGTCCTGTTTCAGTCAATTACTATCATCCTGATCCTCTGAACATTCGAATTATCTATGTCCTGTTTCAGTCAATTACTATCATCCTGATCCTCTGAACATTCGAATTATCTATGTCCTGTTTCAGTCAATTACTATCATCCTGATCCTCTGTCCATCATAATTATCTATGTCCTGATTCAGTCAATTGCTATCATCCTGATCCACCGAACATTCTATTTATCTATGTCCTGTTTCAGTCAATTACTATCATCCTGATCCTCTGAACATTCTAATCATCTATGTCCTATTTCAGTCAATTACTATCATCTTGATCCTCTGAACACTCTAATTATCTATGTCCTATTTCAGTCAATTACTATCATCCTGATCCTCTGAACATTCTAATCATCTGTGTCCTATTTCAGTCAATTACTATCATCTTGATCCTCTGAACATTCTAATCATCTATGTCCTATTTCAGTCAATTACTATCAATTTGATCCTCTGAACATTCGAATTATCTATGTCCTGTTTCAGTCAATTCCCATCATCCTGATCCTCTGTGCATTCTAATTATCTATGTCCTGTTTCAGTCAATTGCTATCATCCTGATCCACTGAACATTCTAATTATCTATGTCCTGTTTCAGTCAATTACTATCATCATGATCCTCTGAACATTCTAATTATCTATGTCCTGTTTCAGTCAATTACTATCATCCTGATCCTCTGTCCATTCTAATTATCTATGTCCTGTTTCAGTCAATTACTATCATCCTGATCCTCTGCCATTCTAATTATCTATGTACTGTTTCAGTCAATTACTATCATCCTGATCCTCTGTCTATTATAATTATCTATGTCCTATTTCAGTCAATTACGATCATCCTGATCCTCTGAACATGCTAATTATCTATGTCCTATTTCAGTCAATTACTATCATCCTGATCCTCTGTCTATTCTAATTATCTATGTCCTGTTTCGGTCATTTACTATCATCCTGATCCTCTGTCTATTCTAATTATTTCTGTCCTGTTTCAGTCAATTACTATCATCCTGATCCTCTGTCTATTCTAATTATCTATGTCCTTTTTCAGTCAATTACTATCATCTTGATCCTCTGAACATTCTAATTATCTATGTCCTATTTCAGTCAATTACGATCATCCTGATCCTCTTTCTATTCAAATTATCTATGTCCTGCTTCAGTCAATTACGATCATCCTGATCCTCTGTCTATTCTAATTATCTATGTCCTGTTTCAGTCAATTACTATCATCCTGATCCTCTGTCTATTCTAATTATCTATGTCCTGTTTCAGTCAATTACTATCATCCTGATCCGCTGTCTATTCGAATTATCTATGTGCTGTTTCAGTCAATTACTATCATCCTCATCCTCTGAACATTCTAATTATCTATGTCCTGTTTCAGTCAATTCATATCATCCTGACTGACTGTCCATTCCAAATATCTATGTCCTGTTTCAGTCAATTCCTATCATCCTGATCCTCTGTCCATTCTATTTATCTATGTCCTGTTTCAGTCAATTACTATCATCCTGATCCTCTGTCTATTCTAATTATCTATGTCCTGTTTCAGTCAATTGCTATCATCCTGATCCTCTGAACATTCTAATTATCTTTGTCCTGTTTCATTCAATTACTATCATCCTGATCCTCTGAACATTCTAATTATCTATGTCCTATTTCAGTCAATTACTATCATCTTGATCCTCTGAACATTCTAATTATCTGTGTCCTGTTTCAGTCAATTATTATCATCCTGATCCTCTGTCCATTCTAATTATCTGTGTCCTATTTCAGTCAATTACTATCATCTTGATCCTCTGAACATTCTAATTATCTATGTCCTGTTTCAGTCAATTACTATCATCTTGATCCTCTGAACATTCTAATTATCTATGTCCTGTTTCAGTCAATTACTATCATCCTGACTGACTGTCCATTCCAAATATCTATGTCCTGTTTCAGTCAATTACTATCATCCTGATCCTCTGTCCATTCTATTTATCTATGTCCTGTTTCAGTCAATTACTATCATCCTGATCCTCTGTCCATTCTATTTATCTATGTCCTATTTCAGTCCATTACTATCATCTTGATCCTCCGAACACTCTAATTATCTATGTCCTATTTCAGTCAATTACTATCATCCTGATCCTCTGAACATTCTAATCATCTATGTCCTATTTCAGTCAATTACTATCATCTTGATCCTCTGAACATTCTAATCATCTATGTCCTATTTCAGTCAATTACTATCATCCTGATCCTCTGAACATTCGAATTATCTATGTCCTGTTTCAGTCAATTACTATCATCCTGATCCTCTGTCCATTCTAATTATCTATGTCCTGTTTCAGTCAATTGCTATCATCCTGATCCACTGAACATTCTAATTATCTATGTCCTGTTTCAGTCAATTACTATCATCCTGATCCTCTGAACATTCTAATCATCTATGTCCTATTTAAGTCACTTACTATCATCCTGATCCTCTGAACATTCTAATTATCTATGTCCTGTTTCAGTCAATTATTATCATCCTGATCCTCTGTCCATTCTAATTATCTATGTCCTGTTTCAGTCAATTACTATCATCCTGATCCTCTGTCCATTCTAATTATCTATGTACTGTTTCAGTCAATTACTATCATCATGATCCTCTGTCCATTCTAATTATCTATGTCCTGTTTCAGTCATTTACTATCATCCTGATCCTCTGTCTATTCTAATTATTTATGTCCTGCTTCAGTCAATTACTATCATCCTGATCCTCTGTCTATTCTAATTATCTATGTCCTTTTTCAGTCAATTACTATCATCTTGATCCTCTGAACATTCTAATTATCTATGTCCTATTTCAGTCAATTACGATCATCCTGATCCTCTGAACATGCTAACTGTCTATGTCCTATTTCAGTCAATTACTATCATCCTGATCCTCTGCCTATTCTAATTATCTATGTCCTGTTTCAGTCATTTACTATCATCCTGATCCTCTGTCTATTCTAATTATCTATGTCCTTTTTCAGTCAATTACTATCATCTTGATCCTCTGAACATTCTAATTATCTATGTCCTATTTCAGTCAATTACGATCATCCTGATCCTCAGTCTATTCAAATTATCTATGTCCTGCTTCAGTCAATTACGATCATCCTGATCCTCTGTCTATTCTAATTATCTATGTCCTGTTTCAGTCAATTACTATCATTCTGATCCTCTTTCCATTCTGATTATCTATGTCCTGTTTCAGTCAATTACTATCATCCTGATCCGCTGTCTATTCTAATTATCTATGTCCTGTTTCAGTCAATTACTATCATCCAGATCCTCTGAACATTCTAATTATCTTTGTCCTGTTTCATTCAATTACTATCATCCTGATCCTCTGAACATTCTAATTATCTATGTCCTATTTCATTCAATTACTATCATCTTGATCTTCTGAACATTCCAATTATCTGTGTCCTGTTTCAGTCAATTATTATCATCCTGATCCTCTGTCCATTCTAATTATCTGTGTCCTATTTCAGTCAATTACTATCATCTTGATCCTCTGAACATTCTAATTATCTATGTCCTGTTTCAGTCAATTACTATCATCTTGATCCTCTGAACGTTCTAATTATCTATGTCCTGTTTCAGTCAATTACTATCATCCTGACTGACTGTCCATTCCAAATATCTATGTCCTGTTTCAGTCAATTACTATCATCCTGATCCTCTGTCCATTCTATTTATCTATGTCCTGTTTCAGTCAATTACTATCATCCTGATCCTCTGTCCATTCTATTTATCTATGTCCTATTTCAGTCCATTACTATCATCTTGATCCTCCGAACACTCTAATTATCTATGTCCTATTTCAGTCAATTACTATCATCCTGATCCTCTGAACATTCTAATCATCTATGTCCTATTTCAGTCAATTACTATCATCTTGATCCTCTGAACATTCTAATCATCTATGTCCTATTTCAGTCAATTACTATCATCCTGATCCTCTGAACATTCGAATTATCTATGTCCTGTTTCAGTCAATTACTATCATCCTGATCCTCTGTCCATTCTAATTATCTATGTCCTGTTTCAGTCAATTGCTATCATCCTGATCCACTGAACATTCTAATTATCTATGTCCTGTTTCAGTCAATTACTATCATCCTGATCCTCTGAACATTCTAATCATCTATGTCCTATTTAAGTCACTTACTATCATCCTGATCCTCTGAACATTCTAATTATCTATGTCCTGTTTCAGTCAATTATTATCATCCTGATCCTCTGTCCATTCTAATTATCTATGTCCTGTTTCAGTCAATTACTATCATCCTGATCCTCTGTCCATTCTAATTATCTATGTACTGTTTCAGTCAATTACTATCATCATGATCCTCTGTCCATTCTAATTATCTATGTCCTGTTTCAGTCATTTACTATCATCCTGATCCTCTGTCTATTCTAATTATTTATGTCCTGCTTCAGTCAATTACTATCATACTGATCCTCTGTCTATTCTAATTATCTATGTCCTTTTTCAGTCAATTACTATCATCTTGATCCTCTGAACATTCTAATTATCTATGTCCTATTTCAGTCAATTACGATCATCCTGATCCTCTGAACATGCTAACTATCTATGTCCTATTTCAGTCAATTACTATCATCCTGATCCTCTGCCTATTCTAATTATCTATGTCCTGTTTCAGTCATTTACTATCATCCTGATCCTCTGTCTATTCTAATTATTTATGTCCTGTTTCAGTCAATTACTATAATCCTGATCCTCTGTCTATTCTAATTATCTTTGTCCTTTTTCAGTCAATTACTATCATCTTGATCCTCTGAACATTCTAATTATCTATGTCCTATTTCAGTCAATTACGATCATCCTGATCCTCTGTCTATTCAAATTATCTATGTCCTGCTTCAGTCAATTACGATCATCCTGATCCTCTGTCTATTCTAATTATCTATGTCCTGTTTCAGTCAATTACTATCATTCTGATCCTCTTTCCATTCTGATTATCTATGTCCTGTTTCAGTCAATTACTATCATCCTGATCCGCTGTCTATTCTAATTATCTATGTCCTGTTTCAGTCAATTACTATCATCCAGATCCTCTGAACATTCTAATTATCTATGTCCTGTTTCAGTCAATTACTATCATCCTGACTGACTGTCCATTCCAAATATCTATGTCCTGTTTCAGTCAATTACTATCATCCTGATCCTCTGTCCATTCTATTTATCTATGTCCTGTTTCAGTCAATTACTATCATCCTGATCCTCTGTCTATTCTAATTATCTATGTCCTGTTTCAGTCAGATGCTATCATACTGATCCTCTGAACATTCTAATTATCTTTGTCCTGTTTCAGTCAATTATTATCATCCTGATCCTCTGTCCATTCTAATTATCTGTGTCCTATTTCAGTCAATTACTATCATCTTGATCCTCTGAACATTCTAATTATCCATGTCCTGTTTCAGTCAATTACTATCATCTTGATCCTCTGAACATTCTAATTATCTATGTCCTGTTTCAGTCAATTACTATCATCCTGACTGACTGTCCATTCCAAATATCTATGTCCTGTTTCAGTCAATTACTATCATCCTGATCCTCTGTCCATTCTATTTATCTATGTCCTGTTTCAGTCAATTACTATCATCCTGATCCTCTGTCTATTCTAATTATCTATGTCCTGTTTCATTCAATTACTATCATCCTGATCCTCTGAACATTCTAATTATCTTTGTCCTGTTTCAGTCAATTACTATCATCCTGATCCTCTGAACATTCTAATTATCTTTGTCCTGTTTCAGTCAATTACTATCATCCTGATCCTCTGAACATTCTAATTATCTATGTCCTATTTCAGTCAATTACTATCATCTTGATCTTCTGAACATTCCAATTATCTGTGTCCTGTTTCAGTCAATTACTATCATCCTGATCCTCTGTCCATTCTAATTATCTGTGTCCTATTTCAGTCAATTACTATCATCTTGATCCTCTGAACATTCTAATTATCTATGTCCTGTTTCAGTCAATTACTATCATCCTGATCCTCTGTCCATTCTAATTATCTATGTCCTGTTTCAGTCAATTACTTTCATCCTGATCCTCTGTCCATTCTAATTATCTATGTTCTGTTTCAGTCAATTACTGTCATCCTGATCCTCTGAACATTCGAATTATCTATGTCCTGTTTCAGTCAATTACTATCATCCTGACTGTCTGTCCATTCTAAATATCTATATCCTGTTTCAGTCAATTACTATCATCCTGATCCTCTGTCCATTCTAATTATCTATGTCCTGTTTCAGTCAATTACTATCATCCTGATCCTCTGTCCATTCTAATTATCTATGTCCTGTTTCAGTCAATTAATATCATCCTGATCCTCTGAACATTCGAATTATCTATGTCCTGTTTCAGTCAATTACTATCATCCTGATCCTCTGTCCATTCTAATTATCTATGTCCTGTTACAGAAAATTGCTATCATCCTGATCAACTGAACATTCTAATCATCTATGTCCTATCTCAGTCAATTACTATCATCTTGATCCTCTGAACATTCTAATCATCTATGTCCTATTTCAGTCAATTGCTATCATCTTGATCCTCTGAACATTCGAATTATCTATGTCCTGTTTCAGTCAATTACTATCATCCTGATCCTCTGTCCATTCTAATTATCTATGTCCTGTTTCAGTCAATTACTATCATCTTGATCCTCTGAACATTCTAATTATCTATGTCCTGTTTCAGTCAATTACTATCATCTTGATCCTCTGAAAATTCTAATTATCTATGTCCTGTTTCAGTCAATTACTATCATCCTGACTGACTGTCCATTCCAAATATCTATGTCCTGTTTCAGTCAATTACTATCATCCTGATCCTCTGTCCATTCTATTTATCTATGTCCTGTTTCAGTCAATTACTATCATCCTGATCCTCTGTCTATTCTAATTATCTATGTCCTGTTTCAGTCAATTACTATCATCTTGATCCTCTGAACATACTAATTATCTATGTCCTGTTTCAGTCAATTACTATCATCTTGATCCTCTGAACATTCTAATTATCTATGTCCTGTTTCAGTCAATTACTATCATCCTGACTGACTGTCCATTCCAAATATCTATGTCCTGTTTCAGTCAATTACTATCATCCTGATCCTCTGTCCATTCTATTAATCTATGTCCTGTTTCAGTCAATTACTATCATCCTGATCCTCTGTCTATTCTAATTATCTATGTCCTGTTTCAGTCAATTACTATCATCCTGATCCTCTGAACATTCTAATTATCTTTGTCCTGTTTCAGTCAATTACTATCATCCTGATCCTCTGAACATTCTAATTATCTATGTCCTATTTCAGTCAATTACTATCATCTTGATCTTCAGAACATTCCAATTATCTGTGTCCTGTTTCAGTCAATTACTACCATCCTGATCCTCTGTCCATTCTAATTATCTGTGTCCTATTTCAGTCAATTACTATCATCTTGATCCTCTGAACATTCTAATTATCTATGTCCTGTTTCAGTCAATTACTATCATCCTGATCCTCTGTCCATTCTAATTATCTATGTCCTGTTTCAGTCAATTACTATCATCCTGATCCTCTGTCCAATCTAATTATCTATGTTCTGTTTCAGTCAATTACTGTCATCCTGATCCTCTGAACATTCGAATTATCTATGTCCTGTTTCAGTCAATTACTATCATCCTGACTGTCTGTCCATTCTAAATATCTATATCCTGTTTCAGTCAATTACTATCATCCTGATCCTCTGTCCATTCTAATTATCTATGTCCTGTTTCAGTCAATTACTATCATCCTGATCCTCTGTCCATTCTAATTATCTATGTCCTGTTTCAGTCAATTAATATCATCCTGATCCTCTGAACATTCGAATTAGCTATGTCCTGTTTCAGTCAATTACTATCATCCTGATCCTCTGTCCATTCTAATTATCTATGTCCTGTTTCAGAAAATTGCTATCATACTGATCCACTGAACATTCTAATCATCTATGTCCTATTTCAGTCAATTACTATCATCTTGATCCTCTGAACATTCTAATCATCTATGTCCTATTTCAGTCAATTGCTATCATCTTGATCCTCTGAACATTCGAATTATCTATGTCCTGTTTCAGTCAATTACTATCATCCTGATCCTCTGACCATTCTAATTATCTATGTCCTGTTTCAGTCAATTGCTATCATCCTGATCCACTGAACATTCTAATTATCTATGTCCTGTTTCAGTCAATTACTATCATCCTGATCCTCTGAACATTCTAATCATCTATGTCCTATTTCAGTCAATTACTATCATCCTGATCCTCTGAACATTCTAATTATCTATGTCCTGTTTCAGTCAATTACTATCATCCTGATCCTCTGTCCATTCTAATTATCTATGTCCTGCTTCAGTCAATTACTATCATCCTGATCCTCTGTCCATTCTAATTATCTATGTACTGTTTCAGTCAATTACTATCATCATGATCCTCTGTCCATTCTAATTATCTATGTCCTGTTTCAGTCATTTACTATCATCCTGATCCTCTGTCTATTCTAATTCTTTATGTCCTGTTTCAGTCAACTACTATCATCCTGATCCTCTGACTATTCTAATTATCTATGTCCTTTTTCAGTCAATTACTATCATCTTGATCCTCTGAACATTCTAATTACCTATGCCCTATTTCAGTCAATTACGATCATCCTGATCCTCCGAACATTCTAATTATCTATGTCCTATTTCAGTCAATTACTATCATCCTGATCCTCTGTCTATTCTAATTGCCTATGTCCTATTTCAGTCAATTATTATATCCTGATCCTCTGTCTATTCAAATTATCTCTGTCCTGCTTCAGTCAATTACTATCATCCTGATCCTCTGTCTATTCTAATTATCTATGTCCTGTTTCAGTCAATTACTATCATCCTGATCCTCTTTCCAATCTAATTATCTATGTCCTGTTTCAGTCAATTACTATGATCCTGATCCGCTGTCTATTCTAATTATCTATGTCCTATTTCAGTCAATTACTATCATCTTGATCTTCTGAACATTCCAATTATCTGTGTCCTGTTTCAGTCAATCACTATCATCCTGATCCTCTGTCCATTCTAATTATCTATGTCCTGTTTCAGTCAATTACTATCATCTTGATCCTCTGAACATTTTAATTATCTATGTCCTGTTTCAGTCAATTATTATCATCCTGATCCTCTGTCCATTCTAATTATCTATGTCCTGTTTCAGTCAATTACTATCATCCTGACTGTCTGTCCATTCTAAATATCTATATCCTGTTTCAGTCAATTACTATCATCTTGATCTTCTGAACATTCCAATTATCTGTGTCCTGTTTCAGTCAATCATTATCATCCTGATCCTCTGTCCATTCTAATTATCTGTGTCCTATTTCAGTCAATTACTATCATCTTGATCCTCTGAACATTCTAATTATCTATGTCCTGTTTCAGTCAATTACTATCATCCTGATCCTCTGTCCATTCTAATTATCTATGTCCTGTTTCAGTCAATTACTATCATCCTGATCCTCTGTCCATTCTAATAATCTATGTTCTGTTTCAGTCAATTACTATCATCCTGATCCACTGAACATTCGAATTATCTATGTCCTGTTTCAGTCAATTACTATCATCCTGACTGTCTGTCCATTCTAAATATCTATATCCTGTTTCAGTCAATTACTATCATCCTGATCCTCTGTCCATTCTAATTATCTATGTCCTGTTTCAGTCAATTACTATCATCCTGATCCTCTGTCCATTCTAATTATCTATGTCCTGTTTCAGTCAATTACTATCATCCTGATCCTCTGAACATTCGAATTATCTATGTCCTGTTTCAGTCAATTAATATCATCCTGATCCTCTGAACATTCGAATTATCTATGTCCTGTTTCAGTCAATTACTATCATCCTGATCCTCTGTCCATTCTAATTATCTATGTCCTGTTTCAGAAAATTGCTATCATCCTGATCCACTGAACATTCTAATCATCTATGTCCCATTTTAGTCAATTACTATCATCCTGATCCTCTGTCAATTCTAATTATCTATGTCCTGTTTCAGTCAATTACTATCATCCTGATCCTCTCTCCATTCTAATTATCTATGTCCTGTTTCAGTCAATTACTATCATCCTGATCCTCTGAACATTCGAATTATCTATGTCCTGTTTCAGTCAATTAATATCATCCTGATCCTCTGAACATTCGAATTATCTATGTCCTGTTTCAGTCAATTACTATCATCCTGATCCTCTGTCCATTCTAATTATCTATGTCCTGTTTCAGAAAATTGCTATCATCCTGATCCACTGAACATTCTAATCATCTATGTCCTATTTCAGTCAATTACTATCATCTTGATCCTCTGAACATTCTAATCATCTATGTCCTATTTCAGTCAATTGCTATCATCTTGATCCTCTGAACATTCGAATTATCTATGTCCTGTTTCAGTCAATTGCTATCATCCTGATCCACTGAACATTCTAATTATCTTTGTCCTGTTTCAGTCAATTACTATCATCCTGATCCTCTGAACATTCTAATCATCTATGTCCTGTTTCAGTCAATTACTATCATCCTGATCCTCTGAACATTCTAATTATCTATGTCCTGTTTCAGTCAATTACTATCATCCTGATCCTCTGTCCATTCTAATTATCTATGTCCTGCTTCAGTCAATTACTGTCATCCTGATCCTCTGTCCATTCTAATTATCTATGTACTGTTTCAGTCAATTACTATCATCATGATCCTCTGTCCATTCTAATTATCTATGTCCTGTTTCCGTCATTTACTATCATCCTGATCCTCTGTCTATTCTAATTATCTGTGTCCTTTTTCAGTCAATTACTATCATCTTGATCCTCTGAACATTCCAATTATCTATGTCCTATTTCAGTCAATTACTATCATCCTGATCCTCTGTCTATTCAAATTATCTCTGTCCTGCTTCAGTCAATTACTATCATCCTGACTCTCTGTCTATTCTAATTATCTATGTCCTGTTTCAGTCAATTACTATCATCCTGATCCTCTTTCCATTCTAATTATCTATGTCCTGTTTCAGTCAATTACTATCATCCTGATCCTCTGATCATTCTAATTATCTATGTCCTGTTTCAGTCAATTACTATCATCGTGACTGACTGTCCATTCCAAATATCTATGTCCTGTTTCTGTCAATTACTATCATCCTGATCCTCTGTCCATTCTATTTATCTATGTCCTGTTTCAGTCAATTAATATCATCCTGATCCTCTGTCTATTCTGATTATCTATGTCCTGTTTCAGTCAATTACTATCATCCTGATCCTCTGTCCATTCTATTTATCTATGTCCTGTTTCAGTCAATTACTATCATCCTGATCCACTGAACATTCTAATTATCTGTCTCCTGTTTCAGTCAATTACTATCATCCTGATCCTCTGAACATTCTAATCATCTATGTCCTATTTCAGTCAATTACTATCATCTTGATCCTCTGAACACTCTAATTATCTATGTCCTATTTCAGTCAATTACTATCATCCTGATCCTCTGAACATTCTAATCATCTATGTCCTATTTCAGTCAATTACTATCATCTTGATCCTCTGAACATTCTAATCATCTATGTCCTATTTCAGTCAATTACTATCATCCTGATCCTCTCAACATTCTAATTATCTATGTCCTGTTTCAGTCAAGGTACACACTGCTGCCACTGTGTGTCGGTGGTGTGAATGTTTGTAGATGGGGTGCCAAACAAGCGGGCAGCTTTGCCCTGGATGCTGTCGAGCTTCTTGAGAGTTGTTGGAGGTGCACCCATTCAGGCAAATGGAGAGTTTTCCATCACACTCCTGACTTGTGCGTTGTGGATTCTGGACAGGCTTTGGGGAGTCTGGAGGTAAGTTACTCGCCTCAGGATTCCTAGCCTCTGACCTGCTCTTGTAGCTACGGTATTTTTATGACTATTCCAGTTCAGTTTCTGGTCAATGGTAGCCCCTTGGATGTTGATAGTGGGGGATTCAGCAATGGTAATGCCGTTGAATGTCAAGGGGAAAATGGCTAGATTCTCTCTTGTTGGAGATGGTCCAGCTGAGGCTTAAGCAGTCATTTATCGTGTCTTAACAGAATGTTCTCTGTTTTTTCAATATAGTTATAAAGCTAACGATCCCGTATGCCTTTTTAAAACCTTCACAACTTGTCCAGCCACCATTGAAGATTTGTGGACATACACACGCAGGTTTCTGTGTTCATGTACTATTTTTAAATGATGCAGTTCAGTTTCTATTCACTCCCCTTACTATTCCTCACAAAATAATCACTTCCCAAATTCTATGTGTTAAATTTAATTTACCATGTGTTATTTCATTTCGTCATCAGACTGTCCATGTACTGCTGACTATCCTCCGCACTGGCAGCTACATTTGAGTTGCTGCAATATGCAAATGTTGAAACTCTGCTCTTTACACATAATTCTATGTCATTTATATACCTATCTATATGTCAGGAAGAGTACTGGTTCTAATACTGACCCCTGAGAAACAGCACTGTTTCCACCCCCTCCTCCACCAGTCTGAACAATGACTGTTCACCACTTCTCTCTGTTTTCTGTCCCTGAGTCAGTGTCATATCCACACCATCACTGTCACATTAATCCATGTGTTACATTTTTATCATAAGTCTGTGAAATTAGAATTAGAATTAGAATTAGAATATTACAGCGCAGTACAGGCCCTTCGGCCCTCGATGTTGCGCCGATCATCTGACCTACACTATTCCATTTACATCCATATGTCTATCCAATGACCACTTAAATGCCCTTAAAGTTTGCGAGTCTACTACTGTTGCAGGCAGGGCGTTCCACGCCCCTACTACTCTCTGCATAAAGAAACTACCTCTGACATCTGTCCTATATCTTTCACCCCTCAACTTAAAGCTATGTCCCCTCGTGTTTGCCATCCTCATCCGAGGAAGAAGACTCTCCAATCCACCCTATCTAACCCTCTGATTATCTTGTATGTCTCTATTAAGTCACCTCTCCTCCTCCTTCTCTCTAACGAAAACAACCCCAAGTCCCTCAGCCTTTCCTCGTAAGACCTTCCTTCCATACCAGGCAACATCCTAGTAAATCTCCTCTGCACCCTTTCCAAAGCTTCCACATCCTTCCTATAATGCAGTGACCAGAACTGCACGCAATACTCAAGGTGCGGCCTCACCAGAGTTTTGTACAGCTGCATCATGAACTCGTGGCTCCGAAACTCGATCCCCCTACTAATAAAGGCTAACACACCATATGCCTTCTTAACAGCCCTATTAACCTGGGTAGCAACTTTCAGGGATTTATGTACCTGGATACCAAGATCTCTCTGCTCATCTACACTACCAAGAATCTTCCCATTAGCCCAGTACTCTGCATTGCTGTTACTCCTTCCAAAGTGAATCACCTCACACTTCTCCGCATTAAACTCCATTTGCCATCTCTCAGCCCAGCTCTGCAGCCTATCTATGTCCCTCTGTACCCTACAACACCCTTCGACACTATCCACAACTCCACCGACCTTCGTGTCATCCGCAAATTTACTAACCCACCCTTCTGCACCCTCATCCAGGTCGTTTATAAAAATGACAAACAGCAGTGGCCCCAAAACAGAACCTTGCGGTACACCACTAGTAACTAAACTCCAGGATGAACATTTGCCATCAACCACCACCCTCTGTCTTCTTTCAGCTAGCCAATTTCTGATCCAAAGCTCTAAATCACCTTCAACCCCATACTTCCGTATTTTCTGCAATAGCCTACCGTGGGGAACCTTATCAAACGCCTTACTGAAATCCATATACACCACATCCACGGCTTTACCCTCATCCACCTGTTTGGTCACCTTCTCGAAAAACTCAATAAGGTTTGTGAGGCACGACCTACCTTTCACAAAACCGTGCTGACTATCGCAAATGAACTTATTCTTTTCAAGATGATTATAAATCCTGTCTCTTATAACCTTTTCCAACATTTTACCCACAACCGAAGTAAGGCTCACAGGTCTATAATTACCAGGGCTGTCTCTACTCCCCTTCTTGAACAAGGGGACAACATTTGCTATCCTCCAGTCTTCCGGCACTACTCCTGTCGACAATGACGACATAAAGATCAACAACAACGGCTCTGCAATCTCCTCCCTGGCTTCCCAGAGAATCCTAGGATAAATCCCATCTGGCCCAGGGGACTTATCTATTTTCACTCTTTCCAAAATTGCTAACACCTCCTCCTTGTGAATCTCAATCCCATCTAGCCTAGTAGGCTGTATCTCAGTAATCTCCTCGGCAACATTTTGTTTTTCTACTGTAAATACTGACGAAAAATATTCATTTAACGCTTCCCCTATCTCCTCTGATTCCGCACACAACTTCCCACTACTATCCTTGATTGGCCCTGTTCTAACTCTTATCATTCGTTTATTCCTGATATACCTACAGAAAGCCTTAGGGTTTTCTTTGATCCTATCCGCCAATGACTTCTCGTGTCCTCTCCTTGCTCTTCTTAGCCCTCCCTTTAGATCCTTCCTGGCTAGCTTGTAACTCTCAAGCGCCCTAACTGAGCCTTCACGTCTCATCCTAACATAAGCCGCCCTCTTCCTCTTGACAAGCGCTTCAACCTCTTGAGTAAACCACGGCTCCCTCGCTCGACAACTTCCTCCCTGCCTGACAGGTACATACTTATCAAGGACACGCATTAGCTGCTCCTTGAATAAGCTCCGCATTTCGTTTGTGCCAATCCCCTGCAGTTTCCTTCCCCATCCTACACATCCTAAATCTTGCCTAATCGCGTCATAATTTCCTTTCCCCCAGCTATAATTCTTGCCCTGCGGTATATACCTGTCCCTGCCCATCGCTAAGGTAAACCTAACCGAATTGTGATCACTAACGCCAAAGTGCTCACCTACATCTAAATCGAACACCTGGCCGGGTTCATTACCCAGTCCCAAATCCAATGTGAAATGTTGTTTGATCACAGGCCTTTTGAACGTCTGTATACATAAGTGTATATACATAATTGCATATGCATGTGCAGGGGTGGAAGATGCTGGTATGGTTCTTAATGAATACTTTGTGCTTCTCTTTACAAAATAGGGGTCTGATGCAGATATTATAGTTAAGGCGGAGGAATATGAAGTATTTGATGTGATTTACATGGGGAGAGAGGAAGTATTAATGGAATTAGCATCCTTGAAAGTTGATAAGTCACCAGATCCGGATGAAATGTATCCTGGGCTGTTGAAAGAAGCAAGAGAGGAAATAGCAGAGGGTCTGACCATCATTTTCCACTCCTCACTGGGAACAGGTATGCTGCCAGAGGATTGGAGTACTGTTAACATTGTACCTCTGTTTATGAAGGGAGCCAGGGGTAGACTGAAAAATTACAGGCCAGTCAGTCTAACCTCAGTAGTGGGCAAATTATTGGACTCTATTCTGAGAAACAGGATAAACTGTCACTTCGAAAGGCTCAGGCTAATCAAGGATAATCAGCATGGATTTGTTAAGGGACTATCTTGTTTGACCAAATTGATTGAATTTTTTGAAGAAGTAACAAGGTCGATAGATGAGGGTAGTGCAGTTCATGTGGTCGACATGGATTTTTGTCAAGGCTTTTTACAAGGTCCCACTTGGCAGACTGGTTAAAAAAAATAAAATCCCATGGAATCCAGGGAAATACAGCAAGGTTGATACAAAATTGGGTCGCCTGCTTTTTGAGGTATATATTAACGATTTGAACGTAAATGTAGAAGCATGATCAAGAGGTTTGTAGATGACACACAGATTGGCCGTGAGGTGGATAGCGAGGAGGATTGCTGTCGGCTGCAGGAAGATATCGATGGCGGAAATGTGGCAAATGGGATTCCACCTGATTAAGAATGAGGCGTTGAAATTGAGGAGGTCAAACAAGGTAAAGGGATGCACGATTAATGGTAAAATACTGGAAAGAGTAGAGGAGACAATGTCCACCGATCCCTGAAGGTAGCAGGACAGGTCGATAATGTGGTTAAGAAGGCATATGGAATACTTTCCTTTATTAGCCGAGGTATAGAATGCAAGAGCATGGAGGTTATGCTGGAACTGTATAACTCATTGGGTAGACCATAGCTTGAGTATTGTGTGCAGTTCTGGTCACCTCATTACAGAAAGGATGTGACTGCACTCGAGAGGGTACAGAGGAGATTTATGAGGATGTTGCCAGGACTGGAAAAATGCAGCTATGAGGAAAGATTAGATAGGCTGGGGTTGTTCTCCTTGGAACAGAGAAGGTTGAGGGGAGATCTGATTGAAATGTATTTAATTTTTAGGGGCCTGGATAGAGTGGAGGTGAAGGGTCTATTCACCTGAGCAGAGAGATCTGTGATGAGGGGGCATAGATTTAAAATGATTGGTGGAAGGATTAGTAGGGAGTTGATGAAAAACCTGTTCACCCAGAAATGGGAAATTGGCTCAGTTTCAGGAAACAAAGGGTAATTGTTGACATGTATTTTAGAGATTGAACGGATGTTTCCAGTGGCGTTCAACAAGGCTCAGGGCTGGGTCCCCTGCTTTGGAGTGAGTCTGGAACTCACTGACTGAAAGGGTAGTTGAGGCAGAGACCCTCAAAACATTCATCAGGAGTCTGGAATATGCAGTTCAAGTGCCACAATCTGCAGGGTTATTGGCCAAATGCTGGAAGGTGGGATTCGAATAGGCGGATCGTTGATTGGCTGGCACAGCAATAACGTGCCAACTGGCCTCTTTCTGTGCCTTAACCTTTCTATGATTCTATGATTCCATTTTGTGAAACACGCTATTCTCATTAATACTCACAGTTACGTCCTCAACGAACTCGATAAAGATTAGCAAATGATTTTCTATTAACCTATCCACGCTGTTTCTCATTTATTAACCCAAGATTTGACAGGCAAGAAATTTTGTGCTGGGTTACGGCCTCTAGAAGTTTCCAACCACCAACATTAAACTGACTGGTCAGTAGTTACAGGGTTTGTCCAACGTCCTTTGTTAAATAGGGTGTAACATTTACAGCCTTCCAGTCCTCTGTCACCACTCCCATATTAAAGGAGGATTCAAAGATTCTGGCCAGTGCCGCTGAGTTTCCACAATTCCTTTCCCTCATTAAACCTCAGATATCCTATCCAGACTGGATAAATGTTCTACTTTATTGTGGTATAAAAAGTGTTAGATTGAACGGAGTTAATTGAACCTGTTTGTTCAGTGACTGTAATTAATGTCCGTCTCCATGGACCCTAATTGTGTCGCTGGGAGGTTTTCCATCGTCTATTAAGAAGGGGCTCCTTTCAATGTATTGTCCCATATTGTCAGCGGGAACATAACAGAGATCAGCAGCTGCAGAGAGAGAGCGAAGTAGTATATCAGAATCTGAGAACAATAGATTGGAATGTTACAACAATGGATCTGAATCTGAGAACAATAGATTGGAATGTTACAACAATGGGTCAGAATCTGAGAACAATAGATTGGAATGTTACAACAATGGATCAGAATCTGAGAACAATAGATTGGAATGTTACAACAATGGGTCAGAATCTGAGAACAATAGATTGGAATGTTACAACAATGGGTCATAATCTGAGAACAATAGATTGGAATGTTACTACAATGGGCAGCAGGAGCTTATCCTATTGGTTTTACTGGCTCACTGCAGATTATTATTGGATAACATTGGAAGAGCGGATCGTTTATGCTCTGAAGATGATTCAATCAATTTATTATCCCATCCTCACTATTATTGGTGTTCCTGGTAAGTCCCTTTATCCAACTATTAGATTCATAAACCATATTTCATTGAACTAGCGTTCTTGTAATTTATATCGTGAGAAGACTGAAGCCATTATCTTCATTATCTGTCACAAACTCTATTGCCTATCCACGATCTGCAGCCCCCTCGCTGGCCATTGTCTGACGCTGAACCAGGAAGTTTACAACCTCTGCTATCTATTTAATGCTGAGCTGAGTTCATTCCTGTGTTCTCTCCATCTCCAACCCTGCCTATTGTTACAGCCAGGTGAGGAGGGTTCACAGTCTCTCCTATTGTCCTTCCTCTTATTTGAACGCAGTAGGGTTTGTCCTTTTTCGAGAGTGGATGTAGTAACCGTCTCAGTGAGTATTTTACCTTTTACCTTTGGTGTGATGGTGAAGGAACCGATCAGACAGGTTCTCTCGAGTTTAAGCACGAAAGAGGTGAATTGCTTATACTTAACAATTTGAACCCGATCTAAATAAAATCATCAAAAAATACACCACACATTTACACACACTCTCACATGAGAATCACACACAAATAGATTACAGAGTGAGAAGTACATTTGTGGTGGGATTGGAGTCCTAAATAAGTTAAAAAATAAAATAAAATACTCATTCTGTGAGATTGGACGATTCGGTGGTATTCTGGCTGAAGTTGCATTCTTGAAGTCTTTGGCTGGTCAAAGTGCCCTTTGTGGCTGGCCCACGTGGCTCTGGGTTTTATTGGAGGCAGACTTGTGGGTGGCTTCCTTCCCCTGGTGTCTCTGAATGTAGTAATCTGTAGGCTTGGAGGGCTCACAGCTTCACGTGGTTTTCAAACATGTGGTGTTATCTGGACACAGAGAGGGGGAGGGAGACACAGCCCTTCTATGTCTGAACAGTTTGAATCACTGGCTTGTCTATCTTTGTCCAGGGGAAACTTCCAGCTTTCACAGATATGGACAGAAGGTCTCCTGACTGCCTCACTGTGTTCGCTGGACCCTTATTAAGAGATTCAAATGAGAAACTTCTATCTCTCCAGGGCTCAGGATACCAGTATTTACACTTGGAGGAGTTTGTTCTTTAAAAGTCAATGTGTCAGGATGGCCTTGTATACCGTGTTAATGAATGTAATCTTAGGTAGTTCAATAACTAGAGCAAGCTAATGTTTTGTGTCCAGGCTCATCAAACATGTGTCTCCTGTTGCCCCTGGAATGTGAAAAGGTATTTCAGATACCAATTGCGGTGGCCATCTTGGCTGCCAGTTGTTTCAAGGTTAACTGTAGGATTTTTTCCCATTAAACGTGTACTGTAAGTTTCTAATCGATGAATTAAAATTCGTCATTGGGCATATTGTATTAACTTGATACCACTGCAGCACATGGAAAGAAATGTGATAATAGGAACATTTTATTACAGAATTGTGGGAAGAAATAGAAGGAAACACACATTCATTCTCAATAATAACTTCTCAAACTGACATATTAATCTTAGAATTCCTGCAGCTGACATTGTCTGTTACAGTTGTACTGATATAATTTTTTGGAGTTTTGTCTGGGATGGTTATGTGTCGGGTTCGACCCTGGACAATGCATCAGCGATTACATTTTTTTTTTCTCTCCTGCAATGAAGCTTTAACTATTCAGGTTCCTGCACCTTGATAATCCTTCTCCCCAAACCGACAGTGTGCAATACTTTTTTTTAGACCCTGTGAGGTGTCTGAGATTTCCTTTGGGCCTTTGTTCTTGCTGAGTTCTATTTTGAAATTGTTAGGTTTCATTAGCTTTGGGTTTGGGACCTGATCATTGGGTTCTTCAGTGGGGAGAGCCACACTGACCTTACTTTTAACTTTCTGGTGAGGTACACAAATGCTGTTTACTTTGGGATATTTTGCCCTCACCTTTCCCTTTACTCTAGGGAACATGATTTTTTCTGATCTGTCCTAAGTCCTCTGGTACATTAGCATTCACAAGTGCCTGTCCAGCTTCCACTTCATTCTCCTGCGGCACTTCGACTAGGTGAGGCATCTCCCTCACCATTGGCTTGCCTTTTTCAGAACTTTCTTTGTTCTTGCAGCTTTCTGTAATTGCTGTTAGCAACCTTTTTAGGGTGTCTTTTTGGGTTGCATTTAATGAGGCGAGCGTGTGGTCTAATTTATCTAACATTTCAGGGTTGGCTAATCGGGGAGCAGGGGGTTCCAGTTGGGAATACTCCTAGCCCACCTCGAACCTGTCCTCACTGTCCTTTTCAAACCTTCCCTCATGTCAGTCTGACAGATCTCTACTTGTCTGTCCCCTCCACAGTCTTTGCTTTTTGCCTTTGGTCCAGAGTGCCAATTAAATAATTTACCTGGCTGTTCCTTTTGCCACACGATATGGCCCACTGGACCGGACTTTCAGGGGTTCACCCTGCAGTGGGAATAGGAACAATACATGGTCTCTGGGATGAAATGTTCTGACCTTGTCATTTTTGCCTGCATACATTTTCATCGCTGCCTGGGAGATCTTTAGGTGTTTCTGAGCCATTGAACAGACACTCATGAGCCGTTCCCAGAGCATGGAAATGTAGTCTGAAATGGAAGACTCATCCCTGTGTCCCATAAACCTCTCCTTGATTAGTTTAAGAGGAACTCTTACTTCGGGTCCATAAACTAATTCAAAGAGACTAAAGCCAGTGGAATCATTGGATACGTCCCTGGTTTCCAACAGGAGAAATCTCAGCCCTTTGTCCCAGTCATGAGGTTACTCACAGCAGTATCGCCTGATCATTGTCTTTAGGGTCTGGTGGTACCGCTCCAAAGCCCCTTGTGACTGTGGGTGGTAGGCTAAGGGCCTTAGCTGGGTGATGTCCACATTACCCATAACCTTTTCAAAAATACTGGACATAGAATGTGTGCCCTGATCCATCTGGATCTCAGCAGGCAGCACATATTGGATAAAGAATTGGGTTAGCCCCTCCACCACTACCTTGGCAGAGATAGTTCTTCTGGAGAATGGCCTCTGGGCATCGGGTCACCACATCCATAATGGCGAGAAGATACTGGTAATCCCTCTATTGTTTTGAGCAGATGTCCCACACAATCCACCAACTCTCTGCTGAAGGGTTCCCTAAAATCTGGTATGGCAATTAGGGTGCAGGATTTATTGCAGGTTGGGGCTTCCCCACAACCTGGCACATGTGACCAGTTTTAAAGTACTGCGCCACATCTTTGAGGAGTTGTGGCCAGTCAAAATGTTCTCTTATTCAGTCTTCGAATTTTTCATACACCGAGATGTCCAGCCTTTGGGAGCTCGTGGGTCATTCTTAATTTTTCTTTAAGTTACCTCAGCAGCACCACTATCTGGTGAAGCACTGTCCACTCTTCATCCGCAGGTCTGTGAGGAGGTCTCCACTTCCTCATCAGCACCTCATTCTTTAAATAGTAGCACTCTGCAACTCCCTCTGCTTCAGTGTTGGTTTGGACAGTCTGTGCAATATAGCACAGACTGGGTCGGGTTGTTGAGCCTCAAATAGGGAAGATCTGTTGAACACATCCTTTGGATCCTCCTACCTCTCAAAGAATTTTTTAGGCAACCAGACAGTCGGGTCATCCGTCTCTAGTGTCAGTTCAGCCGCCTCTGATGGGATTGTTTAGCCATGGACCGAGTCACAACACAATGGCTGGCACAGTGGTGCAGTGGGTAGCACCGCAGCCTCACAGCTCCAGCGACTCGGGTTCAATTCTGGGTACTGCCTGTTTGCACGTTCTCCCTGTGTCTGAGTGGGTTTCCTCTGGGTGCTCCGGTTTCCTCCAACATGCCAAAGTCTTGGAGGTTGCTAGGTAAGAACACAGAACAGGCCCTTCGAACCACGATGTTGTGTCGAACATTTAACCTACTCTAAGATCATCTAACGACCGACCCTTCGTTCTACTATCATTCATGTACCTATCCAAGAGCTGCTTAAATGTCGCTAATGTATCTGCTTCTACTACTACCGCTGGCAGCGCATTCAACGCACCCACCACTCTCAGTGCAAGGAACCGACCTCTGACATCTCCCCAAAACCTTCCTCCAATAACCTTAAAATTATGCCCCCTGGTGATAGCCCTTTCCACCCTGGGAAAAAGTCTCTGACTATCCACTCTATCTATGCCTCTCATCATCTTGTACCCCTCTATCAAGTCACCTCTCATCCTTCTTCGCTCCAATGAGAAAAGCCCTAGCTCCCTCAATCTTTCTTCATAAGACATGCCCTCCAGTCCAGGCAGCACCCTGGTAAATCTCCTCTGCACCCTCTCTAAAGCTTCCACATCCTTCCTATAATGAGGCGACCGGAACTGAACACAATATTCCAAGTGTGGTCGAACCAGGGCCTTATAGAGCTGCAGCATCACCTCGCAGCTCTTAAACTCAATCCCCCTGTTAATAAAAGCCAAAACCCCATACGCCTTCTTAACAACCCTATCAACTTGGATGGCAACTTTGAGCAATCTATGGACATGGACCCCAAGATCCCTCTGTTCCTCCACACTACCAAGAATCCTGTCTTTAAGCCTGTATTGCACATTCAAATTCGAACTTCCAAAATGAATCACTTCACACTCTTCCAGGTTGAACTCCATCTGTCACTTATCAGCCCAGCTCTGCATCCTGTCAATGTCCCGTTGCAGCCTACAACAGCCTTCCACACTATCCACAACTCCAGCAACCTTCGTGTCATCGGCAAACTCGCTAACCCAGCCTTCCACTTCCTCATCCAATTCATTTATAAAAATCACAAAGAGCAGAGGTCCCAGAACAGATCCTTGTGGAACACCACTGGTCACCGAGCTCCATGCTGAACACTTTCCATCTCCTACCACCCTCTGTCTTCTGTGGGCCAGCCAATTTTGTATCCAGACAGCCAACTTCCCCTGTATCCCATGCCTCCTCACTTTCTGAATGAGCCTACCATGGGGAGCCTTATCAAAAGCCTTGCAAAAATCCATATACACCACATCCACTGCTCTTCCTTCATCAATGTGTTTTGTCACATCCTCAAAGAAATCAATAAGGCTTGTGAGGCATGACCTGCCCCTCACAAAGCCATGCTGACTTTCTCTAATCAAACCATGCTTTTCCGAGCAATCATAAATCCTGTCTCTCAGAATCCTCTCCAATAATTTGCCCACTACTGACGTAAGACTGACTGGTCTACAATTCCCAGAGTTATCCCTATTCCCTTTCTTGAACAAGGGAACAACATTTGCCACCCTCCAATCATCCGGTACTACTCCAGTGGACAGTGAGGACGCAAAGATCATCGCCAAAGCAGCAGCAATCTCTTCCCTCGATGCCCGTAATATCCTTGGGTATATCCCGACTGGCCCCGGGGACTTATCTGTCCTCATGCCATTCAAAATTTCCAGCACATCCTCCCTCTTAACCTCAACCTGTTCGGGCATATCAGCCTGTTCCACGCTGTCCTCACAAACGACCAGGTCCCTCTCACTAGTGAATTATGAAGCAAAGTATTCATTTAGGACCTCCCCTACCTCCTCCGACAAGTTCCCTCCACTATCCCTGATCGTCCCTACCCTCACTCTGGCCATCCTCTTGTTCCTCACATAAGTGTAGAACGCCTTGGGATTTTCCTTAATCCGAACCGCCAAGACTTTTTCAAGTCCCCTTCTAGCTCTCCTAAATCCATTCTTAAGTTCCTTCCTGGCTACCTTGTAACCTTCGAGAGCCCTGTCTGATCCTTGCTTCCTCAACCTTAAGTAATCTTCCTTCTTCCTCTTGAATAGCTATTCCACATCTCTTGTCACCCTACCATCCCTTCCCTGCCTCATCGGGACAAACTTATCCAGCAGTCGCAGCAATTGCTCCCTAAACAGCTTCCACATTTCTGTCGTGCATTTCCTTGAGAACATCTGTTCCCAGTTTCTACTCCCCAGTTCCTGCCTAATAGCATTGTAATTCCCCCTCCCCCAATTAAATATTTTCCCATCCCATCTGCTCCTGTCCCTCTCCATGACTATAGTAAAGGTCAGGGAGTTGTGATCACTATCACCGAAATGCACCCCCACCGATAGGTCTGCCAACTGGCCTGGTTCGTTGCCAAGCACCAAGTCCAACATAGTCTCCCCTCGAGTCGGCCTATCTACATATTGAGTCAGGAAACCTTCCTGGACACACCTGACAAAAACTGCTCCATCCAAACTATTTGCACTAAGGAGGTTGCAATCAATATTAGGGAAGTTGAAGTCACCCATGACAACAACCCTGTTACATCTGCACCTTTCCAAAATCTGCCTCCCAATCTGTTCCTCCATGTCTCTGTTGCTATTGGGGGGGTCTACAGAAAACTCCCAACAAAGTGACTGCTCATTTCCTATTTCTGACTTCCACACATAATGACTCAATAGACAAATCCTCCTTGCCGACCTCCCTTTCTGCAGCCGAGATACTATCCCTGATTAACAATTCCGCTCCCCCACCTCTTTTACCTCCCTCCCTCTTCCTTTTGAAACATCTAAACCCCAGAACATCCAACATACATTCCTGCCCCTGTGATTTCCACGTCACCATAATGGCAAAAACATTGTCGCTCCAAGCACTGATCCATGCTCTCAGTTTATCACCCTTATTTCTGACACTTCTTGCGTTAAAATAGACACACTTCAACCCATCATACTGGTTGCAACTTTGTCGTGTCAATTGTCTGACCTTCCTCACAGACTCTCTGCACTCGGTATCAGCCTGTTGAGCAGCTACCCCAGCCACTGATCCGTAGCTCCGGTTCCCATCCCCCTGCCAAACTAATTTAAACCCTCCCGAAGAGCTCTCGCAAATCTCCCGCCCAGGATATGGGTGCCCCTCCAGTTCAGATACCAGCCGTCCTTCTTGTACAGGTCCCACCTTCCCCAGAAGGTATCCCAATGATCCGATGAAGGGTCACTGACCCGAAACGTTAACTCTGCTACTCTTTCCACAGATGCTGCCAGACCTGCTGAGTGGTTTCAGCATTTCTTGTTTTTATACCAATGATCCACATATCTGAATCCGTCCCTCCTACACCTGTTTTGTAGCCACGTGTTCAGCTGCACTCGCTTCATGTTTCTGGCCTCACTGGCACGTGGCAGCGGTAACAATCCTGAGATTACTACTCTGTTCGTCCTGCCTTTCAGCTTCCAACCTAACTCCCTATATTCGCTTTTCAGGTCCTCACAATGGCTGGCATTATAAATTGGCCATTATAAATTGCCCCCAGAATACGTAGGTGGTAGGGAAAATATAGGGACAGGTGGGGATGTGGTAAGAACATGGAATTAGTGTAGGATTCGTATGAATGGGTGGCTGATGGTCGGCACAGACTCGGTGGGCTGAAGGGCCTGTTTCAGTGCTGTATCTCTAAACTAAACTAAATAATCAGGGAGAATGCCAGGGACCTTCTCCAATAACTGCTCTGTCTCCCTGACCTCTTTTGGTCTCTCTAGTAATACTGGGGAAGCTGCCATCTTTTCCTCTGTCATATCATTACCAAGGAGCAGGACGACCCATCCACTGGTAAGCTAGGGACAATCTCCATGGTTACCAGTCCTCAAACTGGGCCACTCTCCAAGTGCAGCTGATATAAATGTATGGTCGTATACCGTCTTCCGATACCATTCACTAACACTCTAGCATTCACTGCACTCTCGGAGAAAGGTCCTGCCTTTTCCCAGCAGAAAGGATTGGGTGGCTCCTGTATCCCTCAGTATGACTATGAGTTTGCTTGCATCACTGGAAGGGTATGGGGTCACTTTTCCTTGGGATACAAAATCCTGGTAACTCTCAGGGATTTTGTTAAGTTTTCCCGCACTCTCTGTGGTAGCTTTACTGGGTCTGACTGCTGCAGTTAAAGGCACAGCCTGATCTGCTGTACTTTACAACAGGGCCCCTTTTCCCGCACTGATTCGGTGGACCCTGGTTAATCCTACAGGTTTTCCCCATCACTGATATCTTTGAACTCGATGGTGTTCTGCCTTACGGTGGAAACACACGGGTATTTGGTCATTACCCTTGCTCTCAGTACCGTCCTATTTGGCCTGAGGATGGGCCCCATGTCTGGAGCGTTTTCCTCCTTGCCCTTGGCCGTTCGGGCTCCTATCACCTCCCCCCCCCCCCCGACCTTTTATTCTCGGGTCTTTGGTGTGACTAGGGAAGTGTTTCCCTTTGGGGTTAAGGCCTTGTGTACAAGGGAAAATCGATCAGCCAGAATTGCAACCTGTCTGGCTCTTTGAACCGTTTATCCCTCTTTATGGGTTTTAATGGGAGGGGGAGAGAGTTTGTGGACTCAATAAACACAAAAACAGACTGTACATCTTCTATTGCTACATAAATAGGAAACGTTTGGTGAAGACAAATGTGGGTTCATTACAGGCAGAGTCAGGAGAATTTAGAATGGAGAATAGAGAAATGGCAGTGAAGCTAAATGATTATTTTTTTCTGTCTTCACTGAGGAATATACAAAAACATCTCTCAGAATTAGTGATCCAAGAGACTAGGGAGATTGAGGAAGTGAAGGAAATTAATATTAGTAAGAAGGTTGTATTGGAGAAATTAATGGAGCTGAAGTTTAATAATTCCAAGGGACCTGATATTCTGCATCCCAGAGTGTTGAAAGAGGTAGCTATGGAAATAGTGGATGCATTGGTGATCATCTTCCAAAATTCTATAGATTCTAGAATTGTTCCTGCAGATTGGAAGGTAGCAAATGTCACCCACTATTTAAGAAGGGAGGGAGAGCGAAAACAGGGAATTATAGACCAGCTTCCTACATCACTCATTGGGAAAATGGTGGGAATCTATTCCAAAGGATGTGCTAAATGGACAGTTGGATAATAATGACCTGATTGGGCATACTAATATGGAAAAATATGAGGTTATCCACTTTGGTAGGTGGAATAGCTGTGCAGAGTATTTCTTGAATAGTAAGAGATTAGAAAGTGTGCATGTACAAAGGGAATTGGGTGTCAGTAGGTCAATGAAAACTAACATGTAGGTGCAGCAAGCAATTAGGAAGGCTAATAGTCTGTTAGCCTTTATCACAAGATCGGTGCTTGGCCCTTTGTTGTTTGTTATATATATTAATGACTTGGATGTAAATGTCAGGGGGATGATTAATAAGTTTGCAGATGACAACATAATTGGTGGTATAGTGGACAGTGAAGAAGGTTATCTAAGGTTACAACAGGATATAGATCAACTGGGAAAGTGGGCAAGGGAGTAACAAATGGAATTTAACGCAGACAAGTGTGAAGTGATGCATTTTGGGAAGTTAAGCCAGGGCAGGACATATACAGTGAATGGCAGTGCCTGGGGAGTGTTGTTGAGCAGAGGGACCTTGGGGTGCAAGTATATAGTTCCCTGAAAGTGACAACACAGGTAGACAGGATAGTGAAGATGGCGTTTGGCATGCTTTCCTTCATTGGCCGAGGCATTGAGTACAAGAGTTGGGACGTCATGTGACAGTTGTACATAATGTTGGTTAGGCTGCATTTGGAGTACTGTGTGCAGTTCTGGTCACCGCACTACAGGAAAGATGTGATTAAGCTAGAGAGGGTGCAGAAAAGATTCACAAGCATGTTGCCTGATTTGGAGGGCTTGAGTTATAAAGAGAGATTGGATAGGCTGGATCTGTTTTCCCTAGAGCGAAGGAGGCTGAGAGGGGACAAGATAGAGGTATATAAAATTATGAGAGGCATAGATAGGGTAGATAGCCAGAGTCTGTTTGCCATGGGAGGGGTGACTAAAACTAAAGTGCTTAGATTTAAGGTGAGAGGGAGGATGTTTAAAGGGGAACAAAGGGGTAAATGTTTCACACAAAGAGTAGTGGGTATCTGGAATGAGCTGCCTGAGGAGGTGGTGGAGGCTGGAACAGTCGCGACATTTAAGAGTTATCTGGACAGGTACTTGAATGAGCAAGGCATATAGGAATATGGAATTAATGCAGGCAGGTGGGATTAGTATAGATAGGCATTATGGTGGCATAGACGCGGTGGGCTGAAGGGCTTGTTTCTGTGCTGTACGACTCTATGACTCTATGACAAGATGAATTGAGTACAGGAGTAGTGAAGTCTTGCGTCAATTATATAGAACCTCGGTTCGACCACATCAGGAATACTGTATGCAGTTTTAGTCCACTTACCTTCGGAAGCAAATTATTACCATAGAGAGAGTGCAACGAAGGTTCACCAGACTTGTTCCCGGGATGGCGGGGCTGTCTTATGAAGAGAGATTGGGGAGACTGGGCCTGTATTCTCTAGAGTTGCAAGGAATGAGTCGCGATCTCATTGAAACCTATTAAATATACAAAGGAATAGACCGGGTCAATACACGTATGATATTTCCCCTGGTTGTAGAGTTTGAAACCAACGGATACAATTTCAAAATAAGGGGGAAGCCAATTAGATTTGAGATAGGGAGAAATGTCTTTACTCAGAGGGTTCTGAATCTTTGGAATTCTCCATCCCAGAGGGATGTAGAATCGCAGTCATTCAGTATGTTTAAACTATAGATTGACAGATTTATAACTGCAAATGACATAAGGGGTTATGGAGATAATGGGTGAAAAAGGCATTGAAGTGGATGATCAACCATGGTCATACTAAATGGTGGAGCAGCCCCGATGGACTGAATGGCCTATTCCTGCTCCTCTGTCCCTATGTTCTGAAGCTGCTTAACTCTTTAAAACTCGAGGTACGTTTAGTCAGGATGCTTTTGAAGGATTCTGTATTTTTGGCGGAACACCTCCGGTACTATCTCATATGCGCCCATCTCATAATTTGATGAACTTTCATCTGGCAACAATTATAAAACTTACGTGCTTTTCCTGTTACTTTGCTTTGTATAAACAGCGGCTAGCTCTCTGCTGGCCATTTTAGTTACTTGCAAGCTTTTCAAAAGTGCCGAAAAGTTCTGCCACATCCTCTTCATTGCAATGAACTGGGAGAACTTTAACATCTCAGCACACGGTCCTGAGCTAGGGGCAGCTCCCTCACTATCTGTGCCTTCACTGGGTGCACTGGGCCTTTCTCCAGTTGATTGAGCCGCCTGAACTCCCTTTCCTCCTTCTCATTCTGGAACACTCTTACTTTTTCCCTTTCTTGACACTCACTCTGCTCTTTCTCGCTCTCTCTGGAATTCTAATTCTAGTCTCTTTTGTTCTAGTTTTACTTTAATTGACATTACTCTATCTGTTCGTGATCCTAACCCTGTTTGAGTCTTCAGCTTCAAGTGAAAAATGGTTGGCCACAAGTCTTAGGATTTCCAGTTTCCTAGCTTTTGGACGGATAGTAATTCCTAACTGTCCAGCTACATTATTCAACTTTTCAACAGATAGGGTTTTTAACCTGTCCCAAGTTACTTCCATATGTATGCAACTCCTTTATTGCTAATGTAACTTATTTAGTCGGAAAGGGAGGGAGACAGAAAACAGGATACTACAGGCCAGTTAGCATTACATCTGTCTTGGGGAAAATGTTGGAAGCTATTATAAAGGACGGTATAGCAGGGTACTTAGAAAAATTCAAGGTAATCAGGCAGCATCAACATGGTTTTATGAAAGAGAAATCATGTTTAAACAATTTATTGGAGTTCTTTGTTGAAGTACCATGTACTGTGGAGAAAGGGGAACCGGTGGATGTACTGTACATAGATTTCCAGGATGCATTTGATAAGATGCCACATCAAAGGTTCTGCGAAAATAAAAGCTCATGGTGAAGTGGGTAACATGTTGGCATGGATAGAAGATTGGCTAGCTAAGAGAAAACCGAGAGTAAGCATAAATGGGTCATTTTCAGGTTGGCAAGATGTAAGAACTGGTGTGCCACAGGGATCAGTGCTGGGACCTCAACTTTTTACAATTTATATAAATGACTTGGATGAAGGGGCCGAAGGCATGGTTGCTAAATTTGCTGATGATACAAAGATAAATCAACTTGTGAAGAGGACATAAGCAGCTGCAAATTAATATAGATAGGTTAAGTGAGTGGGCAAAGACGTGGCAAATGGAGTATATTGTGGGAAAGTGGGAAATTGTCCATTTTGGCAGGAAGAATATAAAAAGAAGCTTATTATCTAAATGGTGAGCGATTGCAGAGCTCTGAGGTGCAGAGGGATCTGGGTGTCCGAGTGCATGAATCACAAAAGGTTATTATGCAGGTACAGCACGTAATTTGGAAAGCTAATGCAATGTTATCGTTTATCGCAAGGGGAATTGAATGCAAAGGAAGGGAGATTATGCTTCAGTTATACGGGGCATTGGTGAGACCACATCTGGAGTACTGTGTACAGTATTGGTTTCCTTATTTAAGGAAGGGTGTAAATGCGTTGGAAGCAGTTCAGAGAATGTTTACTAGACTAATACCTGGAAAGGGTGGGTTGTCCTATGAGGAAAGATTGGACAGTCTAGGCTTATATCCACTGGAATTTAGAAAAGTAAGAGGCGAATTGATTGAAACATATAAAATCCTGAAGTGTCTTGACAGGGTGGATGTGGATGTTTCCCTTTCTGGGTGTATCGATAATTAAGGTCCACTATTTGAAAATAAGGGGTCGCCCTTTTAAAACAGAGATGGGGTGAATATTGTTTTCTCTCAGAGGGTCTTGATTCTTCGGAATTCTCTTCCTCAAAAGACAACAGAAGCATAGTCTTTCAATATTTGTAAGGAGAGGTAGACAGATTCTTGACAAACAACGGGGTGAAAGGTTATTAGGGCTAGGTGGTATGTGGAGTCGAGTTTACAATCAGATTAGTCATTATCTTATTGAATGGCAGAGCAGGCATGAGAGGTCAAGTATCCTACTCATGCTCCTAATTTGTATGTTCATCTGCTCTGGATTCTGAAGGTATTGGCTTCGAATGTGGACATTTTAGTGTTCTAGCAATGAAAACCACAATAAAACCTGCACTGAATTATTTTTGTTCTTTTCTCAGGATCAATTGCTTTTCACACTTCCAATTTCTCATTTGCTGTTGGTTTACCATCACTAGAACCTCCACATTTCTGTTACAGCCAGGTGAGGAGGGGTCCCAGGCTTCCCTCTTGTCCTGTATCTTATTTCACCGCAACAGGGTTTATTCCTTTAGAGCAGTGGGCGTGCTGAACACCTCAATCAGTATTTTACCTTTGTTGTGATTGTGAAAGAACCAATCAGATAGGTTTTCTTGACTGAAACATGAGGTGAGTTTATGATACTTAACAATCTAAACTTGATCTAAATAAGATAATAAAAATATACACTACACATTCACGCACACAGCCACACAAGAATCTTAAACAGACGAATTACAAAGTCAGAAATACATTTGTGTTGGATTAGAGTCCAGAATAAATAAATAAAAAAGGTCTGTCAGGTTGGATAATTCTATGGTCTGCAATTTTCCACCCTTAGTTATGAGTTTCATGTCATCTGTAAGAGTTGAAATTATGTTTTTTTTACATATATGTCTCTGTCATTTATATATCTATCTATATGTCAGGAAGAGCACTGGTTCTAATAGCGACCCCTGAGAAATAGCCCTTTATTCTCCCCCTCCCCCTGTCTGAACAATGACCGCTCACGACTTCTCTCTGCTTTCTGTCCTTGAGTCAATGTCATATCCACACTCTCACTGTCACATTAATCGATGTGTTCCATTTTTCATAACAAGTCTATGAAATGTCATTTGATCACAGGCCTTTTGAAAGTCCATATACATAACAGGAAACACACTATCCTCATCAACACTCACAGTTCTGTCATCAACGATCTTGATCAAGATTATCAGATATGATTTGTCATTAACCGATCCGTGCTGCTTAACATTTATTATCCCATGTTTTTCCAAGAAAGATATATTTTGTGCTGGGTTCTGGCTTCTAGTAATTTCCAACCACCGACATTAGACTGACTGGTCAGTAGTTACAGAATTTATCTAATCTCTCCTTTTGTAACAGGGAGTAACATTTACAACCCTCCGGTCCTCTGTCATGACTCCCATATCCAAGAAGGATAGAAAGATTCTGGTCAGTGCCTCTGCAATTTCTACCATTCCTTCCCTCATCAACCCTCTCCATTGTTTTATCAAAGAACTCTATCAAGTTTGCCTCACCACCACCTCTCTTCACTCCTCCACTGTTGTTAATTATCCAACTGCTTATCCGACATCCAGTACTTGATGAGCAGGAATGTCCTCCAATTAATTATTGGGAAGACTGAAGCCATTGTTTTCACTCCTCACTCCAAATCTGTTCCCTTATTATTGATTCCATCCCTCTCCCTGGTAAAAGTCTAAGATTCAGACAGACTGTTTTCCACCTTGGTGTCATATTCGGGACAAAATTAATAGGCACACGTACAAATGTGGGTTAATTAAGGAAAACCAGCATGGATTTGCTGAGGCGAAATGATGTTTAACTAATTAAATAATGTTTAACCGGAGTGTTTTGAAGAAGTAATAAGGAAGCTTGATGAGGGCAAAGCTGTTAATGTGGTGGAAATGGAATACCAAAAAGCATTTGATAAAGTGCCACACAACAGACTTGTGAGCAAAGTTATAGCTCATCGAATAAAAAGGACAGTAGCAACATGAAACTAAACTGGTTGAGTGACAGGAAACAGAGAGTAGTGATTAATGGATGCTTTTCGGGCTGGAGTAAGGTTTGTTGTGGAATCAAAGCAAAGTACTGTAGATGCTGGAAATCTGAAATAAAAACAGAAAGTGCTGGAAACACTCAGCAGGTCTGGCAGCATCTGTGGAGAGAGAAGCGGAGTTAACATTTCAGGTCTGTGATCTTTCATCAAAACTGGCAAAGGTTAGAAATGTATTAGGTTTTAAGCAAGTAAATCGGGGTTGAGGGGTGTAAACACAAGGACAGAAATGTTTGCATGAGAGCAGGGGTGGGGGGTGAATGGTGTTGAAATGACAAGCGAGAGGAAGCTCGGAGTCATGGTTTTGGACTGAGCGGAGGTGTCCCACAAAGCGCTCACCCAATCTGTGTTTGACCTGCTGCGGTGTTCCAGTGAACATCAATGTCAGCTCGAGGAACAGCACCTCATTGTCTGATTAGGCATTCTACAGACTTCCGGACTGAATATTGAGTTCAATAATTTCAGAGCATGACTGACCCTTTTAATTATTGTTTTGTTTTATCATTTTTTTGCAATGTGCCTGCTTTAAACTGGATTTTTTTATGTTGGTGCTTTTAGCTAGGGCTGTTCATTATTCTGTCATTTAACACCCTCTCTGCACTAACGCTTTGTATTTCACCACACAATAAGCACACTCTCTTTGCCTTTTCTCCATGGCCTCCTCGTCAGTTAATCTCTCTGACGTTCTGTTCTATCAACAGCCCTTTTGTTCTGTTCTGCTCCATCCCTGCTTTATTTGCTTAAAACCTATTACATTTCTAACCTTTGCCAATTCTGATGAAAGGGCACAGGCCTGAAAGTTTATCTCTGCTTCTCTGTCCACAGACGCTGCCAGACCTCTTGAGTATTTCCAGCACTTATTCTTTTATTTAAGGTTTGTAGTGGAGTTCCCCAGGGATTAGTGTTGGGATCATTTCTCTTCCTGACATATATTAATGACCTGGATCTCGGTTTACAGGGAACGCTTCCAAATTTTGCAGATAATACGAAACCTGGAAGCATTGTGAACTGAGAGCAGGATAATGTAGAACTTCAAAAGGTCATGGACAAGTTTGTGGAATGGACAGACAGGTGGCAGATGAAGTTCAATGTGGAGAAATGTGAAGGGATTCATCTTGATAGGAAGATCATGGAGAGACAATATAAAATAAAGGGTGCAATTCTAATGTGGGTGCAGGAGCAGAGGGACCTGGGTGTATATGTCCATAGGTCATTGAAGGTGGCAGGATAGGTTGAGAGAGCGGTTAATAAAGTATACGGTAACCTGGCCATATTGACAGCAGTATGGAATACAAGAGCAAGGGGGTTGTTTTGAACTTATGCAACACACTAGTTCGGTCTCATCTGCAGTGTTACGTCTAGTTCTGGACACCACACTTTGGTAACGTGAAGATATTGGAGAGTGTACAAAAACATTCACAAGAATGATTCCAGGGATGAAGAATATCAGTTATGAAGATAGACTGGAGAAGTTGGAACATTTTCCTTAGAGAAGAGAAGGCTGAGAGGAGAATTGAAAATGGTATTGAAAATTATAAAGTGTCTGGACAGAGTGGATGCGGACAAACTGTTCCCACTCCTGAAAGGATCGAAAACGAGACGCTAAAGAATGAAAGTAATTGGTAGAAAAAAGCAGAAGTGACATGAGAAAAGCTTTTTCATGCAGTGAGTGGTTAAGGTCTGGAATGCACTACCTGAGAGTGTGGTGGAGGCAGATTCAATCGAGGCATTCAGGAGGAAATTGGACAGCGAACCAAAAAGGAAGATTGTACAGAGTTACAGGGAGAAGGCAGGGGAGTGACACGAGATGAATTGCTCTTCTGGAGAGCCAGTACAGACACGATGGTCTGAATGGCCGCCTTCTGTGCTCTAACAATTTTGTGACATTCGACCACAAAATGAGCTTTCAACCTCATATTTCTGCCATCACTATGATCACCTATTTCCACATCAATAACATCACCCAACTTCACCCCTGTCACAGCTCATCTGCTGCTGAAGCTCTCATTCATGCTTTCCTTACCTGTAGACTAGACTGTTCCCACTCATTCTCCCACATTCTACAATCTGTATAGTTGAGGTCATCTCTGCTTCCTGTGTGTTAACTCACAACTAGTCCCATTCCCCAATCACTGACCTACATCAGCTCACAGTCAAGCATTGTCCTGGTTTTTAAATTCTCATGCTTGTTTTCAAATCCCTCCATTGCCTCACCCCTCACTATCTCTGTAATCTCCTCCAGCCCCACAACCCTCTGAGATATCTCTGCTTCTCTAATTCTGGCCTCTTGTGCATCCCTGATATTAATTACTCCAGCATTGATGGCCACACCTTCAGTTGCCTCGGCCCCAAGCTCTGGAATACCCTCCTTACACAGCTCCACCTCTCCACCTCGCTTTTATTCTTCAAGGCACGCCTTTAAAATCTGTCTCTTTGACCAAGCTGTTGTTCACCTCACCTAATTTCTCCCTTTGTGGTTCGGTGTTATACTTTATTTCATAATGCTGCTGTGAAGTACCTTGGGTTAAGTTCTTGCTAAGTTTGCCGGATATGATTTGTGATTAGCATACCCGTGCTGCTTGAAATTTATTATGCTATGCTTTTCATAACAGCAAACATTTCTGTCCTGGGTTGTGAGGTTTCCCCACCACTGACGTCAGATTGACTGGACAGTACATGGTTTACCCCATACACAAGGTGTATCAGTTACAACCTTCCAGTCCTCTGTCATCACTCCCATATCCGAGGAGGATTGGAAGATTCGGACCAGTACCTCTGCTATTTCCACCATTCTTGTTCTCACCAACCCTCATAACTCCCATCCAGACTGGGTAAATGGTCGAATTTATTGTGGTACAAAAAGTGTTAGATTGAAAGGGGTTAACTGAACCTGTTTGCTCAGTGACTGTAATTAATGTCCATCTCCATAGACTCTATTTATGTCACTGGAGGGTTTCCCTTTTCTATTAATAAGGGACTCCTTTCAATGTGTTATTCCATAGGGTTAGCGGGAGCAGCTCCCCCAGCACTAACAGGGATCAGCAGCTCCAGAGAGAGGGAGAGGATCGATCAGAATCTGAGAACAATAGATTGGAATGTTACAACAATGGATCAGAATCTGAGAACAATAGGTTGGAATGTTATAGCAATGGACAGGAGTTTATCCTATTGGTTTTACTATCTTACTGCGAATTATGATTGGATAACATTAGCAGATCGGATCTATTATGCACTGAACATGTTTCAACACATTTATTATCCTATTATCGCTATTGTCGGTGTCCCTGGTAAGTCTCTCTCTATCCCTCTGTTAATTCTGTAAACCATGTTTAATTGCATGTCTGTTCTTACCAACTATAACTTCCTGAATAGCTTCCTCCATGTGAGCCCATTTGTGGCATAAACACTGATCTGTTCCTGTGTTAAGTCTAGACTGGACTATTCCAATGCTGTCTTGGTCACCCTCCCTATTATAAACTGCCATAAACCACAGTCTATACAAAACTCTGCTGTCTATATCCTAACTCACATAAATCTAGTTCACCCAACATCCCCGTGCTCAGTGTCCTTCATTGGTTTCTGTAAGACAGAGTATACAGGAAGTAATAAATGGGGTGTGTAAGAATGTTACCATTATAACCAGGGGTGACTTTAATCTACACGTAGATTGGGCAAATTAGATTGACAAAAGTAGCCATGAAAATTGGTTGATGGAGTTTATTCTGGACAGTTCCTTAGAGCAGCACATTCCACAGGCAACCGGAGATCAGGCTGTTCTAGAACTGGTGATGTGCAATGAGACAGGATTAATCATGGTAAAGGAACCTCTCGGCCACATTGATAATAACATGACAGAATTTCAACGTTCAGATTGAAGGGAAAACTGTGGGTCTAAGATTAGTTTTTTAAAACCTAAATATAGGCATTTATAAGAGTATAAAGGCAGAGCTAGCTAAAGCGAACTAGGAAACTAGGTTAAAAGTTAGGGCGGCAGAGATACAGTGGAAGACTTTTAAGGAGATGTTTAATAGCTCTCTCCAAAGATTTATCTTAGTGAGAAGGAAATAATCTTGGAGAATATTGCACCATACGTGGGTAAATAAAGAAGTTAAGGAAAATAAATTGAAAGAAACACTGCACAAATCTGCAAAGATTAGTGAAGAATGGCTCGATTTTAAAAACGAGCAAAGAATGACGGAAATAAAGAGGGAAACAGTAGAGTGTGGGAGAAAGCTAGCTAGTAATATAAACCAGAGAGTAAGAGTTTCTTTAAGTATTTAAATAGGTAAAGTTAGTGTTAGTTCTCTAGAGAGTGAGTCTGGGGAATTAATAATGAGAAACAAGGGCATGGCGGAGGTGTTGAACGGTATTTTCTGTCTGTTTGCGCTGTAGAAGACTTAGAAAAAATTCCAAAGGTACCTAAATGAAGAGGGAAAAGGGAGGGAGGAACTTAAAACAATCACCATCACCAGCGAAAGGGTACTGCGAAAAATATTACACCGAAATGCTGACATGGCCCACTATCCGTGGTTAACGAAAACAGTTAATGATAGTATTAAACTTAAAGAAAAAACATTTGATGCTGCAAAGATAGGCGACAGATCAGAAGATTGGACAGAATATAAAAAGCAGCAAAGGGCAATTAAAAGATTAATAAGGAGAGACACATTAGAGTACAAGGCGAGAAATATCAAGACAGATAGTAAGAGTTTCGATAGATATGTAAAGAAGAATATAATTTCCTCTGGGTCTTTCTTGTTGTGAGCTTTGCTTTGAAATTGTTGAGTTTTATGAGATTTGGGTTTGGGACCTGATCATTGGCTTCTTCCGTGGGTAGATCCACACTGACCTTACTTTTAGCTTTCTGGTGAGGTACACAAGTGCTGTTAACTTTTCCACTGGAACATTACAGCTAGCAGGGGTTTGTCCAACATTCACTGCAATTCCATGAGGCACTTCGACTAGGCGAGGCATCTCCCTCACCATTGGTTTGTCCTTTTGGGACTTTTACTTGTCCTTTCAGCTTTCTGTAAATGCTGTTAGCAGCCTTTATAGGGTGCCTCTTTTGCCTGCATTTCAGGGGTTGGCTAATCGGAGAGTGGAGGATTCCAGGTGGGAATCCTTGTGATCCCCCGTAACCGATCCTCACAGTCCTTTCCAATCCCTCCCTCCTGAACGTCTGTCAGATCTGTGCTTTTCTATCCCCTCCACAGCCTTTACTTTTTATCCTTTGGCCTGGCGTGTCAAATAAAGAATTTACCTGCTCGTTAAGGGCGGCACAGTGGCGCAGTGGTTAGTACTGCAGCCTCACCGCTCCAGCAACCCAGGTTCAATTCTGGGTACTGCCTGTGTGGAGTTTGCAAGGTCTGCGTGGGTTTCCTCCGGGTGCTCCGGTTTCCTCCCACAGCCAAAGACTTGTAGGTTGATAGGTAAATTCTCCATTATAAATTGCCCCTAGTATAGGTATGTGGTAGTGAAATATAGGAACAGGAAGGGATGTGGTAGGAATATGGGATTAGTGTCTCAGTCTTTGACCTGCTTGTCACGGGAGACAGTGGGTGAGTCTGGAGATGATCAGTGGATAAGCTTGGAGATGGTCAGTGGATTAGCCTGGAGATGATCAGTGGATAAGCCTGGAGATGGTCCGTGGATAAGCCTGGAGATGATCAGTGGATAAGCCTGAAGATGATCAGTGGATAAGCCTGGAGATGGTCCGTGGATAAGCCTCGAGATGATCAGTGGATAAGCCTGGAGATGATCAGTGGATAAGCCTGGAGATGGTCAGTGGATAAGCCTGGAGATGATCAGTGGATAAGCCTGGAGATGATCAGTGGATAAGCCTGGAGATGATCACTGGATAAGCCTGAAGATGGTCAGTGGATAAGCCTGGAGATGGTCCGTGGATAAGCCTGGAGATGATCAGTGGATAAGCCTGGAGATGGTCAGTGGTTTGTGAAGCTGCGCTTGGAGTGGCTATAAAAGCCAATTCTAGAGTGACAGACACTTCCACAGGTGCTGCAGATAAAATTGTTTGTTGGGGCTGTTCCACAGTTGGCTCTCTCCTTGCGCTTCGGTCTCTTTTCCTGCCAACTGAAAAGTAGCATCTTCAGCAAAGAAGAGTTCGCTGATGAGGACTTTCCATACTTCGGTCTTCGCTTTTTGACGGGAAAGGTTGAACAACCTGCCACCTGATCTTGTGTGAAGGAAAATTCCTTCTTCTGAAGACTTGAAAGCATGTGAGAGCAGCAGTGAGAAAAAGATCCCGAACACTGTAGGTGCGAGAATACAGCCCTGTTTCACGCCACTCAGGATTGGAAAGGGGTCTGATGAGGCACTGCTATGCTGAATTGTGCCTTTCATATTGTCATGGAACGAGGTGGTGATACTCAGTAGCTTTGGTGGACATCCGATCTATTCTAGTAGTCTGAAGAGACCACGTCTGCTGACGAGGTCAAAGGCTTTGGTGAGATTAATGAAAGCAACGTAGAGGGGCGTCTGTTGTTCACGGCATTTCTCCTGTAGCTGGCGAAGGGGGAACAACATGTCAATGGTGGATCTCTTTGCTCGAAAGCCAAACTGTGCCTCAGGATAGACACGCTCAGCCAGCTTCTGGAGCCTGTTTAAGGCGACACAAGTGAAGACTTACCCCACTATGCTGAGCAGGGAGATTCCACAGTAGTTGTTGCAGTCACCGCGGCCACCCTTGTTCTTATAGAGGGTGATGATATTGGCATCGCGCATGTCCTGTGGTACTGCTCCCTCGTCCCAGCACAGGCAAAGCAGTTCGTACAGTGCTGAAAGTATAGCAGGCTTTGCACTCTTGATGATTTCAGGGGTAATGCCGTCCTTCCCAGGGGATTTTCCGCTGGATAGGGAATCAATGGCATCACTGAGTTCCGATTATGTTGGCTGTACGTCCAGTTCATTCATGACCGGCAGAGATTGGACTGCATTGAGGGCGGTCTCAGTGACAACATTTGACATGGAGTACAGTTCTTGGTAGTGTTCCACCCAGCGGTCCATTATCTGGCGTTGGTCAGTGATTGTGTCCCCTGATTTCGATTTGAGGGGGGCAGTCTTCTTGATGGGTGAGACAGTGGTGCAGTGATTAGCACCGCAGCCTCACAGCTCCAGTGACCCGGGTTCAATTCTGGGTACTGCCTGTGTGGAGTTTGCAAGTTCCCCCCGTGTCTGTGTGGGTTTCCTCCGGGTGCTCCGGTTTCCTCCCACATGCCAAAGACTTGCTGGTTGATAGGTTAATTGGCCATTATAAAATTGCCCCTAGTATAGGTAGGTGGTAGGGAAATATAGGGACAGGTGGGGATGTGGTAGGAATATGGAATTAGTGTAGGATTAGTATAAATGGGTGGTTGATGGTCGGCACAGACTCGGTGGGCCGAAGGGCCTGTTTCAGTGCTTTATCTCTAAACTAAACAAAAGCTCTCTTTATGCAATCAGTACAAGATTACCTATGACCTTTTCAAAAAGATTAGTCACAAAATGTTTGTCCTGGTCCATCTTGATCTCAGCAGGCAGCCCATATCGGGTAAAGAATTGGGTTAGCCCCTCCACATTTGCCTTGGCAGAGATAGTTCTTCTGGAGAATGGTCTCTGGGAATCGGGTCACCACATCCATAATGGTGAGAAGAAACTGGTAATCCCTGTATTGTTTTCAGCAGGTGCCCTACACAATCGACCAACACACTGCTGAAGGGTTCCCAAAAAGCTGTTATGGCAATTAGGGGTGAAGGTTTTACTGCTAATTGAGGCTTCCCCACAACTTGGCACGTGTGACCAGTTTTACAGAACTCCACCACATCATTGTGGAGTTGTGGTCTGTCAAAATGCTGTCTTATGTGGGCTTTGATTTTTCATACACCGACATGTCCAATCATTGGAAGTTCGTCGGCCATTCTTAATATTTCTTTAAGGGACCTCAGCGGCACCACTATCTGGTGAACCACTGTCCTCTCTTCATCAGCAGGTCTGTGAGGAGGTCTCCACTTCCTCATCAGCACCTCATTCTTTAACTAGTAACACTCTGCAACTCCCTCTGCTTCAGTTTTGGTTTGGACAGCCTGTGATATATTTTTAACACTGGGTCATGTTGCTGAGCCTCAACTAAGGAAGCTTTGTTTATCACATCCTTTGGGTCCATTACCTTCCGAAAGAACGTTTCAGACAAGCAGCCAGTAGGGTCATCCATCTGCAGTGTTAGTTCAAGGGATTATTTGGCCATGGACCGAGTCACCACACAATGAGGGAGAATGTCAATTCTCCTGTAACTGCTCTTTCTCCCTGACCTCTTTTGATCTCTCGTGAACGACTGGGGAAGCTGCACCTTTTCCCCTGCCAGTTTATTACCTGGTAGTAGGTCGATCTATCCACCGGTATACTAGGTACAATGCCCATGGTTACTGGTCCTGAAACTACGTCACACTCCAAGTGCACCCGAGATAAAAGTATGGACATATACCATCTTCCGATGCCATTCACTAACATTCTAGCATTCACTGCACGCTCGGAGGAAGGTCATGCCTTTTCCCAGCTGAAGGGATTGGGTGGACCCTGCATCCCTCAGTATGATTACGGGCTTGATTGCCTCATTGGAGGGGTAAGGGGACACTTTTCCTTGGGATACAAATTCCAGGTAACTCTTGGTGATTTTGTTAAGTTTTCCTGCTCTCTCTGTGGTAGGTTTACTGGGTCTGACTGCCGCAGTTAAACTCACAGTCTGATCTGCCGTGCTTTCCATCGGGGCCCGTTTTCTGGCACTGATCTGGTGGACTCTGATTAATCCTACAGGTTTTCATCATTCCATCATTCAGCTCGACGGTGATCTGCCTTATTACGGTGGAAACATACAGATCTTCGGCCATTACTCCTTGTCTCAGTACCGTCCTATTTGGCTTGAGGATGGCCCCCCGTGTGTCCAGCTTTTCCTTCTAGCCCATGGCTGTCCGGGATCCAATCACCCTCCTTTTATTCTCTGGTCTTCGAGGAGACAAGGGAAGTGTTTCCCTTTGGTGTTAAGGCCTTGTGTGCAAGAGAAAATTCATCAGCCTGCAAAGCAACCAGCCTGGCTCTTTGAACCTCTTGAACTCCTCGAGAACGATCTGAGGTTTACATATGTGGGCTCTATCTTGAGTGTCAATATCTACTGGTCAAAAGAAAACATAAAAACAGACTGTAAAATCTTCTATAGATACATAAAAAGGAAACGTTTGGTTAAGACAAATGTGGGTCCATTGCGGCAAAGTCAGGAGAATTTATAATGGGGAAAAGAGAAATGGCAGAGAATCTAAATGATTATCTTGTGTCTGTCCTCACTGAGGGAGATACAAGAAATCTCCCAGAATTAGAGATCCAAGGAACTCGGGAGAATGAGGACGTGAAGAAAATTAGTATTAGGAAGAAGGTTGCATTGGAGAAATTAATGAGGCTGAAGGATAACAAGTCCCCAGGACCTGATATCCTGCATCTCAGAGTGTTGAAAGAGGTAACTATGGAGATAATGGGTGCATTGATGATCATCTTTCAAAATTCTATAGAGTCCAGAGCGGTTCTTGCAGATTGGAAGGTAGCAAATGTCACTCCACTATTAACGAAGGGAGGGAGAGAGAAAACCGGAAATTAAGGATCTGTTAGCCTTACATCAGTCGTTGGCAAAAAGCTGGAATCTATTCATAAGGATGTGATAAATGGACACTTGTATAATAATGATCTGTTTGGGCATAGTCAACATGGATTTATGAATGGGAAATCATTCTTGACGAACCTGTTGGAGTTTTTTTGAGGATGTTACTAACAGAATAGATAAATGGGAGTCCGTGGACGTGGTATGCTTGGATTTTCCGAAGGCTTTCGATAAAGTCTCCCACAGGAGGTTGGTTAGCAAAATTAAAGCACATGGAATAAGAGATACTATATGTGTATGCTTTAAGGATTGGTTAACAGGCAGAAAGCAGAGAGTAGGAACAAATGGCTCATTCTTGCGTTGGCCAGCTGCGACTAGTGGGGTGCTGCAGGGGTCAGTGCTTGGGCCCAAGCTGTTTACAATATATATTAATGATTTGGATATGAGGACAAAAGTAATATTTCCAAGTTCGTGGATGATACCAAACTAGGTGTGAATGCAGGGGTCACGAGTTCAAAGTGAGAGGAGAAAAGTTTAGGGGGGATATGCGTGGAAATTTGTTTACCCAGAGGGTGGTGGGTGCCTGGAACGCGTTGCCAGCGGAGGTGGTAGACGCGGGCACAATAGCGTCTTTTAAGATGTATCTAGACAGATACATGAATGGGCAGGAAGCAAAGAGATACAGACCATTAGAAAATAGGCGACAGGTTTAGATAGAGGATCTGGATCGGCACAGGCTTGGAGGGCCGAAGGCCCTGTTCCTGTGCTGTAGTTTTCTTTGTTCTTTGTTCTTTGTATGCTGTGAGGAAGATGCAAAGCGGTTTCAAGGGGATTTGGGCAGACGTAGTGAGTGGGCAAGAACATGGCAGTGGCAATATAATGTGGACAAATGTGAGATTATCCACTTTGGTAGGAGGAACAGATGGGCAGAGTATTTCTTAAATGGTAAGAGATTAGAAAGTGTAGATGTACAAAGGGACCTGGGTGTCCTTGTCAATAAGTCACTGAAAGCTAACATGCAGGTGCAGCAAGCAATTAGGAAGGCTAATGGTATGTTAGCCTTTATCACAAGAGGATTTGTGTACAGGAGTAGTGAAGCCTTGCTTCAATTGTATAGAACCTTGGTTTGACCACACCTGGAGTGCTGTGTGCAGTTTTGGTTCCCTTACCTTAGGAAGGATATTATTGCCATAGAGGGAGTGCAACAAAGATTCACCAGACTTGTTCCTGGGATGGTGGGACTGTCCTATGAAGAGAGAGTGGGGAAACTGGGCCTGTATTCTCTAGACTTTCAAAGAACGAGAGGTGATCTCATTGAAACCTACATAATACTGAAACGGCTAGACCGGGTAGATGCTGGTGAGATGTTTCCTCTGGTTGGGGAGTCTAGAACCAGCAGACACAATTTTAAAATAATAGAGAAGCCAGTTAGGACAGAGATGAGGGGAAATTTCTTTACTCAGAGGGTTGTGATCTTTGGAACTCTCTACCCCAGAGGGCTGTGGAAGCTCAGTCATTGTGTATGATTAAAGTGGAGGTTGACAGTTTTCTAAATACCAGTGACATAAACGGATATGGGGATAGTGAGGGAAAAAGGCATTGAAGTGGATGATCAGCCATCATGATAGTGAATGGCAGGCCAGGCTCGATGGGCTGAATGGCCTACTCCAGCTCCTATGTTCCAAAGCTGCTTACCTCTTTCAAACTCGAGGTAAGTTTAGTCAGGCTGCTATCGGAGGGTTCAGAATTTTTGCTGGTACACCTCTGGTACTATCTCGTATGTACACAGGATAGCAATTTTAGTCATCACAAAATCTGATGAATTTCCATCTGGCAACAGTGAATAAACCTCATGGGCGTTTCCTGTTATTTTATTTTGTAAAACAGTGTCCATCTCTCTGCGGGCTATTTCAGCTGCTTTGCAAGTTTTTCAAAAGTGACGAAAATTTCTGCCACATCCTCCTCATTGAACTTTCGCATGAACTCGGAGAACTTTAAGAGATCAGAGCATGGTCCTGAGCTAGGGGCAGCTCCCTCACTAGCTGTGTCTTCACTGGGTGTATTGGGTCTTTCTCGAGTTGTTTGAGCTGCCTTAACTCCCTTTCCTCCTTCTCCTTCTGGAACACTCTTACTTTTTCCCTTTCTTGACACTCACTCTGCTCTTTCACGCTCTCTCTGGAATTCTAATTCTAGTCTCTTCTGTTCTAGTTTTACCTCAGCTAACATTACTCTATCTGTTAGTGATTCTAACCCTGTGTGAGTCTTCAGCTTCAGGTGAAAAATGGTTGGACACAGGTCTTAGGATTTCAGGTTCCGAGCTTTTGGACAGAGATTAATCCCTAACTATCCAGCCACATTACTCAACTTTTCAACTGATAGGACTTTTAACCTGTCCCGAGTTACTTCACTGGGCATGTATCTCCTTTATTGCAAATGGAACTCCTTTATTCAAAAAGACAGGGAGACAGAAACCAGGAAGCCCCAGGCTAGTTAGCTTTATATCTGTCTTGCAGAAAATGTGAGAAGTTATGATTAAAGACGTAATAGAAAAAATCAAGATAATCAGGCAGAGTCAACATGGTTTTCTCAAAAGGAAATCATGTTTAACAAAATTTATTCGACTTCTTTGAAGAAATATCATGTGCTGTGGAGAAAGGGAAACAGGTGGATGTACTGTACTTAGAGTTCCAGAATGCATTTGATAAGGTGTCACATCAAACGGTATTGCTCATGGTGTAGGGGGTCACATATTGGCATGGATAGAATATTTCCAAGTTCACAGGCAACAGAAGGTAGGCATAAATAAATCATTTTCTGGTTGGCAAGGTGTAATGAGTGGTGTGCCACAGGAATCAATATTGGGGCCTCAACTTTTTACAATTTATAGAAATGACTTGGATGAATGGACCAAAGGTATAGTTGCTAAATTTGCTGATGACACAAAGGTAAGCAGTAAAGTAAGTTGTGAAGAGGACATCAGGAGGTTAAAAATGGAATATAGGTGAAGTCAGTGGGCAAAGATCTGGCAAATGGAATACAATGTGGAAAAATGTGAAATTGTCTATTTTGGCAGGAAGAAGAAAACGAATCATATTATCTAAATGGTGAGAGATTGCAGAGCTCTGAGATGTAGAGGGATCTGGGTGTTCTAGTGCATGAATCGCAAAATGTGAGTATGCAGGTACAGCACGTAATTAGGAAAGCCAATAGAATGTTATTGATTATCATGAGGGGAATTGAATACAAAAGTAGGAAGATTATGCTTTAGCTATACAAGGCATTGGTGAGACCACATCTGGAGTACTGTGTACAATAGGAGTCTCCTCATTTAAGGAAGGATGTAAATACATTGGAAGCAGTTCAGAAAAGGTTTGCGAGACTAATACCTGGAATGGGTGGATTGTCTTATGAGGTAAGATTGGACAGGCTAGGCTTGTATCTACTGCAGTTTAGAAGAGTAAGAGGCGACTTGATTGGAACATATAAGATCATGCGGGGTCTTGACAGGGTGAATGTGGAAAGGATGTTACCCCTTGTGGGAGAATATAGAACTAGGGGTCACTATTTATAAATAAGGGGTCGCCCATTGAAAACAGGAAAGAGGAGAATTGCATTCTCTCAGAGGGTCGTGAGATTTTGGAACTCTCGTCCTCTAAATGCAAGCACAGTCTTTAGATATTTTAAGGCAGAGATAGATAGATTCTTGATAAACAAGAGACAAAAGGTTATCGTAGGTAGGTGAGAATGTGAAGTCGAGGTTAAACTCGGATTAGCGATGATTGGAAAGTTCTTTACGCAGAGGGTGGTGGGCACCTGGAACGCATTGCCAGCGGAGGTGGTAGATGCGGGCACGATGGAGTCTTTTAAGATGTATCTAGACAGATACATGAATGGGCAGGAAGAAAAGAGATACAGAACCTTAGAAAATAGGCGACATGTTTAGAGAGAGGATCTGGATCGGCGCAGGCTTGGAGGGCCGAAGGGCCTGTTCCTGTGCTGTAATTATCTTTGTTCTTTGTTCTTTGTTTGTTTATCTTATTGAATGACAAAGCAGGCTTGAGGGGCCGAGTGGCCTACTCCTGCTCTTAATTCGTATGTTCACGTGTTCGTTTACTCTGGTTTTGGAAGGTGCTGGCTTTGAATGTTGATATTGTAGTGCTCTAGCAGTGAAAAACACAATAAAACTGCTTTGAAATTGTTTTATCAGGGTCAATTGCTTTTACCACTTCTCTGGCCACAGGCGAGGTACCAGAGGACTGGTGGACAGCGAATGCGGTACCATATTCAAGAAGGGTAGCAGGGATTTTAGTTTAGTTTAGTTTAGAGATACAGCCCTGAAGCAGGCCCTTCGGCCCACCAAGTCTGTGCCGACCATCAACCTCACATTTATATTAATCCTACACTAATCCCATATTCTTACCACATCCCCACCTGTCCCAAGATTCCCCGACCACCAACACTAGGGGCAATTGCTAATGGCCAATTTACCTATCAACCTGCAAGTCTTTGGCATGTGGGAGAAAACTGGAGCACCCGGAGGAAACCCACGCAGAAAAAGGGAGAACTTGTAAACTCCACACAGGCAGTACCCAGAATTGAACCCGAGTCACTGGAGCTGTGAGGCTGCGGTGCTAACCACTGCGCCACTCTGCCACGTGTACCAGGTAATTACAGGCCCGTGAGTCTAACATCAGTGGTTGGGAAACTATTGGAAAAAAATCTGCAGGACAGGAATAATCTCCGCTTGGAGAGGCAGAGATCAATCAGGGATAGTCAGCATGGCTTTGTCGGGGGAGATCGCGTCTAACAAACTTGATTGAATTTTTGATGAAGTGACTAAATGTGTCGATGAGGGTAAAGCAGTTGATGAAGTCTACATGGACTTCAGTGCGGCTTTTGATAAGGTCCCGCATGGGGGATTGGTTATGAATGTAAGAGCCCATGGGATCAAGGGCAATTTGGCAAATTGGATCCAAAATTGCCTTAGCGGCTGGAGGCAGAGGGTGATGGTTGAGGGTTGTTTTTACGAGTGGAAGCCTGTGACCAGTGGTGTACCACAGGGATCGGTGCTGCGACCCTTGCTGTTTGTAGTATGCATTAATGATTTAGACGTGAATTTGGGAGGCATGATCAGCAAGTTCGCAGATGACACGAAAATTGGTGGTGATGTAAATAGTGAGGAGGAAAGCTTGAGTTTACAGGACGATATAGATGGGGTGGTAAAATGGGCAAACAGTGGCAAATGGAATTTAATCCTGAGAAATGTGAGGTGATGCATTTTGGGAGGAATAACAAGGCAAGGGAATATACAAAGGGATGGTAGGACCCCAGGAAGTACAGAGGGTCAGAAGGACCATGGTGTACTTGTCTATAGATCACTGAAAGCAGCAGTACAAATAGATAAGGTGGTTAGGAAGGCATATGGGACACTTGCCGAGGTATGGAATGTAAGAGCAGGGAGGCTATGATGGAGATGTATAAATCGCTATATAAACAGCTTGAGTACCGTGTACGGATCTAGTCACCACACTATAGGAAGGATGTGATTGCACTGGGGAGGGTCAGAGTAGATTCAACAGGATGATGCCTGGGCTGGAGCATTTCAGCTATGAAGAGAGATTGGATAGGCGAGGGTTGTTTTCCTTAGAGCAGAGATGGCTGACTGGGGACCTGACTGAGGTGCACAAAATTATAAGGGGCTGTGATAGGAAGAAACTTTTTCCCTTATCTGAAGTGTCAATAACCAGGGGGGCAAAGACTTAAGTTAAGGGGCAGGAGGTTTAGAGAAAATTTGAGGAAAAATTATTCTCACCCAGAGGGTGGTTGGAATCTGGAACACACTGCCTGAAGTGTGGTAGAGGCAGGAACCCTCACTACAACATTTAAGATGTATTTAGATGAGCACTTAAAGCGCCATACTGTACAAGATTACGGGCCAAGTGCTGACAAATGGGATTAGAATAGATAGGCCTGATGGCCAGCGCGGGATAGGCCTGATGGCCGGCGTGGACACGGTGGGCCAATGGGACTGTTTCTGTGCTGTATAACCCTGTGACTCCAATTTGTCGTTTGTTGCTGGTTTATGGTCACTAGAACCTCCAGAGTTCTATCGAAGCCAGATGGGGATGGGTCCTAGGCTCCCCATTCGTCCTAGCTTTTATTTGATCATAACAAGGTTTATTCCTTTTCAACAGTGGACGTGCTTACCACCTGAGTGAGTGTTTTACGTTTTTAATTTTGTTGTGATCGTGAAAGAACCAATCAGAGAGATTTTCTTGAGTTTAAGCGAGAGGTGAGTTTATTACATTTTAAAATTCAAATTGGATCTAAATAAAATAATTAAAATATACGCTATACATTCACGCAGACACTGACACGAGATTCACACACAAATAAATTAGAATGAGAAATAAATTTGTGGTTGGATATGAATCCAGAATAATTTCTTTTAAAAAAAAGCAAGATCTGTGAGATTGGATGATTCTGTGGTCTGCGTCTTTGCCAACCTTAGTTATGAGTTTCATGCCATCTGCAAGACATGAACTTATGTCTTTCTTTACATACAGGTCTATGTCATTCAGATATCTATCTACATGTCAGGAACAGCACTAGTTCTAATACAGACCCCTGAGAAACAATACTGTATACTCCCCCTCCCCCAGTCTGAATAATGCCTGTTCACCACTTCTGTCTGCTTTCTGTCCCTGAGTCAGTGTCATATCCACACTATAACTGTCACATTAATCCATGTCTTCCACTTTTCATAACAAGTCTATAACATGTCATTTGATCGCAGGCCATTTGAAAGTCATTATACATTTTACTAAACACACTATCCTCATCAACACTCACAGTTATGTCATCGACAAACTTGATCAAGATTATCAGGCATGATTTTCCATTGACCTATCCGTGCTGCTTGTCATTTATTATCCCCTGTTTTCCCAAGCAAGATATATATTTGTACTGGGTTACGGCCTCTAGAAATTTCCAACCATCAGCATTACACTGACTGGTCAGTAGTTATAGGGTTTATCTAATCTCTCCATTTGGAAACAGTGTGTGAACTTTTTTTTTAGAATGAGAACTATGTCCCCTCGTGTTTGCCATCACCATCCGAGGAAAAAGACTCTCACTATCCACCCTATCTAACCCTCTGATTATCTTATATGTCTCTATTAAGTCACCTCTCCTCCTCCTTCTCACCAACGAAAACAACCTCAAGTCCCTCAGCCTTTCCTCGTAAGACCTTCCCTCCATACCAGGCAACATCCTAGTAAATCTCCTCTGCACCCTTTCCAAAGCTTCCACATCCTTCCTATAACGCGATGACCAGAACTGCACGCAATACTCCAGGTGCGGTCTCACCAGAGTTTTGTACAGCTGCAGCATGACCTCGTGGCTCCGAAACTGGATCCCCCTACTGATAAAAGCTAACACACCATATGCCTTCTTAACAGCCCTATTAACCTGGGTAGCAACCTTCAGGGATTTATGCACTTGGACACCAGGATCTCTCTGTTCATCTACACTACCAAGAATCTTCCCATTAGTCCAGTACTCTGCATTCCTGTTACTCCTTCCAAAGTGAATCACCTCGCACTTTTCCGCATTAAACTCCATTTGCCATCTCTCAGCCCAGCTCTGCAGCCTATCTATGTCCCTCTATACCCGACAACATCCTTCGGCACTATCCACAACTCCACCGACCTTAGTGTCATCCGCAAATTTACTAACCCACCCATCTACACCCTCTTCCAGGTCATTTATAAAAATGACAAACAGCAGTGGCCCCAAAACAGATCCTTGCGGTACACCACTAGTAACTAAACTCCAGGATGAACATTTGCCATCAACCACCACCCTCTGTCGTCTTTCAGCTAGCCAATTTCTGATCCAAAGCTCTAAATCACCTTCAACCCCATACCTCCGTATTTTCTGCAATAGCCTACCATGGGGAGCCTTATCAAACGCCTTACTGAAATCCATATACATCACATCCACTGCTTTACCCTCATCCACCTGTTTGGTCACCTTCTCGAAAAACTCAATAAGGTTTGTGAGGCACGACCTACCCGTCACAAAGCCGTGCTGACTATTGCTAATGAACTTATTCTTTTCAAGATGATTATAAATCCTGTCTCTTATAACCTTTTCCAACCTTTTACCCACAACCGAAGTAAGGCTCACAGGTTTATAATTACCAGGGCTGTCTCTACTCCCCTTCTTGAACAAGGGGGCAACATTTGCTATCCTCCAGTCTTCCGGCACTATTCCTGTCGGCAATGACGACATATAGATCAAGGACAAAGGATCTGCAATCTCCTCCCTAGCTTCCCAGAGAATCCTAGGATAAATCCCATCTGGCCCAGGGGACTTATCTATTTTCACACTTTCCAAAATTGATAACACCTCCTCCTTGTGAACCTCAATCCCATCTAGCCCAGTAGCCTGAATCTCAGTATTCTCCTCGACAACATTTTCCTTCTCTACTGTAAATACTGACGCAAAATATTCATTCAACGCTTCCCCTACCTCCTCTGATTCCACACACAACTTCCCACTACTATCCTTGATTGGCACTAATCTAACTCTAGTCATTGTTTTATTCCTGATATACCTATAGAAAGCCTTAGGGTTTTCCCTGATTCTATCCGCCAATGACTTCTCGTGTCCTCTCCTTGCTCTTCTTAGCTCTCCCTTTAGATCCTTCCTGGCGGGCTTGTAACTCTCAAGCGCCCTAACTGAGCCTTCACGTCTCATCCGAACATAAGCCTTCTTCTTTCTCTTGACAAGAGCTTCAACTTCTTTCGTAAACCACGGCTCCCTCGCTCGACAACTTCCTCCCTGCCTCACAGGGATATACTTATCAAGGACACGCAGTAGCTGCTCCTTGAATAAGCTCCACATTTCGATTGTGCCCATCCCCTGCAGTTTCCTTCCCCATCCTACGCATCCTAAATCTTGCCTAATCGCATCATAATTTCCTTTCCCCCAGCTATAATTCTTGCCCTGCGGCATATACCTGTCCCTGCCCATCGCTAAGGTAAACCTAACCGAATTGTGATCACTATCACCAAAGTGCTCACCTACATCTAAATCTAACACCTGGCCGGGTTCATTACCCAGTACCAAATCATATGTGGCATCGCCCCTGGTTGGCCTGTCTACATACTGTGTCAGAAAACCCTCCTGCACACACTGGACAAAAACTGACCCATCTAAAGTACTCGAACTATAGTATTTCCAGTCGATATTTGGAAAGTTAAAGTCCCCCATAACAACTATCCTGTTACTCTCGCCCCTGTCGAAAATCATCTCCGCTATCCTTTCCTCCACATCTCTGGAACTATTTGGAGGTCTATAAAAGACTCCCAACAGGGTGACCTCACCTCTCCTGTTTCTAACCTCGGCCCATACTACCTCAGTAGTCGAGTCCTCAAACGTCCTTTCTGTCGCTGTAATACTCTCCTTGATTAACAATGCTACCACGCCCCTCTTTTACCATCTTCTCTGTTCTTACTGAAACATCTAAATCCCGGAACCTGCAACATCCATTCCTGCCCCTGCTCTACCCATGTCTCCGAAATGGCCACTACATCGAGATCCCAGGTACCAACCCATGCTGCAAACTCACCCACCTTGTTCCAGATGCTCCTGGCGTTGATGTAGACACACTTTAAACCAAGTTCTTGCTTGCCAGTGCCCTCTTGCGTCCTTGTAACCTTATCCCTGACCTCACTATTCTCAACATCCTGTACACTTTCACTACATTTTAGGTTCCCAATCCCCTGATGAATTAGTTTAACCCCCCCACCCCCCACCCCCCGAAGAACACTAGCAAATCTCCCCCCCCCAGGACATTGGTACCCCTCTGGTTCAGGTGAAGACCATCCTGTTTGTAGAGGTCCCACCTGCCCCAGAAAGAGCCCCAATTATCCAGGAAACCAAAGCCCTCCCTCCTGCATCATCCCTGCAGCCACGTGTTCAACTCCTCTCTCTCCCTATTCCTCGCTTCGCTATCACGTGGCACGGGCAACAACCCAGAGATAACAACTCTGTTTGTTCTCGCTCTAACCTTCCACCCTAGCTCCCTGAATTTCTGTCTTAAATCCCCATCTCTCTTCCTACCTATGTCGTTGGTGCCTATGTGGACCACGACTTGGGGCTGCTCCCCCTCCCCCTTAAGGATCCCAAAAGTACGATCCGAGACATCACGAACCCTGGCACCTGGGAGGCAACATACCAACCGTGAGTCTCTCTCGTTCCCACAGAACCTCCTATCTGTTCCCCTAACTATGGAGTCCCCAGTGACTAATGCTCTGCTCCTCTTCCCCCTTCCCTTCTGAGCAACAGGGACAGACTCTGTGCCAGATACCTGTACCCCATTGCTTACCCCTGGGAAGTCGTCCCCTGCAACAGTATCCAAAACGGTATACCTGTTGTTGAGGGAAACGGCCACAGGGGATCCCTGCACTGCCTGCTGGTTCCCTCTCCTTCCCCTGACGGTAACCCATCTACCTTGATCGCCTTCCACTCCTCTGATAACAATCTCACATCCAAGGAGGACTGTAAGATTCTGGCCAGTGCCTCTGCTATTTCCGCCATTCTTTCCCTCAACAAACCTCATGTATCCTATCTAGACCGGGTAAATCTTCTACTTTATTTTGGTACAATAAGTGTTGGATTGAAATGGGATAACTAAACCTGTTTGTTCAGTGACTGTAATTAATGTCAGTCCCCATGGACCCTAATTGTATCACTGGAGGATTTCCCTCTTTTATTAATAAGGGACTCCTTTCAAAGTGCTATCCCGTCGTGTCAGTGGGAGCATCAACCCTGACACGAACAGGGATCCACGGCTACAGTGAGATGGAGAGGATATATCAGAATCTGAGAACAATTAATTGGAATGTTACAACAATGGGTCAGAATCTGAGAACAGTAGATTGGAATGTTACAACAATGGGCAGCAGGAGTTTATCCTTTTTGCTTGGCGAAGTTACTGCAGATTATTTTTGGATAACATTAGACTGGCGGATCTATTTTGTACTGAAGATGATTGAAACGATTTTCTATCCCATCCTCGCTATTATTGGTGTACCTGGTAAGTCTCTGTATCTAACTATTTGATCTATAAACCATATTTCACTGATTTAGCGTTCCTGTCATGTAAAATCATGAGAAGCCTCAAGCCATTTTCTTCAGTCTCTGTCACAAACTCAATTCCCTATCCACTCCATTCCACTCCCTGCCCAATGTCTGAGGCTGAAGCAGACTGTTTCAACATCTGTGCTCCATTCATACCTGAGCTGAGTCCATCCTCATATTCTCTCCATCACCAACTCTGCCTACTACCACCTCTGTAATATTTCCCGTCTCCACCTCTGCCTAAGCCCATCCGCTGCATAAACCCTCATCCATGCCATTGTTAAATCCACACATGACTGTTCCAATTCTATCCTGGTCACCCTCCCAGTTATAAACCTCCATAAACCACAGCCCATCCAGAACTCTGCTGTCTGTATCCTAACTCACACCAAATCACGATCACCCATCACCCCTGTGCTCACTGATTCACATTGGCACCCAGTCTGGCAGCACCTTAATTTTAATATCCTCATTATTGTGTTTGAATTCCTCCATGGCTTCACCCCCCAAATTAGTCACATTCCCCTCTCCATTTCACAAACTATTTAAAATCTTATGCCTTCACGTTTATATCGAATGTACTTTTTAAAGTGAGTTGCTTTCACACTATATCTTCCCTGGAAGCTTTTCAATGTATGGCTCACTGGGACCAACATGATGGAAACCTGGATCCATAAAATGATGTGAACTGCAAAGCCATCCGCTTCTAGTGCGGCCAGCACAGTGCCCTATGCTGGGCAGGTCGTTAGCTTGGGTGTACCATGTATGTGCTGATAGTGTGAGGAGGGATCTGAATGAATGTCAATCATTCCAGCAGTTTTGATGTACGTTTTTGAAACTTGGACTGTGCATGTCCATTGACCGCCTGTGTTGGTCACTCTCAGCTGAATATACATTCAGCAGCATGAGGAACACCAAGGAGGAGTTAGATATGGCTCTTGGGGCGTAATGGATCAAAGGATATGGGGGGAAAGCGGGAATAGATTACTGATGATCTACCATGGTCATAATGAATGGCGGAGCAGGCTCGTAGGGCCGAATGGCCTACTTCTGCTCCTATTTTCTATGTTTCTATGTTTACTGTTATTTAAAAAGACCAGGCATCCAACTAACAGGTGAGGGGCCTTTGACATACTTTTGCTATTGTAAAGTTAGTGGAGGTGCTGTGGGTGGTTTTCTGGAGGTTGTATTGTGAGCTGCTGCAGGTATCCAGGGAGGATAAGGATTTGGTGAACCAACTCTGGACGAGGTATGGGGTCTGTAGTTACAATGTCTCGGTGTCTGTAACATGGCCATCAAATGGAGCAGAGTCTGCAGACAAGGGAAGCTCTGTAAAGAGGGAGGAGGAGGGGGCTCTGCCCTACCCACCCCGCGTTTTCCAAGAGCATTTTTCCTACCTAAACTTGACCCAGGAGCAGTGTGTGAGGTGACTCTAATTCACTAAGGAGGTGGTCACAGAGCTGTGTCACCTCCTGTAACATGACCTGGAGCCTCACACGAGGGTGAGGACGGAGCTGTCGGTGGTTGTTGAGGTCATAATTTCATTGAACTTCTATGTATCTGGATATTTCCAGGCAGGAGCGGGTGACGTATCCATTATCTCTCTCTATGCTGTCCATTGATGTATATGCTGGTGACGAAGGCCATCTATCTCTGGTGAGGGAAATATATCATTTACTCCCTCAGCAGGGAGAAGTAGGATGAGAGATCCCATGGCTTTGTCAGGATAGCAGGATTCCTGAAGGTGTAGGTGGCTCTGCGGGGCCCCCATGTCAATGGGGAGAGGTACAGGAACTGATAGATCTCTCACTCCATTGATGTATAGTTGGTGTGTTAACATGCCCAGTACATCATGTTGGTGAATTTCCACTACCCTGGCAGCAGCAATGATAACTTCATTCTGAAGCAGTCAGCCGGTCCCACCACTTCGGGTCTCCATGGAGAACCGGAATGCGGTTCCTCAGAGACAATGGCATCCGCCACCCCCTCCCCCCCCACCCCCATCACCCCTCTACAAATGGTTATACCTTCTACACACCTAAACCCACTTCCCACTGCCAGTCAAACACTCCAGTAGGAACACGATGGAACAGACCATTGGTGTGATGAAGCAATACTTCCAATGTCTGAACCGCTCAGGGGAAGCCCTGCAGTACACACTGGAGCAGGTGTCCAAGTTCATGGTGTTCTGCTGCAACCTTCAAATCATCACCATCATGAGGACACAGGCATTGGCAACAGGAATCCGGAGGCCACTTCAGGAGGAGGAGGAGGAGGCAGGGAGGATATTTCCTGTATGTCTTCTACCCAAACAGGCTGTTAGAGAGTCCCTGCCAAGATTCCAGTTCCCATAGGACAACCTCCCTTTCCCACCATGGACCCCCCCCCCCCCCCCCATTCTCCACCATTACACTCATCTTAGACGCCCCATCACAGCGTTCTCTTGGTCACCATCCTGCAATAAAAACCACCAGCAAAAACCTTTTCATTAACATATTTATCCATCACCAATTATACAAACATTACCGAACTATTCGCCCTTGTGTATTCCCTTAGTGCCTGTCTTGTGGGTTCCCTCAACTTGCCTAGTGCTCCTACACAGTGTTTCCCCACTGACTGCAGCATGGCTGGTGGAAGGCTGCTGACCTTCACTGGGGAGACTGCAGATGGCCTTGCAGGGCGTCCTCGAGCAGCTCTGGGTCTTGAGGGCTCGGATTCGGACTGCACCACCTCGACATAGGCAGCAGCAGCCTGGGCTGGCTGATGGGTAACAGCAAGGACACTCACAAATACTGTTATCCTGTGAGAAGACAGCAGGTTCATACTCCACGGAGACCCTGTCACTCCCACCTGGTGACACCTCAGCAATCCTAGTAATCTATTGGATCATAGATTGCTGGACTGCTTTGAAAGCATGAAAACTCATTTGATCTCTGACTTCAACAGCCATGATGACAGCAGTCTGATCCTGCATGGCAGCACGCATGGATCTCATGGCCTCAGTCTGAGTTTTCACTGCAGTACTGAGACGTTGGGTGTCTGCTGTCTGTGCTGCAGTGGAAGCTGAGACAATGGTCACCAGGCGCTGTATCACGGCTGGATCCGCTAGTGCTGTCATGGAGTTAGTGACCACTTCCACAGGAGAAAGAATGGAGTTCAATCTCCGTGAAATGTTCTGAACCATGTTGGAGCTGGACTCCTCCATGTTCCTTGACAGTGACAACAGATTGTCTGACAGGCCAGTCAATGGACAAAGTATCTCAATGTACATGTCCATCATCATTCTCCTGTATGCTGTTCCAGCAATGTTCTTATCTGTGTCCTCTTTGTCATAACCAGTTTCCCCCTGGCCTGGCTGCAGCTCACTCGTGCTCGGTGACTCACGACGTGCACATTCCAACTCGATACCAGACTCTAAGGTACACGCAGTCTAAGTATTTGATCTGGTGACTGTGAGTATCAGACCAAGTGATGGGGCTTCACCATCAGTGCTGTGCTGCTGCTCTCTCTTTCTGTCTCCAGGGGCTGTGGCGAAGGGGAAGCTGGCAGTTTTGGGTTATCATTGGAAAGTATAAAATCAGAAGGGAAGGGTTGGGGTGAGAGAATGGGGGTGCGATAGAACGCAGGAGGTCCATGGTCCCAACATCTGCAGCTTGTACATCATCCTGGACAGCAGGATGGGGGAGGAGGGGGGAGGGGAGGTGGGAGTTAAGAAGGGACATAAGGCAGGAACATATCATTATTCTGAATGCTCTCGGTGATGCCGGATGCTATGGGCTCTGTCACAGCCGTTCCTATGATGTGGAGAACCATCTACTCCTTCAGGCTCAAGCGATGAAGGTATCCTGGTCCCCGCCGGATTACTGCTGCGATTATGGGCCACCTTGTCCTGTAAGAGGGAGAGCAGAATGTCAGTGACTGTGTTGCAATGTATTTGGGTGATGTGACTGCCATAGCTAAATAGCTGGTCGTATGTGGAGGCAGTGAGAGGTGGATGTGATGCTGGTATCAGTGGAAGGTCTATGAGGGTGAGCTGGAGTAGGTGAATGTTAGGTATGAGTCCTGAGTGTTAGGGACTGCTGATGGGTGAGTGATGGGGGTGTGGTACATTGAGCAGTGTGAGAGGTTGGTGGTGTTGGGGGTAGGAGATGCCATGTGGTGATGAATTCACTGACATTGACCACCCGAGTGAGCTCATTAAACTTCTTCTGGCTCTGCTGCCAGGCCCTCGGGGCCAGACTTCTTGCATTGACCTCCCTGGCCGCCTGCTCCCATTCCCTTCGGAGGACGTTTCTTGAGGGTCTTCAACGCACCCCACAGAAACATGGCCTCTCTCCTCTTATCACCCCACAGATGCACCACATCTGTGAATCGCAGAGCCCTCTCTCTGTCCTAGTATTCCATTTACCTTGTCTCCAATTGTCACTGCATTCACTGTCAGCAGCAGCGGCCTCCTGTGATCCATTGCAGTTTCCCTTTAAGAGGGACAGACTACCTTTAAGACCTGAATCCTGGGTGAAACACGAGCCGGCCTCACACACAGTTACGCGTGCAAACAGAGAGCAGCGCTGGACACCCAGGGCGGCACTGGAATTGATGGAAATGAGGAGGCAGCAGGAAGTTTCTGTGTCACCTGCCTCAACAGGAACGGGCACGGGCACATCATGAATCACAGTCCCTCCGCCCAAAAAGCAGCACATATATCTTTTTATCTTCCTCCAATTACTTCTCAGTCTCTTTCTCTCTCTCTCCCTCTCTCTCTCTCTCCCTCTCTTCCGCTCCTCTATCTCGCACTGTTGCTCATAGAATCATAGATTTATGCTGCGCAGAAGGAAGCTATTCAGCCCACTGTGTCAGTGCTGTCTCTTTGAAAGCGTTATCTTATTAGATCCACTCCCCTCCTCTTTCCCCAGACTCCTGCTTTTTCCCTTTGCAACTAATTATTAAATTCCCTTTTGAAAGATAGAATCATAGAATTATGGAACGTTTAAGGTAAGGAAAAAGGCCACTTGGCCCATCGTATTTGTGCTGACTGAAAAACGACCCCCCTATTCTAATCCCACATTTCAGCATTTGATCCACAGCTCTGCAGATTACGGCACTGGAGGTGTATATCCAGGCTCCTGTTGAATGAGTTGAGGGTCTCTGCCTCAACTACACTTTCAGGCAGTGTGTTCCAGACCCCAACACACTCTGCATGAAAAAGTTTTCCTCATCTCCCCTCTGATCTTTCGACCAATCACTTTAAATCCACCCCCCATCGCACCCCCCACCCCCCCCCCCCCCAACCACCCGCCTCCCGTGTCACTGACTTTTCTGCCAAGGTGAATAGACCCTTCACCTCCACTCTGTCCAGGCCCCTCAAAATCTTGTACATTTCAGTCCGATCTCCTCTCAGCCTTCTCTATTCCAAATTGAACAACCCCAGCCTATCCAATCGTTCCTCACAGCTGCATTTTTCCTAGTCCTAGCAACATCCTCATCAATCTCCTCTGTATCCTCTCTAGTGCAATTACATCCTTTCTGTAATGAGGTGACCAGAATTGCACTCAGTACTCAAGTTGTGGCCTAGCCAATGAGTTATGCAGTTCCAGCATAATTTCCCTGCTCTTTTATTCTATACCTCAGCTAATAAAGGAAAGGATTCCATCTGCCTTCTCCACCATATTACTATTGAATCTGTTTCCATCATGTTTTCAGGCAGTGAGTTCCAGATCCCAACAACTCGCTGTGTAAGAAAATTCTCCTCATTTCACCTCTGGTTCTTTGTCAATTACCTTCAATCTGTGTCTTCTTAACACTGAACTTTCTGACACTGGAAACATTTTCACATTAATTACCCTATCAAAACCCTTCATGATTTTGAATTCTGTATGAAATCTCCTCTTAGCCTTCACTGCTCTAAAGAGAATAATCCCAGCTTTTCCGAACTCTCCATGTAACTGAATTCCCAGATCCCTGGTACCATTCTAGTAAATCACCTCTGTATCTTCACTAAGTCATTGTCATCCTTACCAAAGTGTGGTGATCAGAATTGGACACAATTCTCCAGCTGGTACCGAACCAATGATGTATAAAAATCAGCATTTCCTCCTGAGTTTTATTACTCCGTGCTGTGTTTATAAAGCCAAGGACACGATATGTTGCTTTTTTTTCCGCAGCCTTCTCAGTGTCCTGCTGCCTCAGAAATTAGATCTGTCCATTCAACCACCCACATTAGTTTGCCTTTCCTCATATTTCCTACCGATATGTATCACTTCACAGTTCAATGTGCAAAGTTCAATCTGCCGGGTGACTCGCCATTTCACCAGTCACTCTCTGTCCTCATTGGGACAGACCAGACTCCATCCTCAGACTGTGCTGAGTTAGCGGCTTTCACCCAGTGTGGTACTGAGCTCCAAATAGAGCAGAAAAGACTCAATTCCATCCCTGGCCTGCGTTAATCCCACCCAGTGTGGTACTGACCCACACAGAGAGCAGAAAAGACCCAATTCTATCGCCGACCTGTGTTAATCCTACCCGGTGTGGTACTGACCCACACAGAGAGCAGAAAAGACCCAATTCTATCGCCGACCTGTGTTAATCCTACCCGGTGTGCTACTGACCCACACACAGAGAGCAGGAAAGACCCAGTTCTATCCCCGGCCTGTTTTAATTCCACCCGGTGTGATACTGACCCACACAGAGAGCAGGAAAGACCCAATTCTATCCCCGGCCTGTGTTAATCCCACCCGGTGTGGTACTGACCCACACAGAGAGCAGGAAAGACCCAATTCTATCCCAGGCCTGTGTTAATCCCACCCGGTGTGGTACTGACCCACACAGAAAGCAGGAAAGACCCAATTCTATCCCCGACCTGTGTTAATCCCACCCGGTGTGGTACTGACCCAAACAGAGAGCAGGAAAGACCCAAATCTATCCCCGGCCTGTGTTAATCCCACCCGGTGTGGTACTGACCCACGCAGCGAGCAGGAAAGACCCAATTCTGTCCCCAGCCTGTGTTAATCCCACCTGGTATGATACTGACCCACACAGAGAGCAGGAAAGACCCAATTCTGTTCCCAGCCTGTGTTAATCCCAGCCGGTGTGGTACTGACCCCCACAGAGAGCAGGAAAGACCCAATGCTCTCCCCGGTCTGTGTTAATCCCACCCGGTGTGGTACTGACCCACACAGAGAGCAGGAAAGAACAATTCTGTCCCCGGTCTGTGTTAATCCCACCCGGTGTGGTACTGACCCACACAGAGAGCAGGAAAGAACAATTCTGTCCCCGGTCTGTGTTAATCCCACCCGGTATGGTAATGACACACACAGAGCAGGAAATTTCTATTTCTTTTCTGGCCTGTGCGAATACAACAAGTTGTGTTAATGAGCTCCACACACAGAGCAGGAGATTTCCATCTCTCTCCCTCGCCTGTGTTAATCCAACAAGGTGTGTGCCAAGTGCAAGGAACAATCAGCCTCTGCTTAAAATTGCTGACCGTCAATTGTACCCATCAGGTAAGGTTTCAATAGTTTCTGTTTTAACAGACTCAAAGAATCATACAGCACTGAGAAGGTTATTTGGCCCATCGTGTCTGTGCATGCTGTTTGAAGGAGCAATCCCATTTGTCCTTCTCCTCTACACAATTCCCATATCGCTGAAAATCTCCTCTGATACTATTGAACCAATTCTCTTTTTCAAATTTATTATTGAATCTGCTTCACCACTCTTTCAGGCTGTGAATTTCGGATTATAATAAATCAATGCGTTTTTGTTGGTCGATAACCTTAAAAATGTGTCCTCTGGTTACTGAAAGTACTTCCAGTGAAACCAAATTCTCCGTCTTTACTCCACCAAATACTGTTCAAGATTTTGCATATCTCTATTCAACCTCCATTTAACATTCCTGCTCGAAAGAGAACAATTACAGTTTGCACTCAAGGGACACGAGATAGAGGGGAGGGGGTAGAATTCAGCTCGGACTCTGACACAAAACACCATCATCACCATATTCCCCTCCTCCGACACACAGACCATCTAGACTTGGACAGATATCACCGTTCCTTCATCATCACTGGGTTAAAGGCCTGACATCTTTTCTGCAACAGTATTGTGGGGACACCTTCACCACATGGACTGCAGTGGTTTCGGATGAAGGCCCATCATTTTCTCATGGTAACTCGGGATGGTGAAGTAATGCCAGGCTTGTCAGTATCACCCATATCCTGAGAACAAATAGACAGGAAATAAAATAGGAATAAAATCAATGAGTTTGTAATTGACTGATCGAAGTGATCAAAGGGAGAGACGTCATAACCCAATATAGCAAATTGTCAACACAATTCACCTCACCTGCACCTTGTGTTTGCCTTTCTTCTGTTATCTGTGTGAGGATACAAGTAACAATGAGCCGCTGGCTCAAAAACTGCTGGACATCAATTGTACACACGAAATAAGGACTCAATGGATTCTGTTACCAGAGAATCGGAGAATCACAAAGCATGGAAGCAGTCCATTGGCCCATCGTGCCTGTGCTATCTTTGAAAAAGCGTTTTATTTTACCCCTCTTTCCTTCTCTTTTCCCAAAGCCCTGCAAATCCCCCTCTGCAGCATTTATCCAGTTCCCTTTTGAAACTTGCTCTTGAATCTGCTTCCAGCACATCTTCAGGCTGTGCATTCCAGATTAAAGCAACTCACTGTAGAAAAAAATGCTTTCCTTCTGCCACCTCTGGTTCTTTTGCCAAGTATTTGAGTATTGTTATTGGTCCTTTTCCCAGTGGAAACAGCTTACCCTTACTCTATCAAAACCGCACATAATTGTGATCTGTTCCAGTAAATTCTCCCTTGACCTGATCTGCCCTAATTCCTGTTTCTGTAGTCTCCCCGTGAACATGAATTCCCTCATTCCAGGACCATTCCAGTAAATATCCTCTGCACCTTCTCCAAGGTTCTGACATCCTTTCTAATAAGTAATGCTCAGAATTGGACACAATTCCTGAGCTGAGACCTAACAAGTGATTTACAAAGTTTTAGTTAGCTTCCTTGCTTTTGCACGCAATGCCTCTTTTTATAAAGTTCGATATCCCGGATGTGTTTTTAATAATTTTATCAACTTGTCCAGCTACATTCAAAGACATCTGTTCATGCATCCAATTTAAAACTGCCCCATTTCATTTACATTGCTTCACCTCATTCTTCCTCCCTTAGCCCATGTCTGCACTAAATTTCATCTGCCTCATTTCCTCATGTCATCTCTCTCCCTGAATCCCTCTGATATCATCCTTATGTTTTTACATTTCCGAGTTTCTGTCACCTGAGAACATTGAAATTATGCCTTTTATATATAAGTAAATGATACACACAAACACAGTACACAGATATATGTTTATGTATGTTTTTATAAAAGAGCAATGGCCTGAATACAGACCACTGAGGACCATCACTGTATAATCCCCTTCACTGTCTGAGCAACAATAGATCACCAATTCCATTTGTATTCTGTCCCTTAGCCAATGTCATATCCACACTGTCACTGCCTCTTGAATCCATGAGGTTCAGACTTGCTAACAAATCTATTAAATGGCATTTGATTCCACGACTTTTGATTGTTCATATACAAAGTAGCAACCATGCTATCCGCAGCAACACTCTCCATTACTTCATCAAAGAATTTGATCAAGTTAGTCAGACATGATTTGCCACTAACATATCTGCTGGACCTTCTTGTCATTGATAAACTTATGCTATTCAAACCACAATTATCTTGTCCCAGACTAGAGACTCTAAATGTTTCCCCAACATTTCAGTGAGGTGAGACTGATGGGTCAGTAGTTCCAGTGTGTAGCCTATCACTACTGTTTGGAACAGGGTGTAGAATTTTGAAAACCTCCAGTCCTCTGTCATCACTCCGATATCCAAGGAGGATTGGATGATTCTGGCCAGTGGCTCTGCTACTTCCAACATTTCTTCCCGCAGCAACTCTCATACATCCCGTCCAGACCGGATAAATGTTTATTGCGGTACAGAAAATGTTGGATTGAAATGGGTTAACTGAACCTGTTCAGTGACTGTAATTAATGGTAGTCTCCATGGACTCTAATTGTATCACTGGAGGGTTTCCCTCTTCTTAATAAGAGACTCCTTTCAATGTGTTACATTCAGTGGGTTGGCTGGAGCATCACCTCTGGCACTAACAGGGATCAGCGGCTCCAGATAGAGGGAGAGGATAAATCAGAATCTGAGAACAATAGATTGGAATGTTACAACAATGGGTCAGAATCTGAAAACAATAGATTGGAATGTTACAACAATGGGTCAGAATCTGAGAACACTAGATTGGAATGTTACAACAATGGGTCAGAATCTGAAAACAATAGATTGGAATGTTACAACAATGGGTCAGAATCTGAGAACCATAGATTGGAATGTTACGACAATGAGAAGGAGTTTTTCCTGGGAGCTTGATTATCTTTATACTAACTATGATTGGCTATCGTTAAATTGGCGGATCTATTACGCCCTTCTTTTTATTCAACACATTTACTATCCAATCCTCACTGTTGTTGGTGTCCCTGGTAAGTTTCTCTATCCAGTTATTAATTCAAGAAATTGTTGAACAAATGTTGAACACATTACTGTTCTCCTCATTTACAGTGCTTACTTGCTGCTACTGTTATTCCTGTTAAGTCTGTGCATCTGGCTGATAACTCTACAAGCCATTGTTAACAGTAATACTGTTCTTGTAATATACTCTTGCAATGTACTCTGTCATCTTTGCTGCTGTTGGTTTCCTGGTAGATCCCTACGTATAGTTATGAGATCTGTAAACCTTGATTCTTTATATCAATAAACCACATTTCACTGATATACTGTTCTTCTCATTTCCGTTTCATGTAGACTAAAGTCAGTGTCTTCGAACCCCATCACAAACATCATTTCCTATCTACTGACTCCATCCGCCAGCAAGGTCGGTGTCTGAGGGTAAACCAGGCTGTTTACAATCTCGGTAATCCTTTTAACCCTGAGCTGAGTTTCAACACCATATCCTCTCCAGTACCAATCCTTTAACCTACCAGCTCCCTAATATCACCTGGTTCCAGCTCTGTCTAAGCCCACATGCTGCATAAACCCTCATTCATAACTTTGTTAAATTTGACTCCCAATGCTTCCCCGTCCACCCTCCCAGTCCAAAACCTTTATAAACTACATCCCAACCAGAAATATGCTGCCTGTATCCTAACTCACAGCAAACCTCGATCACCCATCACCCCTGTGCTCACTGATCGACATTGGCTCCCGCTCTGGCAGCACCCTAATTTTAATATTCTCATTCTTGTGTTTGAATCCCTCTATGGCCTCACCCCGCCAATTAGTCCCATTCACCTCCTTATTTCACATAGTCCTACAACGTATTCACCTTTAAGCATTTATTCAATTCTCTATTTAAAGTGAAATATTTTCCCTCTGTATTGCTCCCTGGCTGTCGTTTGGGCTCTGTAGAGATGTCGGTGCAACAAACCCATAAACAATAAAATGATGTGAGATGCACCGCTAGCCACTTCTGCCATGCCCCGTGGTGTGCTCCATGCTGGACAGGGCGTTGGGCAGCTTTGATTCACGCCTATGAAACTTGGTCTGTGCATGTCCACTGACCGCCTGTGTTAGTCTCTCTCAGCTGAACATACATTCAGGAGCACGAGGAACCCCCTCTCGTGGTATTTAAAAGGACCAGGCATCCAACTTACAGGTGAGGGGATTTTGACTTACTTCTGCTATTGTAAAGTTAGTGGAGGTTCTGTGGATCGTTTTCTGGAGGTTGTGTTGTGAGCTGCTGCAGAGACTCAGAGAGGACAGAGGATTTGGTGACCCAAATTTGGACGAGGTATGGGGACTGTAGTTACAGTGTCTCTGGCTCTGTAACATGACCAGCAGATGGAACAGAGGCTGCAGAGAGGGGATGCTCTGTAAAGAGGGAGGAGTAGGGGGCTCTGCCCTACTCACCCCGGGTTTCCCAAGAGCACTTTCCTACCTACACCTAACCCAGGAGCAGTGTGTGAGGTGACTTTGATTCAATAAGGAGGTGGTCACAGAGCTGTGTCACCTGCTGCAACATGACCTGGAGCCTCACATCAGCGTTAGGACGGAGCCTTCAGTGGCTGTTAAGGTCACAGTTTCATTGAAGTTCTACGTATCTGGATTTTTCCAGGCACAAGCGGGTAACGTATCCATTATCTCTCTCACTGTTGTCCATTGATGCTGGGTGATGGAGGTCACCTATGTCGAGTGAGGTGAGTACATAACTTTATCCTTCAGCAGGTAGAACCAGGATGAGAAATCCCCTGGCTTTGTCGAGATGGTGGGATTCCTGATGGTGTAGGTGATTCAGCGGGGTCCCCATATCAATGGGGAGAGGTACAGGAACTGAACAAAACTCCATTGATTGACAAGAGAGTCTGTGGCTCCTCAGAGCAGGCAGGAAAATATAGTTAAGAATACCATCGGACCAGGCATGATCTTATTAAATAGTGCAGCTCTCCTGGGGGCCGAATGGCCCACTGCTGCTCATTTGTTAAAGAATATTTTTATTCTTATTAATGTACATATAGTGTGTGACCATGCCCAGTATATCATGTTAATGAATGCCTTCTTTCCAGGCAGCAGCCACCATGCCTTCAATCTGAAACAGTCGGCCATTGCCACTGTCATCGGATCTTCATGGCTCCTGAGAGGAGAAGGCTACCTCCTCCATCCATGGCTCATTACCTCTAAACACCACACACTCTCCTCCTCCCATACCCCAACTACAAATCATCCACATGAAAATCACCCGAATATAACGTGAGCAATGGAGTCACCAGGAACATGGTGGAACAGACCATCAGTGTAACGAAACAATGCTTGTGATGTCTGAACCGCTCGGGGGGAGCCCTCCAGTACACACTGGAGCAGGTGTCCAAGTTCATGGTGTTCTGCTGCACCCTTCATATCATCACCATCATGAGGACACAGGCATTGGCAGCAGGAATCCGGAGGCCACCTCACGAGGAGGAGGAGGCAGAGAGGATATTTCCTGGATGCCCTCGACTCAGAGAGGCTGTCGGGGAATCCCAGCTATAATTACGGTTCCCATAGGACAACCTCCCTTTCCCAACATGGATGCCCATTCTCCACCATTACAGTCATCTGAGACGCCCCATCACAGTGTTCCCTTGGTCACCATCCTGTAAAAAAAACCACCAAAACATTTTCATTAACATCTTTATCCAACAACACATCCAATTGTACTAACAATACTGAACTATTCACCCTTATTTATTTCCTTAGTCCCTGACTTGTGGATGCCCTCAACCTGCCTAGTGCTCCTACACAGTGTTTCCCCAGTGACTGCAGCATGGCTGGTGGAAAGTTGTTGACTTTCACTGAGGAGACTGCAGATGACCTTGCAGGACGTCCTCGAGCAGCTCTGGGGTTTGAGGGCTCGGATTCAGACTGCAACACCTCGACATGGGCAGCAGCAGCCTGGGCTGGCTGATGGGTAATAGAACCATAGAAAACCTACGGCAAGAAGGAGGCCATTCAGCCCCTCTGCTTGTGCTCGCTGAAAAATCGAACAGTTCAATCTCATCCCACTTTGCAGCATTTGTTCCGTATCCCTGAGATTATTGTACCTGAGGTGCATATCCAGACTGCCTTTGAATGATTTGAGGGTTTCTGCCTCTGCTATCCTTTCAGGCAGTGTGTTCCAAGAACTACAGCAGCCACTGGGTAAAAATGTCTTCTCTCATTTCCCCTTTATTATTTCTACCAATCACATTAAGTCTATGCTCCCACCTCACTGATCTCTCTGCTAAGGTGAATAGACCCTTCACCTCCACTCTGTCCAGGCCCCTCACAATCTTGTACATTTCAATCAGATCTCCCCTCAGTCTTCTCTGTTCCAAGGAGAACAACCACAGCCTTTCCAATCTATCCTCATAGCTGCAATTTTCCAGTCCTGGCAACATCCTCGTAAATCTCCTCTGTACCCTCTCTAGTGCAATTGCATCCTTTCTGTAATGAGGTGAGCAGAACTGCACACAGTACTCAAGTTGATGCAAAACCAATGATTTATACCGTTCCAGCATAACCTCCCTGCTCTTGTACTCTATACCTCGGCTAATAAAGGAAAAGATTCCATATGTCTTCTTAACCACCTTAACGACCTGTCCAGCTTCCTTTCGGGATCTGTGGACATTGACTCCATGGTCGCTCGCTTCCTCTGCACTTCTCAGTATTTTCCCATTAATCGTGTATTCCTTTGCCTTGTTTGACCTCCCCAAATGAATCACCTCACATTTCTCCGGGTTTGAATTCGATTTGCCACTTTTCTGCCCGTCTGACTAGACTATCAATATCTTCCTGCAGTCTACAGATATCCTCCTCGCTATCTACCACGTGACCAATCTTTGTGTCGTCTGCAAACGTCTTTATCATGTCACCTGCATTTACATCCAAATCGTTAATATGTATTGCAAAAAACAGGGGACCCAGGACTGAGCCCTGTGGAATGCAACTGGAAACAGTCCTCAAATCGCTAAAACACCCATCAACAATTATCCTTTGTTTCACCTCTTCTACCCCTCTCAATATCACCATATTTTTGTCTGCTCCCTCACTTTGTTTTCTCTCTCCAAATACATTACCTCACACATCTCTGGATTGAATCCCATTTGCCACTTTTCCGTCCACCCAACCAAACATTAATATCTTTCTGGAGTCTCAGGCTAACCTCTTCACTATCAACTCCACGGCCAATTTGTGTGTCGCCAGCAAATTTCAAAATCCTGTCTCCCACATTTAAGTCCAAATCATTAATATAGACCACAAACAGGAAGGGAGCCTGCACTGAGCCCTGTGAAACGCCACTGGAAACAACTTTTCACTCACAAAAACATGTGTTGACTATTACCATTTGTCACCTGTCACTGAGCCAATTTTGGATCCAAACTGCCACATTCCCCTGTAGCCCATGGACATTCCTTTTACTGACCAGTCTGCCATCTGGGACCTTGTAAAATGCCTTACTAAAATCCATGTAGACCACCTCCATTGCATTACCCTCATCAATCCTCCTTACTTCCTCAGAAAACTCAATTAAGTTAGTAAGACAAGACCTCCCCTTAACAAATCCATGCTGACTGTCTCTGATTAATCTGTGCCTTTCTAAGTGACAGCTTATTCTATCCCACAGAATTGATTCTAATAATATACCCACCAGCGAGTTCAGACTGACAAGCTTATAATTATTTGGCCTATCCCTGGCACCCTTTTTAAATAACGGTACAACGTTTACAGACCTCCAATGCTCTGGTACCTCTCCTGTATCTAGTGAGGATTTGAAGATTATCCAACGAGCGTGTTATTTCCTCCCTGGCTCCTTTTAACAGCTGGGATACAATCCTTCCAGCCCTGGTGATTTATTCACTCTCAATGATGTCAGACCCTCCAGTACTTCCTCTCTCATTATGCTTATCATATCTAATATTTCACACTCCGCCTCTCTAACTACAACGTCTGCATTATCCCTCTCCTTTGTGAAGACAGAGACATAAAACTCATTAAGGACCCTACCCACATCTTCTGCATCCACGCATAAATTACTTTGTACATCTCTGACATGCGATCCCCTTTCCTTTGTGATCCTCTTGTTCTTAATGTACTGAAAAACCATCTTTCGGTTTTCCTTGATCCAACGTGTCAATATTTTTTTCATGTCCTCTCTTTGCTTTTCTAATTTCCTTTTTTACTTCACCCCTACACTTTCTATACACCTCTTGGCTATCTAAAGTATTATTTGTTTGTGAATGTCATAAGCTTTGTTCTTCTGATTTATCTTACTCTGTATGTTTCTAGATAATCGGGGGCTCTAGATTTGGCTGTGAAAGAAAATTCTACTCATTTTGCCTCTGGTTCTTTGCCAATTACCTTGAATTTGCTGTAATAAGGCTGTGAGCACAGTCCTGGTAACTACAGACCAGTTTGTTTCATATCAGTGTTGGGTAATGTTTTACAAACAAGAATTAAAGAAGAAATGGACAGAAACTCGGAGAGTTTTCAGTTAATGAAGGATACAAAGCACGTATTTGTGGGAACATAGGATCAGTAGTAGACCATTCAGCCTGCCGAGCCTGCTCTGTCATTGAGTTATGTCATGGTCGATCATGTACCTCAACGCCACTTTCCTGCTCTATCCCCGTATCCCTTGATGTCATTTGTCTCCCGAAATCCATTGATTTCAGTCTTGAACATGCTCAGTGTTGATCTCCCACACCTTCTGTGGTAGTGAATTCCAAAGATTTAACACCCTCTGAGTGAAGAAATTCTTCTCAATCTCAGTCTTAAATTGCCTATCCCTTATTCTGAGATTATGTCCACTGGTTCTAGACTCACTAGCCAGGAGAAACGCACTATAAGAACTTTGTATGGGATCAACTCTCATTCCTTGAAACTCAAGAGAGTTCAGGCCAGGTTTTCTCAACCTCTCCTCATACGACAATACCGCTATCCCAGGGATTAGTCTGCTGAACCTGCATTGCACTCCCTCTACTGTAAGCATACCCTTCTTTTGATAGGGACACCGAACTGTTAGCAAAACTTCAAGTGCAGTCTCACCAAGTTTGTATACAATTGAATCAATACATCTTTATGCCTGTACTCAAATCCCCTTGTGATGGAGGCCAACATACAATTTTCCTTCTTCATTAATTGTTGCACCTGCATACTAGCTTTTAGTTACTCATGAACTTGCCAACGTCTTACGATTTGAGAAATATTCTGTCTTTCTGTTTTTTTTTACCAGAGTGGAACATTTGACACTTATTCACATTATATTCCATCGACCATGGTCTTGCCCATTCACTTAGCCTGTCCAAATCTGCTTGAAGCTTCCTTGCATCCTCCTGACAACTGACAGTCCCAGCTAGTTTTGTGTCATCGGCAAATTTGTAAATATTACATTTAGGCCCCACGTCCAATATAGATTGTGAACAGCTGTGGTCCGAGTGCAGATCCTTGTGGTACCTCACTAGTAAGAGCCTGCTATCCTGAGAATTACGGCTTTATTCCAACTCTCTCTTTTCTGTCTGTTAACCAATTGGTTGTCGGGGCTGTTAGACAGTTGGCTCTCTCCTTGCGCTTCTGTCTTTTTTCCTGCCCACTGCCAAGTCTCTTCGACTCGCCACACTTTAGCCCCGCCTTTATGGCTGCCCACCAGCTCTTGCGATCACTGGCAACTGACTCCCATGAGTTGTGATCAATGTCACAGGACTTCAAGTCTTTAAAGCGGAGACATGGACGGCCAGTGGGTCTGATACCAGTTGCGAGCTCACTGTACAATGTGTCATTGGGGAACTTGCCATCTTTGATGCGGCTCACATGGCCGGGAAGAATGTTGTCACTGAGACCGCCCTCAATGCAGCCCAGCCTCTGCCAGTCATGGATGAGCTGGACGTACAGCCAACAAAATCGAACTCAGTGATGCCATTAATTCTCCAGCCAGCGGAAAAGCCCCTGGGAAGGACGGCATCGCCCCTGAAATAATCAAGAGTGCCAAGCATGCTATACTCTCAGCACTTTATGAACTGCTTTGCCTGCGCTGGGATGAGGAAGCAGTACCTCAGGACATGTGTGATGCCAATATCATCACCCTCTGTAAAACAAAGGTGACCACGGTGACTGCAACAACTACCATAGAATCTCGCTGCTCAGCATAGTGGGGAAAGTCTTCGCTCGAGTCGCTTTAAACTGGCTCCATTATCTATGCTCAAAGTAAATCCTCGAAAACTTCGAAAGGTTTGTCACATATGATGTCCCTTTCATAAATCCATGTTGACTCTGTCAATGTTACCATTATTTTCTAAGTGTCCAGTTATCACACCCTTTACAGTAGATTCAATTTTTTTCCCCTACGACTGACGGACAGAGCGGTGAGGTGATGCATTTTGGGAGGACTAACATGTCAAGGGAATATACAATGGATGGTAGGAACCTAGGAAGTACAGAGAGTCAGAGGGACCTTGGTGTACTTGTCCATAGATCACTGAAGGCAGCAACACAGGTAGATAAGGTGGTTAGGAAGACATATGGGATACTTGCCTTCAGCAGCTGAGGCATAGAATGTAAGAGCAGGGAGGTTATGATGAAGCTGTATAAAACCCTACTTAGACCACAGCTGGAGTACTGTGTCCAGTTCTGGTCACCACACTACAGGAAGGATGTGATTGCGCTGGAGAGGGTGGAGAGAATATTCACCAGGATGTTGCCTGGGCTGGAGAATGTCAGCTACGAAGAGAGACTGGATAGGCTAGGGTTGTTTTCCTTCGAGCAGAGAAGGCTGTGAGGGCGGGGGGTGGGAGGTAGATGCTTGAGGTATACAAAATTATGAGGGGCATTGATAGGTTGGATAGGAAGAACCTTTTCATCCCTTAGCAGAAGAGTCAATAACCAGGGGACATAAATTTAAGGTAAGGGGTAGGATGTTTAGTGGGGATTTGAGGAACAACGTTTTCACTCAGAAGGCAGTTGGAATCTGGAACGCACTGCCTGAAGAGGTGATCGAGACAGGAACACTCACAACATTGAAGAAGTGTTTATATTGGCACTTGAAACGCCATAGGAGACAAGGCTACTGGACAAGTGCTGTAAATGGGATCAGCTTAGTTAGGTGCCTGATGGCCACATGGACACAATGGTCCGAAAGGCCTATTTCTGTGCTGTACAATTCTGTGAATCTAAGACACTGTGATGTCAAACTAACAGGTCTGTAGTTCTCAATTTTCCCTCTCCCACGCTTCTTAAATAGTAGGGTTACATTTGCTACTTTCCAGTCTCAGGAACCCTTCCATAATCTGTAGAATTTTGAAAGATACCCACCTTAGCATCCACCATCTCTATAGCCACCTCCTTCAACACTCTGGGATGTAGCTCATCTGGTCCAGGAGATTTATCTGGCACCCTAATAAACCACTTCATTTGATCTAATGCAATCTTTAAATTCTTTTGTTAGCCACAGTTGATTCAACTTTCCCATAGGCTGCTTGTGCCTCAGAGGAATATCTGTCTGTTGTCGACCATGTAGTATTTTTAACTACAAGCCATTGCCTGTCTACTGTCAAATCTGTTTAGTGTATTTTCCCAATCCACAACAGCCAACGTGTCCCTCATACTTACATAGTTTCCCTTGTTCAGATTTAAGACCCTAGTTTCAAAATCATCACATTCAAGCTTAATGTGAGATTCTGCCGGATTATGGTCATTAATTCTCAAAGGCTCCTTTACAGCAAAGTTATTCATTAGGCTTTTCACATTGCATAATAGTAAATCTCTAATCGCCCGATCGAGAATTGTTTCTTCACCGTCCTGCTCCAGAAACACATTTCGTACACACTCCAGTAAAGGCAGATCGTATTTGACTACCCTAATTAAATTTTTGATGACGTAACAAAGAAGGTTGATGAAGGGTCTGCCATGGATGCTATTCATATGGATTTTAACAAAGCATTTGATATGGTTCCACATAAAAGGCTTGTTAAATTGCTCATGGAGTAAGAGGGTCATTGTCAAAATTAAATTAAAACTGGCTGAAGGACAGAAAATAGTGAGTCGTAGTAAATGATTGTTTTAAAGATTGGAGGAAGCGAGACCGTGGTGTTCCCCAAGGGTCAGTGCTAGGACCACTGTTTTTGTTTTTTGATATGAATATATGATTTGAATATTGAAATATAGAGCAACATTTCAAAATTTGCTGATGATACCAAACTGGGAGACGGGGCAAAAAGTGAGGCTGATACCAATCAACTGCAACGGGAAATAGATAGGTGAGCAGAATGGGCAGATAGGAGGCAAATGGAATTTAATACAGACAAGTGTGAGGTGATGTATTTTGTCATCAGTAACAGGGAGAGGCAATATACACTTAATGGCACAGTTCTAAAGTGTATGCAAGGACGAAGGGACATGCGGTTCATGTACATAGATGCTTGAAGGTGGCAGGACATATTGAGAGAGTTGTTAGTAAAGCATATGGGATCTTGGGCTTCATACATAGAGGTAATTAATACAGAAGAAGGAAAGTTATGCTGAACCTTTATAAAGCTCTGGTTATGCCCCAACTGGAGTACTGCATCTAGTTCTGTTCACCACACTTTAGGAATGAGCTGAGGGTCCTTGACAGGGTGTAGAGGAAATTTACCAGAATGGTTCCAGGGATGGAGGATTTCAGCTGCAAGGTTAGTGTGGAAAAGCTGGGATTGTTTCCCTTGTTGTAAAGGAGATTGAGGGGAGATTTGATAGAGGTATACAAGATGATAACATGTTTGGATAAGGTAAACAGGAAAAGATGTTCACATTAGCTAATGGTACAAGGACTAGAGTTAAGGTTGTGGGCAAGAGATACAGGGGGATGTGAGGAACAACATTTTTACACAGCGAGAGGGAATGGCCTGGAAATCACTGCCGACGAGAGTGGTGGAAGCAGAGATGGTGAATGATTTCAAAAGGTTATTGGATGGACATTTGAGGGAAATAAACTTGCAGGAATATGGAGACAGAGCTGGGGTAAGAGACTGACTGGGTATATCTACAAAGAGCTGGCATGGACATGATGGGCCGAATGGCCTCATTCTGTGCTGAAAAGACTATGACTCCATGTCTCTCTGACAGGTGAATACTATTACTACTGCTTTCCTACACTGGGAAAGTTTATAATGGACTGGGCAGTATCACCCTGTTGAACCCCGTGATGTAAGTGAAATGTTTGATGCCTCAGAATGTGGTTAACAAATGTCCTTCACAAACAGAGTAAATCAGTTCAGACCCACTCACCATTCTGGATCATTCACAATGGGGAGTAGATTCTCCTGGTTTTCTCTACATAGGACAGCAGCCACGCTTTTCACTGTGTCCCCAACCTCCATGTGGAAAGTCTTGTCAGGGTTAGGTGAGATAAGACACGTTGCCTGGGCGACAGCTTTCTTCAGTTGTATTACTGCTTCTGTGCTCTCTTCAGTCCAACCGACTTAAACCTGGTCATCATCACCATTAGTTAGTTCATAAAGAGGAGTCACAGTCTCTGCAAATCGAGGGATGAGGGTCCACTTAAACCCACCATCCTGAAGAAAGGCCACAGGGCAGTCTTTGAGCTGGACAGGGGTACACACTGGATGAGGGTCCGTTGATACCCCACCAGCCTGAGGATAGGACACCGGGCAGTCCTTGAGCTGGACAGGGGTAGACACTGGATGAGGGTCCATTGATACCCCACCAGCCTGAGGATAGGACACAGGGCAGTCTTTGTGATGGACAGGGGTAGACACTGGATGGTCTCGACCTGATGTTGGTCTTGGCTGATGCTGGATGATCCAATCTGGACACCTAGAAAGGTGACACGATCTTGCACCAGCTGGGCCTTCCGTGGGTGGTCTTTTATTCCAGCTCCCAAAGCAACTGCAGTAGTTCCTGTAAAAGGGTTAAATGTGTGGACACAGTCTGTGGTGATGAAGAGGAGATCATCGATATATTGCAGCGAGCAGAAAGGCTGCGAAAAGCTCATAAGGGCCCCGGCCATTGGTTTGTGGAGAATAGTGGGGTTATTGTGCAACCCCTTGTGACAGACATGTCCAGGGGTATCTCTGGTCCTCAGAAGTGAATGTGAATTTAATTTGTTTCTCTAGTTTTACTGGGATACTCCAATAACCATTTGAGATATCCAGCGTGGTGAAGACAGCACTGCCGCTGGGAATCCGGGAGAGTAGGGTGGGTGTCTCTCAGACAACTGGGTTCACACAGGGGTGACTGAGTTGTGTTTGTGATGGTCAATAGTCACCAGCTGCCATCCGGTTTTCTAACCGGTCAAATTGGGCAGTTAGTAGTGAATGTGTCTTTGTGAATTACACCCTGGTGTAAATATGACCTGATAGTGTCTGGAATATATGATATAATCTCAGCTCGGTATGAATACTGCTTCATGGAGCATGCAATGGTCAGTCAATTTCTTCCGGTCTGCTCATGTTTCCACAGTCATCTTTATGAGTTGTGAATGCACTCAGCACCGACTTGAGAATCGCCTGCAGCTCAGGGTGATCAGAGGTGTCTGGTTCACACTCCTCTGATGTTTTAATCATGAATATTGAGGTTACACTGGACACCAGAGTAGGGGTATGTTTTATGGTTCTACAACATACAAATATAGAGATAATCAATTACTGCTGATAACCTTTGAGCACATTACTGCCCAGTAGTCCCAGTCCATTATGCCGGGTCATAGAAAAGGGAGGCAGGACTTTGACATGAACTCTGTTCCCTCTCCTACACCACTGTAAGGTCTGATCTAGGGTCACAGATTTACAAAAAGGAGGTCGAAGTATCACCTTTTATTGAGGAGTGTCAGTTCAAATACTGCACCAAATCAGAATAGACATATTCGACATCCGAACAGTGACAGGTGAGATAGGCTTTATGGCTATGGAACAGATGTTAAAAGCTATTATTGAAGACGTTATAGCAGGGCAGAGAGAAAAATTCAAGGTGATCAGGCAAAGTCAACATGGTTTTGTGAAAGGGAATTAATGTTTCACTGATTTTCTGACGTTATTTGAGAAAGTAACATGTGCTGTGGATAAACGGGAACCGTTGGATGCAATGCACTTATATTTCCAGAAGGCACTTGATAAGGTGTCACATCAATGGCCATTGCAGAAACTAAAAGCTAATGGTGTAGGGGGTAACATATTGGCATGGATTGAAGACTGGCCTAGCTAACAGGAAAAAGAGAGTAGGCAAAATGGGTCATTTTCGGCTTGGCAATATTTAATGACTATTTTTTATTCATTCACGGGATGTGGGCGTCGCTGGCCAGGCCAGCATTTATTGCCCATCCCTTATTGCCCTTGAGAAGGTGGTGGTGAGCTGCCTTCTTGAACCTCTGCAGTCCATCTAGGGTAGGTACACCCACAGTGCTGTTAAGAAGGGAGTTCCAGGATTTTGACCCAGCGCCAGTGAAGGAACGGCCATATAGTTCCAAGTGAGGATGTTGTGTGACTTGGAGGGGAAATTGCAGGTGGTGCTATTCCCATGTATTTGCTGCCCTTGTCCTCATAGTTGGTAGAGGCCGCGAGTTTGGAAGGTGCTGTCGAACGAGCCGTGGTGCATTGCTGCAGTGCATCTTGTAGATGGTACACACTGCTGTCACTGTGCGTCGGTGGTGGAGGGAGTGAATGTTTGTAGATGGGGTGCCAATCAAGCGGGCTACTTTGTCCTGGATGGTGTCGAGCTTCTTGAGTGTTGTCGGAGCTGCACCCATCCAGGCAAGTGGAGAGTTTTCCATCACACTCCTGACTTGTGCCTTGTAGATGCTGGACAGGATTCGGGGAGTGAGGAGGTGAGTTACTCACCGCAGGATTCCTAGCCTCTGACCTGCTCTTGTAGCCACGGTATTTAGATGGCTACTCCAGTTCAGTTTCTGGTCAATGGTAGCCCCTAAGATGCTGATAGTGGGGGGATTCAGAGATGGTAATGCCGTTGAATGTCAAGGGGAGATGATTAGATTCTCTCTTGTTGGAGATGGTCATTGTTTGGCACTTGTGTGGTGCGAATGTTACTTGCCACTTATCAGCCCAAGCCTGGATATTGTCCAGGTCTTGCTGCATTTCTACACGGACTGCTTCAGTATCTGAGAAGTCACGAATGGTGCTGAACATTTTGCAACCATCAGCGAACAACCCCACTTCTGACCTTATGGTTGAAGGAAGGTCATAGATGAAGCAGCTGAAGATGGTTGGGCCTAGGACACTACCCTGAGGAACCCCTGCAGTGATGCCCGGGAGCTCATATGATTGACCTCCAACAACCACAACCATCTTCCTTTGTGCGAGGTATGACTCCAGCCAGCGGAGGGTTTTCCCCTTGATTCCCATTGACCTCTGTTTTGCTAGGGCTCCTTGATGCCATACTCGGTCAAATGCTGCCTTGATATCAAGGGCAGTCACTCTCACCTCACCCCTTGAGTTCAGCTCTTTTGTCCATGTTTGAACCAAGGCTGCAATGTGGTCAGGAGCTGAGTGGCCCTGGCGGAACCTAAACTGAGCGTCACTAAGTAGGTATTGCTGAGCAAGTGCCGCATGATGGCACTGTTGATGATAACTTCCATCACTTTACTGATGATCGAGAGTAGGCTGATGGGGCGGTAATTGGCCGGGTTGGACTTGTCCTGCTTTTTGTGTGCAGGACATACCTGGGCAATTTTCCACATTGCAGGGTAAATGCCAGTGTTGTAGCTGTACTGGAACAGCTTGGCTAGGGGTATGGCAAGTTCTGGAGCACAGGTCTTCAGTACTATTGCCGGAATATTTTCAGGGCCCATAGCCTTTGCAGTATCCAGTGCCTTCAGTCGTTTCTTTATATCACGTGGAGTGAATCAAATTGGCTGAAGTCTGGCATCTGTGATGCTGGGGACTTCTGGAGGAGGCCGGGATGGATCATCAACTCGGCACTTCTGGCGAAGATTATTGCAAATGCTTCAGCCTTATCTTTCGCCCTGATGTGTTGGGCTCTGGCATCATTGAGGGTGGGGATATTTGTGGAGCCACCTCCTCCAGTTAGTTGTTTAATTGTCCACCATCATTCACGGCTGGATGTGGCAGGACTGCAGAGCTTAGATCTGATCCATTGGCTATGGGATCGCTTTGCTCTGTCTATCGCATGCTGCTTATGCAGTTTGACATGCAAGTAGTCCTGTGTTGTAGCTTCACCAGGTTGACATCTCATTTTGAGGTATGCCTGGTACTGCTCCTGGCAGGCCCTCCTGCACTCTTCATTGAACCAAGGTTGGTCTCCTGGCTTGATAGTCATGGGAGCGTGGGGGATATGCCGGGCCATGAGGTTAGAGACTGTGGTTGAGTACAATTCTGCTGCTGCTGTTGATGTCCCACCGGAATTAATGCTGGGGCCTCAACTTTTTACAATGCACATAAATGACTTGGATGAAGTGGCCGAAGGTTGCTAAATTTGCTGACGACACAATGATAGGTCGGAAAGTAAGTTGTGAAAAGGACATAAGTGGGCTACAAGTTGATATAGATAGGTTAAGTGAGTAGGCAAATATCTGGCAAACGGAGTGTAATGTGGCGAAAAGTGAAGCTGTCTGTTCTGGCAGGAAGAAGTTTGATAATGCATATTATCGGAATGGTGAGAGATTGCAGAGCTCGAAGATCAAGGGGGAACTGGGTGTCCCAGTGCATGAATTGCATAAGGTTAGTATGCAAGTTCAGCAAGTAATTAGGAAAACGAATAGAATGGTATCATTTATTGCAGGAGGAATTGAATGCAAAAGTAGGGATGTTATGCTTCAGCTATACAGGGCATTGGTGAGACCAAATCTGGAGTCCTATGTACCGTACTGGTCTTCTTATTTAAAGAAGGATGCAAATGTGTTGGAGGCAGCTCAGAGAAGGTTTACGTGGACTGATACTTGAAATAGGCGGTCTGTCTTATGAGGAAAGTCTGGACAGGCTAGGCTTATATCAGCTGGCGTTTAGAAGATTAAAAGCCGACCTGATTGAAATAAATAAGGTTCTGAGGTTGGGACAAAGCAAGTGAGGGAGACAGAGAGAGAGAAACCGCGAGGGATTGAGAGAGAGAGCTCAGCGCACCTGCTGCTGAAACCCTCACCCATGCCTTTGTTATCTGGAGACTTGACTATTCCAACACAGTGCGGACTGGTCTACCACATCCTACTCTCTGTAACCTTGTGGTCATCCAAAACTCTGCTGCCATCTTCTAATTTACACCAAGTTCTGTTCACCCAACATCCCTGTGCTCACTGATCTGCATTGGCTCTTGTTCCAGTAACACCTCAATTTTAATAGTCTCACTCATGTGATCAAATCCCTTCATGGCCTCATCCCTCTGATTATCCCAATCCCCTGTCCATTTCCAATATTCCTGAAACTTGTTCATCTTAAAGTCTTTTTCAAATTCCCTTTTTACAGTGAGTTTCTTTCCCTCTGTCTCTCCCTGATCACACATTTCATCTCTCAAGCTCCACTGGTGCCGAGGAAGTTTGGATCCATAAAATGGTGTGGGCTGCACTGCTGGTCACATCCAGCATATTGTACAGGACACCCAGGCTGGCAGGGGTGCTAGCGTGGGTGTAACGTGTGTGTGTCTGTAGCGTGAAGGGGGGTTTGAATATGGTGTCAATCAACCATTCTGGCAGCTTTGATGGACGTCTTTGAAACTTGGTCTGTGCATGACCACTGACCGCCTGTGTTAGTCACTCTCAGCTGAACATGCATTCACAGCACGAGGAACCCCCTCTAGTGTTATTTCAAAGGACCAGGCGTCCAACTTACAGGTGAGGGGTTTTTGACTTGCTTCTGCTATTGTAAAGTTAGTGGAGGTGCTGTGGATGGTTTTCTGGAGGTTGTATTGTGAGCTGCTGCAGACATTCAGGGAGGACAGAGGATTTGGTGACCCAACTCTGGACGAGGTTTGGGGACAGTAGTTACAGTGTCTCTGGGTCTGTAACATGACCAACAAATGGAGCAGAGGCTGCAAAGAGGGGAAGCTATGTAAAGAGGGAGGAGGAGAGGTCTCTGCCCTCCCCACCCCGGGTTTTCCAAGAGCACAAAGAGCAGTGGTCCGAATACGGAGCCCTGGGGAACACCACTGTATACTCCCATCGAGTCTGAACAGCAACCTTTCACCACTTCTCTCTGTTTACTGTTCCTTAGCCAATGTTATATCCACACTGTCATTGTCCCTTTAGTTCCATAGCATTCATTTGCCTGACTTGTCTGCTGAATGACACTTGAACAAACGCCTTTTGAAAGTCCATATATATAACTTCAATCACACCACCCTCATCAACCCTCTCCATTGTTTTATCAAAGAACACCATCAAGTTTACCTCACCACCACCTCCCTCTCTCCAATCCTCCACTGCTGTTAAATTATCAGACTGCTTGTCCGACTTCAGTACTGGATGAGCAGAAACTTCCTCCAATTAAATATTGGGAAGACTGTAGTTATTGTTTTCACTCCCCACTCCCCTTGCTATTGATTCCATCTCTCTCCCTGGTAACAGTCTGAGATTCAGACAGTCTGTTTGCCACCTTAGTGTCACGTTTAACCACGAAATGAGCTTCCAACCACATTTCTGTACCATCACTACAACCACCTATTTCTACCTCAGTGACAGCGCCTGATTTCATCCCTGTCTCAGCTCATCTACTGATGAAACCTCATTCATGCCTTCGTTACATTTACACTTGACTGTTCTTTTTTTAAATTCTTTGATTGAATATGGGTGTCCATGGGAAGGTCAGCATTTGTTGTCCATGCTTAATTGCCTTTGACAGCTTAGTGACTTGCTCGGCGATTTTTAGGGGCAGTTAAAAGTCAACCATATTGCTGTGGGTCTGGACTCACATGCAGACCGGACCAGATAAGGACAGTAGTGAACAAGATGGTGTTTCACGAAAATCGATGATAGTTTCATAGCACCATGAATGAGACTAGCTTTCTAGTCGAGATGTCAACTCACTCCTGGCTTGTCTCAAACATTCTACTCTTTGTAAACTTGAGGTCATCCAAACTGTGCTGCCCTTGTGTTGAATTGCATCAAACCCCATTCCCCAATCACTGACCTACATCAGCTCCCAGTCAAGCAATGTCTTGATTTCAAAATTCTCAACCGTGTTTCCAACTCCTTTCATGTCCTCACCCCTCCTTGTCTCAATAATTTCCACCAGCCGCACAACGCTTCAAGCTCCCAGAACTCCTTCAATCCTGGCCTATTGTGTATCCTTGATTTCATCATTGCACCACTGGCAGTCAGGTCTTCAGCTGCCTAGACCCAAAGCTCTGGACTGCCCTCCCTACACCTTTTTTTTATTCTTTCATTCAATGTGGGCATCGCGGGGGGAAAAAATCAGCATTTGTTCGCATCCTAATTGTCCTTGACGAATGAATGGCTTGCTGGGACATTTCACGGGGCAGTTCAAGAGTCAGCAACATTGCTGTGGACCTGGAGTCATATGTAGGCCAGATCAGGTACGGCTGGCAGATCTCCTTCCCTAAAGGACATTAATGATTCAGGTGGGTTTTTTTCCAACAATTGATGAGAAATTCAAACACAATTACTGAGAATAGCTTTCATTTCCAGATTTTTATTAATTGATTAAAATTATTAACTAATTGAATTTTAATTTCCAACAGCTGCCTTGCTGGGATTTGAAGCCAGAGCATTAGCCTGGGTCTCTGTATTACTAGTTCAGTGACAGTGTCACTGTTTCTGCCTCCCTGCATCACTTTCCTCCCTTAAGACACGACTTAAAATCTTCCTCTTTAACCAAGCTAATGGTCAGCTTACTTCATATCACCTGCTGCGTCTCGCGTCAGACTTTGCTTCATAATGCTCCAGTGTAGCACCTTGCAATCCAATGTTTTATTATATTAAAGGCACTGCATAAACATAGGTTGTTGTTGATGTTTGCCAGACATGGCATGTCTTACAATATCGATGCTGCTTGCCATTTATTGACCTTGTTTTTTTCAAACAATACTTTTGTCCTGGGTTGGGAACTGTGCACTTTTCCCCACCTGTAATGTTAGATTGATTGGTCAGTAAATATAGGGTTTTCTCCATCTCTTCTTTTTTTAAAAAGGGTGGAACATTTACAACCCTCAAGTCTCTATCATCTTTCCCATATCAAAGGAGGATTGGAGATTCTGGACATGGTCTCTGCTATTTCCACCATTCCTTCCCTCAGCAACCCTCATGCATCCCATCCAGACTGGGTAAATGTTCCACTTTATTGTGGTACAAACAGTGTTAGATTGAAAGCTGTAAACTGAACCTGTTTGTTCAGAGACTGCAATGAATGTCAATCTCCATGGACCCTAATAGTATAATTGGAGCGTTTCTGTCTTCTATTAATAAGTGATTAATTTCAATGTGTTATCCCATGGTGTCAGTGGGAGCATCAACCCGGACACTAACAGGGATCAGCAGCTCCAGAGAGAGGGAGAGAGAGAAGATAGATCAGAATCTGAGAACAATAGATTTGAAAGTTTTAACAATGGACAGGAGTTTATCCTTTTGGTTTGACGAGTTTACTGCAGATCATGATTGGATAACATGAGATTGGCGGATCTATTGTGCCCTTCAGATGATTCAATACATTTACGATACCATCCTCGCTATCGTTGGTGTCCCTGGTAAGTCTCTGTATCCAGGTATTCATTCTCTTATAAAAGCAAAATACTGCGGATGCTGGAAATCTGAAATGAAAACAAGAGATGCAGGAACCATTCAGCAGGTCTGGCAGCATCTGTGGAAAGAGAAGCAGAGTTAACGTTTCAGGTCACTGGCCCTTCTTCAGAACTCAAGAAGAAGGGTCACTGACCTGAAACGTTAACTCTGCTTCGGTTTCCACAGATGCTGCCAGACCTGCTGAGTGGTTCCAGCATTTCTTGTTATTATTCATTCCATAAACCATGTTTAACTGCATAACTGATCTTATCATTCACTCTGCCCTCCTTGCTACTGTTGTTGTTCTTGGTCTATCTCTTTCTCCGGCTGTTATCTCTATAAACCATTGCGAATGGTATTACTGCTCTTTTAATTTACTGTCACATCTCTGTTGCTGTTGGCGTCCCTGTTAAGTCTCACTATCCAGCTATTACATACAATGCATTACTCACCTTGTTATTAAAGTATTGGCGGAGATTGAAGAAATTGTTTTCAGTCCCCAACATACACTCTATTCTCTATCCAAAGAATTGGCACATATATGAGGCTGAAACAGACAGTTCACTTCCTTGCTGATCTCCTTGACCCTGAACTGAGTTCCAATACTATATCCTGTCCATCACCAATCCTGTCGACTATATCATTTTCCTCTGCCTTACGCTATCTTTGGACACAAAAATGGCTTGGTGATAAGCGGCAGAGGGTGGTAGTGCAGGGTTGTGTTTCAGGTTGGAGGCTGGTGTCCAGTAGTGTGGCGCAGGGATCGGTGCTGGGTCTTCTGTTGTTTGTCATACATATCAATGACTTGGATGTGAATGTAGGGGGCATGAGTAGTAAGTTTTCAGATGACACAAACATTGGTGGTATAGTGGACAGTGAAGAAGGTTGTCTAAGTTTACAACAGGGTCTATAGATCAACTGGGAAAGTGGGCAAAGAATTGGCAAATGGAATTTAACACAGACAAGTGTGAAGTGATGCATTTTAGGAAGTTAAACCAGGGCAGGACATTTACAGTGAATGGCAGTGCCCTGGGCTGTGTTGTGGAGCAGAGAGACTTTGGGGTGAAAGTACATAGTTCCCTGAAATTAGCAACACAGGTAGACAGGGTGGTTAAGAAGGCATATGGCATGCTTGCCTTCATCTGCCGAGGTACTGAGTACAAGAGTTGGGACCCCATGTTACAGTTGTACAGAACGTTGGTTAGGCCACATTTGGAGTACTGTGTGCAGTTCTGGTCGCCGCTCTGCAGGAAATATGTGATTACACGAGAGAGGGTGCAGAAAAGATCACAAGGATGTTGCCTTGCTTGGACGGCTTGAGTTATAAAGAGAGATTGGATAGGCCTAGTCTGTTTTCCCTGGAACGAAGGCGGCTGAGAGGGGACAAGATAGAGGTATATAAAATTATGAGAGGCATAGATAGGGTAGATAGCCAGAGACTGTTTCTCATGGTAGGGGTGACTAAAACTAGAAGGCATATATTTAAGGTGAGAAGGAGGAGGTTTAAAGGGGATCGAGGGGGTAAATTATTCACACAAAGAATAGTGGGTATCTGGAATGAGCTGCCTGAGGAGGTGGTTGAGGCAGGAACCGTAGCAACATTTAGTAGACATCTGGATAGGTACTTGAATGAACAAGGCATAGAGGGATATGGAATTAATGCAGGCAGGTGGGATTAGTATAGATAGGCATTATGGTCAGCATGGACATGGTGGGCCGAAGGGCCTGTTTCTATGCTGTACGGCTCTATGCCTCTATGACTCTCTGCCTATATGCCCCTTAAACCACCATCTATCTCTTCGTTAATTCCATACCCGACTATCCTAATGCTACCCATGACAAGACACTTAGTTATAAACTCCAGCCCATCGCAAACTCTGCTGCCCATATCCTAACTCATACCAAACTCTGATCATCCACCAACTCTGTGCTCACTGACCTATATTGCTTCTTGGCTTAGTAGCACCACAATTGCAATATCCTTATTCTTGTGTTCATATCCCTCTCTGACCATACCTCTCCAGTTAGTCCAATTTTCCTGTCCGTTTCCCATATTCGTGCATGTTGTTTCCCTTCGAGAATTCATCCAATTCACTTTTAAAAGTGAATGTTTGCTCCTTCTGTATCTCTCTGTGGATGCAATTTCGGAATCGTTAGAGCCACTGGGGCTGAGGCTATAAATTCTAAAGCCTTAAAATGGTGTGGGATGCACTGCCAGCCACTTGTGGCTCTTTCCAGTGGGGTTCCATGCTGAGCAGGGTGTTCCAGCAGCATTGGCACACGTCTTTGAAACTTGGCCTGTGCATGTCTACTGACCGCCTGTGTTAGTCACTCTCAGCTGAAAATACATTCAGCAGCACGAGGATTCATCTCGAGTGTTATTTAAACAATGTGATTTCTGATAATGATGAGCTGCACCAACATCATCAACTATCCACGCCTGGTCCATCTTCAGGCACGTGCAATACAGCCTCATCGGGTATCACCCCTCCTCCCACTCGGCTGGAGGTTGCGGCTGAATGGGAGATTGTGAGGCTGGAGCTCTCCCCTCACCTCTACCACTCGCTCCGGACCTCGCCGCTCCTCTCCCTACACCCACTAGCCGACGGTGCTTCACTACCCCCACTCCCCCTCCAGTTACTCGCTCCCTGCTTCCACACATTCCCCCACCAGCAACTCGCTCCGGACCTCGCCGGTCCTCTCCACTCCACTCCCCTGGCCGATTGTTACTCGCTTTCCCCATTCTCCCTCCAGTTATTCGCACCTCGCTTGCCCCCACTCCCCCTCCAGTCACTCACTTCCGACCTCGCCGCTCCCCTCCCCTCCACTCCTCTGGCCGATTGTTCCCCGCTTCTTACCACCCTGTTCTCCAGTCACTTGCTCCACACTTCCCCCACACCCCTCCAGTCACTCGCTCCAAGCCGCGCTGCTTCTGAGGTCTGGAGTTAGAGGTTGAGGGGAGAAAGCGGGCTGTGGGGAGAGGGAGAAAGCGAATTGCTGATGTGAGGAGAGCGGGTCTTGGGGCGGGAGCGAGAGGCTGCATTTGGGTGAAATCAGTCCTGCTCAGTCATTTAATCGAATCACATTAAAAAACTGGCAGCACATTTCATACTCTGTTCGATTTCCAATGGAAAAGTAATCATAAAATTCCTCTTGTACTGAATAGGATTATTGGAATATTAACTGAATCTTGAAGATTACTGTTAGTATCATATAACTGCACAGTAGCATTTTACTGGACTTCCTTCCAACTTAATGGAAGTTTAGTTTGCTGGAACGATCTAACCAGAAGTATTTCCTGTGACAAATTGAGCAGCGCCATCTTTAATCCTGGCAGCTACCTGAACGTCTCAGACTCTGACTTTCCAGTTGAAGAGTCTACATTTGTACATGTGCAAGTACTGCAGCACCTAGTGGTTGCATTGTCAGAAAACGCAGTCTTATTGAAAAAGACCAGGCATCCAACTTACAGGTGAGGGGCTTTTGACTTACTTCTGCTATTGTAAAATTAGTGGAGGTGCTGTGGATGGTTTTCAGGAGGTTGTACTGTGAGCTGCTTCAAATATTCAGGGAGGACAGAGGATTTGGATGACCCAACTCTGGATGAGGTATGGGGACAGTAGTTACAGTGCCCCTGGGTCTGTAACATGACCAACAAATGGAACAGAGTCTGCAGAGAGGGGAAGCTCTGTAAAGAGGGAGGAAGAGGGGGCTCTGACCTACCCATCCCAGGTTTTCCGAGAGGAATTTTCCTACCTGCACCTAACCCAGGAGCAGTGTGTGAGGTGATTCTGATTCAAGAAAAAAGTGGTTAGAAAGCTGTGTCACCTCCTGTAACACGACCTGGAACTTCACACCAGGGTGAGGACGTAGCTGTCAGTGGCTGTTAAGGTCACAGTTTCATTGAACTTCTATTTATCCGGATCTTTCCAGATGGGAGCACGTGACATATTCAACATCTCCTGGTCTGCTGTCCATTTATGTATCCGTTAGGTGACAAAGGCCATCTATGGCGAGTGAGGTGAATGCATCATTTTCTCCCTCAAACTCTTCAACTGCCTGTTGACTGTTTCCCTGATTATTGTTTCTAACTCCTAGCCACTGATATTGAACAGCATGGCCTGTAGGTGCTCGGACGGTCTTTCCACTCATTCCAGTATAAGGGTGTCACATTTACCACTCGCCAATCTTCTGTCACCTCGCCCATCTATAGAAGAATGTAAGATTTCGGAAAGCCCTTCTGCTACCGACATACCTACTTCCTTTAGCCATCCATACCAGGTGGATTATCTACTCTAAGCATAGCCAGCCTTTCCAGTACCTCCTCCCTCTGAATATTTACTCTATCCATTGCCTCTACTCTTTTGCTTCCACTGATATTTTGTAAGATTCCTGTTACAACAGCGATATGAAGTAATCATTAGCTATTTTAACCTTGCCCTGTGCCTCTAAGCATATATACACGCTTTGTCCCGGATAGTCACCACCCACCTCGTCCGATCTGATTGATATCTACATGCCTGTAGAAAATGATTGCATTTCCTTTTAGAAGATTTCTGGGTTCTCTTTTATGTTGAATGTTAGTGAATGTTTAAGGTGGTGGACGAGGTGCTGATCAATCGGGCTGCTTTGTCCTCGATGGTGTAAAACTTCCTGAGTGTTGTTGGAGCTGTACCCATCCAGGTAAGTGGAGAATTTTTCATTAAACTCCTGACTTGTGTGGCGCACATGCTACATGTCAATTATCAGCCCAAGGCTGAATATTGTCCAGGTCTTGCTGCATTTAGGTATGAACTACTTCAGTACCTGAGCAGGCACAAATGGTACCAATCATTAATGAATACTCCCATTTCTGACCTGATGATGGAGGGACAGTGAATGATGAAGCAGCTGAAGATGGTTGAGCCTGGGACACTACCCTGAGGAACTCCTGCAGTGATGTCCCGGGACTGATATAATTGACCTCGAACAACCACAACCATCTTCCTTTGCGTGAGGTATGAATCCAGCCAGCGGAAATCTTTCCCCCTGATTCCCATTGACTTCAGTTTTGCTAGGGCTCCTTGATGCCATACTCGGTCAAATACTTCCTTGATGTCAAGGGCAGTCACTCCCACTTCACCTCTGGAGTTCAGCTCTTTTGTCCATGTTTTAACAAAGGCTGTAATGAAATTAGGAGATGAGTGGCCCTTGGGGGACCCAAACTTATCATCGCTGAGCAGAATATTGGAGATTAAATGCTATTTGATAGTAATAATGATGAAACCTTCCATTACTTGTCTCATGAATCAGAGCAGACAGAAGGGTGGTGGAAGCATGGCTGTTGGAATATTTCCAACTTTCCCTGAAGGAGACGGCAAATGGACGTCCAGGCTGACTGTGAGGGCCCATATTTGGACTGTATCAGTCCGGCATGGCGATCGCTCAATAGAACGTTCCTATGTTGGTGAAACTTGGTCCAACACCCTCGGTTTGCATAGCAATCAAAGTCCCGGGTTTCAGCACTACTTGTAAGATCTGGGGTTTGGCTTAATTGAATTGTCAAACTTAGTTCAATTACAATGACAGTCTGTGTTGGGAGATCAGATCTAAAAGGAACTTGCAGCTCAGACTAGCTATAAAAACACGTGGGTACACGGCTGCTTCCACAAGTTTCACAGACTTAATGAAGTTCTCCACAATTAGCAGAACATGGTGATACTGAGAAAAGGGCAGTGGTCAGCAGTTGGCTTCACAATGGAACATTGGTCCTCAACCACCGGTTAACTGTGGAACCTTGTCTCTTCATTGAAGTCGATCTTCTGTCACCTTCTTGATGATGATGTGCGCTTTTGGGGTCTTACAAGTTATTAATTGATACACCTTTCCCAGCTTGATTCTGTTCCATATTAGGTAAAAGCCTGTTTCTGTTCATTTGATTGGTCAGTCATTAACTAACTACCCTTCCATGATGGTACTTCGAGCCTGGTTTAAGTCATTGCCATTGTCATTCAGTGGGGAGCGGGGGAGGGGCCTCCAGATTCCAGCTGCATTGACTCTATGAATTCCTTTACAAAAGGTTATATCTGACCCGGTGCCATCCTGCTGTGGCTATTCAACCACCGTGGCCACTTAATGGCATTGATATGTACTTATCTCATTTCACAGTTTCCTGGCCACACTGGGATTGTTTTATACCAGTTAATAAGCTAACAGTCCCTCTTGGATAATCTACAGTCTAACGACTTTTAAATAACAGGTCTCAACAGGTCAGGACTTGTCCAGAGGTTTAGCTAACATCATTCGTTGTGGTTATGTTACATACAGAATACTATTTTAACCGTGATACTGAAGGATATGACAACTAAGTTCTAACAGTCCTATCATAAAATAAACTCAATCCTACAGTTTTGTCCCAACAAGGACGGAAATATCCATCTTTGTGTTTGCAGACAGCGGCCACTACTGCCCACTGTTGACTGATTGTGTCTGAAGCTGTTGGGTTTTAGCTAAACACAGGGCATTTATTATTCGCTCATTCTTGCGATGTGGGCGTCGCTGTCTAGGCCAGCATTTATTGACCATCCCTAATTGCCTTTGAGAAGGTGGTGCTGAGCCCACTTCTTGAACCACTGCAGTTCATGTGAGGTCGGTACACCCACAATTCCGTTAGGAAGGGAGTGCCAGGATTCTGACGAAACAACAGTGAAGGAATAGCGATTTAGTTCCATGTCAGGATGGTGTGTGACTTGGATAAGAACTTGCAGGTGGTGGTGTTCCCATGTATCTCTGCTCTTGTTCTTCTCGGTGGCAGAGGTCGCGGGTTTGGATGGTGTAGTCTAAGGAGCTTTGGTGAGTTGCTGCAGTGCATCTTGTAGATGGTACACACTGCTGCCACTGTGCGTCAGTGGTGGAGGTATGAATGTTGTAGATGGTGTGCCAATCTTGTTTGCTGCATTTTCCTGGATGGTCCTGCACTTCTTGACTGTTGTTGGAGCTGCACCATCCAGGCAAGTGGAGAGTATTCCATCACACTCCTGACTTGTGCCTTGTAGATGGTGAACAGGCTTTGCAGAGTCAGGAGGTGAGTTATTCGCCACAGGATTCCTAGCCTCTGACCTGCTCTTGTAGCCACGGTATTTATATGGTTACTCCAGTTCTGTTTCTAGTTCAGTTTCTAATCAATGGTAACCCTCCAGGATGTTGATTGTGGGGATTCAGTGATGACAATGTAATTGAACGTCAGGGGGAGATGACTAGATTCTTTCTTGTTTGAGATAGCCATTGCCTGGCACTTGAGTGGCACGAAAGTTACTTGCCACTTATCAGCCCAAGCTGGATATTGTCCAAATATTTCAGCATCTCGACATGGTTTGCTTCAGTATCTGAGAAGTCACGAATGGTGAACATTGTGCAATCATCAGTGAACATCCCCACTTCTGACCTTTTGATTGAAGGAAGATCATTGATGAAGCAGCTGAAGATGGTTGGGTCTCGGACACTACCCTGAGGAACTCCTCCAGTGATGACCTAGAGCTGAGCTGATTGACCTCCAACAACCACAGCCATCTTCCTTTGCGTTAAGTATGACTCCAACCAGCGGAGAGTTTTCCCACTGATTCCTATTGATTCCAGTTTTGCTCGGGCTCCTTGATACCATACTCGGTCAAATCTGCCTTGATGTCAAGGGCAGTCATTGTCACCTCTCCTCTTGAGTTCAGCTCTTTTGTCCGTATTGGTACCAAGGCTGTATTGAGAACAAGAGCTGAGTGGCCTTGGCAAAAGCCAAACGGAGCGTCAGTGAGCAAGTTATTGCTACGCAAGTGCTGCTTGATGGCACAGTTAACACCAGGGGAAGTGCTGGCTTCGTGGTAATGTCTCTGGCATAGTAATCCAGAGGACCAGGCTAGTACTCTGGCGGCACGAGTTCGAATCCTACCACAGCAGATAGTGAAATTTGAAGTCAATTAATAAAATCTGGAATTAAAAAAAGTTGGTATAATAGTGCCATGAAACCTTTGTCAATTGTTATAAAAAAATCATCTGGTTCACTGATGTCCTTCAGGGAAGGAATTCTGTCGTCCTTACCTGGTCAGGCCTACATAAGATTCCAGATCCACAGCAATGTGGTTGACTATGAAATGGCTGAGCAAGCCGCTCAGTTCAAGGGCATTTCGGAATGGGCAATAAATGCTGGCCTTGACAGCGATGCCCACATCCCATGAACGAATGAGAACATCTTCCATCACTTTGCTGATTATTGAGAGTAGACTGATGGGGTGGCAGCTGGCCAGTTTCAACCTGTGCTGGTATTTGTGTACTGTTAATGAATTTTGGGAGGACTAACAAGGCAAGGGGATATACAATGGATGGTAGGATCCGAGGAAGCACAGAAGGTAAGAAGGACCTTGGTGTACTTGTCCATAGGTCACTGACGGCAGCAGCACAGGTAGATAAGGTGGTTAGGAAGGCATATGGGATACTTGCCTTTATTAGCAAATGCATAGAATATAAGAGCAGGGAGGTTATCATCATAATATATAAAAAGCTAATTTGGCCACAGCTGGAGTACTGTTTACAGTTCTGGTCACCACACTATAGGAAGGATGTGATTGCACAGGAGAGGGTGCAGAGGAGATTCACCCGAATGTTGCCTGGGTTGGTGCATTTCAGCCATGAATAAAGACTGAAAAGGCTAGGGTTGTTTTCCTTGGAACACAGAAGACTGAGGGAGGACATGATTGAGGTGTACAATATTATGATGGACATAGGTGAGGATAGGTTCGATAGGAAGAAACATTTTTCCCTCAGCGGAGGGGTAATGAACCAGGGGACATAGATTTCAGTTGAGAGCCAGGATGTTTAGGTGGGTTTTGAAGAATCTTCTTGTCACCCAGAGGGTGGTTGGAATCTGGAACGCACTGCCTGAAGACGTGGTGGAGGCAGGAAGCCTCACAACATTTAAAACCTATTTTGATGAGCACTTGAAACGCCATAGTACACAATGCTACGGGTCAGAAAAATGGGATTCGAATAGTTGGGTGCTGGATGGCCAGCACAGACACGATAGGCCGCTGAGCCTGCTTCCGTGCTGTGTAACTCTACGACTCTATGACACACTTGGGCAATTTTCCAGATTGCCGGGGAGATGCCAGTTTTGTAGCTGTATTGGAACAGCTTGGCTAGTGATGCGGCAAGTTCTGGAGCACATGTCTTCAGTATGTTGTCAGGGCCCATGGCCTTTGCAGTATCCAGTGCCTTCACTCATTTCTTGATATCACGTGGAGTGAATCGGATTGGCTGAAGACTGGCATCTGTGATGCTGGGGACCACAGGAGGAGGCTGAGATGGATCATCAACTCGGGACTTCTGGCTGATGATTGTTGCAAATGCTTCAGCCTTATTTTTAACACTGATGTGCTGGGCTCTCCCATCAATGAGGATAGGGATATTTGTGGAGCCACCTCCTCCAGTTGGTTGTTAAATTGTCCACCACAATTCACGGCTGGATGTGACAGGACTGCAGAGCTTAGATCTGATCCGTTGGTTTACGATCACTTTGCTCTGTCTATCGCATGCTGCTTACGCAATTTGGCATGCAGACAGTCCTTGGTTGTAGCTTCACCAGGTTGACACCTCATTTTGAGGTATGCATTGTGCTGATCCTGACATGCCCTCCTGCACTCTTCATTGAACCAGTGCTGATCTGCTGGCTTGATCGGAATGGTAGAGTGGGGAATATGCCGGGTCATGAGGCTACAGATAGTGTTTAAGTACAGTTTTGCTGTTGCTGATGAGCCTCAACGCCTCAGGGATGCCCAGTTGTGAGTTCAAGGATCTGTTTGAAATCTGTCCCATTTGGCACAGTGATAGTGCCAGACAACACGAAGGAGTGTATCTTCAATGTGAAGACGGGACTTTGTCTCCACAAGGACTGTGCGATGGTCACTCCTACCAATACTGTCATGGACCGATGCATCTGTGACCGTTACGTTTGTGAGGACGAGGTCAAATAGGTTTTTCCCTGCTGTTAGTTCCCTCACCACCTGCCGCAGACACAGTCTAGCAGCTATGTCCTTTAGGACTCTGCCAGCTCGGTCTTTAATGGTGCTACCGAGCCATTCTTCCTGATGGACATTGAAGTCCCCCACCCAGAGATCATTCTGTGTCTCTGTTACCCACAGTGCTTCTTCCAATTGCTGTTCAACATGGAGGAGTACAGACTCATCAGCTGGGGACGGGAAATGGGTGATAATCAGCAGGAGGTTTCCTTGCCCATGTTTGACCTGATGCCGTGAAGCTTCATGGGGTCTGCAGACAAGGGTCTATCCTGCTGCTGGGAGATGACATACCCGGGATGGTGATGGCACTGTCTGGGACACTGTCTGTAAGCTATGATTCGGTGAGCATGACTGTTTTCTGCTGCTTGACTTGTCTGTGGGACAGTTCTCCCAACTTTGGCTCAGGCCCCCAGATGTTTGTAAGGAGGACTTTGCAGGGTCGACAGGGCTGGGTTTGTCTTTGTTGCTTCTGGTGCCTAAGTCGATGCCGGGTGGCCTGTCCAGTTTCATTGCTTTTCTTAGATTTTGTAGCCGTTTCGCACAACTGAGCAGCTTGCTGGGCCATTTCAGAATCAACCACATTGCTGTGAGTCTGGAGTCACATGTAGGCCAGACCAGGTTAGGATGGCAGATTTCCTTCCCTAAAGGACATTAGTTAACCAGATGTTTTTTTACAACAATTGACAATGACCACCATTAGAATAGATATTTTAATTCTAGAGTTTTATTAAAGATTAATGATGTCAGAGTATGTCTTGTTTTGAAATACAAATAAACTAGAAATTCCCCAAGCAGCAGTTTGTAAGACGTCAGAAATGTAAGGGATTTGGATTGTTTAATTGTCCTGTGGTTTAAAATATGTATGTGACCAGGAAGGAAATCTGCTATTGCTTGTGCTGATAACAATCCTGAGGCATCTGAAACATCCACAAGGGGTGATGAAATTACTGAAGGAAATGTAAACACATGCTCACCATCATGGCAGTCTGGACCTCTGGATTACTAGTCCAGCGACATGACCACGACACCTCTGTCATTGCCTCACCGCCGCACGTTCCTTGATTAAGACACTACATAAAACCTTCCCCTTTGACCAAGCTGTTGGGCATCTGGCCTCATATCTCATGCTGTGTCACATGTCATTCTTTGCTTTATAATGCTCCTGTGAAGCACGTTGTCATGTTTTATTATATTGAAGGCACTGTATAAATATAAGTTGTTGTTGACGTTTACCAGACGTACATGACTTGTCTTGCTGCAGTCCATTTGCTGTCGATTGTTTTTATTCTCAAGCAGCGAATACTTTTGTCCTGGGATGTGAACTCTGGAAATTTCCCACTCAGTGATATTAAAAAGACTGGTCAGTAAATACAGAGTTTACTCCATCGCTACTTTTTTTCAATCCAGGTGCAACATTTACAACCCTCCAGTCCACTGCCACGACTCCCATCTCCAAGGAGGATTGGAAGATTCTGGCCAGTGCATCTGCTATTTCTACATTTTCCTCCCTCAGCAACCCTCCTACATCCCGTTCAGACTGGGTAAATGTTGCAGTTTATTGTGGCAAACAAGTGTTGGATTGAAAGGAGTTAACTGAACCTGTTTGCTCAGTGTTTGTAATTAATGTCAGTCTCCATGGACCCTAGTTGTGTCACTTGAGGTTGTTCCTCTTCTATTAATAAGGGACTCCTTTCAATGTGTTATCACATAGTGTCAGCGGGAGGATCACCTCCGGCACTAACAGGGATCAGTGGCACCAGGGAGCGGGAGAAGATAGATCGAAATCTGACAACAGTAAATTGGAATGCTACAACAATGGATCAGAATCTGAGAACAATAGATTGGAATGTTACAACAATGGATCAGAATCTGGGAACACCAGGTTGGAATGTTATAACAATGGACAGGAGTTGCACTTGAGATAATACAATATATTTACTATCCCATCATGGCCATCGTTGGTGTCCCAGGTAAGTCACTCTATAAAGCTATTAATTCTATAAGCCATATTTACCTACATTACTGTTCTTGCAATTTATTCTGCCCTCCTTGCTGCTGCTGCTATTCCTGGTGAATCTCTACCTCCAGCTATTAGCTGTCAAGCCATTGCTAATTACCATTCTTGTAATTTCATCGCTCATCTTGGTTGCTGTCTGTGCCCCTGATAAGGCTCTATTTACCGCGAGGAGATCTGTAAAATCTGTTCCACTGAAATACTGTTCTGCAATGTATATTTTGGGAAGACGGAAGCCAGTGTCATTGGTCACAAACTCCATCCCCTGTTTGTGAAACACATTCCCCTCCCTGCATAATGTCTGAGGCTGAACCAGACTGTTTACAACCGCTGTGTTCTATTTATACCTGAGCTGAGTTCATCTCCATGTTCGTTCCATCACCAGCCCTGACGACTACAACCTCTGTCATGTGACCTGGCCCCACCTGTGCCTTAGTCTATCTGCTGAACAAACACTCATCTGTGCTTTTGTTCAATTCACACTTGACTATTCCAATTCTATCCTGGTCACCCTGCCAGTTATAAACCTCTATAAACCACAGTCAATCCAGAACTCTGCTGCCTGTATCTTAACTCACACCAAATCCCGATCACCCCTGTGCTCACTGATCTACTTTGGCTCCCGGTCTGGCAGCACCTTAATTTTAAGAATCCCTTTCTTGTATTTGAATCTCTCCATGACCTCACCCCTCTAATTACTGCTATTCCCTGTCCATGCCCATATTCCAGAAAATCTTTTGCCATCAATTCTATTTTCATGTCCCCATTTAAAGTGAATTTCCTTCCCGCTCTATCTCTCCCTGCTGGTGAGTTCCAGCTCTTACAGCACCACTGTTGCCCACACTGTGGAAGCCTGGATCCATAAAAGGGTGTGAGCTGAGCTTCCAACCACTTCCGGCGTGGCCTGCAGCGTGGCCTGCACCATGTCCCATGCTGTGCAGTGCTCTATCCCTGGTCAACAATGTGTGCACCAGTAGCATGAGGAGTTGTGGAATGTCATGTCAAACTGCTATTTCAGCAGCTTTGATGTACATCTTTGAAACTTGGTCTGTGCATCTCCACTGACTGCCTGTGTTAGTCACTCTCAGCTGAACATACATTTAGCAGCATAAGGAATCCCTTCTAGTGTTATTTAAAAGGACCAAGCATCCAACTTACAGGTGAGGGGCTTTTGACTTACTTCTGCCATCGTAAAGTTAGTGGAGGTGTTGTGGATGGTTTTCTGGAGGTTGCGTTGTGAGCTGCTGCAGACATTAAGAGAGGACAGAGGATTTGGTGACCCAACTCAGGACGAGGAATGGGGACTGTAGTTACAGTGTCTCTGGGTCTGTAACATGACCAACAAATGGAGCATGGACTGCAGAGAGGGGAAGCTCTGCAAAGAGGGAGGAGGAGGGGGCTCTGACCAAACCACCCTTCGTTTTCCAACAGCACATTTCTTACCTAAACCTAACCCAGGAGCAGGGTGTGAGGTGGCTCTGCTTCATTAAAGAGGTGGTCACAGAGCTGTATCTCCGCCTGCAACACAACCTGGAGCCTCACACCAAGGTGAAGACGGAGCTGTCAGTGGCTGTTAAGGTCACAGTTTTCTTGAACTTCTATGCATCTGGATCTTTCCAGAGTGGAGCGGGTGCCCTATCCAACATACATTCATAGACAGTGATAGTCATAGAATCATTTACCACACAGAAGGTGCCCATTCGGTCCATCGACACAATGCCGACTGTCTCTGGAGCAATTCAGTCATTCCCACGAGCCTGCTCAATCCCCACAGCCTTGCAAGTTCACTTCCTTGATGCGCCCATCCAATTTTCTTTTGAAATTGGAAGGAAGTAAAGCTGGTAACAGGTGGCAAAAAAGCAGAGAGTGACTTTAAAAGCCAGGTGAAACAAAGGTGAGCATCAACTAGAATGAAGAATGTGAAGAAGACACAGTTAAGGGCACTGTAACTGAATGCACGCAGTATTCGGAACAGGGCAGATGATTTAAAGGCCCAAATAGAGGTAATCGGGTATGGTCTGATTGGCATAAGGGAAATGTGACGACAGGGTGACCAAGGCTGGAACTGAATATTCAAGCATGTTCAACATTTACGAAGGACATGCAATAGGAATTGATGTTGCACTGATAATAAGGGATGGGATCAGTACATTAGTAAGGGAGGATCTCAGGTCTGAAGAACAAAATGTAGAATCTGTTTGGGTGCAGCTTAGAAACAGCAAGGGGCTGCAAACATTGATAAGAGTTGTTTATAGGTTATCCAACAGGAGTGGTAGTGTGGGACATGGCATTAATCAGGAGATTAGAGAATCAAATAGCATGGCTAATAAAGTAATCACGGGTGACGTCAATCTTTATACAGACTGGGAAAAACTAATAAGAACTAATACTGTGGAGGACGAGTTTCTGGAGTGGGTTTGGCATGGTTTTTTAGAGCAGTATTTTGAGGAAGCGACTACAGAAAAGTCTATTTTAGAGCTAGAATTATGTAATGAGACAGCGATAATTAATAGTCTCATTGGAAAAGAGCTTTTAGGGATGAGTGTTAGGGATATGTTCCTGTGAAAATGAGGGATAGAAATGGCAAGGTTAGGGAACCATGGATGACAGGTGAAACTGTGAAACTAGCTCGAGGAAAAAAGAAGCATACATAAGGTCTAGGCGGCTGAAGAAAGACGAAGCTTTGATAGAATATCGGGAATGTAGGACCAATCTGAAACGAGGAATTAAGAGGGCTAAAAGGGGTCATGAAATATCTTTAGCAAACAGGGTTAAGGAAAATCCCAAAGCCTTTTATTCATATATAAGGAGTAAGAGGGTAACTAGAGAAAGCATTGGCCCACTCAAGGACAAAGGAGGAAAGTTATGCGTGGAGTCAGAGAATATGGGTGAGATTCTAAACGAGTACTTTGCATCGGTATTCACCGAGGAGAAAGGACATGACGGATGTTGAGGTGAGGAAAAGATGTTTGATTACTCTAGGTCAAGTCGGCATAAGGAGGGAGGAAGTGTTGGGCATTCCAAAAGGCATTCAGGTGGACAAGTCCCCAGGTCCGGATTGGATCTATCGCAGGTTACTGAGGGAAGCGAGAGAGGAAATAGCTGGGGCCTTAACAGATATCTTTGCAGCATCCTTAAACACGGGTGAGGTCCCGGAGGACCGGAGAATTGCTAATGTTGTCCCCTTGTTTAAGAAGGGTAGCAGGGATAATCCAGGCAATTATAGACCGGTGAGCCTGACGTCAGTGGTAGGGAGGCTGCTGGAGAAGATACTGAGGGATAGGATCTATTCCCATTTGGAAGAAAATGGGCTTATCAGTGATGGGCAACATGGTTTTGTGCAGGGAAGGTCATGTCTTACCAACTTAATAGAATTCTTTGAGGAAGTGACAAAGTTGATTGATGAGGGAAGGGCTGTAGATGTCATATACATGGACTTCAGTAAGGCGTTTGATAAGGTTCTCCATGGTAGGCTGATGGAGAAAGTGAAGGCGCATGGGGTCCAAGGTGTACTAGCTAGATGGATAAAGAACTGGCTGGGCAACAGGAGACAGAGTGTAGCAGTGGAAGGGAGTTTCTCAAAATGGAGACGTGTGACCAGTGGTGTTCCACAGGGATCTGTGCTGGGACCACTGCTGTTTGTGATATACATAAATGATTTGGAGGAAAGTATAGGTGGTCTGATTAGCAAGTTTGCAGACGACACTAAGATTGGTGGAGTAGCAGATAGTGAAGGGTACTGTCAGAGACTGCAGCAGAATATAGATAGACTGGAGAGTTGGGCAGAGAAATGGCAGATGGAGTTCAATCAGTGCAAATGCGAGGTGATGCATTTTGGAAGATCCAATTCAAGAGTGAACTATACAGTAAATGGAAAAGTCCTGGGGAAAATTGATGTACAGAGAGATTTGGGTGTTCAGGTCCGTTGTTCCCTGAAGGTGGCAACGCAGGTCAATAGAGTGGTCAAGAAGGCATACGGCATGCTTTCCTTCATCGGACGGGGTATTGAGTACAAGAGTTGGCAGGTCATGTTACAGTTGTATAAGACTTTGGTTCGGCCACATTTTGAATACTGCGTGCAGTTCTGGTCGCCAAATTACCAGAAGGATGAGGATGCTTTGGAGAGGGTGCAGAGGAGGTTCACCAGGATGTTGCCTGGTATGGAGGGCGCTAGCTATGAAGAGAGGTTGAGTAGATTAGGATTATTTTCATTCGAAAGACGGAGGTTGAGGGGGGACCTGATTGAGGTGTGCAAGATCATGAGAGGTATGGACAGGTTGGAAAGCAATTAGCTTGTTCCCAGAGTGGGGGATTCAATTACTAGGGGACACGAGTTCAAAGTGAAAGGGGAAAAGTTTAGGGGGAAATGCGTGGAAAGTTCTTTACGCAGAGGGTGGTGGGTGCCTGGAACGCGTTACCAGCGGAGGTGGTAGACTCGGGCACGATAGGGTCTTTTAAGATGTATCCAGACAGATACATGAATGGGCAGGAAGAAAAGAGATACAGACCCTTGGAAAATAGGCGACATGTTTAGATAGAGGATCTGGATCGGCGCAGGCTTGGAGGGCCGAAGGGCCTGTTCCTGTGCTGTAATTTTCTTTGTTCTTTGTTTTTTGAGTGACCATAATATTACAACATTTCACATTGTTTAACACTGAGGTAGTTCAATCTAAAGCGTGACTGATGTGGATTGGAAAAATACATTGAAAGGTATGAAAGTACATAGGCAATGGATAGTCTTTAAAGGAATATTACGTAGTCTACAGCAACCATAGATTCTTGGAAGGCACAAAAAACCCAAAAGTCAAGGCAGTCAACCGTGGATAACAAAGGAGGTTAAGATGATGTTCAATGAGGGAAAGTAAGGTAATCCACTTTGGTAGGAAGAATGAAAAGGCAGATTATAATTTAGATGGAGGAAAACTACAAAACACTGCAGTGCAGAGGAAGCTGGGTGTTCTTGTGCCTGAAACACAAACGGTTAGAATGCAGGTGCAGCAAGTAATTAGGAAGACGAATGGAATTTTGGCCTTTATTACTCAGGGGTTAGAGTTTAAAAATAGGGAAGTATTGTTCCAACTGTACAGAGTATTGGTGAAGCCTGACCTGGAGTACTGTGTACAGTGTTGGTCCCCGTATTTAAAGAAGGATGTACTAGCATTGGAGGCAGTTCAGAAAACGTTCACTGGGCTGATTCCTGGGATGAAGGAGTTGCCTTATCAAGAGCAGCTAAACAGTTTAGGCCTGTATTCTCTTGAGTTTCGAAGAACGAGAGGTGATCTCATTGAAACTTACAAAATACTTAAAGCGATAGACAGTGTCGATGCAGGTAGGATGTTTCCCCTAGTTGGGGAGTCTGGAACCAGGAGACACAATGTCAAAATAAGGCAGAAGCCACTTAGGACGGAGATGAGGAGAAATGTCTTTCCTCAGAGGATTGTGAATCTTTGAAATTCCCTCCCCCAGAGGACTGCGGAAGCTTCGTCATTGAGTATGCCTAAAGTGGTGATTAACAGATTTCTAAATACAAATGACCGAAGTGATATGAGGATAGTGTAGGGGAAAAGACATTGAAATGGAAGGTCAGTCATGATTATATTAAATGGTGGGGCAGTCTCGATGGTCAGAGTGGACGACGGCTGCTCCTATGTCCCTACTCTACCATTGGTGGCTGTGCCTTCAGCCTAAGCCCTGGATTCTCTCCCTGAACCATAAATACAGTAAGTTTCACAGAGTCCGGTTTTAGGGAGCACTGCTTGTGCAGAGTAGTAAATACAGTAAAGTTAATGAGTGACTGAATCTTAAAGATATAAGAGTTGTGGTAAATGATTGTTTTTCAGGCTGCAGGAAGGTAGACAGTGGTGTTCCCCAAGGGTCAGTGCTAGGACCACTGATTTTTTATTGATATGTATTAGTGATTTGGATATTGGAATACAGAGCAATATTTCAAAATTTGCTGATGATAGCAAACTTGGAGGCAGGGCTGACAGTGAGGTTGATACTGATCAATGTAACAGGATATAGATATGCGAGCAGAATGGGAAGGCAAGAGGCAGATAAAATTTAATACAGATAAGTGTGAGGTGATACATTTTATCAGAAGTAACTGGGAGAGGCAATATACAATTAATGATGCAGTTCTAAAGAAAGTGCAGAGACAGAGGGACATGGGGTTCATGTACATAGATCCCTGAAGGTGGCAGGACATATTGAGAGAGTCGTTAGTGAAGCATATGGGATCTTGGGCTTCATAAATAGAGGTAGTGAATACAGAAGAAGTAAAGTTATGCTGAACCTTTATAAAGTTCTGGTTAGTCCACAACTGTATTACTGCATCCAGTTCTGTTCACCACACTTTAGGAAGGATGTGAGGGTCCTTCACAGGGTGTAAAGGAGATTTACCAGAATGGGTCCAGAGCTGGAGGATTTTGGTTACAAGGTTAGTCTGGAAAAGCTGGGATTGTTTTCCTTGTAGTAAAGGAGATTGAGGGGAGATTTGATAGAGGTATACAAGATCATGACATGTTTGGATAAGGTAGACAGGAAAAGATGTTCCCATTAGTTAATGGTACAAGGACTAGAGTTAAGGTTGTGGGCAGCGATACAGGGGGATGTGAGGAACAACATTTTTACACAGCGAGAGGGAATGGCCTGGAAATCACTGCCTACGAGGGTGGTGGAAGCAGAGATGGTGAATGATTTCAAAAGGATATTGGATGGACACTTGAGGGAAATAAACTTGCAGGAATATGGAGACAGAGCTGGGGAATGAGACTGACTGGATTTATCTAGGAAGAGCTGATTTGGACTCGATGTGCCCGATGGCCTCATTCTGTGCTGAAATAACTACGACTCCACGACTCTCAATGGAGGATAACGAGGGAAAATGTGGAATTGTCCATTTTATCGGAAGAATATAAAAGAAACATATTATCTGAATGGTGAGAGATTGCAGAGCTGGACGATGCAGAGGAATTGGGTGTCTTCGTGCATGAATTGTATAAGGTTATGATGCAGGCACAACAGGTAATTAGGAAACTAATCCAATGTTATCATGTATTACAGAAGGAATTGAATACAAAAGTATGGAGGTTATGTTTCATTTATACAGGACATTGGTGAGACCACATCTGGAGTTCTGTGTAGCTTACTGGTCTCCTTATTTAAGGAGGATGTAAATGTGCTGAAAGCAGTGCAGAGAATGTTTACTAGACTAATACCTGGAATGGGTGGGTTGTCTTATGAGGAAAGGTTGGACAGGCTAGGCTTATATCAGCTGGAGTTTAGAAGATGAAAAGGCGACTTGATTGAAACGTAAGATTCTGATTGTGGGATAGAGTAGGTGAGGGCCACAGAGAGAGAAACAGAGCGAGAGAGAGAGAGAGAGAGAGCTCAGCTCATCTGCTGCTGAAACCCTCATCCATGCGTATGTTATCTCGAGACTTGACTATTCTAACACACTCCTGGCTGCTCTCCCACATTCTACGATCTGTAACCTTATGGTCATCTAATACTCTGCTGCAATCTTCTAATTTACACCAAATTCTGTTCACCCAACATCACTGTGCTCACTGACCGACATTGGCTCGTGGTTCGGTAACACCTCAATTTTAATAGTCCCATCATGGGATCAAATCCCCCCATGTCCACATCCCTCTGATTATCTCAATCCCCTGTCCATTTCCAATATTCCTCAAACTTGTTAATCTTAAAGTCTTTTTATAATTCCATTTTTAAAGTGAGATTCTTTCCCTCTTTCTCTCTCCCTGCCCACACATTTCATCTCTCCTGCTCCACTGGTGCTGCGGAAGGTTGGATCCATAAAATGGTGTCAGCTGTACTGCCGGTCACATCCAGCACATTGTACAGGACACCCAGGCTGGCCGGGGTGATAGCGTGGGTGTAACGTGTGTGTGTCTGTAGTGTGAGGAGGGTCTGAATTGACGTCAATCAGCCTTTCCAGCAGCTTTGATGTATGTCTTTGAAACTTGGTCTGTGCATGTCCACCTGTGTTAGTCATTCTCAGCTGAACATACATTCAGCAGCATAAGGAATCCCTTCTAGTGTTATTTAAAAGGACCAGGCATCCAACTTACAGGTGAGGGGCTTTTGACTTACTTCTGCGATTGTAAAGTTAGTGGAGGTGCTGTGGATGGTTTTCTGGAGGTGTGTTGTGAGCTGCTGCAGACAATCAGGGAGGATAGAGGATTTGGTAACCCAACTGTGGACAAGGTATGGGGACTGTAGTTACAGTGTCTCTGGGTCTGTTACACGACCAAAAAATGGAGCGGAGGCTGCAAATAGGGAAAGCTCTGTAAAGTGGGAGGAGTAGGGGACTATGCCCTACCCACCCCGGGTTCTACAAGAGCAAAAAAAGCAGTGTTCCTAATACCGAGCCCGAGGGAACACCACTGGATACTCCAATCGAGTCTGAACAACAACCTTTCACCACTTCTCTCTGTTTACTGTTCATTAGCCAATGTTATATCCACACTGTCACTGTCCCTTTGAACCATAGGGTTCAGTTTTCCTAACCTGTCTCTTGAATGTCACTTGATCAAACACCTTTTGAAAATCCATATCTATAACTTTAATCAGACCACCCTCAGCAACCTTCTCCATTGTTTTATCAAAGAACGCCATCAAGTTTACCTCAGCACCACCTCTCTCCACTCCTCCACTGTTGTTAAATTATCAGACTGCTTATCCGACATCCAGTACTGGATGAGCAGAAATTTCCTCCAATTAAATATTGGGAAGACTGAAGCCATTGTTTTCACTCCACACTCCAACTCTGCTTCCTTGCTATTGATTCCATCCCTCTCCCTGCTAACAATCTGAGATTCAGACAGTCTGTTTGCAACCTTGGTGTCACATTTCACCACAAAATGATCTTTAACCTCATTTTCAGGATATCATTACAGCCGCCTATTTCCACCTCAGTAACGTCACCCGACTTCACCATGTCTCAGCCCATCTGCTGCTGAAACCTCATTCATGCATTCGTCACCTCTAGATGTGATTATTCCAACTCGCTCCTGGCTGATCTCCCAAATTCTACTCTCTGTAAACTTGAGGTCATCCAAAACTCTGCTGCCCATGTCTTAGCTCACACCAAGTCCCGTTCATCTATCACTGACCGACATTGGCTCCCAGTCAAGCAATGTCTTGATTTTAAAATTCTTATCCTTGTTTTCAGATCCCTCCATGGCCTCGCCCCCCGCCCCATATCTCTGTAATCTCCTCCACCTCCACAACCCACCGAGATATATGTGCTCCTCTAATTCCGGCCTCTTGTGCACCCGGATTTTAATCACTGCACCACTGGCGACTAGGTCTTCAGCTGCCTAGGCCCAAAGTTCTGGAATATCCTCACTGCACTGTTTTTTTTTTTCATTCGTTCATGGGATGTGGGTGTCACTGACAAGGCCAGCATTTTTTGCCCATCTCTAATTGCCCTTGATGACTGAATGGTTTGCTGGACCTTTCAGAATGCACTTTAGAGTCAACCACATTGTTGTGGGTCTGGAGTCACATGGAGGCCAGACCGGATAAGGATGGCAGATTTCCATTGCTGAAGAACATCAGTAAGCCAGGCTGTTTTTTTTACGATGATCATTGAGAGCATCATGGCACCATTGCTGAGAATAGTTTTCAAATGCAGATTTGTATTAATTAATTGAATTTTAGCACATATTGAATTTTAAATTGCACCAGTTACCACGGTGGGATTTGAACCCATGTCCTCAGAGAATCAGCCTGATCCTCGGTATTACAATTTTTGTAATATTACCACTTTGCTACGGTCACCGCCTTTCCGTCTCGCTTTCCTCCTTTCAGGTACTCCTTAAAACCTATCTCTTTGTTCAAGCTGTTGGACATCTGATCCAATATCGCCTGTTGTGTCTCAGTGTCATACTTTGCTTCATAATGATCCTGTGAAGCACTTTGGGATGTTTTATAACATTAAAAGCACTATATAAATATAAGTTGTTGTTGAGGTTTGCCAGTCATGCTTTGACATCACCATATCCCTACTGCTGTCTATTTATTATTCCATGTTTTTCAAAGCAATGAATATATTTGTCCTGGGTTATGAAATTTCCCCATCAGTGACGTTAAACTGTCTGGTCAGTAAATACAGTGTTTACTCAATCTCTCCTTTTTTTCAAGTAGGGTGTAACATTTACAACCCTCCAGCCCTCTGTCACAACTCCTATATCCAAGGAGGATTGAATGATTCTGTCCAGTGCCTCCGCTATTCCCACCTTTCCTTCCCTCAGCATCTCTCATACATCCCATCCAGACCAGATAAATGTTCTACTTTATTGTGGTACAAACAGTGCTGGACTGAAAGGGGTTAACTGAACCTGTTTGTTCAGTGACTGGAATTAATGTCAGTCTCCACGGACCCTAATTGTTTCACTGGAGGGTTTCCAACTTCTATTAATATGGGAGTCATTTCAATGTATTATCACATAGTGTCAACAGGAGCATCAAACCCGGCAGTAAGAGGGACAAACAGCTCCAGACAGAGGGAGATGACAGATCAGAATCTGAGAACAATCGATGGGAATGTTACAACAATGGGTCAGAATCTGAGAACAATCGATGGGAATGTTACAACAATGGACAGGAGTTTCATCTGGCAATTTGACGATCTTTCCACATATTATGACTTGTACTCATTAGACTATCGGATCTTTTTAGCTCTTCAGGTTATTCAATATATTTACTATCCCATCCTCGCTATTGTTGGTGTTCCTGGTAAGACTCTTTATCCAGCTATTAATTCTATAAACCGTGTTTAACTGCATTACTGCTCCTGACATTTCCTCATCCCTCTTTGCTGTTGTTGTTACTCCTGGTGAGTCTTTGATACAGGCTGTAAACTCTACAAAGCATTGCTAATTTTGTGACTGGTCGTGTAATTTTCTCTCTTGGTGTTGCTTCTTTTAATGTTCCTGGTAAGACCCTATATAGAGGTAGCAGATCGTTGTTGTGCCTAATCTGCACTTTCTCTTAACGAATTCACAGAAGCGGACTGGTGGAAGGTATATCAATGTTTATTCACACATTAAATCATCAGGTACAAGCACTAAATACTTGCACGTTATACTACCCGTCAAGTCACGAGGTGATCAGTCTCAGACTAGCGGCTGCCCTTTTGTTCTCTGAGTCCTTGACACAGGGAACCTTCTTGACTGTTCTTCCCTGGGGTTCTCGTGCCGTCACCAGTTTCAGCCATTGTATACTGTGAGTCTAATCATATCTCGTGTCCATAGCAACTCTTTTATCTGGTTCGTGCAAGAATACTGTCTGGTAGAATCTCTCTCTTGTTTCAGCCTGTTTTTCTGTACTGTCTACAATTCCTTGGCCATCTGTTTGCTGTGCTCCTTTCTATCCAGCCCCCACTATGTTTCAAAACGTTGTGTATTGTTGTGTGACGAGTCCCTTTGTTTCAACTAAGTTCTTATGTGTTTTTACTGAGTCTACAGCCCTCCCCGCCCTCCTTTGATCCTGCAGGGCTGTCCACAAATGGTCCCAGCTAAAGGAAAAGAGGAATATTGAAAATTAATCCGACTTCTATACAAAACACCAGCCACCCAGGAGAGGGGCTTCAGGCTATCTGAATCAAGAGGTTGGTGTAGTACACAGTCTACATTTATGCAGAAGGGATCACACTCTCCTGTCTCTTAGGTAGTACACTTGTGCAATTACAATTTCATTGTTAACGCAATATCCTAAGTAGTGTAATGTTAAAGAAAGCACAATTTAAACATCATTGTTACATAATTAACCACTTGTGTGATCATAATACAGTCGCAATTTAACTTTTAGAATACATTTGTCATTCATTAATTCATTTTAAGTATCTACCAATAGTTATACAACGACGCTCGTGTTACATATTTAATTGTTTATCTTTTTATAGAACAAGTTTGAATACTGATTGCCTTTAAGGTAGCTGTCCAACCTGCATTCATACATCCTCGCACATTCCTTAATCAATTTCTTAAGTTTCCGAATTAAGTATGTCACATATATCACCATGATACCCGAAACATCTATCAGGACATGGGAAATAATTGTAAACCAGGGGTGTATCTGCACGTTTGAACCCAAGTTCCATAAGCCCTCCCACCAGGTAGAATCATTTATCTCGTCAATCTCATCTTGTATTATCTTCCACTGTTGTTCCAGATTGCAGTACACTCCAGCAATGGTTTCTAGTTGCTGCCTCTCTTGACCCAAACGTATGGGCAATGGCTGAATAATATATTCATATTCCCGGAGGTAATTTATCAAGTCGTCCTTAACACTTTGTGTCACAGTTATCGTTTCTGTCTTTCTTTTCTGTATTCTACAAATACATCTTCTCTACTCTAGTTGGTATTTGTGGGTATAAAAGAAACGTACTTTTCCTCACCAGACAAATCCGGTTATGTCCATACTGGTACTCCTTCATCGTGGTGGTTAAGCAATATCTCCCCTTTCCCTTATAGGCCACATGGGTTAACTGATAATGCCTTCCTAGTTTCCATGGTGCAATTTACAGTGGTATTAAATCCACACTTCTATTCTGCTGTTTTATATGTATGTATATATTTATATATACTGACAGTATGTCCGTGTGTTACAGTTTGACCGAGTACCTACCTCTGTGGTGAGGACACATGACCACCTGGTTTTCCAGACTACACTTAGACAAAGTTGTCCCAATTATCTCCTTTCCAATTTTCACAACATAGGTCAATATATCATAGTATTTTCTGTAATCCTTTCCCCTTTCCTCGCTGCATCTACTATTCTCTGCAGTAATGGGGCAGATGGAAATGGTTTGCCATCTGCTGACACAAAACCTCTCACTTCCCACAGAGGTAGGTACTCGGTCAAACTGTTACACACGTACATACTGTCAGAATTTATATCAAGCAGTGGGGGAAACATGTGTGGTTGTGTCACCACAAAGCGACAGCAGCTAGTTCTGAACGCCCCCCGTCGTCAATAAGTCACTAAAGACAAACAAGCAGGTTCAGCAATAAGAGGGCTAATGGTATGTCCGCCTTTATTGCAAGAATATTTGAGTACAGAAGTAGTGAAGGCTTACTTCAATTGCACAGAACCTTGGTTAGACCTCACCTGGAGTACTGTGTGCATTTTTGGTCCCTTTACCCTAGGAAGGATATTATTGCCATCGAGAGAATGCATGAAAGGTTCACCAGACTTGTTCCTGGGATGGAAGGACTGTCCTATGAAGAGTGATTGGGCAAACTGGGCGTGTAGTCTCTAGAGTTTCGAAGAATGAGAGGGACTCTCTTTGAAACCTACAAAATATTTAAAGGGATAGACAGGGTAGATGTAGGTAATATGTTCCCCAAGGTTGGGGAGACTAGAATCAGCAGACACACTTTCAAAATAAGACGGAAGCCACTTAGGACTGAGCTGAGGAGACATTTCTTTACTCAGAGGATTGTGAACTTTCGGAATTCTCTGCTCCAGAGAGTTGTGGAAGCTCAGTGATTGAGTCTGCTTAAAGTAGAGATTGACAGATTTCTAAGTACCACTGACAGAGAGAGATATGGGGATAATGTGGGAAAAAGGCATTGAAGTGGATGATCAGCCACTATCATATTGAATGGCAGAGCAGGCTTGATGGGCTGAATGGCCTACTTCTGCTCCTATGTTCCTAAGCTGCTTAACTCATTCAGACTCGAGGCAGTTTAGTCAGGCTGCTTTCAGAGGGTTTGGAATTTTTGCTGGGACACCTCTGGTACTATCTCATATGCGCCCAAGATAGAATTTTTAGTTATCGCATAATCTGATGAATTTTCATCTGACAACAATGAGTAAGCCTCATGGGCTTTTCCTGTTACTTTGTTTTGTAAAAACAGTATCTAGTTCTCTGCCAGCCATTTCAGCTGCTTTGCAAGCTTTTCAAAAGTGATGAAAAATTCTGCCACATCCTCCTCATTCAACTTTAGAATGAACTGGGTGAACTTTAAGAGCTCAGCACATTGTCCTGGGCGAGGGGAAGCTCCCTCACTACCTGTGTCTTCACTAGGTGTACTGGGTCTTCCTCTAGTTGTTTGAGCCGCCTTAACTCCCTTTCCTCCTTCTCCTTCTGGAACAATCTTAATTTTTCCCTTTCTTGACAATCACTCTGCTCTTTCTTGCTCTCTCTGGAATTCTAATTCTAGTCTATTCTGTTCTAGTTTTACCTTAGCGAACAATACCCAACCTGTTAGTGATCTAAACCTGTTTGAGTCTTCAGCTTCAAGTGAAAAATGGTTGGCCACAAGTCTTAGGATTTCGGGTTTCCTAGCTTTTGGACAGAGAGTAATCCCTAACTGTCCAGCTACATTACTCAACTTTTCAACAGAGAGAGCTTTTAACATGTCCCGAGTTACTTCACTCTGTATGTCACTCCTTTTTGCCAATGTAACTCCTTTACTCAAAAAGGGAGGGAGACAGAAACTGCAGGCCAGTTAGCTTCACATCTCTCTTGCGGGAAATGTGAGACGTAATTATTAAAAACGTAATCGCAGACAGTCAGAAAAAAATCAAAGTAATCAGGCAGAGTCAGCATGGTCTTCCGAAAGGGAAATCGTGTTCAATCAATTTGTTGGAGTTCTTCGAAGCAGTAACATGTACTGTGGAGAAAGGGGAACCAGTGGATGTACTGTACTTAGATTTCCAGAAAGCATTTGATCAGGTGCCAGATCAAAGGTTAATGTGGAAATTAAAAGCTTATAGTGTAGGGGGTAACACACTGGCATTGATAGAGGATTGAACAAGAACAAAGAACAAAGAACAGTACAGCAAAGGAACAGGCCATTCGGCCCTCCAAGCCTGCGCCAATCTTGATGCCTGCCGAAACTAACACCTTCTGCACTTACGGGGCCCATATTCCTCTATTCCCTTCCTAGTCATATATTTGTTAGGATGTCTCTTAATCGTCGTTATCATATCTGCTTCCACCACGTCCACCGGCAGCAAGTTCCAGGCACTCACCACCCTCTGTGTAAAAAACTTGCCTCGCACATCCACTCTAAACTTTGCCCCTCGCACTTTAAACCTATGTCCCCGAGTAACTGACTCTTTCACCCTGGGAAAAAGCTTCTGACTATCCACTCTGTCCATGCCGCTCATAACTTTGTAAACCTCTATCATGTCGCCCCTCCACCTCCGTCGTTCCAGTGAAAACAATCCGAGTTTTTCCAACCTCTCCTCATAGCTAATGCCCTTCAGACCAGGCAACATCCTGGTAGACCTCCTCTGTACCCTGTCCAAAGCCTCCACGTCCTTCGGGTAGTGTGGCGACCAGAATTGCACACAATATTCTAAGTGTGGCCTAACTAAGGTTCTGGACAGCTGCAACATGACTTGCCAATTTTTATACTCTGTGCCCTGACCAATGAAGGCAAGCATGCCGTATGCCTTCTTGACTAGCTTATCCACCTGCGTTGCCACTTTCAGTGACCAGTCGAACTGTACGCCCAGATCTCTCTGCCTATCAATACTCCTAAGGGTTCTGCCATTTGCTGAATACCTCCCATCTGCATTAGACCTTCCAAAATGCATTACCTCACATTTGTTTGGATTAAACTCCATGTACAATTTCTCTGCCCAAGTCTCCAACCGATCTATATCCTGCTGTATCCTCTGACAATCCTCATCATTATCTGCAACTCCACCAACTTTTGTGTCATCTGCAAACATACCAATCAGACCAGCTACATTTTCCTCCAAGTCATTTATATATACTACGAACAGCAAAGGTCCCAGCACTGATCCCTGCGGAACACCACTTGTCACATCCCTCCATTCAGAAAAACACCCATCCACTGTTACCCTCTGTCTTCTGTGACTAAGCCAGTTCTGTATCCATCTTGCCAGCTCACCTCTGATCCCGTGAGACTTCACCTTCTGCACCAGTCTGCCATGCGGGACCTTGTCAAAGGCTTTACTAAAATCCATATAGACAACATCCACCACCCTTCCCTCATCAATCATCTTCGTCATTTTCTCAAAAAACTCAATCAAATTAGTAAGACACGACCTCCCCTTCACAAAACCATGCTGTCTCTCGCTAATAAGTTCGTTTGTTTCCAAATGGGAGTAAATCCTGTCCCAAAGAATCCTCTCTAATAGTTTCCCTACCACTGACCTATAATTTCCTGGATTATCCCTACCCCTCTTCTTAAAAATAGGAACAGCACTGACTATTCTTCAGCCCTTTGCGACCTCCCCTGTTGCCAGTGAGGATGCAAAGATTTCTGTCAAGGCCCCAGCAATTTCTTCCCTTGCCTCCCTCAGTATTCTAGGGTAGATCCCATCAGGCCCTGGGGACTTATCTACCTTAATACTTTGCAAGACACCCAACACCTCCACCTTTTTGATAATGAGATGACTGAGACTATCTGCACTCCCTTCCCTCGGCTTATCATCCACTCCTTCTCTTTGGTGAATACTGATGCAAAGTACTCATTTCGCACCTCACCCACTTCCTCTGGCTCCACGCATAGATTCCCATCTTAGTCATTGAGTTGGCCAACCCTTTCCCTGGTTACCCTCTTGCTCATTATATATGTATAAAAAGCCTTGGAATTTTCCTTAATCCTTTTCACCAATTACTTTTCATGACCCCTTTTAGCCCTCCTAACTCCTTGCTTAAGTTGCTTCCTACTATCCTTATATTCCTCAAGTGCTTCAGCTGTTCCTTGCCTTCCAGCCCTTACAAATGCTTCCTTTTTCTTTTTGACTAGGCTCACAATATCCCGTGTTATCCAAGCTTCCCAAAACTTGCCAAACTTGTCTTTCTTCCTTACAGGAACATGCTGGTCCTGGATTCTAATCAACTGACGCTTGAAATGCTCCCACATGTCAGATGTTGATTTACCCTCAAACAGCCGCCCAATCTAAATTCTTCAGTTCCTGCCTAATATTGTTATAATTAGCCTTCCCCCAATTTAGCACCTTCACCCGAGGACTACTCTTATCCTTATCCACAAGTACCTTAATACTTATGGAATTATGGTCACTGCTCCCGAAATGATCCCCCACTGAAACCTCGACCACCTGGCCGGGCTCATTCCCCAATACCAGGTCCAGAATGGCACCATCCCTGGTTGGACTATCCACATACCGTTTCAAGAATCCTTCCTGGATGCTCCTCACAAATTCTGCCCCATCCAAGCCCCTAGCACTAAGTGAGTCCCAGTCAATATTGGGGAAGTTAAAGTCACCCACCACTACAACCCTGTTACCATTACATCTTTCCAAAATCTGTCCACATATCTGCTTCTCTACCTCCCGCTGGCTGTTGGGAGGCCTGTAGTAAACCCCCAACATCGTGACTGCACCCTTCCTATTCCTGAGCTCCACCCATATTGCCTCGCTGCATGACCCCTCTGAGGTGTCCTCCCACAGTACAGCTGTGATATTCTCCTTAACCAGTAATGCAACTCGCCCACCCCTTTTACATCCCCCTCAATCCCGCCTGAAGCTTCTTAAGCCTGGAACATTTAGCTGCCAATCCTGCCCCACCCTTAACCAAGTCTCTGTAACAGCAACAACATCATATTTCCAAGTACTAGTCTTAACTCTAATTTCATCTGCCTTACCTGTTATACTTCTCGCATTGAAACAAATGCACTTCAGACCACCAGTCCCGCTGTGCACAGTCACATTTCCCTGCCTGCTCTTCCTCTAAGTCCTACTGGCCTTATTTACTATGTCCTCCTCATTTACTTCACTAGCTGTCCTACTGCTCTAGATCCCACCCCCCTGCCACACTAGTTTAGACCCTCCCGAGTGACGCTAGCAAATCTTGCAGCCAGGATATGTGTGCCCCTCCAGGTTAGATGCAACCCGTCCTTCTTGTACAGGTCCCATCTGTCCCTGAAGAGAGCCCAATGGTGCAGATATCTGAAACCCTCCCTTCTACACCAGCTGCTCAGCCACGTGTTTAGCGGCACTATCTTCCGATTTCTAGCCTCACTGGCACGTGGCAAAGGGAGTAATCCAGAGATTACAACCCCAGAGGTCCTGTTTTATTAACTTACTGCCTAACTCCCTAAACTCCCACTGCAGGACCTCATCACTCTTCCTGCCTATGTCGTTGGTACCGATGTGTACCACAACCTCTGGCCGTTCACCCTCCCCCTTCAGAATGCCCCCTATCTGTTCAGATACATCCTTGACCCTGGCACCAGGGAGGAAACATACCATCCTGGAGTCTCTTTCACGTCCACAGAAGCGCCTATCTGTGCCCCTGACTATAGAGTCCCCTATAACTATTGCTCTTCTGTGCTTTGTCCCTCCCTGCTGAACAACAGTGCCAGCCGTGGTGCCACTGCTCTGGCTGCTGCTCTTTTCGCCTGATAGGCCATCCCCCTCAACAGTATCCAAAACGGTATACCTGTTAGAGAGAGGGATAGCCACAGGAGAATCCTGCACTGACTGCCTGCCCCTGGTGACGGTCACCCATCTATCTGCCTGCACCTTGGGTGTAACCACTTCTCTAAAACTCATGTCTATGACACTTTCAGCCACCTGCATGCTCCTAACTGCATCCAGTTGCCGCTCCAACCGATCCATGCGGTATGTGAGGAGCTGCAACTGGGTACACTTCCTGCAGATGTAGTCGCCCAGAACGCTGGAAGCATCACGGACTTCCCACATCTCACAGGTGAAGCACTTCACCCCTCTAACTGACATTTCTATCACTAATTAGTTAATTGATGTAAAATAAATAAATACTTATTAAATCCTTACTAAATTATGATACACTTCACTATGTGGTCCCTGGTGCTAAATTTCTAACAATAAATATTAAATGCTGTCTAAATACAGTAATCTCTTCCCTCTGGTTTAGTTACTCTACTTATTCATGAGTTAATCAGTGTTTTAATCAATTTTTATTAGTTTTATTTTCAAATTCGGTGCAGATTCCCTACCAGCCAATCAGGTCACAGCTTTCCTGTGACTTCACTTTTTCAGTTTTTTATTCCCACCCGAGCGAACGTACTCTGTGAATCCACTGCTCCAGAACTCCACCCTCCGAGTCTGCTCCGAGAATCCCCGAGATAGGTTTTGTTATATTCTCACCGCTCCGGAACTCCGCCCTCCGAGTCTGCTCCGAGAATGCCCGAGATACGTTTTTTTATATACTCACCGCTCTGGAACTCCGCCCTCCGAGTCTGCTCCGAGAATCCCCGAGATAAGTTTTTTTATATACTCACCGCACCGGAACTCCGCTCTCCGAGTCTGCTCCGAGAATCCCCGAGATAAGTTTTTTTATATTCTCACCGCTCCGGAACTCCGCCCTCCGAGTCTGCTCCGAGAATGCCCGAGATAAGTTTTTTTATATCCTCACCGCTCTGGAACGTCGCCCTCCGAGTCTGCTCCGCGAATCCCCGAGATAAGTTTTTTTATATTCTCACCGCTCCGGAACTCCGCCCTCCGATTCTGCTCCGAGAATGCCCGAGATAAGTTTTTTTATATTCTCACCGCTCCGGAACTCCGCCCTCCGAGTCTGCTCCGAGAATGCCCGAGATAAGTTTTTTTATATCCTCACCGCTCTGGAACTTCGCCCTCCGAGTCTGCTCCGCGAATCCCCGAGATAAGTTTTTTTATATTCTCACCGCTCCGGAACTCCGCCCTCCGAGTCTGCTCCGAGAATGCCCGAGATAAGTTTTTTTATATCCTCACCGCTCTGGAACTTCGCCCTCCGAGTCTGCTCCGCGAATCCCCGAGATAAGTTTTTTTATATTCTCACCGCTCCGGAACTTCGCCCTCCGAGTCTGCTCCGAGAATGCCCGAGATAAGTTTTTTTATATCCTCACCGCTCTGGAACTCCGCTTTCCGAGTCTGCTCCGCGAATCCCCGAGATAAGTTTTTTTATATTCTCACCGCGCCGGAACTCCGCCCTCCGAGTCTGCTCCGAGAATGACTGAGATAAGTTTTTTTATATCCTCACCGCTCTGGAACTTCGCCCTCCGAGTCTGCTCCGCGAATCCCCGAGATAAGTTTTTTTATATTCTCACCGCTCCGGACCTCCGCCCTCCGAGTCCTGCACGCAGAAAGGAAACAAAGTAGGCAAAAATGGGTCATTTTCTGGTTGGCAAGATGTAACGAGTGGTGTACCACAGGGATCTGTGCTGGGGCCTCAACTTTTTACAATTTATATAAATGATTTGGATGAAGGGACCGAAGGTATGGTTTCTAAATTTGCTGATGACACAAAGATAGATAGGGAAGTAAGTTGTGAAGAGGACATAAGGAGGCTACAAAGGAATATAGATAGGTTAAGTGGGTGGGCAAATGGAGTACAATGTGGGAAAGTGGGAAATTGTTCATTTTGACAGAAAGAGTGAAAAGAAGCATATTATCTAAATGGAGAGAGATTGCAGAGCTCTGAGATGCAGAGGGATCTGGGTGTCCTAGTGCACGGATCGCGCAAGGCTAGTATGCAGGTACAGCAATTCCTTCGGAAAGCTGATGCAATGTTGTTGATTGTGAGGGGAAGTGAATACAAAAGTAAGGAGATTATGCTTCAGCTATACAGGGCATTGGTGAGATCACAACTGGAGGACTGTGTCCAATATTGGTCACCTTATGTAAGGAAGGATGCAAATGCATTGGAATCAGTTCAGGAAATGTTTACTAGACTAATACCTGAAATGGGTGGATTGTCTTATGAAGAAAGAATGGGCAGGCTAGGCTTGTATCCGCTGCAGTATAGAAGAGTATGAGGCGACTTGATTGAAACATTTATGATATTGAAGGATCTTGACAGGGTGGATGTGGAAAGGATGTTTCCTCTTGTGTGAGAATCTAGAATTCGGGGTTACTATTTAACAATAAGGGGTCGCCCTTTTAAAACAGGAAAGAGGAGAATTGCTTTCTCTCAGAGGGTCGTGGGTCTTTGGAACTCTCTTCCTCAAAAGGAAGTGGAAGCAGGATCTTTCAATATTTTTTAAGGCAGAGGTAGATTGATTCTTGATAAGAAAGAGGGTGAAAGGATATCGGGGTAAGTGGGATTGTGGAGTCGAGTTTGCAGTCAGATTAGCCATGATCTTATTGAATGGCAGAGAAGGCTCGAGGGGCCGAGTGGCCTACTCCTGCTCTTAATTCCTATGTTCATATGTTCGTGTGCTCTGGCTTCAGAAGGTACTGGCTTAGAATGTGGACATTTTAGTGTTCCAGCAGTGAAAACCCCAATAAAATCTGCAATGAAATGATTTATTTTTCTCAGAGTCAATTGTTTTTACCACTTCTCTGGCCACAGGAGAGGTGCCAGAGGACTGGCGAATATTGAATGTGTTACCATTATTCAAGAAGCAGGGATGAATCATGTAATTGCAGGCCAGTGAGTCTAACATCATTGGTAGGGAAACTACTGGAGAAAAAATCTGACAGACAGGATTAATCTCCACATGAAGAGGCAGGGATTAATCAAGGATAGCCAGGCTTTGTCAGAGGGAGATCATATCTCAAAATTTGACTGAATCATTCAAGCAGGTGACCAGATGTCTAGATGAGGATTTTTGATAAGGTCCCGCATGGGACTAGGGTTAAGAAGTACTTAAGAAGTCCCGGTGTACTTAAGGAAGTGTCCCTAGAAATAGTGGATGCATTGGTGGTCATCTTTCAAGATTCTATAGACTCTGAAGCAGTTCCTACAGATTGGAGGATAGATAATGTAACCCCACTATTTTAAAAAGGGAGGTAGAGAGAAAACATGGAATTATATACCAGGCAGCCTGACGTTGGTAGTGGGGAAAATTCGATAGCACATTCTCAAAGGTTTTATAGTACAGCGCTTTCAGAACAGTGGGAGAATCGGACAGAGGCAGCACGGATTTACGAAAGGGAAATCATGCTTGACATATTTACTAGAATTCTTCCAGGATGTAACTAGTAGAGTTGATGAGAGGGAGCCAGTGGATATGGTTTATTTGGACGTTCAGAAGGCTTTCGACAAAGTCCCACATAAGAGTGCAGCGTCTAAAATTAAAGCACATGGGATTGGAGGTAGTGTATTGCGATGGATAGAAAATTGGTTGTCAGACAGGAAACAAATAGTAGGAATAAACGGGTCTCTTTCTGAATGACAGGCAGTGACTAGTTGGGTACCGCAGGGATTGGTGCTGGCAACCCAGCTATTCACAATATATATAGATGATTTAGATGAGGGAACTAAATGTAATATGTACAAATATGCAGGTGACACACAACTGAGTGGGAGGATGAGTTGTGAGGAGGATGCTGAGTGGCTTCAGGGTGATTTGGAAAAGTTGAATGAGTGGGCAAATGCATGTCAGATGCAGCATAATATGGATAAATGTGAGGTTATCCATATTGGTAACAAAAACAGGAAGGCAGATTATTATCTGAACGGCTATAAACTGAGAGAGGGGAATATGGAACGAGAGCTTTCTATTCCCGTACATCAGTCGCTGAAGGTAAGCATTTAGGTGCAACAGGCTGTAAAAAAAGGCAAATGGTATGTTGGCCTTCATCGCGAGAGGATTCGAGTACAGGAGCAAGGATGTCTTGCGGCAATTGTACAGGGCCTCGGTGAACAAAGAAAAAAGAAAATTACAGCACAGGAACAGGCCCTTCGGCCCTCCAAGCCTGCGCCGATCCAGATCCTCTATCTAAACCTGTCGCCTATTTTTTAAGAGTCTGTATATCCTTGCTTCCTGCCCATTCATGTCTGTCTAGATACTTCTTCAAAGACGCTATCGTGCCCGCGTCTATCACCTCCACTGCCAACGCGTTCCAGGCTCCCACCTCCCACTGCGTAAAGAACTTTCCACGCATATCCCCCCTAAACTTCTCCCCTCTCACTTTGAACTCGTGACCCCTAGTAATTGAATCCCCCACTCTGGGAAAAAGCTTCTTGCTATCCACCCTGTCTATACCTCTCATGATTTTGTACACCTCAATCAGGTCCCCCCTCAACCTCCGTCTTTCTAATTAAAATAATCCTAATCTACTCAACCTCTCTTCATAGCTAGCGCTCTCCATACCAGGCAACATCGTGGTGAACCTCCTCTGCACACTCTCCAAAGCCACTACATCCTTTTGGTAATGTGGCGACCAGAAGTACAACAGTATTCCAAATGTGGCCGAACCAAAGTCTTATACAACTGTAACATGACCTGCCAACCCTTGCACTCAATACCCCGTCCAATGAAGGAAAGCATGCCGTATGCCTTCTTGACCACTCGATTGACCTGCGTTGCCACCTTCAGGGAACAATGGACCTGAACACCCAAATCTCTCTGTACATCAATTTTCCCCAGGACGTTTCCATTTACTGTATAGTTCACTCTTGAATTGGATCGTCCAAAATGCATCACCTCGCATTTGCCCTGATTGAACTCCATCTGCCATTTCTCTGCCCAACTCTCCAAACTATCTATATTCTGCTGTATTCTCTGACAGTCCCCTTCACTATCTGCTACTCCACCAATCTTAGTGTCGTCTGCAAACTTGCTAATCAGACCACCAATACTTTCCTCCAAATCATTTATGTATATCACAAACAACAGTGGTCCCAGCACGGATCCCTGTGGAACACCACTGGTCACACGTCTCCATTTTGAGAAACCCCCTTCTACTGCTACTCTCTGTCTCCTGTTGCCCAGCCAGTTCTTTATCCATCTAGCTAGTACACCCTGGACCCCATGCGACTTCACTTTCTCCATCAGCTACCATGGGAACCTTATCAAATGCCTTACTGAAGTCCATGTATACGACATCTACAGCCCTTCCCTCATCAATCAACTTTGTCAGTTCCTCAAAGAATTCTATTAAGTTGGTAAGACATGACCTTCCCTGCACAAAACCATGTTGCCTATCACTGATAAGCCCATTTTCTTCCAAATGGGAGTAGATCCTGTCCCTCAGCATCTACTCCAGCAGCTTCCCTACCACTGACGTCAGGCTCAGCGGACTATAATTACCTGGATTATCCCTGCTACCCTTCTTAAACAAGGGGACAACATTAGCAATTCTCCAGTCCTCCGGGACCTCACCCGTGTTTAAGGATGCTGCAACGATATCTGTTAAGGCCCCAGCTATTTCCTTTCTTGCTTCCCTCAGTAACCTGGGATAGATCCCATCCGGACCTGGGGACTTGTCCACCTTAATGCCTTTTAGAATACCCAACACTTCATCCCTCCTTATGCCGACTTGACCGAGAGTAATCAAACATCTGTCTCTAACCTCAACATCCGTCATGTCCCTCTCTTCGGTGAATACCGATGCAAAGTACTCGTTTAGAATCTCACCCATTTTCTCTGAGTCCACGCATAACTTTCCTCCTTTGTCCTTGAGTGGCCCAATCCTTTCTCTAGTTACCCTCTTGCTCCTTATATATGAATTAATGGCTTTGGGATTTTCCTTCACCCCGTTTGCTAAAGATATTTCATGACCCATTTTAGCCCTCTTAATTCTGCATTTCAGATCAGTCCTACATTCCCGATATTCTTTCAAAGCTTCGTCATTCTTCAACCTCCTAGACCTTATGTATGCTTCCTTTTTCCTCTTAGCTGGTCTCACAATTTCACCTGTCATCCATGGTTCCCTAATCTTGCCATTTCTATCCCTCATTTTCACAGGAACATGTCTCTCCTGAACGCTAATCAACCTCTCTTTAAAAGCCTCCCACATATCACATGTGGATTTACCTTCAAACAGCTGCTCCCAATCTACATTTCCCAGCTCCTGCCGAATTTTGGTATAGTTGGCCTTCCCCCAATTTAGCACTCTTCCTTTGGGACCACTCTCATCTTTGTCCATGAGTATTCCAGTTGAGGCCATACCTGGAATATTGTGTGAAATTTTGCTCTCCTTCTCTGAGGAAGGATTTTCTTGCTATAGAGCGAGTGCAGCGACGGTTTACCAGACTGATCCCTAGGATGGTGGGACTGACGGATGAGAAGAGATTGAGTCGGTGAGGATTTAACAAGAGTTCAGGAGAGTGAGGGGGAATCTCATATACACCTATAAAATTCTAAAAGGAATTGATAGGGTAGATGCAGGACGGATACTCCCGATGGTGGGGGTGTCCAGAACCAGGGGTCATAGACTAAGGATAAGGGTTTAACCTAACAGGACTGAGATGAGGAGTACTTTCATCACCCTGAGAGTGGTGAGCCAGTGGAATTCGCTACCACAGAAAGTGGTTGAGGCCAAGACATTGTATGTTTTCAAAATGAGTCAGATATACTTTTGGGTTGAAAAGGATCAAAGGAGATGGAGGGGGGTGGGGGGAGCGGGGAAGCGGGAACAGGTTACTGAGTTGGATGATCAGCCATTATCTTAATGGATGGCGGAACAGGCTTGAAGGGCCGAATTGCCTGTTCCTGCTCCTATTTTCTATGTTTCTAAGGTAGGAGCCCATGGGATCCAGCTCAATTTGGCAAATTGGATCCAAAATTGGCTTACTAGCATGAGGCAGAGGGTAATGGTCGAGGGTAGTTTTTGTGATTGGAAGCCTGTGACCAGTGGTGTACCACAGGGATCGGTGTTGGGACCATTCCTGTTTGTAGTGTACATCTATAATTTAGACGTGAATGTAGAAGGTATGATCAGTAAGTTCACAGATGACACAAAAATTGGTGGTGTCATAAATAGTGAGGAGGAAAGCCTTAGATTACAGGACGATATAGATGGGCTGGTAAGATGGGCAGAGAAGCGGCAAATGGAATTTAATCCTGAGAAATGTGACGTGATGCATTTTAGGCGGACTACCAAGGCAAGGGAATATACAATGGATGGTCGCACGCTGGGAAGTACAGAATGTCAGAGGGATATTGGTGGACTTGTCCAGAGATCACCGAAGGCAGCAGCACAAGTGGTTTGGAAGGCATATAAGATGCTTGCCTTTGTTAGCTGAGGCATCGAATATAAGAGTGGGGAGGTTATGATGAAGCTGTTCAAAACGCTAGTAAGGCCACAGATGGAGTACTGTGTATCGTTCTGGGCACCACAGTATAAGAAGGATGTGATTGCACTGGAGAGGGTACAGAGGAGACTCACCAGGATGTTGCATGGGCTGGAGTATTTCAGCTATGAAGAGAGACTGGATAAGCTCGGGTTGTTTTCCTTAGAGCAGAGAAGGCTGAGGGAGGGGGTGGGACATGATTGAGGTATACAAAATTATGAGGGACGTTGATAGGGTAGATAGGAAGAAACGTTTTCCCCATAGCGGCGGTGTCAGTAACCCAGAGAGTTGATTTAAAGTAAGGGGCACGAGGTTTCGAGGGGATTTGAGGAAAAGGAAATCACCCAGAGGGTGGTTGGAATCTGGAATACACTGTCGGAAGGGTTGGTAGATGGAGGAACACTCACAACATTGAAGAAGTATTTAGATGAGCACTTGAAACGCCAAAACATACAAGGTTATGGGCCAAGTGATGGAAAATGGGATTAGAATGGATAGGCTTGATATCCGACACAAATGCAGTGGGCCAAAGGGACTGTTTCTTTGCTGTTTAACTCGGTGACTCTGACACTTCCAATTGCTCGTTTGTCATTGGGTTACGATCTCTAGAACCTCCACATTTCTGTTACAGCAATTTGAGACTTATATCCACCGAAATTTACAAGAGTCAGAGGCGAATTGATTGAAACATATATGATGCTGAGGGGTCTTGACAGGGTGGATGTGGAAAGGATGTTTCCCGTTCTGGGAGTATCTAGAATTAAGGCTCACTATTTAAAAATAATGGGTCACCCATTTAAAATAGAGTTGAGGAGAATATTTTTTCTCTGAGGGTCGTGAGTCTTTGGAAATCTCTTCCTCAAAAGGCAGTGAAAGCAGAGTCTTTAAATATTTGTCAGGCAGAGGTAGATAGATTCTTGATAAGCAAGGGGTTGAAAGGTTATAAGGGGTAGTTGGGAATGTAGAGTCGAGGTTGCAATCAGATTAGTCATGAACTTATTGAATATCTGAGTGTCCTACTCCTGCTCCTAATTCGTATGTTCATATATTCGTATACTCTGGCATCAGAAGGTACTGTCTTCGAATGAGGACATTTTGGTGCTCTAGCTGTGAAAACCACAATAAAATCTGCATTGAAATTTTAAATTTTTATTCTCAGGATCAATTATTTTTACCACTACTAATTTCTCGTTTGTCATTGCGTTACTATCCTTGGAACCTCCACATTTCTGATGCAGCCAGGTGAGGAGGGGTCCCAGGCTCTCTTCTTGTCCTATCTTTTATTTGATCACAACGGGGTTTATCCTTTTTAACAATGGATGTGCTGAGCACCTCAGTGCCTATTTTACCTTTTACCTTTATTGCGATCGTGAAAGAACCAATCAGACAGGTTTTCTCGTGTTTAAACAAGAGGTGAGTTCATTATACTTAACAATCTAAACTGGATCTAAATAAAATCGGAAAAATATACGCTACACATTCACGCACCCATTCGCACTAAAATCTCACACAAATAAATTACAGAGTGTGAAATAAATTTGTGTTGGATAGAGACCAGAATAATAAAAAAAAAAATTCTGTGAGGTTGGATAATTCTGTGGTCTGTATTTTTCCCACCCTTAGTTATGAGTTTCATGTCATCTGCAGGAGTTGAAATTGTTTTTTTTTTTTACATAAACGTCTCTGTCATTTATACATCGATCGATATGTCAGGAGAAGCACTGTTTCCAATACCGACCTCTGAGAAACAGCACTGTATACTCCCCCTCCCCCAGTCTGAACAGTGTCTGTTCACCACTTCTCTCTGCTTTCTGTCCCTGAGTCAGTGTCATATCCACACTATCACTGTCACATTAATCCATGTGTTCCACTTTTCATAACAAGTGTATGAAATGTCATTTGATCACAGGCCTTTTGAAAGTCCATATTCATAACACGAAACACGCTATCCTCATCAACACTCACACTTAGGTCATCAATGAACTTGATCAAGATTATCAGACGCGATTTTGCATTAACTTATTGTGCTGGTTGTCATTTATTATCCCATGTTATCCAAGAAAGATATATTTTTGTACTCGGTTACGGCCTCTGTAAATTTCCAACCATCGACTTTCGAGGGACTGGTCAGAGTTTACTGGGTTGATCTAATGCCTCCTTTTGTAAACAGGATGTAACATTTACAACCTTCCAGTCGTTTGATAACACTTTCATATCCAAGGCGGATTGGAAGCTTCTGGCCATTGCCTCTGCTATTTCTACCACTCCTTCCCTCAACAAACCTCATATATCCCATGTAGACCGGGTCCAATTTATTGTGGTACAAAAAAGCATGGTTTTGTGAAGGGGAGGTCGTGTCTTACTAACTTGATTGAGTTTTTTGAGGAAGTGACGAAGATGATTGATGAAGGAAGGGCAGTGGATGTTGTCAATATGGACTTTAGTAAAGCCTTTGACAAAGTCCCACATGGCAGACTGGTACAAAAGGTGAAGTCACACGGGATAAGAGGTGAGCTGGCAAGATGTATAGTGAACTGGCTCGGTCATAGAAGACAGATGGTAACAGTGGATGGGTGTTTTTCTGAATGGAGGAATGTGACTAGTCGTGTTCCACAGGGATCAGTGCTGGGACCTTTGCTGTTTGTAGTATATATAAATGATTTGGAGGAAAATTTAGCTGGTCTGATTAGTAAGTTTGCGGACGACACAAAGGTTGGTGGAGTTGCGGATAATGATGAGGATTGTCAGAGGATACAGCAGGATATAGATCGGTTGGAGACTTGGGTGGAGATATGGTACATAGTGTTCAATCCAGACAAATGTGAGGTAATGCATTTTGGAAGGTCTAATGCAGGTGGGAGGTACACAGCAAATGGCAGAACCCTTAGGAGTTTTGACAGGTAGAGAGATCTAGGTGTACAGGTCCACAGGTCACTGAAAGTGGCAACTCAGGTGGAAAGGGTAGACAAACAGGCATACAGCATGCTTGCCTTCATCGGTCGGGGCATAGAGTATAAAAATTGGCAAGTCATGTTGTGGCTGTACAGAACCTTAGTTAGGCCACACTTAGAATATTGTGTGCAATTCTGGTCACCACACTATCAGAAGGACGTGGAGGCTTTGGAGAGGGTACAGAGGAGGTTTACCAGGATGTTGCCTGGTCTGGAGGGCATGAGCTATGAGGAGAGGTTGGAAAAACTCGGATTGTTTTCACTGGAACGAAGGAGGTGGAGGGGCAACATGACAGAAGTTTACAAAGTTATGAGCGGCATGGACAGAGTGGATAGTCAGAAGTTTTCCCCGGGGTGGAAGAGTCAGTTACTAGGGGACATAGGTTTAAGGTGCGAGGGGCAAAGTTTAGAGGGGAACTCTCTAAACTCTTTAGAAGAACTCGCACTCCATTAATGTACAGTTGGTGTGTGAGCATGCCCAGTACATCATGTTGGTGTATGTCCACTATCCTGGCAGCAGCCACCATACCTCTATTCTGAAGTAGTCAGCCTTTCCCAACGTCTTCAGGGAGAATCAGAATGTGGCTCCTCAGAGACAATTAGTACCCCCCACCCCCATACATGGCTCAAGATTCCACACCCCAAACCCCACCTTCCACTTCCAGCCAGCAAGAACATGGTGGAACAGATCCACGGTGTGATGAAGCAATGTTTCCGATGTTTGAAACGCTCGGACAGAGCCCTCCAGTACACATTGGAGCAGGTGTCCAAGTTCATGGTGTTCTGCTGCACCCTTCATATCATCACCATCATGAGGACACGGGCATTGGGACCAGGAATCCGGAGGTTACCTCAGGAGGAAGAGGAGGAGGAGGCAGGGAGGTTATTTCCTGGATGCCTTCCAGCCAGTCTTGCCTAGTGCTTCTATACATTGCTACCCCAGTGGTTGCAGCATTTGTTATTCATTCATGTGATGTGGGCGTCGCTGCCTAGGCCAGCATTTGTTGCCCATCCCTAGTTACCCTTGAGAATGTGGTGGTGAGCTGCCTTCTGAACCGCTGCAGTCCATGTGGGGTACGTATACCCACAGTGCTGTTAGGAAGGGAGTTCCAGGAATTTGACCCAGCGACAGTGAAGGAACGGCGATATAGTTCCAAGTCAGGATGGTGTGTGACTTGGAGGGGAACCTGCAGCTGGTGGTGTTCCCATGCATTTGCTGCTCTTGTCCTTCCAGGTGGTAGAGGTCGCGGATTTGGAAGGTACTGTCTAAGGAGGCTTGATGAGTTGTTGCTGGACATAGTGTAGATTGCACACACTGCTCTCACTCTGACTGGTGCTGGAGTCACGGAGTCATTTATGGTTCAGATTGAGACCATGTTGTCTCTCTGCAGAGTAATCCAGTCAGTCCCATTCCCCCATTCAATCCCCGTGTTTCAGCAAGTTTCTCTCCTTCAACTGTCCATCCGGTTTTTTCTGGAAATCATTGTTCGTCTCCACTTCTACTACCATTGTGGGTAGTGAGTTACAGATCATTACCACTCGCTGTGTAAAACAAAAAAGTTCTTCCTCATATTCTCCCTGAATTTCTTGCCCAAACGTTCAATCTATGTCCCGAGTCCTTGTACTATTAGTTAAAAGGGACAGTTTTCCTTTTCTAACTTATCTACGCCTGTCATAATCTCATACACCTCGATAAAATCTCCACTCAATCTCTTTTGTTCGAAGGCAAACAAAGGCACATTGTCTAAACTAACTTTGTATCTAACCTCCGCTGCCCCTCTCAAGGACACTCACACCCTTCCCCACGTGTGGTGACCAGAACTGGACAGTATATTCCAGTTGGAGCGGAACCAATGTTCTGTAAATGTTCAGCATACGTCCCTGCTTTTGTCCTCAATGCCTCTATTTTAAACCCAAATCCCATATACTTTGCTGCCCATTCTCAATATGTCCTGTTACCTTCACAGATCAATCCACCGGCAGGTTTCTCTGCTCCTGCACACTCTTTAGAACTGTGCTATTAGTCTATGTAACCTCTCTCTATTCCTACTGCCAAAATGCATCACCTCACACTCCTGTCTATTAAATTCCATCTGCCAGTAGTCTGCCCAGTCCGCTTGCGTGTCTGTGTCCTGTTGCAGGTGCTTCATATCATCCTGATTCTTTGCCCTCCTCCAAGTTTTGTGTCATCGGAAATTTTGAGACTCCACTCATGGAACCATGGCCGTCCTGCTTTCCATCCCACCACAATTCCTCACCCCAATCCTTATGATCTTTTTTTTTATCCTTCCATGAATTTGTGTGTCACTGTCAATAATAGCATTTGCTGCCCATCCCGATTTGCTTTTGAACTGAGTGGCTTGCTAGGCCATTTCAGAGGGCAGTTAAAAGTCAACCACATTGCTGTGGGTCTGGAGTCACATGTCCGCCAGACCAGGTAAGGACAGCAGATTTCCTTCCCTAAAGGACATTCGTGAAGCAGATGGTTTCATACTTTCCAATGATAACCCAAAACTGCCAGCTTCCCAGTCACAGAAGCTCCAGGAGACAGAGAGAGAGCAGCAGCACAGCACTGATGGTGAATCCCCATCACTTGGTCTGATACTCACAGTCACCAGCTCAAATATTTACACTGCGTGTACCTTCGAGGCTGGTGTAGATTCGGAATCTGCACGTGGCGAGTCACAGTCTCATTGGATTGTTACAGGACAGAAGGAGGCCATTCGCCCTTTATGTCCATGTTGGATCTCTGTGAAAGTCACTCAGCTTGTCTCACTGCCCCTGCTTTTTCCCAAAGACCTGCAATTTTTTTTATTTTCAGATAATTATCCAATTACCTTTTGAAAATTACGTTTGAATTTGTCTCCACCACACTCTCAGGCAGTTCATTCCAGATTCGAACCACTCACTGTGTTTATCCTCATGTCACCTTTAGTTCTTCTACCAATCACCTTAAATCAGTGTCCTCTGGTCTTGATCCATCCGCCAATGGCAACAGTTTCTCCCTATCCACCCATTCCAGATCCCTTATAACTTTGAACACTTCTGTCAAATCTCCTCTTCACTTTTTCTTCAAGCAGAACAGCCCCAGCATCCCCAATCTATCCATACAACAGAATTTCTCATTCCTGAATCCATTCCCATAAATCTTTGCTGCGCTCTCTCTAATGCCTTCACAACCTTCCTGAACTGTGATGCCCAGGACTGGACACAATATTCCAGTTGAGACGGAGGCAGTGTTTTATAAAGCTTCATCAAAGCTTCCTTGCTATTGTACTCTCTCTCTCTATTTATTAAACCCAGGATTCTGAATGCCTTACTGACTGCTTTCTCAACCTGCCTGCCACCTCCAACAATAGGATCATATATAGCCCCCAGGTCTCTCTGCTCCTGCATACCCTTTTGAATTGTCTCCTTTATTTTCTATTGCTTCTTCGCGGTCTTGCCGCCAAAATGAATCACTTCACACGTATCTGCATTAAATTTCATTTGCCACGTGTCCTCCCATTACACCTGCCTATCTCTGTCCTCTTGAAGTCCATAACTGTTCATCACTACTCTCTGTTTCCTGTTACTCAGGCTGTTAATCTCACTTAGATCAGTTAGACAAGGAAAGACTGTTCCGATTAACAAATGATACAAAGACTAGGGGACACAAATTGAAGGTTTTGGTCTGAAGATGAAGGGGGAATATGAGGAAAAGCCTTTTTACACAGTTGGTATTAATCACCTGGAACTCGCTGCCGACAAGGGTGGTGGATGAGGAGACAAACAAAATGACTTCAAGAGGAAATTGGTAGGCCATCTGAGTGAAATAGACTTGCAGAGATACGGGGATCATGCGGGGGGGGGGGGCGGGGGTGGGAGTGGCACCCACTCGACAGTTCCATGGAGAGTTATCATGGACACGATTAGCCGAATGGCCTCCTTCTGTGCTCTAAATAACTCAAAGACTTTATGACTCTATCAATGTCTACAACTTGTAGGTCCTTCCAGACAGCAGGATGAGGGGAGGTGGGAGTTAAGAAGGGACATAAGACAGGAGCATAGCATCATCCTGAATGCTCTTGGTGATGCCGGATGCTACGGGCTCTGTCACAGCCGGTCCCATGATATGGAGAACCATCTCCTCCCTCAGGCTCAGGGGATGAAGGAATGTTTGGCCCCCGTCGGTTCACTGCTGCTCCCTGTGATTATGGATTACCTTGTCCTGTAAGAGAGAGAGAGCAGAATGTCAGTGATTGTGTTGCTCTGTGTTTGGGTGATGTGCCTACCATAGCTGAATAGCTGGAGGTATGTGGAGGCAGTGAGAGGTGGGTGTGAGGCTAGTATCAGTGGAAGGTGTGTGAGGGTGAGGTGGAGTATGTGAATGTTGAGTGTGAGTACTGAGTTTAGAGACTGCTGATGTGTGAGTGATGGGGGTGTGGTACATTGAGCAGTGTGAGAGGTTGGTGGTGTTGGGGGTAGGAGATGTCATGTGGTGATGAATTCAGTGACATTGACCACCCTTGTGAGCTCATTAAACTTCTTCTGGCTCTGCTGCCAGGTCCTCGGGGCCAGACCTCTTGCATTCACCTACCTGGCCACCTGCTCCCATTCTCTGAGGAGGGCGTTGCTTGAGGGTCTCCACCCCACCCCACAGAAACATGGGCTCTCTTCTCCTGTCACCCGTCATGACTAAGGCATCTAGCACCTCATCCATGAACAGCAGAGACCTCTCTCTGTCCTCGTGTTCCATTTACCTTGTCTCCAATTGCAGCATTCACAGTCAGCAGCAGCAGCCTCCTGTGAATCTATGCAGCTTCTCTTTAAGAGGGACAGACTGCCTTTAAGAGCTGAATCCTGGCTGAAACACATGCCAGCCTCACATTCAGTTAGGTTCCTGTTAAATGTGCAGACAGTGAGCAGGGTAGTTCACACTGGGGTTCACGTGGAATTCATGGAAATGAGGAGGCAGCATGAAGTTTGTATGTCACCTGCCTCAACAGGAACGGGCATGGGAAGATCACGAATCACAATCCCTATGCCCGAAAACGGGTGCAAAGTTTTCTTTCACTCTGTCTCTATTTCCCTTTCCCCTTTTCACCAACCCTCTCACTCTCTCTCTCCCTTTCTCTTCATTCTCTGTCTCTTACTCTCAGAATCAAGATTTATGTAGCACAGAAGGAGGCTATTCGCCCATTGTGTCAGTGCTGTCTCTGTGAGAGAGCTGTTTAATTAGTTCCTCTCCCATCCTCTTTCCACAGACTCCTGTTTATTTTTTCTTTTCGTGTATTTGTTAAATTCCTTTCTGAAAATATTATTGAATCTGCTTCCACCATGTTTTTAGGCAGTGAATTCCAGATCCCAACAACTCGCTGTGTAAGAAAATTCTCCTCATTTCACCTCTGGTTCTTTGTCAATTATCTTCAATCTGTGTCTTCTTAATACTGCACTTTCTGACACTGTAAACAGTTTCACATTAATTACCCTATCAAAACCCCTCATGATTTTGAATTCTATATTAAATCTCCTCTTACCCTTCACTGCTCTAAAGAGAACAATCCCAGCTTTTCCAATCTCTCCACATAACTGAATTCCCAGATCCCTGGTACCATTCCAGTAAATCACCTCTGTATCTTCACTAAGTCCTTGACATCCTTATCAAAGTATGGTGATCAGGATTAGACACAATTCTCCAGCTGGGACCTAACCAATGATGTATAAAGACCAGCATTTCCTCCTGAATTTTATTACTCTGTATCTCTCTCTCTAACACCAAGGACACGACATTTAGAGACATATAAGATAATCAGAGGGTTAGATAGGGTGGATAGTGAGCGTCTTTTTCCTCGGATGGTGATGGCAAACACGAGGGGACATAGCTTCAAGTTGAGGGGTGATAGATATAGGAGAGATGTGAGAGGTAGTTTCTTTACTCAGAGAGTAGTAAGGGCGTGGAACGCCCTGCCTGCCTGCCTGCAACATGTTACCTTCAAAGATCTGTGTGTGTACACCCCCAGTCTCTATAATCCTCCACCCACTTTATAATGGTACCATTTAGTTTATATTGTTTCTCCTCATACTTCCTACCCAAATGTCTCACTTCACATTGCACTGTGTTAAATTATATCTGCCATGTTCCTGTCCATTTCACCATTCAGTTTCTGTCTTCCTGAAGTCTGTTACTCCGCTTCTCACTGTTTATTAACATTTCTGCGCGTATGTCCATCTGAAAACGTTGACATTATCCCCCCTGTACACAACCCAACGGCAATAACATACAGAAACAGTGATCCCGACTGTGACCCTGGGGAACCCCACTGTGTACTTCCCTCCAGACTGAACAATAACCATTCTCCACTACTCTATGCTTTCTGTCACTTAGATAATTTCCTGCATGCTGGCATTGATTTTTGTTTTTAAAGCTGCATTTATATAGTGCCTTTCATGGCCATCAGACGTCACAAAGCACCTTACACACAATGAGAACTTCTTAAAGTGTAGTCACTCTTGTAATGTGGGAAACAAGCAGACAATTTCTGCACTGTAAGATCCCACAAGTAGCAATGTGATGATGATCAGATCTGTTTTTGTGATGTTGATTGAATGGTAAATCTTGACCAGGGAACTGGGGATAATTCCCCTCTGCTTCTTTGAAATAATCCAATGGGATCTTTAACTTCCACCTGAGAGTGCTTTTGCTTTTATTTTAGTGCAGGTGGGGCGTTGGCTTAACGTTTTGTTCAAAAGACGGCACCTCTGACAGTGCAACACTCCCTCAGTACTGTACGGCAGTGTCAGCCTTGATCCTTGTGATCAAGTCCAGTCGTGACACTTGATCTTCGAATCTGAAAGGGGAGAGAGATACAAACTGAGCCACGGCTGACATTGGTCCTTTAATCCCATGTGTTTCCAATTCGGTAACACGGCTGTTATGTGGTACTTCATCAAACACCTGTTGAAAGGATAGGAAAATTGTAAAAGTCCAGATGGGAACCATCACATAATGATAGAATAGCACAACCTGAATGATGTCATTCTGCCCATCAAGTCCTTTCAAAGAGCAATCCAGTTACTCCCACTCCCTGACTCTTTCACGATATCCTAACATTTTTTCTGCATCAGATATTTATCCAATTCCCTTTTGGGATCTACTATTAAATCTGTATCCATCAACCTATCAGACAGAGCATTCGAAATCCAAACCACTCAGAAGCAAAATCCTCATGTCTGCTTCTTTTACCAATCGCCTTAAATCTGTGTCTCTGACTACCGGTCCCTTGGACATTGGAAACAGTTTCTCTTTATTTAATTTATCTAAATCCTTCCTAATGTTAAACACCTCAATCAAATCTCCTCTGAAAGTTCTCTGCTCTAAGGAGAACAACCCCAGCTACATAACTGTAATCCCTCATGCCTGGACAAATTCCAGTAAAACAGTTCTGTACCCTTAAGCCTTCGGAGAGAAGGCTTCACGTCCTTCCTAAAGTGTGGTTCCCAGTATTCGACACAAGACTCCAGGTGCATCTGAACTAGTATTTTACATATGTTTCACATAATGTCCTTGCTTTTGTTCTTTTTGCCTCTATTTTTAAACCCCAGGATCCCATATATTTATTAACTGTTTAGTTAACCTTTCCTGCCACCTTCAAAGATATGTGTTCAAGCACCCCAGGTGTCTCTGTTCTTTCACCACCTTTATAGTTGTACCATTTAACTTGTATTGTCCCTCTTCATTCATCCTTTCAAAATGTATTACCTCATGCATCTGCAATGTCAATTAAATATTGAGAAGATTGAAGTCATTGTTTTCTGTCTCTGCTCCAAACATTTCCTAGTTAAACACTTCATTCCTCTCCAATGTAAATGTTTGAGACTAACTTAAACTGTTCACATACTTGGTTGCATCGTTCACCTTGAGATATCTTGAGATGTGCTTCCTACCAAATATTCACACCACCCTTGGTGGATTTGCATTGCTGGTTAAAGAGGAAATGAACGCAATAGTGAGGCAGGATATTAGCGCTGACGATATCGAATCTGTATGGGTCGAGCTGAGAAACACTAAAGGGCAAAAAACGTTAGTGGGGGTTGTATATAAACCCCCAGACTGTAATGCTGAATTTGGGAATGGCATTGAACAGGAAATTAGAGATGCAACCGATAAAGGAACATCTGTAATTATGGGTTTCTTGACTCTGCATATAGATTGGGCAAATCAAATTGGTCACAATACATTGTGGAGGAATTCCTGGAGAATACACGGGATGGTTTTTAGGACCAATTCTTTGAGGAACCAGCTAGAGAACAGGCCATCCTAGACTGGTTATAGTGTAATGAGAGAGGAATAATTGACAATCCAGTTGTGCGAGATCCCTTGGGGATGAGCGACCATAATATGATAGAATTCTTCATGACCTAGTTGATTCTGAGACTATGGTCGTGAATCTTAATAAAGTAAGCTACGAAGGTATGAGGCATGAGTTGTCGATGATACATAGGGAAATGTTACTTAAAGAGATGACCCTGGATAGGCAATGGCAAACATTCAAAGAGCGCATGAACGAACTGCAACAATTGTTAATCCTGTCTGGCACAAAAGTAAAACTAACAAGGTAGCCAAATCATGGCTTACAAGGAAAATTAGAGACAGCATTAGATCCAAGGCAGAGGCATATAAATTTGCCAGGAAAAAGCAACAGACCTGAAGATTGGGAGCAGTTTAAAATTCAGCAAAGGAGCACCAAGGAATTGATTGAGAAGGGGAAAATGGAGTACGAGTGTCAGCTTGTGGGGAACATAAAAACTGACTGTAAATGAAACTATAGGTATGTGAGGCGGAAAAGATTGGCGAAGACAAATGTAGGTCCGTTACAGTCAGAAACAGGGAAATTTATTATGGGAAACAATGAAATGGCTGACCAACTAAATGCATACTTTAGTTCTGTCTTCACAAAGGAGGACACCAATATCATACCAGAAATGTTGGTGAATACAGGGTTTAGTGAGAGAGAGGAACTGAAAGAAATCAGTATTCGTCGAAAAATGGTGTTGGGGATGTTGATGGTATTGAATGCCGATAAATTCCAGGGCCTGGTAATCTACATCCCAGAGTACTTAAGGAAGTGGCCCTAGACATAGTGGATGCATTGGTGGTCATCTTCCAAGATTCTATGGACTCTGGAACAGTTCCTACAGATTGGAAGGTAGCTAATGTTACCCCACTATTTAAAAAGGGAGGTAGAGAGAAAGCAGGTAATTGTAGACCAGTCAGCCTGACATCGGTCGTGGGGGGAATCCTGGAGTCCATTATCAAAGATTTTTAGCAGAGCATTTGGAGAACCATGGTAGAATTGGACAGAGTAGGCACGGATTTATGAAAGGGAAATCATGTTTGATAAATCTACTAGAATTCTTCGAGGATGTAACTAGTAGAGTTGATGAGGGGGAGCCAGTGGATGTGGTTTAGTTGGATTTTTAGAAGGCTCTCGACAAAGTTTCACGTAAGGGATTAGCATGTAAAATAAAAGTGGACGAGACTGGGGGTAGTGAATTTGCGATGGATAGAAAATTGGTTGTCAGACAGGAAACAAAGCATTGGAACATACGGATATTTCTCTGAATGGCAGGCAATGACTAATGGGGTACCGCAGGGATCGGAGCTAGGACCCCAGCTATTCACAATATATATTCATGATTTAGATGAGGAAACTAAATGTAATATCTCCAAATTTGCAGATGATACAAAATTGGGTGTGAGGGTGAGTTGTGAGGATGATGCAGAGAGGGTTCAGGGTGATTTGGACAAGTTGAGTGAGTGGGCAAATGCATGGCAGATGCAGTATAATGTGGATAAATGTGAAGTTATCCACTTTACGAGCAAAAACAGGAAGGAAAAATATTATCTGAACGGCTATAAACTGAGAGAGGGGAATATGCAGGGAGACCTGGGTCTTCTCGTACACCAGTCACTGAAGGTAAGCATGCAGCTGCAACAGGCGGCAGAAAAAGGCGAATGTTATGTTGGCCTTCACAGAGACAGGATTCGAGTACAGGAGCAGGGATGTTTTGCTGCAATTATACAGGGCCTTGGTGAGGCCGCACTTGGAATATTGTGTGCAGTTTTGGTCTCCTTATCTGAGGAAGGATGTTCTTGCTATAGAGGGAATGCAGTAGAATTTTAGCAGACTGATTTCTGGGGTGGTAGGACTGTCGTATGAGGAGAGATATTAGGATTCAATTCACTGGAATTCAGAAGAGTGAGGAGGGATCTCATCGAAACCTATAAAATTCTAACAGGACTTGACAGGGTAGATGCAGGAAGGATGTTCCCGATAGTGGGGGACTCCCGGACTAGGGCTCATAGTCTAAGGATACGGGGTAAAACTTTCAGGACTGAGATGAGGAGAAGTTTCTTCACCCAGAGAGTGGTGAGCCTGTGGAAATCTGTCATCCCGCCCATATCCAAGAGGGATTGGAATATTCTGGCCAGTGCCTCGGCTATTTCCACCATTCCTTCCCTCAGCAACCCTCATACATTCCATCCAGACTGGGTAAATGTTCAACTTTATTGTGGTACAAAAAGTGTTGGATTGAAAATGGTTAACTGAATCTGTTTGTTCCGTGACTGTAATTAATGTCAGTCTCCATGGGCCCTAATTGTGTCACTGGACGTTTTCCATCTTCTATTAATAAGGGGCTTCTTTCAATGTGTTATTCCATAGTGTCAGTGGGAACATCAGGCCCGGCACTGACAGAGATCAGCTGCTCAAGAGAGATAGAGAGAGGATAGATCAGAATCTGAGAACAAAAGACTGGAATGTTACAACAATGGGTCAGAATCTGAGAACAATAGATTGGAATGTTACAACAATGGGTCAGAATCTGAGAACAATAGATTGGAATGTTACAACAATGGGTCAGAATCTGAGAACAATAGATTGGAATGGTGCAACAATGGATCAGAATCTGAGCACAATAGATTGGAATCTTACAACAATGGACAGGAGTTTATCCTCGGATCTTTACTCTCTTTCTACATATTATGATTGGCACTCATTAAACTTCCGTATCTATCTCGCACTGAAGATTATTCAATACATTTACTATCCCATCCTGGCTATTATTGGTGTCACTGGTAAGTCTCTCTATCTGGCTATTTATTCTTTAAACCATGTTTAACAGCATTACTGCTCCTGTAATTTACTCTGCCCTTCTTGCTGCCGTTGTTTTGCCTGGTGAATATCTCCAGCTATTAGCTCCATAAACCATTCTCAACTGTATTACAGTTCTTGTCATTTACTCTCTCATCTTTGCTGCTGTTGTTGTCTCTATTTCAGGCTAGGAGATCTGTAAACCTTGTTTCAATGAAATGCTGTTCTGTTATGTAAATTTGGGGAATACAGAAGCCAGTGTCATTGGTCTCCATCACAAACTCCATCCCCTATCTGGGAAGCACATACTACACTCTGCCCAATATCTGAGCTTGAACCAGACAGTTTACAACTTCTGTGTTATATTTAAACCTGAGCTGAGTTCATCTCCATATTCTTTCCATCACCAACCCTGCCTACTAACACCTCTGTAATATCACCCGTCTCCACTTCTGCCTCAGCCCATCTGCTGCAAAAACCCTCATCCGTGTCACCGTTAAATCCACACTGGACTATTACAATTCTATCCTGGTCACCCTCCCAGTTATAAACATCCATAAACCACAGTCCATCCAGTACTCTGCTGCCTGTATCCTAACACACACCAAATCCCGATCACCCATCACCCCTGTGTTCACTGATCTACATTGGCTCCCAGTCTGGCAGCGCCTTCATTTTAATATTCTCCTTCCTGTGTTTGAATCTCTCCATGGCCTCACCCCTCCAGATAGTCCCATTTCCCTGTCCATTTCCCATATTCCTGCAACTCTTTTGACATCAATCTTTTTTCAGTTCTCCTTTTAAAGTGAATGTATTTCCCTCTGTATCTGTCCCGAGCCCCGATTTTAGACTCTGCAGCACTACTGGTGCTGACGGTACAGAAGCTGGGATACATAAAATGATGAGAACTGCAGAGCCGACCACTGCTAGTGCACAATACCCCATGCTCGGCAGGGCTCCAGCAAACTCGTATCATCTATGTTCTATTCGTGTGGTCCTCACAGCCGGTCAATTCTAGTGTGGCCAGCACAGTGTCCCAAGCTGGGCAGGGCACTAGCTCAATCGTACCGGATATGTGTTGTCCCTTTGAGGATGGATTTGAAAGTGATGTCAATGCACCATACCGGGAACTTTGATGTACGTCTTTGAAACTTGGTCTGTGCATGTCCACTGACCGCCTGTGTTAGTCACTCTCAGCTGAACATACATTCAGCAGCACGAGGTACCCCCTCGAGTGTTATTTAAAAGCACCAGGCATCCAACTTACAGCTTTTGACTTCCTTCTGCTATTGTAAAGTTAGTGGAGGTTCTGTGGATGGTTTTTTGGAGGTTGTGTTGTGAGCTGCTGCAGACATTCAGGAAGGACAGAGGATTTGGTGACCCAACTCTGGACGAGGTATGGGGACTGTAGTTACAGTGTCGCTGTGTCTGTAACATGACCAACACTTGGAGTGGAGACAGCAGAGAGGGGAAGCTCTGTAAAGAGGGAGGAGGAGGGGGCGTTGCCCGACCCACCCCGGGTTTTCCAAGAGCAATTTTCCTACCTGCACCGAACCCAGGAGCAGTGCGTGAGGTGACTCTGATTCAATAAGGAGGAGGTCACAGAGCTGTGCCACCTCCTGTAACACGACCTGGAGCCTCTCACCAGTGTGAGGACGGAGCTGTCAGTGGCTGTTAAGGTCACAGCTTCATTGAAACTCTATGTATCTGGATCTTTCCAGGCAGGAGCCGGAGACATATCCAAAATACTGTCATAGAGTCATTTACAACACAGAAGGAGGCCATTCGGTCCCTCCATGCCAGCTCTGCTGGAACAATCCAGTCAGTCCCACTCCCCTAACAATCCCCATATCCCTGCAAGTTCATTTCCTTCAGGTGTCCAACCAGTTTCCTTTTGAAATCATTGATTGTCTCGTCTTCCACCACCGTCATGGGCAGTGAGTTCCAGCTCATTAACGTCAACTGTGTAAAAAAGTTCTTCCTCATTTTCCCCCTGCATCCCTTACCCAAACCTAGTCCCCTAGTCCGTGTTTCATCAGTTAATGGGAACAGTTTTTCCTTGTCTTTCTTATCTAAGTCTATCATAATCTTGTACACCTCTATCAAATCTCTCTCAATCTCCTTTACTCCAGGGAGAACATCTCCATCTTCTCCAGACTAACCTTGTAACTACCCATCCCGCTCCCCCCGGCACCCCCCACCACCCCCCCCCCCGCACCAATTCCTGGAACCATTCTGTTAAATCTCCTCTGCACCCTCCCAAGGACCTTCACATCCTTCGTAAAATGTGGTGACCAGAACTGGACACAGTTCTCTAGTTGGGGCCTAACCAAAGCTTGATGAAGGTTCTGCATAACTTCCCTTATTTTGTATCTTTGTCTCTAATGATAAAGCCCAAGATTGAACATAGAACATGTAACAGTACACACAGTACAGGCCCTTCAGCCCACGATGTTGTGCCGAACCTTTAACCTACTCTAAGATCAAACTAACTACCTACCCGTCATTCTACTATCATCCATGTACCTATCCAACAGTCGCTGAAATGCCCCTAATGTATCTGCTTCTACGACCACCGCTGGCAGCGCATTCCACACACCCACCACTCTCTGTGCAAAAAACCTACCTCTGACATCTCCCCGAAACCTTCCTCCAATCACCTTAAAATTATGCCCCCTGGTGATAGCCCTTTCCACTCTGGGAAATCGTCTCTGGCTATCCACTCTATCTATGCCTCTCATCATCTTGTACACCTCTATCAAGTCACCTCTCTTCCTTCTTCGCTCCAATGAGAAAAGACCTCGCTCCCTCAATCTTTCTTCGTAGGACATGCCCTCCAGTCCTGGCAGCATCCTGTTAAATCTCCTCTGCACCCTCTCGAAAGCTTCCACATCCTTCCTATAATGAGGCGACCAGAACAGAACAGAATATTCCAAGTGTGGTCGATATTTTGCTAAACACTCACCAAACAGGTCCTGCCTAGATCAATGCATATGGAGCCCCAGATCCTTCTGTTCTGGCATAAACGTTAGAACTGTGTCATTAAGTCTATATTGCCTTCCTATTCCTTCTGTTCAAATGCATCAGCTCACACTCCTCTTTATTAAATTCTACCTGCCACTTCTCTGTCCATTCTGCTTGCCTATCTCTCTCCTGTTGCAGGCAGTTTGTATCATCCTCACTGCTTACCACTCCTCCAAGTTTGGTATCTTCGGAAAATTTTGAAATTCTACTCTGTATTCCAGGATCATTTACATACAGCAAAAATAAATAAATAAATCAGTATTCCTAACACTGAACCTTGGGGAACATCACTGTCTACCATCCTCCAGTCTGAAAAACAACCATTTAACACAAGCCTCTTTTTGTTGTCCTTTGGACAATTTTTGATCCAATTGGATGCTATTCCATGAGCTTCAATTTTGTTAACCAAGCTTTTGTGTGGTTCTTCATCAAATACTTTCATAAAATCCATGTAGACAACATCCACCACATTCCCTTCATCAACCTTCTCTGATCATCAAAATAAATTCAATTAGTTCATCAAGCATAATCTGTCTTTTAGAAATCCGTGCTGACTATGCTTAAATAAATCAAGCCTCTCCTAGAGTGTTTTGCCCTTTTTCCCTTATTATTGTTTCCAAAACCTTACTCACAACTGAAGTTACACTAACTGACCAGTAGTTGCGAGGCCTGTGTGTTGTCCAGTGATAATTCTGGGAGGTGAGGGTGACCATCTATGTCATCATTTCTCCCTCAGCAGGGAGAAGCAGGATGAGAGATCTCGTGGCCTTGTCAGGATAGCGGGATTCCTGATGGTGTAGGTTGCTCTTCCGGGCCCCCAGTTCAATAGGGAGAGTCACAGGAACTGGAAGAACTCTCACTCCATTAGTGTACAGTTGGTGTGAGAGCATGCCCAGTACATCATATTGGTGAATGTCCACTATGCTGGCTGCAGCCACCATACCTTCATTCTGAAGCAGTCAGCCGGTCCCAACACTTCGGTCTCCATGCTGATTCAGAATGTGGCTCCTCGGAGACAAAGGAATCCCGCTCTGGACACGGCTCATGTTTCTACTCCCCCAAACCACCTCCCACCGCCAACCAACATCACACAATTAACTTGTATATAACGTGGGCAATGGGGTCACCAGAAATAGACCATCGGTGTGATGAAGCAATGCTTCCGATGTCTGAACCGCTTAGGAGGAGCCCTCCACTGCACATTGGATCAAGTGTCCAAGTTTATGGTGTTCTGCTGCACCCTTCATATCATCACCGTCATGAGGACACAGTCATTGGCACCAGGAATCCGGAGGACACTTCAGGAGCTGGAGGAAGCAGGGAGGATATTTCCTGGATGCCCTCGACCAGGACAATTCTTGCTAAGATTTCGGTTCCCATAGGACAACTTCCCTTTCCCACCATGGATCCCCCATTCTCCACCATTACACCCATCTCAGACGGCGCATTACAGTGTTATTACCGCACAAAAGGAACTATTCAGCCCGTCGTGTCTGCACCGGCTCTCCGCATGAGAAATTCACCTAATCCCATTCCCTGCCTTCTTGCCGTACCCCTGCACATTCTTCCTTCTCATATACCAGTTTATACAGCTTTAGCATGTTTATAGATGTGGTCACCCCTCTGCTTATGAGTATGCAGGGAGAGAGGGAATGGATGATCACCAGACAGTCAAAAAGAATCCGGCAGGTAGTGCAGGAGACCCATGAGTGCATCTCACTCTCCAACAGGCATTCAGTTCTGAATACTGAGGACAATGATGCTTCACCTGGGGAGTACAGCCAGAGCCAAGTCCATGGCACCACGGGTGGCTCAGCTGCAGAGTGGGATACAGGGATGACTGAAAGAGCCATAGCGATCGGTGGTTCAATAGTCAGGGGAACAGACGGGCGTTTCTGTGGCCTCAGACGTGAATCCAGAATGGTGTGTTGCCTCCCTGTTGCCAGGGTCAAGGATGTCACTGAGCGACTGCAGAGCATCCTGAAGGTGAAGGGGAACAGCCAGAAGTCGTGGTTCACATCGGAACCAACGACATAGGTAGAAAGAGGAATGTTGTCCTCTGGTCAGAATTTGGGAGCAAGGGAAGAAATTGAGAAGCAGGACGTCAAAAGTAGCAATCTCCGGATTACTCCCAATGCCACGCACAACTGAGCACAGAAATAGAAAGATAAGACAGATGGATGTTTGGCTGGAAATATGGTGCAGAAAGGAGGGCTTCATATTCCTGGGAAACTGGGACCGGCTCTGGGCGAGATGGGTCCTGTATAGGCAGGCAGATTTGCACCTGAACAGAGTCGGGACTGGGTTCCTTGCGGAACGTTTTGCGAGTACTGTTGGGGAGGGTTTAAACTAGTTTGGTAGGGGGATGGGGACCTGAGGGTAGACTCAGCCGGGACAAAATCAGCAATGAAAATGGAAGGCGGAAAATTAATGGATGAGTCTGGAAGACAGAGGAAACAAAGGTTATAAAATAAAGATGAAGAGCTTAGCAGTGCTCAGGGGTATCTATTTCAATGCAAGGGGTATAGCAAATAAAGCAGATGAGCTGAGGGCACAGATAGACACGTGGTAGTATGATATCATAGCTATTACAGAAACATGGCTTAAGGAGGGACAGGAATGGCAGCTCAACGTTCCTGGTTACCGGGTTTTCAGACGCGATGGGGAAGGTGATAAGAAAGGAGGGGGAGTGACAATTTTGGTCAAGGTATCTATTGCAGCTGTGAGGAGGGATGATATGTTGGAAGGTTCATCAAGTGAGACCATATGGATTGAACAAAGGAACCAAAAAGGGTCAATCACACTGCTGGGAGTGTGATCTCGACAGTCAAATAGTCAGAGGGAGATGGAAGAGCAGATATGTAGGCAAGTCTCTGAGAAGTGCCAGAACAATCGGGCAGTAATAGTAGGGGATTTTAATTACCCCAATATTAACTGGGATAATTTTAGTATGAAGAATTGAAGGAGCAGAAATCTTGGGCTGTATTCAGGAGAACGTTTTTGACCTGGATGTAACAAGTCCAACAAGAGAAGGTGCCATTTTGGACATTGTTTTAGGAAATGAGGATGAGCAGGTGGAAGGAGTAGCAGTGGGAGAGCATTTTGGTGGGAATGATCATAATTCAGTTCGTTTTAACATAATTATGGACCAGGACAAGAGATATATCAGCAGTTAGCGTTCTCAATGGGGCAAGGCTGATATTACTAAACTGTGGAGCGAAAGTGGACTGGAAACAGCTGCTTGAAGGTAATTCAGTCTCAGAGCAGTGGGAGGCATTCAAAGGGGAGATTCAAGAGGTTCAGGATAAGCATGTTCCCACAAAGAATAAGGGTGAGTCGGCCAAATCTCGACTCCCATGGATGTCAAGGTGCCGACAGGGTCGGATAAGACAGAAAGGGGAAGCATATATCCGGCACTGAGAACTCAATACAACAGAAAGTTGAGAGGAGTTTAGAAAGTGGAGGGGTCAAATCAAAAAGGAAATTAGGAAAGGAAAGAGAGGGAATGAAATAATATTGGTAAGCAAAATCAAGGTGAACCCAAAGATGTTTTCCCAATACATTACGAGTAAGAGGATAACTGAGGGGAGAGTAGGACCCATAATAGATCAGAAAGGTAACCTTTGTAGAAGGGTGGAAGATATTGGTATGGTTCTTTATTGAACACTTTGCGTATGTCTTCAGAAAAGAGGGGGGATTTTGATATTGTCGTTAAGGAGGAGGAGTGTGAATTATTGGATGTGACAAACATAGGGAGAGAGGAAGTATTAATGGGATTAGCATCCTTGAAAGTTGAAAAATAACTACAGCCGGATGAAATGTACCCCAGGCTGTTCGAAGAAGCAAGAGAAGAAATAGCAGAGGGTCTGCCCACCATCATTTTCCAATCCTCACTAGATACAGTTGTGGTGCTGGAGTATTGGTGAATTGCTAACATTGTACCTCTGTTTAAAAAGGGAGCGAAGGATAGTCTGAATAATTACAGGCCAGTCAGTCTAACCTAAGTAGTGGGCAAATTATTGGAATCTATTCTGAGAGACGGGATAAACTGTCACTCAGAGAGACACAGGTTTATCAAAGACAGTCAGCATGGATTTGTTAAGGGACGCTCTTGTTTGACAAAATTGATCGAATTTTTTGAAGATGTTGCAAGGAATATAGATGAGGGTAGTGCAGTTGATGTGGTCTACATGGATTTTAGCAAGGCTTCTGACAAGGTCCCACATGAGAGACTGGTTCAAAAAATAAAATCCAATGGCATCCAGAGAAATGCAGCAAGGCAGATACAAAATTGGCTCAGTGGCAGGAAACAAAAGGTAATTATTGACAAGTATTTTTGCGACTGGAGGAATGTTTCCAGTGTCATTCCACAGGGCTCAGTAATGGTTCCCCTGCTTTTTGTGGTCATATTAAAGATTTAGACGTAAATGTAAGGGGTATGAATTAGACTTTGCAGACGACACAAAGATTGGCCGTGTAGTCGACAGCGAGAAGGCTGCAGGAAGATATTGACGGTCTGGTCACATGGGCAACAAAATGGGATTCGACCCGGATAAGTGTGAGGAGCTCAAACAAGCAAAGGAATACACGATTACAAGGACAATACTGAGAAGTGTAGAGCAAGTAAGGGACTTTGGAGTGAATGCCCACATATCCCTGAAGATGGCAGGATAGGTCAATAAGGCAGTTAAGAAGGCATATGGAATCATTTCCCATTTTTAGCTGAGGTATAGAATGTAAGAGCTGGGAGGTTATGCTGGAACTGTATAAATCATTGGTTAGGCCACATCTTGAATATTTTGTGCAGTTCTGGTAACCACATTACAGAAAGGAAGTAATTGCACGAGAGAGGGTACAGAGGAGATTTATGAGGATGTTGCTCGGACTGGAAAAATGCAGCTATGAGGAAAGATTGGATAGGCTGGGGTTGTTCTCCATGGAACAGAGAAGGCTGAGGGGAGATCTGATTGAACTGAACAAAATTTTGTGGAGCCTGGATAGAGTGGAGGTGAAGGCTCTATTCACCTTAGCAGAAAGGTCAGTGACTAGGGGACATAGATTTAAAGTGATAGGTAGAACTTTCAGAAGGGAGTTGAGGAAAAACATGTTCACCCATAAATACAAAATTGTGTCAGTGACAGGAAACAAAGGGTAATTGTTGAAGGGTATTCACTGGAGGACTTTCCCGTGGTTTTCCATAGGGCTCGGTACTGGGTCCCTTGCTTTTAGTGAGGGTCTAGAACTCACTTCCTGAAAGGATGGTTGAGGCAGAAACCCTCTACTGATTCAAAAAGAGTCTGAATGTGCACCTCAAGTGTCATAATCTGCAGGGTTATGGATTACATGCTGGAAGGTGGGATAAGATAGGTGGATAACTTTTCGGCTGGCACCGACACGATGGGCCAAGTGGCCTCTTTCTGTGCCTTAAATTTTCAACGATTCTATGATTCTATAACACGAATCACGCTATCCTCCTTAACACTCACAATATGTCAACAAACTATCAAGATTATCAGAAATGATTTTCCATGAAGCTATCCGTGCTGCTTGTCATTTATTAAGATATGATTTTACAGGCAAGAAATATTTTTGTGCTGGGTTATGGCCTCCAGAATTTTCCAAGAATCAACATGAGACTGACAGTTACAGGATTTATCTAACCTCCCCTTTTTTAAACAGTGTGTAACATTTACAGCCCTCCAGTTCTCTGGCATCATTTTTTTAATTCATTCATGGGATGTGGACATCATTTATTGCCCATCCCGAATTACCCTTGAGAAGGTGGTGGTGAGCTGCCTTCTTGAACCACTGCAGTCCACGTGGGGTAGGTACACCCACAGTGCTGTTAGGAAGGAAGTTACAGTATTTTGACCCAGTGACAGTGAAGGAACTGCAAGATAGTTTCAAATCAGCATGGTGTGTGGCTTGGAGGGGAACTTGCTGGTGGTGGTGTTTCCATACATCTGCTGCCCTTGCCCTTCTATGTAGTAGAGGTTGTGTGTTTTGAAGGTGCTGTCTAAGGAGCCTTGGTGTGTTGCTGCAGTGCATCTTGCAGATGGTACACACTGCTGCCACTGTGCATCGATGGTGGAGGGAGTGAATGTTGTGGATGGGGTGCCAATCGTGTGATGCCTTGTCCTGGATGGTGCCGCGCTTCTTGAGTGTTTTTGGAGCTGCAGCCATCCAGACAAGCAGAGAGAATTCAATCACACTCCTGACATGTGCCTTGTAGATGGTGGACTGGCTTTGGGGAGTCAGGAGGTGAGTTCCTCGCCTCAGGATTCCTCGCATATGACCTGCTCTTTTAGCCTTGGTATTTATGTGGCTATTGCTGTTCAGTTTCTGGTCAATAGTAGCCCCTGGGATGTTGATAGTGGGGGATTCAGCGATGGTAATGTCATTGAATGTCAACGGAGATGATTAGATTATCTCTTGTTGGAGATGGCCATTGCCTGGCACTAGTGCAGTGCGAATGATACTTGTCAATTATCAGCCCAAGCCATGATATTGTCCAAGTCTTGCTGCATTTCTGCACGGACTGCTTCAGTACATTGGAGTCACGATTGGTCATGAAAATTGTGCAATCATCAGCGAACATCCCCACTTCTGACCTTATGATTGAAAGAATGTAACTGATGAAGCATCTGACGATAGTTAGGCCTAAGATACTACCCTGAGGAACTCTTGCGGTGATGTCCTGGAGCTGAGCTGATTGACCTGCAACAACCACAACCATCTTCCTTTGTGCTAGGTATGACTCCAACTAGCAGAGAGTTTCCCCCCTGATTCCCACTGACTCCATTTTTGCTCGGGCTCCTTGATGCCATACTCAGTCAAATGCTGCCTTGATGTCAGGGCAGTCACTCATACCTCACCTCTTGAGTTCCGCTCCTTTGTCCATGTTTGAACCAAGGCTGTAATGAGGTCAAGAGCTGTGTGACCCTGGCGGAACCCAAACTGAGCGTCACTGAGCAGGTTATTGCTAAGCAAGTGCTGTTTGATAGCACTTTCGATGACACCTTCCATCACTTTACTGATGATTGAGAGGAGGCTGATGGGGCGGTAATTGCCGGGTTGGACATGTCCTCGTTTTGTGTCCAGGACATAGCTGGGCAATTTTCCACATTGCAGGGTAGATGCCAATGTTGTAACTGTACTGGAACAGCTTGATGGGGGAATGGAAGCTCTGGAGTACAGGTATTCAGTACTATTTCCGGAATATTGTCAAGGCCCATAGCCGTTGCAGTCTCAAGTGCCTTCAATCGTTTCTTGATATTATGCGGAGTGAATCGAACCCTGAGAAACAGTACTGTATACTCCCCTCCACCTCCAGTCTGAACAATCACTGTTCACCACTTCTCGCTGCTTTCTGTCCCTCAGTCAGTGTCATATCCACACTATCACTGTCACATTAATCCATGTCAGAACAAGTCTATGAAATGTCATTTGATCACAGGCCTTCTGAAAATCTATATACATAAGTGGATAGACATGAGTCGGGGCAGAGGATGTTGCCAAGGTTCTTAATGAGTACTTTGTATCTGTCTTAACCAAAGGTGTGGGGGACAATGCAGGTATTGTGGTTGAGGAGGAGGAGTTTGAATTATTGGATGTGATATACATAGGAGAGAGGAAGTATTAACGGGATTAGCATCCTTGAAAGTTGATAAATCACAAGGGCCTGATGAAATGTATCCGAGGCTGTCAAATGAATTGAGAGAGGAAATAGCAGAGGGTCTGACCATCATTTTCCAATCCTCACTGGATACAGGTGTAGTGCCAGAGGATTGGTGAACTGTTAACATTGTACCTCTTTAAAAATGGAGCAAGGGATGGACCAAATAATTGCAGGCCAGTCAGTGTAACCTCAGTAGTGGGGAAATGATTGGAATCTATTCTGAGAGACAGGATAAACTGTCACTTAGAAAGTGTCAGGTCAATCAAGGACAGTAAGCATGGATTTGATAAGGGAAGATATTGTTTGACCAACTTGATAGAATTTTTCGACGAAGTAGCAAGGATGATAGATGAGGGTAGTGCAGATGATATGGTCTCCGTGGATTTTGGCAAGGCTTTTGACAAGGTCTCATGTGGCATACTAGATAAAAAAAAATAAAATCCCATGGAATCCAGGGAAATGCAGCAAACTGGATACAAAATTGGCTCAGTGGCAGGAAACAAAGGGTGATTGTTGACGGATGTTTTACTGACATGAGGTCTGTTTCCAGTGGTGTTCCACAGGGCTCAGTACTGGATCCCCTGCTTTTTGTCGCACATATTAACGATTTGAACGTAAATGTAGGGGGCATGATCAAGATGTGTGCAGATGGCACACAGATTAACAATGTGGTAGATAGCGAGGAGGATAGCTGTAGGCTGCTGGAAGATACTGATGGCAGAAAAGTGTCAAATGGAATTCGACCTGGTTAAGTATGAGACGATGTAATTGAGGAGGTCAAACAAGGCAAAGGGATAGACGATTAATTGGAAAATACTGAGACGTGTAGAGGAAGTGAGGGACCTTGGAGTCAATGTCCACTGATGTCCTGAAGGTAGCAGGTCAGGTCGATAAGGTGGTTAAGAAGGCATATGGAATCCTTTCCTTTATTAGCTGAGGTATAGAATACAAGAGCAGGGAGGTTATACTGGAACTGTATAAATCATTGGTTAGGCCACAACCTGAGTACTGTGCAGTTCTGGTCACCTCATTACACAAAATATGCAATTGCACTAGAGAGGGTACAGAGGAGATTTACAAGGATGTTTGCCAGGACTGGAAAATGCAACTATGAAGCAAGATTAGAGAGGCTGGGGTTGTTCTACTTGGAACAGAGAAGTCTGAAGGGAGAGCTGATTGAAATGGACATAATTTTGAGGGGCTTGGATAGAGGGGAGGTGACGACTCTATTCACCTGAGCAGAGAGATCAGTGACTAGGGGGCATTGACTTAAAGTGCTTGGTAGAAGGATTAGCGGGGAATTGAGGAGAAACTTGTCCACCCAAAAATACAATATTGGCTCAGTGGCAGGAAACAAAGAGTAATTGTTGTAATAAAAGCAAAATACTGCGGAAGCTGGAAATCTGAAGTAAGAACAATAAATGCTGGTCTGGCAACATCTGTGGAGGGAGAAGCAGAGTTAAGTTTTCAGGTCAATGATGAAGGGTCACTGACCTGTCACGTTAACTCTGCTTCTCTCTCCACAGATGCTGCCAGACCTGCTGAATATTTACAGCATTTCTTGCTTTTATTGAAGTGTAGTGGTTGACAGGTATTTTACTGACCGCAGGACTGTTTACAGTGGCGTTCCACAGGGTTCAGTATTGCATCCCCTGTTTATAGTGAGGGTCTAGAACTTACTGCCTGAAAGGATAGTTTGAGCGGAATCCCTCCACTCAGTGAAAAGGAATCTGGATATTCACCTCAACTGTCATTATCTGCAGGGCTGTGGATCAAATGCTGGAAGGTGGGATTAGAATAGGTGGATCATTTTTCCGCCGGTGCAGACACAATGGGACAAGTGGCCTCTTTCTGTATCTTAAACTTTCTATGATTATCTTACATGAAACACTCACAGTTACGTCCTCAACGAACTTGATCAAGATTATCAGGAATGATATTTCATTAACCTTTTTGTGCTGCTTGCCATGTATTAACCCGTGTTTTACAAGCAAGATGTATTTTTGTGCTGGGTTATGACCTCTAGAAGTTTCCAACCACCAACATTAGACTGATACTTACAGTGTTTACCCAACCTCTCCTTTTTAAACAGGGTGCAACATTGACAATCCTCCAGAACTCTGGCATCACTCCCATATCCAAGGAGGACTGAAAGATTTTGTCCAGTGCCTCTGTCATTTCCACCATTCCTTCCCAGTAACTCTCATAATTCCCATCCAGACTGGGTAAATGTTCTACTTTATTGTGGTACAAAAAGTCTTGAATTGAAAGGGGTAAACTGAACAAGTTTGTTCAGTGACTGTAATTAATGTCAGTCTCCATGGACCCTAATGGTGTCACTGGAGGGTTTCCCTCTTCTATTAATACAGGACTCCTTTCAATGTGTTTTCTGAAAGTGTCAGCGGGAGTATTAGCTCCGGCACTCAAAGGGATCCGTGGCTGCAGAGAGAGGGAGAGGAGATATCAGAATCTGAACAATAGATTGGAATGTTACAACAATGGGTCAGAATAGGAGAACAATAGATTGGAATGTTACAGCAATGCGTCAGATTCTGAGAACAATAGATTGGAATGTTACAACAATGGGTCAGAATCGGAGAACACTAGATTGGAATGTTACAACAATTGACAGGAGTTTATCCGATTGGTTTGGCCTGGTTACTGCGGATTATTATTGGATAACATTAGAATTGCGGATCGCTTATGCTCTGAAGATGATTCAATTTATTTACTATCCCATCCTCGTTACTATTGGTGTCCCTGGTAAGTCTTTGTAACCAACTATTAGATTCATAAACCATATTTCACTGATTTAGTGTTCTTGTCATTTAAATCGTGAGAAGACTGAAACCATTGTCTTCAGTTTCTGTCACAAACTCCATTCCCTGTCCATGATCTGCATCCCCCTCACTGGCCATTGTCTTCGGCTGAACTAGGAAGTGAACAACCTCAGGTATCTATTTAATGCTGAGCTGAGTTTATCACCATATTCTCTCCATCCCCAGCCCAGCCAATTGTTATGGCCAGGTGAGGAGGTGTCACAGTGGACCTTCTTTATTTGACAGCAACAGTGTTTGTCCTTTATAAACAGTGAATATGCTTAACGTCTCAGTGAGTCTTTTACATTTTACCTTTGGTATGATGGTGAAGGAACTGATTGGACAGGTTCTCTTGAGTTCTCTATAAACCCAATCTAAATAAAATCATTAAAAATACACAACACACAGTTACACGTACACACTCACACGAGAATCACACAGAAATAGATTACAGAGTGAGAAGTAAATTTGTGGTTGGATTGGAGTCCAGAATTAATTTAAAAAAAACTCATTCAGTGATCTTGGGGGATTCCGTGGTTTCCCAGCTGAAGTTATATTCTTGACGTCTTTTGCTTCTCGAAGTGCAGTTTGTGGCTGGTCCAAATTGCTCAGAGTTTTCTTTGAGGCTTTCTTCCCCTGGTTACTCTGTCTGTAACAATCTGTAGGCTTGAGGGGCCCACAGTCGCATGTGGTTTTCAAACTTTTGATGTTAGGTGGAGAGAGAGACGGAGAGAGAGAGGTGGGTGGTCACAGCCCTTCTGCTTCTGCACAGTTTGAATCACTGGCTTGTCTGTCTTTGTCCAGGGGAAACTCCCAGCTTTCACAGAGTTGGACAGAAGGACTTATGACTGCCTCAGTGCACTCTCTGGACCCTTCTAATGAGATTCAAAGTTAGAAACTTCTATCTCCCCAGGGTTCAGGATATTTATACTTGGAGGAGTTTGCTCTTTGAAATTCAATGTGTCAGAGTAGCCTTGTATGCCGTGTTAATGAATGTAATCTTAGGTCAGTCAATCACTAGAGCAAGCCAATGATATAGGTCCCGGCTCATCAGACGTGTGTCTCCTGTCGTAGGCCTTGGAATGTGAAAAGGTGTTTCAGATGCCAATTGCGGTGGCCATCTTGGCTGCCAGCTTTTTCAAGGTTAACTGTAGGATGTTTTCTATTGAAAGTTTAGTGTAAGTTTCCAATCGATTAATTAAATTTCCTCATTTGGCATATTGTGTTATCGTGACACCGCCACAGCACATGGAAAGAAATGTGATAATAGGAAAATGTCATTGCAGAATTGTGGGAAGAAAACGAAAGAAATACACATGCATTCTCAATAATCACTTCTCAAATTCACACATTAATCTTAGAATTACTGCAGCTGACATTGTCTGTTACAGCTGTACTGATTTAATATTTTTGGCGTTTTGTCTGGGATGGTTATGTGTTGGGGTCGACCCTGGACAATGTATTACCAATTGCTTGTATTCCTTTTCTCTCCTCTAATGAAGTTTTAACTACTCAGGTACTATGCACATTGATAATCTTTCTCCCTAAACCGGCAGTGTGCCATAAATTGTTTTTTTAGACCATGTGAGGTGTCTGAGGTTTCCTCTGGGCCTTTGTTCTTGCAGAGATCTGCTGTGAAATTGTTGGGTTTGATGAGCTTTGGGTTTGGGATCTGATCATTGGGTTCTTCAGTGGGTAGATCCACACTGACCTTACTTTTAGCTTTCTGGTGAGGTACACAAGTGCTGTTTACTTTCGGGTATTTTCCCTTCACTTTTCCCTTAACTATGGGAAGGAATTTTTTTTATCTACCATAGGGTAGTCTTTTGCGACATTACTGCTCGCAGGTCTCTGTCCAGCTTTCACTGCACTCTCCAGCGGCACTTCGACTAGGTGTGGCATCTCCCTCACCATTGACATGCATTTTTGGGACCTTTCCCTGATCCTTGCACGTTTCTGTAAATGCTGTTAGCAGCCTTTTGCGGGTGCATCTTTGACCTGCATTTAATGAGGAGAGTGTGTGGTCCAATTTATCTGACATTTCAGGGTTGGCAAATCGGAGAGTAGGGGGTTCCAGTTGGGAATTCTCCTGGCCATCCTCTAACCTGTCCTCACTGTACTTTTCAATCCTCCCCTCCTGACTGTCTGGCAGATCTGTACTTGTCTGTCCCCTCCACAGCATTTACTTTTTTTCCTTTGGTCTGGGGTGTCAATTAAATAATGTACCTGACTAGTCCTTTTGCCACTCGATATGGACCACTGAACTGGGAATTAAGGGGTTCGCCATGAATTGGGAGTATTAACAATACATGGTTTCTGGGTTGCCATGTTCTAGCCTTGGCATTTCTGTCTGCTTACCTTTTCATAGCTGCCTGTGAGATCTTTTGCTGTTACTGAGCCATTGCACAGCCTCTCGTGAGCTGCTCCCAGAGCACGGAAATGTGGTCTAACATGGAAGACTCATCCCTGTGTCCCAAAAACGTCTTCTTGATTAGTTTAAGAGGACCTCTCACCTCGTGTCCATAAACTAATTCAAAGAGACTAAAGCCAGTGGAATCATTAGATAAGTCTCGGTAACCAGCAGGAGAAATCCCATCCCTTTGTCCCAGTCATGGGATTGCTCATTGCAGTATGGACTGATCATTGTCTTTAGGGTCTGGTGGTACTGCTCCAAAGCCCGTTGTTACTGTGGATGGTAGGCTGAGGACTTTATTTGTTTACTTATTTTATTTATTTAGAGATGCAGCACTGAAATAGGCCCTTCAGCCCACCGAGTCTTTGCCGACCATCAACCATTCATTTATACTAATCCTACATTAATCCCATATTCCTACCACATCCCCACCATCCCTCAACTCCCCTACCACCAACCTATACTAGGGCCCTATCAACCTGCAAGTCTTTGGCTGTGGGAGGAAACCGGAGCACCTGGTGAAAACCCACGCGGTCACAGGAGAACTCGCAAACTCAGCACAGGCAGTACACAGAATCGAACCAGGGTCGCTGGAGCTGTGAGGCTGCGGTGCTCCAGATTACCCATGACCTTTTCAAAAATACTGTACAGAAAATGTGTGCCCTGATCCGACTGGATCTCAGCAGGAAGTCCATATCGGGTAAAGAATTGAGTTAGCCCCTTCACCACTTCCTTGGCAGAGATAGTTCTTCGGGCGAATGGCCTCTGGGAATCGGGTCACCACATCCATAATGGTGAGAAGATACTAGTAGTCCCGTTATATTTTCAGCAGGGGCCCCACACAATCCACCAGCATTCTGCTGAGGGTTCCCACAACCTGGCACGTGAGACCAATTTTACAGAACTCCACCACATCTTTGTGGAATTGTGGCCAGTCAAAATGCTGTCTTCTGCGGTCTTCGATTTTTCATATACTGACATGTCCATCCATTAGAAGTTCGTGGGCCATTGTTAATATTTCTTTAAGGGACTTCAGCGGCACCACTATCTGGTGAACATCTGTCCACTCTTCATCCGCTGTTCTGTGAGGAGGTCTCCACTTCCTCATTAGCTCCTCATTATTTAAATAGTAACAGTCTGCAACTCCCTCTGCTTCAGTTTTGGTTTGGACAGTCTGTGCTTTCTTTTAACGTTGGATCGGGTTGTGGAGCCTCAAAAAAAGAAGAACTGTTTAACACATCCTTTTGGTCCTCTAACTTCCCAACGAAGGTTTCAGACAACCAGACAGTAGGGTAATCCGTCTGCAGTGTCAGTTCAGGGGATTGTTTGGCCATGGACCGAGTCACCACACAATCAGGGATTTCTGCTGTAACTACTCTGTCTCCCGGACCTCTTTTGGTCTCTCTCGAACTACTGGGGAAGCTGCCACCTTTTCCCCTGTCAGATCATTACCCAGGAGCAGTTGGACCCATCAATCAGTAAACTAGGGACAATCCACATGGTAAAGGGTCATGAAACTGGGTCAAACTCCAAGTGCACCGGAAATAAGGGTATGGACATATACTGTCTTCCGATACCATTTACTAACGCTCTGGCATTCACTGCACTTTCTTTTTCCCAGCAGAAGGGATTGGCTGGCCCCTGCATCCTTGAGTATGACTATTGGTTTACTTCCCTCACTCAAGCGGTATGCTTTCACTTTTCCTTAGGATACAAATTCCTGGTAGCTCTGAAGGATTTTGTTTATTTTTCCCGCCCTCTCTGTATTGGGTTTACTGGATCTGACTGCCACAGTTGGAGGCACAGCCTGATCTGTTGTGATTTCCATCAGGGCCCTTTTTCCTGCTATGATCTGGTGGACACTGATTAATCCTCCAGGTTTTCCCCTTCACTTGCATCATTCAGCTCGATGGCGACCTACCTTATTACACTGGAAGCACACAGGTCTTCGGCCGTTTCTCCTGCTCTCAGTACCGTCCTGTTTGACCTGAGGATGGACCCCCGTGTGTCCAGCCTTTCCTCATTGCTCTTGGCTGTTCGGGTTTCTATAACCCCCCCACCTTTTATTCTCGGGTCTTTGTGGTGACCAGGGAAGTGTTTCCCTTTGGGGTTAAGACCTTGTGTACAATGGAAAATTCATCAGCAGAATTGTAACTTGTCCAGCTCTTTGAACCCTTTGTTCCTCTTTGTGGGTTTTAATGGGAGGGGGAGTGAGTTTGTGAACTCCTTGAGATGGATCACCACTCTCAGGTTCAGATTTGTGGGCTGTAATTTGAGTGTTTCTATCCACTGGTCAAAAGTAAACACAAAAACTGACTTTAAATCTTCTATAGCTACCTAAAATTAAAGCATTTGGCGAAGACAAATGTGGGTCCAATACAGGCAGTGTCAGGGGAATGTATAATGGGGAATAGAGAAATGGCAGTGAAGCTAAATGATTACTTTGTGTCTGCTCTCATTGAGGAAGATACAAGGAAATTTACAGAATTAGAGATCCAAGGGATTAGGGAGATTGAGGAAGTGAAGGAAATTAATATTAGTAAGAATGTTGTTTTGGAGAGATTAATGGAGCTGAAGTTTGATGAGGCGCCAGGATCTGATATTCTGCATCCCAGGGTGTGGGAAGAGATAGCTATGGAGATTGTGTCTGGATTGGTGATCATCTTCAAAAATTCTATAGATTCTGGACCGGTTCCTGCAGATTGGAAGGTAGCAAATGTCACCCCACTATTTAAGAAGGGAGCGAGAGACAAAACATGGAATTACAGACCTGCCCTCATACATCAGTCGTTGGGAAAATGCTGGGATTTTATTCTAAAGGATGTGATAAATGGACAGTTGGATAATAATCTGTTTGGGCATTGTAAACATGGATTTATGAGTGAGAAATCATGTTTGGCGAACCTGTTGGAGTTTTATTGGGGATGTTACGAACAGAATTGATAAAGGGGAGTTGGTGGACGTGTTATACTTGGATTTTCAGAAGGTTTTTGATAAAGTACCCCACAGGAGGTTGGTTAGCAACATTAAAGCACATGGGATAGGAGGTAATATACTGGCATGGATCAAAGATTGGTTAACAGGCAGAAAACAGAGAGTAGGAAGAAAAGGGTCGTTCTCACTTTGGCAGCTGTGACTATTTGGGGACCGCAAGGATCAGTACTTGGGCCCCAGCTGTTAACAATATATGTCAATGATTTGGATGTGGGGACCAAATGTAGTATTTCCAAGTTCGCAGATGACACAAAACTAGGTGGGAATGCATGTTGTGAGGAAGATGTAATGCGTCTTCAAGGGGATTTGGACAGACATAGTGACTGAGTAAGAACATGGCAAATGGAATGTAATATGGGCAAATATGAGTTATCCACATTGGTAAGAGGAACAGATGCGCAGAGTATTTCTTAAATAGTGAACAATTCGAAAGTGTAGATGTACAAGCGGACCCGGGTGTCAGTTAATCACTGAAAAAATGCAGGTGCAGCAAGCAATTAGGAATGCTAATAGTCTGTTAGCCATTATCAAGAGATGATTTGAGTACATGAGGAGTGATGTCTTGCTGCATGTGTATAGAACCTTGCTTAGACCACACCTGGAATATTATGTGCATTTTGGGTCACTTTACTTTAGGAAGGATATTATTGCCATAGAGGCAGTGCAATGAAGGTTCACCAGACTTGTTCCTGGGATGGCGGGACTGTTCTATGAAGAGAGATTGGGGAAACTGGGCCTGTATTATCTAGAGTTTCAAAGAATGTGTCGGGATCTCATTGAAACGTATGAAATAATTAAAGGGATAGACAGCGTAGACGTATGTACGAAAATTCCCCTGGTTGCGGAGTCTGGAACTAATGGATACAATTTCAAAATAAGGGGGAAGCCATTTAGTACAGAGACGAGGAGTAAACTTTGACTCAGAGGTTTCTGAATCTTTGGAATTCTGCACCCCAGGCGGATGTGGAATCTCAGTTGTTGAGTTTATTTAAAGTATAGATTGACAGATTTCTTACTACAAATGACAAAAAAGGGGATATGGAGATTATGTGTGAACACGGCATTGAATTGGATGATCAGCCATGGTCATATTGAATGGTGGAGCAGCCTCGATGGGCTGAATGGACCTACTCCTGCTCCAATGTCCCTATGTTCGGGAGCTGCTCAACTCTTTCAAACTCGAGGTCAGTTTAGTCAGGCTGCTTTCTGAGGGTTTGGAATGTTTGATGGTACACTTCCGGTACTATCTCATGTACGACCAGGATAGCAATTTTAATCATCTCATAATCTGATGAACTTTCATCTGGCAACAGTGAATAAATCTCATGGGATTTTCCTGTTACTTTGTTTTGTAAAAACAGTATTCAGTCTCTGACGGCCATTTCAGTTGCATTACAAGATTTTCACAATTGACGAAAAATTCTGCCACATCCTCCTCATTGAACTTTGTCATGAACTGGGAGAACTTTAAGAGCTCAGCACATGGTCCTGAGCTAGGGGCAGCTCCCACACTAGCTGTGCCTTCACTGGGTGTATGGGTCTTCCTCTAGTTGTTTGAGCTGCCTTAACTCCCTTTCCTCCTTCTCATTCTGGAACACTCTTACTTTTTCCCTTTCTTGACACTCACTCTGCTCCTTCTCGCTCTCTCTGGAATTCTAATTCTAGTCTATTCTGTTCTAGTTCTACCTTAGCTAACATTACTCTATCTGTTCGTGATTCTAACCCTGTTTGAGTCTTCAGCTTCAAGTGAAATATGGTTGGCCAAAAGTCTTAGGATTTTGGGTTTCCTACCTTTTGGACGGTTGTAATCCCAAACTGTCCAGCTACATTACTCATCTTTTCAACAGACAGGCGTTTTAACCTGTACCAAGTTACTTCACTCTGCATGCAACTCCTTTATTGGGAATGTAACTCCTTCAGTAAGAAAGGGAGGGAAACAGAAAACAGGAAACGACAGGCAAGTTAGCATTACATCTGTCTGAGGTAAAATGTTAGAAGCTTTTATTAAAGACAGTGTAGCCGGCACTTAGAAAAATTCAACGTAATCAGGCAGAATCAAAATGGTTTTATGAAAGGGAAATCATGTTTAATCAATTTGTTGGAGTTCTTTGAAGAGGTACCATGTGCTGTGGAGAAAGGAGAACCGGTGGATGTACTGTACATAGATTTCCAGGATGCAATTGATAAGGTGTCACATCAAAGGTTTTGTGAAAATAAAAGCTCATGGTGAACGGGTAACATGTTGGCATTGATAGAAGATTGGTTAGAAAACAGGCAGTAGGCATAAATGGGTCATTTTGTGGTTGGCAAGATGGAACGAGTGGTGTGCCACAGGGATCAGTGCAGGGACCACAACCTTTTACAATTTTAATAAATGACTTGGATGAAGAGACCGAAGGCATGGTTGCTAAATTTGCTGATGACACAAAGATGAGTAAGAACGTAACATGGCAAGGGGACATAAGGAGGCTGTAAATGAATATAGATAGGTTAAATGTGTGCGTGAAGACCTGGGAAATGGAGTATAATATGGGAAAATGGGAAATTGTCCATTTTGGCAGGAATTATAAAAAAAGAAGCATATTATCTAATGGTGAGAGATTGCAGAGCTCTGAGATGCAGAGGGATCTGGGTGTCCGTGTGCATGAATCACAAAAGGTTAGTATGCATGTTCAGAAAGTAATTAGGAAAGCTAATAGAATGTTATCATTTATCACAAGGATAATTGAATACAAAAGTAAGGATGCTATGCTTCAGCGACAGAGGGCATTGGTGAGACCACATCTGGAGTACTGTGTACATTACTGGTCTCCTTATTTCAGGAAGGATGTAAATGCATTGGAAGCAATTCAGAGAAGGTTTACCAGACTAATACCTGGAATGGGTGGACTGTCTTATGAGGAAATATTGGAGAGGCTCGGCTGATATACACTGGAATTTAGAAGGGTAAGTCGCGACTTGATTTGAACATCTAAGATCTTGAGCAGTCTTGACAGGTTGCATGTGGAAAGATGTTTGTATCTGGGTGTATCTAGAATTAGGGGTCACTATTTAAAAATGAGGGCCCGCCCATTTAAAACAGCGATGAGGAGATTTATTTTTTCTCTGAGGGTTGTGAGCCTTTGGAATTCTCTTCCTCAAAAGGAACGTACGTGTAAGGCAGAAATAGATAGATTCTTGATACGCAAGGGGGTGAAAGATTATCGAACGTAGGTGGTAATGTGGAGTTGAGGTTTCAATCAGATTGGTCATGATCGTACTGAATGGCAGAGCAGCCCTGAGGGGCCGAGTGGCCTACACCTGCTCCTAATTCATATGTTCATATGTTCGTATGCTCTGTCTTCGAAAGTGGGCATTTCAGTGTTCCAGCATTGAAAGCCACAATAAAACCTTCATTGAAATTTTAAGTTTTTTCTCAGGATCAATTGTTTTCCCTACTTCCAATTTCTCATTTGTTGTTGGTTTACGATCACTCGAACCTCCAGATTTCAGTGACAGCCAGGTGAGGAGGTGTCCCAGGCTCCCCTCTTGTCTTATATCTTATTTCACCACAACAGAGTTTATTCCGTTTTAGCAGTGGACGTGCTGACCACCTCAGTGAGTATTTTACCTTTTATCTTTGATGTGATCGTGAAAGAGCCAATAGGAGAGGTTTTCCTGAGCTTAAACAAGAGGTGAGTTTATTATACTTAACAATCTAAGCATTATCTAAATAAAATAATAAGAATATACGCTACACATTCACGCACACACTCACACGACAAACACACACAAATAACTTAGAGTAAGAAATATATTTGTGATGGATTAGTGTCCAGAATAAATAAATTTTAAAGAACAACGTCTGTGAAGTTGGATAATTCTCTGGTCTGCATTTTCCCACCTTTAGTTATGCGTTTCATGTCATCTGCAAGAGTTGAAATTATGTTTTTTTTAACGTATACGGTTGTGTCATTTATATATCTATCTATATGCCAGGAACAGCACTGGTTCTAATACCGAAACCTGCAAACCAGCACTGCATACTCCCCCTCCACCAGTCTGAACAATGTCTGTTCACCACTTCTCTCTGCTTTCAGTCCCTAAGTCAGTATCATATCCTCACAGTCATTGTCACATTAGTCCATATGTTCCATTTTTCATAACAAGTCTATGTAATGGCATTTAATCACCGGCCTTTTGAAAGTCTGTACACATAACACAAAACATGTTATCCTCATCAACAGTCACAGTTATGTCATCAACGAACTTGATTAAGATTATCAGACATGATTTTCTATTAACCTATCCATGCTGTTTGTCATTTATAATCCCATGCTTTCACAAGAAAGATATATTTTTGAGCTGGGTTCTGGCCTCTTGTAATTTCCAACCACCGACATTAGACTGACTGGTCAGTAGTTACAGGATTTATCTAGTCTCTTTTTGTAACAGGGAGTAACATTGACAGCCCTCCAGTCCTCTGTCATGACTCCCATATCCAAGGAGGATTGGAAGATTCTGACCAGTGCCTCCGCTATTTCCACCATTCCTTCCCTCAGCAACAGTCTCCATTGTTTTATCAAAGAACTGCATAAAGTTCAGTTTTCCTAATCTGTCTATTGAATGACACTTTATCAAACACATTTTGCAAGACTATAAATATAACTTAAATCACACCACCCTCATCAACCCTCTCCATTGTTTCATCAAAGAACTCCATCAAGTTTAACTCACCAACAACTCTCTCCTCTCCTCCACTGTTGTTAAATTATCAAACTGCTTATCTGATATCCAGTACTGGATGAGCAGAAATATCCTCCAATTAAATATTGGGAAGATTGAAGCCATTGTTTTCACTGCCTACTCCAACTCTGTTCCCTTGCTATTGATTCCATCCCACTCCCTGGTAACCGTCTGAGATTCAGACAGTCTGTTTGTAACTTTGTGTAATATTCGGGACAACATCAATAGGCACATGGACAAATGTGGGTTAATTAAGGAAAATCAGCATGGATTTGTTAAGGGAAAATGGTGTTTAACAAACTTATTGGAGTTTTTTGAAGAGGTAAAAAGGAAGCCTGATGAGGGCAATGCTATGATGTGGTGTAAATGGAATTCCAAAAAGCATTTGATAAAGTGTCACACAACAGACTTGTGAGCAAAGTTACAGCTCATCAAATAAAAAGGACAGTAGCAACATGAAACTAAACTGGTCGAGTGGCAGGAAACAGAGATTAGTGATTAATGGATGCTTTTCGGGCTGGAGAAAAGTTTGTAGTGGAATCAAAACAAAGTACTGCAGATGCTGGAAATCTGAAATAGAATCAGAAAGTGCTGGAAATACTCAGCAGTGTCTGTGGAGAGAGAAACAGAGTTAATGTTCCAGGCTTGTGACCTTTCATCAGAACTGGCTTAGGTTAGTAATGTAATAGGTTTTAAGCAAGTGACGCGGGAGTGGAGGGTGTAAACACAAGGACACAAATGTAGTCATGAGAGCGGGGGTGGGGGATGGAGTGTGTTGAAATGACAAGCGAGCGGAAGCTCGGGGTCATGCTTTTGGACTGAGCGGAGGTGTTCCACAAAGCGGTCACCCAATCTGCGTTTGACCTGCTGTGGTGTTCCAGTGAACATCAGTGCCAGCTCGAGGAACAGCACCTCATTGTCCGATTAGGCACTCGACAGAGTTCTGGACTGAACATTGAGTTCAATAATTTCAGAGAATGACTGGTCCATTTTTATTATTATTTTGTTTCATCAGTTTTTTTTTAACCATGTGCCAGTCTTAAACTGGGAATTTTATGTTGGTGCTTTTAGCTCGGGCTGTTCATTATATTGTCATTTAATACCTGCTCTGCACGAATGCTTTGTCTTTCACCACACCATGAGCACACTTTCTTTGCCTTTGCCCCATGACCTCCTGGTCAGTTAATCTCTCTGACCCTCTGTTCTTTCAACACCCCTTTTGCTCCATTTTGCCCCATCCCTGCTTTATCTGCTTCAAACTTGATATTTCTAACCTTTTCCAGTTCTGATGAAAGATCACAGACCTGAAACATTAACTCTGTTTCTCTCTCTCAACTCAGATGCTGCCAGACCTGTTGAGTATTTCCAGCACGTTTCGTTTTTTATTTAAGATTTGTGGTGGAGGTCCCTGGGGATCAGTGTTAGGACCATTTTTCTTCCTGACATATATTAATGACCTGGACCTTGGTGTACAGGGCACAATTTCAAAGTTTGTAGATGATGCAAAACTTGGAAACATTGTGAACTGTTAGGAGGATACTATAAAACTTAAAAAGGACATAGACAAATTGGTGGAATGGGCAGACAGATGAAGTTCAATGTGGGGAAATGTGAAGTGATTCATTTCGTAGGAAGGACATGGAGGGAAAATATAGAATAAAGGTTACAATTCTAAAGGGGGTTCAGGAGCAGAGGGACCTGGGTGTATATGTGCATCGGTCATTGCAGGTGGCAGGACAGGTTGAGAGAGTTTTTCATAAAGCCTACAGTATCCTGTAGCATGGAATACAAGAGCGAGGAGGTTGTTTTGAACTTGTATAAGACACTAGTTCGGCCTCGGCTGCAGCGTTGCGTGTAGTTCTGGGCACATTAGATAACATGGAAACATTGGAGAGTGTGAAAAAACATTCACAAGAATGGTTCCAGGGATGAAGAATACCAGTTATGAAGATAGACTGGAGAAGTTGGAACATTTTCCTTGGAGAAGAGAAGGCTGAGAGGAGATTTGAAAAACGTCTGCAAAATTATGAGGTGTCTGGACACAGTTGATAGGGAAAATCTGTTCCCACACCTGAAAGGATCGAAAACGAGAGGACAAAGAATTAAAGTAATTGGTAAAAGCAGCAGAAGTGACATGAGGAAAAAATGTTCATACAGCGAGTGTTAATGTCTGGAATGCACTGCCTGAGAGTGTGGTGTAGGCAGATTCAATCGAGGCATTCAGGAGGAAATTGGATAGCTATCTGAAAAGGAAGATTGTACAGAGTTACAGGAAGAAGGCAGGGGAGTGACACTAGATAAATTGCTCTTTCGGAGAGCCAGTGCAGACACGATGGACTGAATGGCCACCTTCTGTGCTGTAACAATTCTGTGACTCTGTGGCATTCGACCACAAAATGAGTTTCCAACCTCAGATTCGTGCCATCACTATGACCACCTATTCCCACCTCAATAAGATCGCCCAACTTCACCCCTGTCTAATCTCATCTGCTGCTGAAGCTCTCATTCATGCTTTCATTACTTGGAGACTAGACTATTCAAACTCATTCTCCAACATTCTACTATCTGTAAACTCGAGGTCATCTAAAACTCTGCTGCCTGTGTGTTAACTTACAACAAGTCCCATTCCCCGATCACTGACCTACATCAGCTCACAGTCAAACAATGTCTTTATTTTAAAATTCTCAACACGTTTTCAAATCCCTCCATTGCCTCAACCCTCACTATCTCTGTAATCTCCTCCTGCCCGACAACCCTCTGATATATCTCTGCTCCTCTAATTCTGGCCTCTTGTGCATTCCTGATTTTAATTACTCCACTATCGCTGGCCGCACCTTCAGTTGTCTCGGTCCCGAGCTCGGGAATATCCTCCCTACACAGCTCTACCTCTCCACCTCACTTTTATCCTTTCAGACACTCCTTTAAAAGTTGCCTCTTTGACCAAGCTTTTTGTCTCCTAACCTAATATCTGCATTTGTGGTTCAGTGTTATACTTTGTTTCATAATGCTGCTGTGACGTACCTTGGGATAAGTTCTTGTTGAAGTTTTCCAGACATGATTTGTCATTAACATATCCGTGCTGCTTGAAATTAATTATGCTGTGTTTTTCCAACCAACGAATATTTCTGTTCTGGGATGTGAAATTTCCCCACCACTGACGTCAGGTGGACTGGACACTACAGGGTCTACTCCATCTCTCCATTTGTAACCAGGGTGTAACATTTACAACCCTCCAGTCCTCTGTCACCACTCCCATATCCAAGGAGAATTGAAAGATTATGTCATGTACCTCTACCAGTTCCACCATTCCTTCCTTCAGCAATCCTTTTACATCCCATCCCTACTGGATAAATGTTCTACTTTATTCTGGTACAAAAGTTGTTGGATTGAAAGGGGTTACCTGAAACTGTTTGTTTAGTGACTGTAATTAATGTCAGTCTCCATGGACTCTAATTGTGTCACTGGAGGGTTTCCCTCTTCGACTAATAAGGGACTGCTTTCAATGTGTTATTCCATAGTGTTAGCGGGACCATCAGCCCTGGCACTAACAGGGATCAATAGCTCCAGAGAGAGGGAGAGGATAGATCAGAATCTGAGAACAATAGATTGAAATGTTACAACAATGGCTCAGAATCTGAGAACAATTGACTGGAATGTTACAACAATGGTTCAGAATCTGAGAACAATTGACTGGAATGTTACAACAATGGTTCAGAATCTGAGAACAATTGACTGGAATGTTACAACAATGGGTCAGAATCTCAGGACAATAGACTGGAATGTTACAACAATGGGCAGGAGTTTCATCTGGGAGTTTGACTCTCTTTCTGCAAATTATGGTCGGTTCTCATTAGACTATCGGATCTATCTCGCATTGAAGATTATGCAACACTTTTACTATCCTATCCTTGCTATTATCGGTGTCCCTGGTAAGTCTCTCCATCTAGCTATGAATGTTATAAACTAAGTTTAGCAACATTAATGTTCTTCTCATTTACTCTGCCCTCCTTGCTGCATTTGTTATCCCTGGCAAAACTCTATCTCCGGCTATGAGATCTATAAAACATTGCTACTTGTATTAGAGTTCATGTAAGTTACTCGACCATCTTTTCTGCTGTTGCTGCCCCTGCTAAGTCCCTATTTCCCGCTAAGTGATCTGTTAACTCTGTTTCACTGAAATAATGTTCTTCCAATTTAAATTTTGGGAAGAGTGGAGCTCGTGCCATCAGTCTCCATAGGAAATTCTGTCCTTATCCATGAACACGTTCCCCTAACTGGCTAATATCTGAGGTAGAAACAGACAGTTTGCATCCTCTGCGTTCTATGTAGATCTGAGCTGAGTTCTGACCCCTTAATCTCTCCAGGACCAAACCTGCCGACTACCAGCTCTGTAATATCACCCGTCTGCCTCAGCTCATCTGATACATAAATCCTCCTCTGTGCCCTTGTTAACACAGATAGAAACACATAGAAACACACATGGAAAATAGGAGCAGGAATAAGCCATTCGGCCCTTCGAGCCTGCCCAGCCATTCATTATGAGCATGGCTGATCATCCAACTCAATGACTTGTTCCCGCTTTCCCCCATATCCTTTGATCCCTTTCATCCTAAGAGCTATATCTAACTGCTTCTTGAAAACATGCAATGTTTTGGCCTCAACTGCTTCCTGTGGTAGCGAATTCCACAGGCTCATCACTCTCTGGGTGTAGGAATTTCGCATCTCAGTCCTGAAAGGTTTACTTCATATCCTTAGACGATGACCCCTGGTTCTGGACTCCCCCACCATCGGGGTCATCCTTCCTGTATCTGCTTTGTCAAGTCCAGTTAGAATTTTATAGGTTCCTATGAGATCCCTCCATCATTCTTCTGAACTCCAGCGAACATAATCCAAACCGACTCAATCTCTCCTCATACGTCAGTCCCGCCATCCAGGGAATCAATCTGGTAAACCTACAGCAAGAACATCCTTCCTTAGATAAGGAGACCAAAGCTGCACACAATATTCCACGTGTGGCCTCACCAAAGCCCTGTATAATTGCATCCCTGCTCCTGTACTCGAATCCTCTCGCTGTGAAGGCCAACATACCATTTGCCTTCTTTACTGTCCTTTGCACCTGCATACTTACCTGCAGTGACTGGTGTACAAGTACACCCAGCTCTCCTTGCATATTCCCCTCTCTCAGTTTATAGCCATTCAGATAATAATCTGCCTTCCTGTTTTTGCTACCAAAGTGGATAACCTCACATTTATCCACATTGTACTGCTTCTGCCATGCATTAGCCCACTCACTCAACTTGTCCAAATCGCCCTGAAGCCTCTCTTCATCCTCCTCACAACTTACCATCCCACCCAGTTTTGTGTCTTCTGCAAATTTGGAGATATTACATTTATTTCCCTCATCGAAATCAGTAATATATATAGTGAATAACTGGGGTCCTAGCACCGATCCCTGTGGTACCCAACTCATCACTGCCTGACATTCGGGAAAAAAGACCCATTTATTCCTCCTCTCGGGTTTCCTGTCTGCCAACCAATTTTCTATCTATCACAATACACTAGCACCAATCTCATGCGCTTTAACTTTACACGCTAATCTCTTTTGTGGGACTTTGACGAAAGCCTTCTGAAAGTCCAAATTAACCACATCCACTGGCTCCCCCTCATCAACTCTACTGGTTACATCCTCGAAGAATTCTTGTAGATTTGCCAAGCATGATTTCCGTTTCGTAAATCCATGCTGGCCCTGTCCGATTCGACCACTTTTCTCCAAGTGCTCTGCTATAAAATCGTTGATAATGGACTCTAGAACTTTCCCCGCTACCGACGTCAGGCTGACTGGTCTATAATTCCCTGCTTTCTCTCAACCTCCCTGGGGTTACTTTGGCTACCCTCCAATCTGTAGGAAATGTTCCAGAATCTATAGAATCTTGTAAGATGACCACCAATACATCCATTATTTCTGGGACCGCTTCCTTCAGTACTCTGGGATGTAGATTATCAGGCCCTGGGAATTTATCGATTCAGTACCATCAATTTCCCCAACACCATTTCTCTACTAATACAGATTTCCTTAAGTTACTCTCTCGCACTAAACCCCGTGTTCCCCAACATTTCTGATATGATATTTGTGTGCTTATTTGTGAAGACAGAACCAAAGTATGCATTTAGTTGGTCAGCCATTTCTTTGTTCCCCATAATTAATTCCCCTGTATCTGACGGTAAGGGACCTACATTTGTCTTGACCAATCTTTAAATCTATTAAATCCACTCTTGACTATTCCAATTATATCCTGGTCACCCTCCCAGTTATAAACCTCGATAAAGCACAGCCCATCTAGAACCTGCTGCCTGTAAACTAATTCACATCAAATCCTGATCACCCCTGTGCTCACTGATCTACTTTGGCTCCGGGACTGGCAGCACCTTAAATTTAATATTTTCATTCTTGTGTTTGAACCTCACCCTCAATTAGTCCCATTGCCCTGTCCATTCCCATATTCCTGCCTTCAAGTCATTTCTTCAATTCCCATTTGAAAGAAGGCTTCTTTCCCTCTGTTTCTGTCTATGGCAGGTATTCTCAGCTCTGCAGTGCCACTGGGCCCAACGCCATGGACGTTTGGATCCATGAAATGGTATGAGCTGAGCTGCCGGTCACTTCCTGTGCTCCAGGCTCTACAGGGCTCTTGTCCCTGTTCACCAAGTATGTGCTGGTAGTGTGCAGAGGGATCTGATCTGACACCAATCAGCCATTCCAGCAGCTTTGCTATACATCTTTGATATGAAGTGATGCGGGAGGGGGAGGGGGAGGGTACATTGAGCAGTGTGAGAGGTTGGTGGCGTTGAGTGCATGAGATGCCATGTGGAGACGACTTCACTGACATTGATCAACAGTGTGAGCTCATTAAACTTATTCTGGCTCTGCTGCCAGGTCCTCGGGGCCAGACCTCTTGCATTGACCTCCCTGGCCACCTGCTCCCATTCCCTTCGGAAGACGTTTCTTAAGGGTCTCCACCCCACCCCACAGAAACATGGCCTCTCTCCTACGGTCACCCTCCATGACTAAGGCCTCCAGCACCACAGCTGTGAACAGCAGAGCCCTCTTTCTGTCCTTGTATTCCATTTACCTCGTCTCCAATTGCAGCATTCACAGTCAGCAGCAGCAGCCTTCTGTGATTCAGTACAGCTTCCCTTTAAGAGGGACAGACTAGCTTTAAGAGCTGACTCCTGGCTGAAGCACGTGCCAGCCTCACACACAGTTAGGTCCATGTTAAGCTTGCAGATAGACAGCAGTGCGGGTCACCCTGGGCAGCACGTATAATTCATGAAAATGAGGAGACAGCAGGAAGCTTGTGTGTCACCTGCCTCCACAGGAACGGGCACGGGCAGATCACGAATCACAATCCCTACCCCTGAAAACTGGTCCAAACGTCTCTTCCACTCTGTCTCTATTTTCCTTCCCCTCTTTCACCCTTTCTCCCTCTCTCTCTGTGTCTCCTGTGCATACAATCAGAGATTGATGCAGCACAGAAGGAGGCTATTCGGTCTGTTGTGTCAGTGCTGTCTCTTTGAAAGAGATATCTAATTAGTTCCACTCCCTCCTCTTTCCCCAGACTCCTATTGTTTTTTTTCCTTGTCATGTTTTTGTTAAATTCCCTTTTGAAAGATATCATTGAATCTGCTTCTACCATGATTTCAGGCAGTCAAATCCAGATCACAACCATAGAACGATAGGCCCAAATATCCATGGAATTGTTACGGCACAGAATAAGGTTATTCAGCCCATCGTGTCTCTGCTGGCTGAAAGAAACTAGTCGCCCAATCTAATCCCATCTTCCAGCCGCTGGTCCATGGCCTTACCAGTTACAGCACCTCAGGTGTAGGTCCAGGTACCTTTTAAAATAATTGATGGCTTCTGGCTCCATCACCGTTCCTGGCATTGAATTTCAGACACCCACTACCCTCTGGGTGAAAAGGTTTTCCCTCATGTCCCCTCTGATCCGTCTACCAATCACTTTAAAACTGTGCCCCCTGGTAATTGACCTCTCTGCTAGGGGAAACAGGTCCTTCCTGGCTACTCTACCTGGGCCCCTCATAATTTTGTACACCTTAGTTAAGTCACCCCTCAGTCTCCTCTGTTCTAAAGAAAACAATCTTAGCCTATCCAATCTTTCATCATGGATGCAATTTTCCATCACTAGCAACATTCTTGAAAATATTCTCTGTACTCTCTCCAAAGCAATTATGTCCTTCCTGTAATGTGCTGACCAGAACTGTACACAATACTCCAGCTGTGGCCTAACCAGTGTTTTATACAATTCCAGCATTACATCCCTACTTTTGTATTCTATATATCGGCCAGTAAAGGAAAGCATTCCATATACCTTCTTCACCTCTCTGTCTACCTGTCCTGCCGCCTTCCAGGACCTGTGGACATAAATTCCAAGGTCTCTAACTTCTTCTACCCCTTTCACTATCAACCTGTCTGTTGTGTATTCCCTCGCTTTATTTGCCCTTCCCAAATGCATTACCTCACAGTTCCCCAGATTGACTTCCATTTGCCACTTTTCCATCCACTCAACCAAACCATTTAAACCATTGATATCATTTTGGAGTCTGCAGCTATCTTCTTCACTATTAACTACATGACCAATTTTTGTGTCATCAGCAAATTTTCCAATCATACCTCCCGGATTTAAGTCCAAATCATTAATATACATCACAAATTGCAATGGACCCAACACTGAGACCTGTGGAACGCCACTGGAGACCGCTTTCCATTCGCAAAAAACATCTGTCGACCATTACCTTTTGTTTCCTGACATTGATCCAATTTTGGATCCAACTTGACACATTCCCCTGTATCTCGTAAGCTTTTACTTTTCTGAACAGTCTGCCACGTGGGACTTTACTAAAATCCATGTCGACCACATCCATTGCACTACCTTTATCAATCCTTCTTGCTACTTCCTCACAAAACTTAATTATGTGAGTAAGGCAAGACCTTCCATTAACAAATCCATGCTGACTATCCCAAATTAATCTTTGCCTTTCTAAGTGACAGTTTATCGTAGCTCTGAGAATTGATTCTAATAATTTGCCCACCGATATCCAACTAAAGGCCTGCTCGGGTCTGGAAATAAAACCCGACCGAACCCGACAGAACAACATCGGACCCGAGTCCGAGCCGGCCCGAGCCTGACCCGAACATATTGCACTCACTGTACTTAGCATTTTTGGATGGAATGGAAGGAAGCTGCAGCATGAGCGCGGTGACATCATAGAAACACTCACTTTCTCACTGCGCAGACTCAGAGTCTGTTGAGTCCAGATGCACGTTTCCCTCCTTGACGTCCCAGACTCCCAGCTCAGGCAGGCTTTTCAAATTTTGATGCTTACTAACTCTACTTCCCTTTTCCTCACAGCCGATCCAAATGTAGTACTGTGTGTGTCCGACTCAACCCGAGTCCGAAAGCCGGATCCGGAAGAGCGATCCGATCCGTCCCGAACCCGACATATGTCGTCGGGTCTTGTCCGGTTTTGGTCGCGTAGCTGGCCTTGAGCTCAGACTGAAACGCCTATAATTATTTGGCTTATCCTTGGCACCATTTTTAAACATTGGTACTACGTTCACAGACCTCCAATGGTCTGGTACCTCTCTTGTATCTAGTGAGAATCTGAAGATGATCCTCGGAGCATCTGCTATTTCCTCCCTGGCTTCCTTTAATAGCCTGGGATACAATTCATCTGGTCCTGGCGATTTATCCACTTTCAAGGATGTCAGAACCTCTAGTACTTCCTCTCTCATTGTTCCTATCATATCTAATATCTCACAGACCTCCTCTTTAGCTATAATGTCTGCATCATCTCTCTCCTTTGTGAAGACAGAGACTCAGTAAGGACCCTGCCCACATCTTCTGCATCCACGCATAAACTACCTTGTACATCTCTGATATGCCCTCTCCTTTCCTTAGTTATCCTTTTATTCCTAATGTACTGATAAACCATCTTTGGGTTTTCCTTGATTCTACCTGTCAATATTTTTGACGTCCTCTCTTTGCTTTTCTAATTACCTTTTTTACTTCACCCCTGCACATTCTTTACTCCTCTCGGCTTTCTAAAGTAGTGTTTGTTTGTGACTGTCATAAGCATCGTTTATTCTGATTTATCTTACCCTGTATGTTTCCAGATAACCGGGGGCTCTAAATTTGACAACACACTGTGCAAGAAAATTCTCTTCATTTTACCTCTGATTCTTTGCCCATTACCTTAAATCTGCATAATTTTCATGATGTTGTGAGCACAGTCCTAGCAAATACAGACCAGTTAGTTTAACATCAGCGGTGGGTCATGTTTTACAAACAATAATTAGAGAAGAAATCAACAGAAACTTGGAAAGGTTTGAGTTAATGATGGATGGCAAGCACGTATTTGTAGGAACATAAGAGCAGGAGTAGACCATTCAGCCCATGACCCTGCTCCGTCATTCAATTAGATCATGTCTGATCATCTACCACAATGTCACTTTCCCATGCTATCCCTTGATGCCATTTGTCTCCTGAAATCCATTGATTTCAGTCTTGAACATGCTCAGTGTTGATCTTCCACAGCCTCTGTGTTGGTGAATTCCAAAGATTTACCACCCTCTGAGTGAAGAAATTCTTCTTCATCTCAGTCTTAAATTGCTTACCCCTCATTCTGAGATTATGTCCCCTGGTTCAAGGCTCACCACCCAGGGGTGGATCTGCATTCACCCCGTCACCCCCTGTAAAAATTTTGCATGAGATCACTTCTCATTTTTTGAAACCCGGGAGAATACAGGCCCAGTTTTCTCAATTCTAGGGATTGCCTGCTGAACCTCAGTTTCACTACCTGCATGGCAAATATATCCTTCCTGAGACAAGGAGACCAAGACTGTACACAATACTTCGGGTGCAGTCTCACCAAGTGTGTATACAATTGCAGCCAGACATCTTTACTCCTGTACTCAAAACCCCTTGAGATGGAAGCCAACATACCATTTGCTTTCCAAACTGATTGGTGCATCTGCACACTGCCCTTTAGTGACTCATGAACAAGAAGACCCAGGTCCCTTTGGAAATCAACACTTCCCAACTTCTCACCAGTCAAAAAATATACTGTCTTTCTGTTTTTGTTTTACCGTAGTGGATCACTTGATACTTATTCATATTATATTCCAGCTGCCATATTCTTGTCCATTCTCTTCGCCAGCCAAATCCGCTTGAAGCCTCCTTGCATCCTCCTCACAACTAACTTTCCCACCTAGTTTTGTATCATCGGCAAATTTGTAAATATTACATTTGGTCCCCACATCCAAATCATCTATATAGATTGTGAACAGCTGTGGCCCTAGTACTAATCCTTGTGGTATCCCCACTCGGAACAGTCTGCCATCCTAAGAATGACCCGTTTATTCCCATTCTCTCTTTTCTGCATGTTAACCAATCAATCCATGCCAGCATATTACCCCAATCACATGTGCTGTAATTTTGTTTACTAACCTCCTGTGTGGGATCCTATCAAAAGTCTTCTGGAAATCCAAATACACCACATCCACTGGTTCTCCTTTAGTAATGCTGCAAGTAATATCCTCAAAAAACTTCAACAGATTTGTTACACATGATACCCCTTTCATAAATCCCCTTTGACTCCGCCAATTTTATCATTATGTTCTAAGTTCCAGTTATCACATCCTTTACAATAGATTCTCAGATTTTTCCTATTACTGATGTTAAACTAACAGGTGTGTAGTTCTCATTCTCCCTCTCCCACCCTTCTTAAATAGTGGGGTTAGATTTGCTACATTCCAGTCTTCAGGATCTCTTCCAGAATCTATAGAAGATTGAAAGATACCAACCAATACATCCACCATCCCGATTGCCACCAGTTGTTGGGAAAATGCTGGGACTCTATTCCAGAGGATGTGATAAATGGACAGTTGGATAATAATCTGCTTGGGCATCGTAAACATGGATTTATGAATGAGAAATCATCTTTGACGAATCTGTTGGAGTTTTATTGAGGCTGTTACTAACCGAATTGAGAAAGGGGAGTTGGTGGACGTGTTATACTTTGATTTTCACAAGGTTTTTGATAAAGTCCCCCACAGGAGGTTGGTTAGCAACATTAAAGTACATGGGATAGGAGGTAATATACTGGCATGGATTAAAGATTGTTTAACAGGCAGAAGACAGAGAGGAGGAAGAAACGGGTCATTCTCACTTTGGCAGGCTGTGACTGGTTGGGTACCGCAAGGATCAGTACTTGGGCCCCAGCTGTGAACAAAATATGTCAATGATTTGGATGTGGGGACCAAATGTAGTATTTCCAAGTTCTCAGATGACACAAAACTAGGTGGGAATATATGTTGTGAGGTAGATGCAATGCGTCTTCAAGGGGATTTGGACAGACATAGTGACTGAGCAAGAACATAACAAATGGAATATAATATGGGCAAATATGAGTTATCCACTTTGGTAAGAGGAACAGATGTGCAGAGTATTTCTTAAATAGTAAAAAAATTCGGAAGTGTAGATGTACAAACGGACCCGGGTGTCAGAAAATCACTGAAAACTAACATGCATGTGCAGCAAGCAATTAGGAAGGCTAATGGTCTGTTAGCCATTATCGCGAGATGATTTGAGTACAGGAGTAGTGAAGTCTTACTTCATGTGTATAGAACCTTGCTTAGACCATACCTGGAATATTGTGTACATTTTGGGTCACTTTATGTAAGGAAGGATATTATTGCCATAGAGGGAGTGCAATGAAGGTTCACCAGACTTGTTCCCGGGATGGCGGGACTGTTCTATGAAGAGAGATTGGGGAAACTGGGCCTGCATTCTCGAGAATTTCAAAGAATGTGTCGGGATCTCATTGAAACGTACGAAATAATTAAAGGGACAGATATCGTAGATGCATGTACAAAAGTTCCCCAGTTTGCGGAGTCTGGAACTAATGGATACAATTTCAAAATAAGGGGGATGCCACTTGGGACAGAGGTGAGGAGAAAACTTTGACTCAGAGGTTTCTGAATCTTTGGAATTCTGCATCCCAGGCGGATGTGGAATCTCAGTCGTTGAGTATGTTTAAAGTATAGATTGACAGATTTCTATCTGCAAAAGACAAAACTGGGATATGGAGATTATGTGTGAAAAAGGCATTGAAGTGGATGATCAGACATGGTCATTTGATTGGTGGAGCAGCCTCGATGGGCTGAATGGCCTTCTCCTGCTCCTATGTCCCTATGTTCGGAAGCAGCTTAACTCTTTCAAACTCGAGGTCAGTTTAGTCAGGCTGCTTTCGGAGGGTTTGGAATGTTTGACGGTACACTTCCGGTACTATTTCATGTACACCCAGGATAGCAATTTTAGTCATCTCATAATCTGATGAACTTTCATCTGGCAACAGTGAATAAATCTCATGGGATTTTCCTGTTATTTTGTTTTGTAAAAACAGTGTCCAGCTCTCTGCCGGACATTTCGGTTGCTTTACAAGCTTTTCACAAGTGACGAAAAATTCTGCCACATCCTCCTCATTGAACTTTGTCATGAACTGGGAGAACTTTAAGAGCTCAGCACATGGTCCTGAGCTAGGGGCAGCTCCCACACTAGCTGTGCCTTCACTGGGTGTATGGGTCTTCCTCTAGTTGTTTGAGCTGCCTTAACTCCCTTTCCTCCTTCTCATTCTGGAACACTCTTACTTTTTCCCTTTCTTGACACTCACTCTGTTCTTTCTCGCTCTCTCTGGAATTGTAATTCTAGTCTATTCTGTTCTCGTTCTACCTTAGCTAACTTTACTCTATCTGTTCGTGATTCTAACCCTGTTTGAGTCTTCAGCTTCAAGTGAAATATGGTTGGCCAAAAGTCTTAGGATTTCGGGTTCCTACCTATTGGACGGATAGTAATCCCTAACTGTCCAGCTACATTACTCATCATTTCAACATACAGGGCTTTTAACCTGTACCGAGTTACTTAACTCTGTATGCAACTCCTTTATTGGGAATGTAACTCCTTTACTAAGAAAGGGAGGGAAACAGAAAACAGGAAACTACAGGCAAGTTAGCATCACATCTGTCTGAGGTAAAATGGTAGAAGCTATTATTAAAGACAGTGTCGCCGGCACTTAGAAAAATTCAACGCAATCAGGCAGAATCAAAATGGTTTTATGAAAGGGAAATCATGTTTAATCAATTTGTTGGAGTTCTTTGAAGAGGGAACATGTGCTGTGGAGAAAGGGGAACCGGTGGATGTACTGTACACAGATTTCCAGGATGCAATTGATAAGGTGTCACATCAAAGGTTTTGTGAAAATAAAAGCTCATGGTGAACGGGTAACATGTTGGCATGGATAGAAGATTGGTTAGCTAACAGAAAACAGGCAGTAGGCATAAAGGGGTCATTTTGTGGTTGGCAAGATGAAACGAGTGGTGTGCCACAGGGATCAGTGCTGGGACCTCAACTTTGTACAGTTTATATAAATGACTTGGATGAAGAGACCGAAGGCATGGTTGCTAAATTTGCTGATGACACAAATATGAGTAAGAAAGTAACATGCAACGGGGACATAAGGAGGCTGTAAATGAATATAGATAGGTTAAGTGTGTGCGTGAAGACCTGGGAAATGGGGTATAATGTGGGAAATTGGGAAATTGTCCATTTTGGAAGGAATTATACAAAAAAGAAGCATATTATCTAATGGTGAGAGATTGTAGAGCTGTGAAATGCAGAGGGATCTAGGTGTCCATGTGCATGAATCACTAAAGGTTAGTATGCATGTTCAGAAAGTAATTAGGAAAGCTAATAGAATGTTATCATTTATCACAAGGATAATTGAATACAAAAGTAGGGATGCTATGCTTCAGCTATAGAGGGCATTGGTGAGACCACATCTGGAGTACTGTGTACATTACTGGTCTCCTTATTTAGGGAAGGATGTAAATGCGTTGGAAGCAATTCAGAAAAGGTTTACCAGACTAATACCTGGAATGGGTGAGCTGTCTTATGAGGTAATATTGGACAGGCTCGGCTTATATCCACTGGAATTTGGAAGGGTAAGTGGCGACTTGATTTGAACATCTAAGATCATGAGCGGTCTTGACAGGGTGCATGTGGAAAGATGTGTGTATCTGGGTGTATCTAGAATTCGGGGTCACTATTTAAAAATGAGGGGTCGCCCATTTAAAACAGCGATGAGGAGAATTTTTTTTCTCTGAGGGTTGTGAGCCTTTGGAATTCTCTTCCTCAAAAGGCAGTGGAAGAGAGTCTTTAAGTACGTGTAAGGCAGAGATATTTAGATTCTTGATAAGCAAGGGGGTGAAAGATTATCGAGGGTAGGTGGTAATGTGGAGTTGAGGTTTCAATCAGATTGGTCATGATCTTACTGAATGGCAGAGCAGCCTTGTGGGGCCGAGTGGCCTACACCTGCTCCTAATTAATATGTTCATATGTTCGTATGCTCTGTCTTCGAACGTGGGCATTTCAGTGTTCCAGTAGTGAAAGCCACAATAAAACCTTCATTGACATTTTAAGTTTTTTCTCAAGATCAATTGGATTTCCTACTTCCAATTTCTCATTTGTTATTGGTTTACGATCACTAGAACCTCCAGATTTCTGTGACAGCCAGGTGAGGAGGGGTCCCAGGCTCCCCTCTTGTCTTATATCTTATTTCACGACAACAGAGTTTATTTCTTTTTCGCAGTGGACGTGCTGACCACCTCAGTGAGTAGTTTACCTTTTATCTTTATTGTGATCGTGAAAGAGCCAATAGGACAGGTTTTCTTGAGTTTAAACATGAGATGAGTTTATTATACTTAACAATCTAAGCTGTATCTAAATAAAATAATAAAAATATATGCTACACATTCACGCACACACTCACACGAGAATCACACACAAATAAATTAGAGTGAGAAATATATTTGTGATGGATTAGTGTCCAGAATAAATAAATTTTAAAGAAAAACGTCTGTGAAGTTGGATAATTCTCTGGTCTGAATTTTCCCACCTTTAGTTATGCGTTTCATGTCATCTGCAAGAGTTGAAATTATGTTTTTTTTTAACGTATACGGTTGTGTCATTTATATATCTATCTATATGCCAGGAGCAGCACTGGTTCTAATACCAACTCCAGAGAAACAGCACTGCATACTCCCCCTCCACCAGTCTGAACAATGTCTGTTCACCACTTCTCTCTGCTTTCTGTCCATGAGTCAGTATCATATCCACACTGTCACTGTCACATTAGTCCATATGTTCCATTGTTCATAACAAGTCTATGAAATGGCATTTGATCACTGGCTTTTTGAAATTCTGTGTACAGAACACAAAACATGTTGTCCTCATCAACACTCACAGTTATGTCATCAACGAACTTGATTAAGATTATCAGACATGATTTTCCATTAACCTATCCGTGCTGTTTGTTATTTATTATCCCATGTTTTTTCCAAGAAAGATATATTTTTGAGCTGGGTTCTGGCCTCTGGTAATTTCCAACCACTGACATAAGACTGACTGGTCAGTAGTTACAGGGTTTATCTAATCACTCCTTGTGTAACAGGGAGTAACATTTACAGCCCTCCAGTCCTCTGTCACGACTCCCATATCCAAGAAGGATTGGAAGATTCTGACCAGTGCCTCTGCTATTTCCACCATTCCTTCCCTCAGCAACCGTCTCCATTGTTTTATCAATCACTGCATAGGGTTCAGTTTTCCTAATCAGTCTATTAAATGTAACTTGATCAAACACCTTTTGAAAGTCTATAAATATTACGTAAATCACACCACACTCATCAGCCATCTCAATTGTTTTATCAAAGAACTCCATCATGTTTACCTCACCACCACCTCTCTCCTCTCCTCCACTGCTGTTAAATTATCCAAAAGCTTATCCGACATCCAGTACTGGATGAGCAGAAATTTCCTCCAATTAAATATTGGGAAGATTGAAGCCATTGTTTTCCCTGCCCAGTCCAAATCTGTTGCCTTGTTATTGATTCCATCCCTCTCCCTGGTAACAGTCTGAGATTCAGACAATCTGTTTACAACCTTGGTTTCATATTCGGGACAACATTAATAGGCACATGGACAAATGTGGGTTAATTAAGGAAAACCAGCACGGATTTGTTAAGGGAAAATGGTGTTTCACAACCTGGCTGGCGTTTTTTGAAGTGGTAAAAAGGATGCTTGATGAGGCCAATGCTGTTGATGTGGTTTAAATGGAATTCCGAAAAGCATTTGATAAAGTGTCACATAACAGCCCTGTGAGCAAGGTTATAGCTAATCAAATAAAAAAGGACAGTAGCAACATGAAACTAAACTGGTTGAGTGACAGGAAACAGAGAGTAGTGATTAATGGATGCTTTTTGGGTTGGAGAAAAGTTTGTAGTGGAATCAAAACAAAATACTGCAGATGCTGGAAATCTGAAATAAAAACAGAAAGTGCTGGAAGTACTCAGCAGTGTCTGTGGAGAGAGAAACAGAGTTAATGTTCCAGGCTTGTGACCTTTCATCAGAACTGGCCAAGGTTAGAAATGTAATAGGTTTTAAGCAAGTAAAGCGGGAGTCGAGGGTGTAAACACAAGGACAGAAATGTGGACATTTGAGCGGCGGTGGGGGATCGAAGGTGTTGAAATGACAAGCGAGTGGAAGCTCAGGGTCATGCTTTTGGACTGAGCGGAGGTGTTCCACAAAGCGCTCGCCCAATCTGCGTTTGACCTGCTGCGGTGTTCCAGTGAACATCAACGCCAGCTCGAGGAACAACACCTCACTGCCTGATTAGACACTCGACAGACTTCTGGACTGAACATTGAGTTGAATAATTTCAGAGCATTCAGAGCAGGTCCATTTTTATTATTTGTTTTATCAGTTTTTTTTACCATGTGCCAGTCTTAAACTGGGATTTTTATATTGGTGCTTTTAGCTCGGGCTGTTCATTGTTCTGTCATTTAACACCTGCTCTGCACTAATGCTTTGTCGTTCACCACACCATGAGCGCACTCTCTTTGCCTTTGCCCCATGACCTCCTGGTCCGTTAATCTCTCTGGCCCTCTGTCTTATCAACACCCCTTCTGCTCCATTTTGCCCCATCCTTGCTTTATTTGCTTAAAACGTATTATATTTCTAACCTTTTCTAGTTCTGATGAAGGGTCACTGATGTGGAACATTAACTCTGCTTCTCTCTCCACAGGTGCTGCCAGACCTGCTGAGTATTTCCAGCTCGTTTCGTTTTTTATTTAAGATTTGTGGTGGAGGTCCACAGGGATCAGTGTTTGGACCCTTTCTCTTCCTAACATATATTAATGACCTAGACCTTGGTGTACAGGGCACAATTTCAAAGTTTGTAGATGATACAAAACTTGGAAGCATTATGAACTATTAGGAGGATAGTGCAAAACTTCAAAAGGACACAGACAAGTTGGTGGAATGGGCAGACAGATGAAGTTCAATGTGGGGAAATGTGAAGTGATTCATTTCGTAGGCAGGACATGGAGAGAAAATATAGAATAAAGGGTACAATTCTAAAAGGGGTTCTGGAGCAGAGGGACCTGGATGTATATGTGCATCGGTCATTGAAGGTGGCATGACAGGATCAGAGAGCAGTTAATAAAGCCAACAGGATCCTGTAGCATGGAATACAAGAGCAAGGAGGTTGTTTTAAACTTGTATAAGACACTAGTTCGGCCTCAGTTGCAGCGTTACGTCTAGTTCTGGGCACATTAGATAACATGGAAACATTGGAGAGTGTGAAAAAACATTCACAAGAATGGTTCCAGAGATGACGAATATCAGTATTGAAGATAGACTGGAGAAGTTGGAACATTTTCCTTGCAGAGGAGAAGGCTGAGAGGAAATTTGAAAAAGGTCTGCAAAATTATGAGGAGTCTGGACAGAGTGGAAAGGGAAAAACTGTTCCCATTCCTGAAAGGATCGAAAACGAGAGGACAAAGAATTAAAGTAATTGGTAAAAGCAGTAGAACTGACATGAGGAAAACATTTTCATACAGTGAGTGTTAAGGTCTGGAATGCACTGCCTGAGAGTGTGGTGGAGGCAGATTCAATCGAGGCATTCAGGAGGAAATTGGATAGCTATCTGAAAAGGAAGATTGTACAGAGTTACAGGGAGAAGGCAGGGGAGTAGCACTAGATAAATTGCTCTTTCGGAGAGCCAGTGCAGACTCGATGGACAGAATGGCCACCTTCTGTGCTGTAACAATTCTGTGACTCTGTGGCATTCGGCCACAAAATGAGCTTCCAACCTCATATTCGTGCCATCACTATGACCACCTATTTCCACCTCAATAACATTGCCCAACTTCACTCCTGTCTCAACTCATCTGCTGCTGAAGCTCTCATTCATGTTTTCATTACCTGTAGACTAGACTATTCCAAGTCATTCTCCCACATTCTACACTCTGTAAACTTGAGGTAATCTAAAACTCTGCTGCCTGTGTCTTAACTCACAACAAGTCCCATTCCCCGATCACTGACCTACATCAGCTCACTGTCAAACAATGCCTTTATTTTAAAATTCTCAATCATATTTTCAAATCCGTCCATGGTCTCACCCCTCACTATCTCTGTAATCTCCTCCTGCCCGACAACCCTCTGAGATATCTCTACTCCACTAATTCTGGCCTCTTGTGCATTCCTGATATTAATTACTCCCCCATCGCTGGCCGCACCTTCAGTTGCCTCGGTCCCGAGCTCTGGAATATCCTCGCTACACAGCTCCACCTCTCTACCTCACTTTTATACTTTAAGACAGTCCTTTAAATCTTACCTCTTTGACCAAGCTTTTGGTCTCCTAGCCTAATATCTGCATTTGTGATTCAGTGTTATACTTTGTTTCATCATGCTGCTGTGAAGTACCTTGGGATAAGTTCTTGTTGAAGTTTTCCAGACATGATTTGTCATTAGTATATCCGTGCTGCTTGAAATTTATTATGCTGTGCTTTTCCAACCAACGAATATTTCTGTCCTGGGTTGTGAAATTTCCCCACCACTGACGTCAGATGGACTGGACAGTACAGGGTTTGCTCCATCTCTCCATTTGTAACCAGGGTGTAACATTTACAACCCTCCAGTCCTCTGTCACACTCCCATATCCAAGGAGAAATGAAAGATTCTGTCAAGTGCCTCTAGAATTTCCACCATTCCTTCCCTCAGCAATCCTTATACATCCCATCCCTACTGGGTAAATGTTCTATTTTATTGTGGTACAGAAAGAGTTGGATTGAGAGGGGTTAACTGAACCTGTTTGTTCAGTGACTGTAATTAATGTCAGTCTCCATGGACTCTAATTGTGTCACTGGAGGGTTTCCCGCTGCTATTAATAAGGGACTGCTTTCAATGCCTTATCACATAGTGTTAGTGGGAGCATCAGACCTGGCACTAACAGGGATAAGCAGCTCCAGAGAGAGGGAGAGGATAGATCAGAATGTGAGAACAATAGATTGAAATGTTCCAACAATGGATCAGAATCTGAGAACAATTGACTGGAATGTTCCAACAGTGGCTCAGAATCTGAGAACAAAAGACTGGAATGTTACAACAATGGTTCAGAATATGAGGACAATAGATTGGAATGTTACAACAATGGGTCAGAATATGAGGACAATAGACTGGAATGTTACAACAATGGTTCAGAATCTGGGAACAATAGACTGGAATGTTACAACAATGGGCAGGAGTTTCATTTGGGAGTTTGACCGTCTTTCTGCCAATTATGATCGGTTTCCATTAGAGTATCGGATCTATCTCGCATTGAAGATTATGCAACACATTTACTATCCCATCCTTGCTTTTATCAGTGTCCCTGGTAAGTCTCTCTATCTAGCTATGAATGTTATAAACCAAGTTTAGCAACATTGTCATTTACTCTGCCCTCCTTGTTACTTTTGTTATCCCTGGCAAAACTCTATCTCCACCTATGAGCTCTATAAACCATTGCTACTTGTATTAGAGTTCATGTAATTTACTCTACCGTGTTTTCTGCTGTTGCTTCCCCTGCTAAGTCCCTATTTCCCGCTATGTGATCTGTAAACCGCGTTTCACTGATATAATGTTCTTACAATTTTAATTTTGGGAAGAGTGGAACTCGTGCAATCGGTCTCCTTCGGAAATTCTGTCCATATCCATGAACCACGTACCCCTAACTGGCTAATGTCTGAGGTTGAACCAGACAGTTTGCATCCTATGCATTCTATTTAACGCTGAGCTGAGCTCTGACCCCTTATTCTCTCCATCACCTGCCCTGCCTATTACCAGCTCTGTAATATCATCCGTCTGCCTCAGCTCATCTGCTACATAAACCCTCATCTGTGCCCTTGTTAACATAGAAGCATATAAAATAGGAGCAGGAGTAGGCAATTCGGCCCTTCGAGCCTCCACCGCCATTCATTATGATCATGGCTGATCGTCCAACTCAGCAACCTGTTTGCGCTTTCCCCCCATATCCTTTGATCTCTTTCATCCTAAGAGCTATATCTAGCTCCTTCTTGAAAACATGCAATGTTTTGGCCTCAACTGCTTCCTGTGGCAGCGAATTCCACTGACTCATCACTCTCTGGGTGTAGAGATTTCGCATCTCAGTCCTGAAAGGTTTACCCTGTATCATTAGACTATGACCACTGGTTCTGGACTCCACCACCATCGGGGACATCCTTCCTGTATCTGTTCTGTCAAGTCCTGTTAGAATTTTATAGGTTCCTATGAGATCCCCCATCATTCTTCTGAATTACAGCGAACATAATCCTAACCGACTCAATCTCTACTCATACGTCAATCCCGCCATCTAGGGAATCAGTCTGGTAAACCTACAGCAAGAACATCCTTCCTTAGATAGGGAGACCAAAACTGCACACAATATTCCAGGTGTGGCCTCACCAAGGCCCTGAATAATTGCAACAAGACATCCCTGCTCATGTACTCGAATCAGCTCGCTGTGAAGGCCAACATACCATTTACCTTCTTTACTGTCCTTTGCACCTGCATTCTTACCTTCAGTGACTGGTGTACGAGAACACCCAGCTCTCCTTGCATATTCCCCTCTCTCAGTTTATAGCCATTCAGATAATAATCTGCCTTCCTGCTTTTGCTACCAAAGTGATTAACCTCACATTTATCCACATTGTACTGCATCTTCCATGCATTAGCCCACTCACTCAATTTGTCCAAATCACCCTGAAGCCTCTCTGCATCCTCCTCACAACTCACCCTCCCACCCTGTTTTGTGTCATCTGCAAATTTGGAGATATTACATTTAGTTCCCTCATCGAAATCAGTAAGATATATTGTGAATAACTGGGGTCCTATCACCAATCCCTATGGTACCCAACTAGTGACTGCCTGCCATTCGGGAAAAAATACCCATTTATTCCTACTCTCGGGTTTCCTGTCTGCCAACCAATTTTCTATCTATCACAATACACTAGCACCAATCTCATGCACTTTAATTTTACACGCTAATCTGTTATGTGGGACTTTGACGAAAGCCTTCTGAAAGTCCAAATAAACCACATCCACTGGCTCCCCCTCATCAACTCTACTGGTTACATCCTCGAAGAATTCTTGTAGATTTGTCAAGCATGATTTCCGTTTCGTAAATCCATGCTGAACCTGTCCGATTCTACCACTTTTCTACAAGTGCTCTGCTATAAAATCGTTGATAATGGACTCTAGAACTTTCCCCACTACCGACGTCAGGCTGACTGGTCTATAATTCCCTGCTTTCTCTCAACCTCCCTGGGGTTGCATTAGCGAAATTCCAATCTGTAGGAAATGTTCCAGAATCTATAGAATCTTGGAAGATGACCACCAATACATCCATTATTTCTGGGACAGCTTCCTTCAGTACTCTGAGATGTAGATTAACAGGCCCTGGGAATTTATCGGCCTTCAATACCATCAATTTCCCCAACACCATTTCTCTACTAATACAGATTTCCTTAAGTTACTCTCTCTCACTAAACCCCGTGTTCCCCAACATTTCTGATATGATATTTGTATTCTCCTTTGTGTCGACAGAACCAAAGTATGCATTTAGTTGGTCAGCCATTTCTTTGTTCCCCATAATTAATTCCCCTGTTTCTGAAGGTAATGGACCTACATTTGTTTTCACCAATCTTTAAATCTGTTAAATCCACACTTGACTATTCCAATTCTATCCTGGTCACCCTCCCAGTTATAAACCTCCATAAACCACAGCCCATCCAGAGCTCTGCTGCCTGTAAACTAATTCGCACCAAATCCTGATCACCCATCACCCCAAATCCTGATCACCCATCACCCCTGTGCTCACTGATCTACATTAGCTCCGGGACCGGCAGCACCTTAAATTTAATATTCTCATTCTTGTGTTTGAATCTCACCCTCAATTAGTCCCATTGCCCTGTCCATTCCCATATTCCTGCCTTCAAGTCTTTTCTTCAATTCCCATTTAAAAGAAGGCTTCTTTCCTTCTGTATCTGTCTATGGCAGGTATTCTCAGCTCTGCAGTGTCACTGGGCCCAATGCCATGGAAGTGTGGATCCATAAAATGGTATGGGCTGAGCTGCCGGTCACTTTCAGTGCTGCATGCTAAACAGGGCTCCAGTCCCTGTTCACCAAGTATGTGCTGGTAGTGTGCAGAGGGATCTGATCTGACACCAATCAGCCATTCCAGCAGCTTTGCTATACGTCTTTGAAACTAAGTGATGGGGCTGTGGTACATTGAGCTGTGTGAGAGGTTGGTGATGTTGGGGGTAGGAGATGCCATGTGGCGATGAATTCACTGACATTGACCACCCGTGTGAGCTCATGAAACTTCTTCTGGCTCTGCTGCCAGGTCCTCGGGGCCAGATTCTTGCATTTGACCTCCCTGACCACCTGCTCCCATTCCCTTCGGAAGACGTTCCTTAAGGGTCTCCGCCCCACCCCACAGAAACATGGCCACTCTCCTCTGGTCAACCTCCATGACTAAAGCCTCCAACACCACATCCGTGAACAGCAGAGACCTCTCTCTGTCCTAGTATTCCATTTATCTTGTCTCCAATTGCAGCATTCACAGTCAGCAGCAGCAGCCTCCTGTGATTCAGTAAAGCTTCCGTTTAAGAGGGACAGACTACCTTTAAGAGCTGAATCCTGGCTGAAGCACGTGCCAGTCTCACACACAGTTAGGTCCCTGTTAAGCCTGCAGACAGACAGCAGTGCGTGTCACCCTGGGCAGCACGTAGAATTCATGGAAATGAGGAGTCAGCAGGAAGTTTGTGTGTCACCTGCCTCAACAGGAATGGGCACGGGCAGATCATGAATCACAATCCCAACCCCTGAAAACTGGTACAAACTTCACTTTCACTCTGTCTCTATTTTTCTTCCCTTCTTTCACCCTTTCTCCATATCTCTCTGTGTCTCTTGTTCATATAATCAGAGATTGATGCAGCACAGAAGGAGGCTATTCGGTCAGTGCTGTCTCTTTGAAAGAGATATCTAATTAGTTCCACTCCCTCCTCTTTCCCCAGACTCCGATTGTTTTTTTTCCTTGTCAAGTTTTTGTTAAATTCCCTTTTGAAAGGTATTATTGAATCTGCTTCCACCATGTTTTCAGGCAGTGAATTCCAGATCCCACCCACAGACAGATTGGACCAAATATCCATGGAAGGGTTAACGCTCAAAAGGAGGCTATTCAGCCCAATGTGTCTCTGCTGGCTGAAAAAACTAGCCGCCCAATCTAATCCCATCTTCCAGCCGCTGGTCCATGGCCTTGCCAGTTGCAGCACTTCAGGTGTAGGTCCAGGTACCTTTTAAAATCTTTGATGGTTTTTGCCTCCACCACCGTCCTGGCAGTGAATTCCAGACACCCACCACCCTCTAGGTGAAAAGGTTTTTCCTCATGTCCCCTCTGATCCGTCTATCAATCAATTAAATCTGTGCCCTCTGGTAATTGACCTCCCCGCTAGGGGAAACAGGTCCTCCCTGGCTACTCTATCTGGGCCCCCTCATAATTTTGTACACCTCAATCAAGTCACCCCTCAGTCTCCTCTGTTCTAAAGAAAACAATCTTAGCCTATCCAATCTTTCATCATGGATGCAATTTTCCATCACTGGTAACATTCTTGAAAATCTTCTCTGTACTCTCTCCAAAGCAATTATGTCCTTCCTGTAATGTGCTGACTAGAACTGTACACAATACTCCAGCTGTGGCCTAACCAGTGTTTTATACAATTCCAGCATTACATCCCTCCTTTTGTATTCTATATATCGGCCAGTAAAGGAAAGCATTCCATATGCCTTCTTCACCACTCTGTCTACCTGTCTTGCCACCTTCCAGGAACTGTGGACAAACACTCCAAGGTCTCTAACATCTTCTACCCCTTTCAATATCCTCCTGTCTGTTGTGTATTCCTTAGCTTTATTTGCCCTTCCCAACTGCATTACCTCACAGTTCCCCAGATTGACTTCCATTTGCCACTTTTCCGCCCACTCAACCAAACCATTTAACCATTGATATCATTCTGGAGTCCACAGCTATCCTCTTCACTATCAACTACATGACAATTTTTTGTGCCATCAGCCAATTTCCACTCATGCCTCCCACATTAAAGTCCAAAGCATTAATATACATCACAAATTGCAAGGGACCCAACACTGAGACCTGGGAACGCCACTAGACACCGCTTTCCATTCACAAGAAACATCTGTCGACCATTACCCTTTGTTTCCTGTCATTGATCCAATTTTGGAAGCAACTTGCCACATTCCCCTGTATCTCATGAGCTTTTACTGTTCTGATCAGTCTGCCATGTGGGACCTTTTCAAACGCCTTACTAAAATACATGTAGACCACATCCACTGCACTACCTTTATCAATCCTTCTTGCTCCTTCCTCAAAAAACTTAATTGTGTTAGTAAGACAAGACCCTCCCTTAGCAAATCCATGCTGACTATCCCTGATTAATCTTTGCCTTTGTAAATGACAGTTTATCGTTGCTCTGAGAATTGATTCTAATAATTTGCCCACCGATGTCCAACTAAAGGCCTGCTCGGGTCTGGAAATAAAACCCGACCGATCCTGACAGAACAACATCGGACCCGAGCCTGACCCTACCATATTGCACTCACTGGACTTAGCACTTTTGGATGGAATGGAAGGAAGCTGCAGCATGAGCGCGGTGACATCATAGAAACACTCACTTTCTCACTGCGCAGACTCAGAGTCTGTGGAGTCCAGATGCACGTTTCCCTCCTTGACATCTCGGACTCTCAGCTGAGGATGACTTTTCAAACTATAATGCTTACTTACTCAACTTCCCTTTTCCTCCCAGCCGATCAAAAGTTAGTACTGTGTGTGTCCGACCCAACCCGAGTCCGAAAGCCGGATCCGGAAGAGCGACCCGAACCCGACATATGACGTCGGGTCTCGTCGGGTTTGGGTCGGGTAACAGTCCTTTAGGTCAGACTGACCAGCCTCTAATTAGTTGGCCTATCCTTCGCACCATTTTTAAACACTGGCACTATGTTCACAGACCTCCAATCGTCTACTGCCTCGCCTGTATCTAGTGAGAATGTGAAGATGATCCTCAGAGTATCTGCTAATTCCCCCCTCGCTTCCTTTAACAGCCTGAGCTGCGATCCATCCGGCCCTGGCGATTTCTCCACGTTCAAGGATTTCAAACCCTCGAGTACTTCCTCTCTCATTATGCTGATTGTATCTAATATTTCACACTCCTCCTCTTTAACTACAATGTCTGTATCATCCCTCTCTTTTATGAAGACAGAGACATAAAACCCATTAAGGACCCTGCCAACATCTTCTGCATCCATGCACAAACTACCTTTTACATCTCTGATAGGCCCTCCCCTTTCCTTAGTTATCCCTTTATTCTTAATGTTCTGATAAAACATCTTTGGGTTTTCCTTGATTTTACCTGCCAATATTTTTTCATGCCCTCTCTTTGCTTTTCTAATTTCGTTTTTTTACTTCACCCCTGCACTTTCTTTACTCCTCTCAGCTTTCTGAAGTATTATTTGTTTGTGCCTGTCATAAGCTTTCTTTTATCTGATTTATCTTACCCTGTATGTTTCTAGATAACCGGGGGCTCTAAATTTGGCAAAAGTGTGTCAGAAAATTCTCTTCATTTTGCCTCTGGTTCTTTGCCAATTACCTTAAACCTGCATCTTCTTCATGATGATGTGAGCACAGTCCTAGCAATTACAGACCAGTTAGTTGAACATCAGTAATGTTTTACAAACAATAATTAGAGAAGAAATCAACAGAAACTTGGAGAGGTTCGTGTTAATGAAGGAAAACAATCACGTGTTTGAAGGAACATAGGAGCAGGAGTAGGCCATTCAGTCCTTCGACCCTGCTCCATCATTCAATTAGAAACCTTAAACACGGGTGATGTCCCAGAGGACTGGAGAATTGCTAATGTTGTCCCCTTGTTTAAGAAGGGTAGCAGGGAAAATCCAGGTAATTATTGACCGGTGAGCCTGACGTCAGTGGTAGGGAAGCTGCTGGAGAAGATACTGAGGGATAGGATCTATTCCCATTTGGAAGAAAATGGGCTTATCAGTGATAGGCAACATGGTTTTGTGCAGGGAAGGTCATGTCTTACCAACTTAATAGAATTCTTTGAGGAAGTTACAAAGTTGATTGATGAGGGAAGGGCTGTAGATGTCATATACATGGACTTCAGTAAGGCGTTTGATAAGGTTCCCCATGGTAGACTGATGGAGAAAGTGAAGGCGCCTGGTGCCCAGGGTGTACTAGCTAGATGGATAAAGAACTGGCTGGGAAACAGGAGACAGAGTGTAGCAGTGGAAGGGAGTTTCTCAAAATGGAGACATGTGACCAGTGGTGTTCCACAGGGATCCGTGCTGGGATCACTATTGTTTGTGATATACATAAATGATTTGGAGGAAAGTATAGGTGGTCTGATTAGCAAGTTTGCAGACGATACTACGATTGGTGGAGTCGCAGATAGTGAAGGGGACTGTCAGAGAATACAGCAGAATATAGATAGATTGGAGAGTTGGGCAGAAAAACGGCAGATGGAGTTCAATCAGGGCAAATGCGAGCTGATGCATTTTGGAAGATCCAATTCAAGAGTGAATTATACAGTAAATGAAAAAGTCCTGGGGAAAATTGATGCGCAGAGAGATTTGGGTGTTCAGGTTCATTGTTCCCTGAAGGTGGCAACGTAGGTCAATAGAGTGGTGAAGAAGGCATACGGCATGCTTTCCTTCATCGGACGGGGTATTGAGTACAAGGGTTGGCAGGTCATGTTACAGTTGTATAGAACTTTGGTTCGGCCACATGTGGAATACTGTGTGCAGTTCTGGTCGCCACATTACCAAAAGGACGTGGATGCTTTGGAGAGGGTGCAGAGGAGGTTCACCAGGATGTTGCCTGGTATGGAGGGCACTAGCTATGAAGAGAGGTTGAGCAGATTAGGATTATTTTCATTCGAAAGACGGAGGTTGAGGGGGGACCTGATTGAGGTATACAAAATCATGAGAGGTATAGACTGGGTGGATAGCAAGAAGCTTTTTCCCAGAGTGGGGGATTCAATTACTAGGGGTCACGAGTTCAAAGTGAGAGGGGAAAAGTTTAGGGGGGATATGCGTGGAAAGTTCTTTACGCAGAGGGAGGTGGGTGCCTGGAATGCGTTGCCAGCGGAGGTGGTAGACGCGGGCACGATAGCGTCTTTTAAGATGTATCTAGACAGATACATGAATGGGCAGGAAGCAAAGAGATACAGACACTAAGAAAATAGGCGACATGTTTAGGTAGAGGATCTGGATGGGCGCAGGCTTGGAGGGCCGAATGGCCTGTTCCTGTGCTGTAATTTTCATTGTTCTTTGTTCTAGATCATGTCTGATCATCTACCTCAACGCTACTTTCCCGTGCTATCCCTGTATCCCTTGATGTGATTTGTCTCCCTAAATCCATTGATTTCTGTCTTGAACATGCTCAGTGTTGATCTTCCACAGCCTCTGTGGTGGTGAATTCCAAAGATTTACCTCCCTCTGAGTGAAGAAATTCTTCTTCATCTCAGTCTTAAATTGCTTACCCCTTATTCTGATTTTAAGTCCCCTGCTTCAAGACTCACCACCCAGGGGAAACATCCGATCTACATCCACCCCGTCACCCCCTGTAAAAATTTTGTATGAGATCACTTCACATTTTTTGAATCTCGAGAGAATACAGGCCCAGTCTTCTCAATCTCTCCTCATAAGACAATCCTGCCATCCCAGGGATAGTCTGCTGAACATCAGTTGTACTCCCTGCATGGCAAATATATCCTTCTTTAGACAAGGAGACCAAGACTGTAAGCAATACTCCAGGTGCAGTCTCACCAAGGCTGTATACAATTGCAGCCAGACATCTTTACTCCTGCACTCAAAACCGCTTGAGATGGAAGCCAACATACCATTTGCCTTCCAAACTGATTGGTGCACCTGCACACTAGCTTTTAGTGACTCATGAACAAGGACACCCACGTCCCTTTGGAAATCAACACTTCCCAACCTCTCCTCAGTCAAACAATATACTGTCTTTCTGTCTCTGTTTTACCAGAGTGGATCACTTGACACTTATTCATAATATATTCCAGCTGCCATGTTCATGTTCGTTCACTTATCCTATCCAAATCCGCTTGAAGCCTCCTTGCATCCTCTTCACAACTTACTTTCCCACCTAGTTTTGTATCATCAGCAAATTTGTAAATATTACATTTGATCCCCACATTCAAATCATTTATATAGATTGTGAACAGCTGTGGCCCTTGTGCTGATCCTTGTGTTACTCCCACTCGTAAGAGCCTGCCATCCTGAGAATGACCCGTTTATTCCTACTCTCTCTTTTCTGCATGTTAACCAGTTCTTAATCCATACCAGTATATTACTCCCAATCCCATGCGTTGTAATTTAGTTTACTAACCTCCTGTGTGGGACCTTATCAAAAGCCTTCTGTAAATCCAAATACGCCACATCCACTGGTTCTCCTTTAGTAATGCTGCAAGTAACATCCTCAAAAGACTTCAACAGCTTTGTTGCACATGATACCCCTTTCATAAATCCACGTTGACTCCGCCAATTTTGCCATTATTTTCTAAGTGTCCAGTTATTACATCCTTTACAATAAATTCTAACATTTTCCCTATTACTGACATCAAACTAACAGGTCTGTAGTTCTCATTCTCCCTCTCCCACACTTCTTAAATTGTGGGGTTAAATTTGCTACTTTCCAGTCTTCAGGATCTCTTCCAGAATCTATAGAAGTTTGAAAGATACCAACCAATACATCCACCATCTCTATTGCCACCTCCTTCAACACTCTGGGATGTAGCTCCTCTGGTCCAGGGATTTATCAACCTTCAATCCAGTTAACTTTTCAAGTACTACCTCTTTACCAACACTAAATTGCCAATTTGCCCCTCGTACCTTCATAGTTTCCCTTTTTCAGGTTTAACACCCTAGTTTCAAAATTAACATATTCAAATGGAATGTGAAATTTTATCAAAATGTAGCCTTTATTTCTCAAAAGCCCATTTACAGCAATGTTATTAACTAACCGTTTCTCGTTCCATAAAATAGCCCGATTCTTAGTTAATCCTTCAATGTACGTCTCCAGAAACCCATCTCTTACACACTGCAGTAAAGGCAGATCATACTTCACTCATTTAGTTGAAGGTTTTGATGAAGTAACGGAGACGGTTGATGAAGGGAATGCCGTGGATTTTGTGCATATGCATTTTTGGAAAGTGTTTAATAAGGTACCACGTAAAAGGCTGGTTAGCAAAATTGAGGCTCATGGAATAAGAGGATCATTGTCAAATTGAATTAAGGACAGAAAACAGCGAGTGGTAATAAATGGTTGTTTTTAAGTGTGGAGGATGGTAGACAGTGGGTGTTCCCCAAAGGTCAGTGTTGGGACCATTGCGTTTTTGCGATATATAAATGACTTAGATATTGGAATGCAGAGTAGAATCTCCAAATTTGCCTCAGACATCAATTTTGAGATTTCTGAGCCAGTCCCAATGCTGATCACATGTCTTTGAGTGTACATTCTCTCTCTCCAGCTCTCTGTCACAAATTCTTACCCAGACTTCGCAATAACCACAGGCATTTGACTGATTGTAATCCCTCTCTGTCTCCAAAGCTCCTACACATTCCCAGCAATGATCGCTCAACTGAGTTTGACATTACTCACAAACCAAGTAAACTAAGCCTATGATCCCGATCTCTGTGATCCCTCTCCGACACCACTGTAAGATCTGATCAACGGTCACAGATTAACCAAAAGGCGGGAAAAGGTTCACAAGCAGTTAATTAAGTAATGACAGTTCAAATACAGGGCATAATCTAATTGGAAACAGTAGACCTTTGACCTGTAACAGGCGAAAAAGTCTTTCTGGCTACGGATTAATTGTTGGAAGCTAGTATCAAATATGTTATAGCAGGGCACGTAGAGAAATTCAACGTGATCAGGCAGAATCAACATGGTTTTGTGAAAGGAAAATCATGTTTAACCAATTTATTAGCGTTCTTTGAAGAAATGACATGTGCTGTGGATAAAGGGGAGCCAGTGGATGTACTGTACTTAGATTACCAGAAGGCATTTGATAATGTGCCACATCAAAGGTTATTGTGGAATATAAAAGTCCATGGTATCGGGGGTGGCATATTGGCATGGATAGAAGATAGGCTAGCTAACAGGAAACAGAGAGTAGGCATGAATTGGTAATTGTCTGGTTGGCAAGATGTAACGAGTGGTTGCCACAGGGATCAGTGCTGCGACCTCAACCTTTTACAATTTATATAAATGACTTGGATGAAAGGTCCAAAGGTATGGGTGCTAAATTTGCTGATGACACAAAGATAGGTCGGAAAGTACGCTGTGCAGAGGAAATAAGGCGGCTAAAAAGGGATGTAGATAGGTTAAGTGAGAGGGAAAAGATATGACAAATGGTGTATAATAGGGGGAAATGTGAAATTGCCCATATTGGCAGGAAGAATTAAAAAAAAATAAACACAATATCTGAATGGTGAGAGACTGCAAAGCTCTGGGATGCAAAGGGATCTGGGTGTCCTAGTTTGTGAATCACAAATGTTAGCATGAAGGTTCAGCAAGTGTTTAGGAAAGCTAATAGAACTGCTTATTGGGAGAGCAGTTGAATGCAAAGGTAGAGAGGCTATGTTTCAGTTGTACAGGCATTGATGAAACTGCATCTGAAGTATTGTGTACAGTACTGGCCACCTTATTTAAGGAAGGATGTAAATGCATTGGACGCAGTTCAGAGAAGGATTTCTAGACTAATACCTGGAATGGGTGTGCTGTCTTATGAGGAAAGGCTGCAGAGGCTAGGCGTACATCAGCTGGAGTTTAGAAGTGTAAAAGGCGGCATAAAAGATCCTAAGGGCGGGGGGCAGAACAAGTGAGGGCGACAGAGAGAGAAACAGAAAAAGATAGAGAGTGAGGGAAAGAGAGCGGTCACATCAGCTCATCTGCTGCTGAAACCCTCATCCATGCCTTTGTTACATCGAGGCTTGACTATTCTAACACACTCTTGGCTGGTCTCCCACATTCTACTCACTGTAACCTTGTGGTAATTTAAAACTCTGCTGCCATCTTCTAATTTACATTAAATTCTGTTCACCCAACATCCTTGTGCTCACTGACCTACATTGGCTCTTGCTCCAGTCACACCTCAAATTTAATATTCTCACTCATATTATCAAATCCCTCCATGGCATCACCCCTCTGATTATCCTAATCCCCTGCCCATTTCCAATATTCCTGAAGCTTGTTTATCTTAAAGTGTTTTGCTAATTCCCTTTTTAAAGTGAGTTTATTTCCCTCTGTTTCTCTCCCTGACCACACATTTCATCTGTCCAGCTCCACTGGTGCTGTGGAAGTTTGGATCCATAAAATGGTGTGAGCTGCACAGCCGGTCACATCCAGCACATTGTACAGGACACCCAGGCTGGCCGGGGTGCTAGCGTGGGTGCAACGTGTGTGTGTCTGTAGCGTGAGGAGGGGTCATAATATGGTGTCAATCAGCCATTCCAGCAGCTTTGTTGTACGTCTTTGAAACTTGTTCTGTGCATGTTCATTGACCGCCTGTGTTAGTCACTCTCAGCTGAACATGCATTCAGCAACACGAGGAACCCCCTCTAGTGTTATTTAAAAGGATCAGGCATCCAACTGACAGGTGAGGGACTTTTGACTGACTTCTGCTATTGTAAAGTTAGTGGAGGTGCTGTGGATGGTTTTCTGGAGGTTGTGTTGTGAGCTGCTGCAGACATTCAGGGAGGATAGAGGATTTGGTGACCCAAATGTGGACGATATAGGGGGACTGTAGTTACAGTGTCTCTGGGTCAGTAACATGACCAATAAATGGAGCAGAGGCTGGCGAGAGGGGAAGCAATGTGATAATGATCAGATCTGTTTTTGTGATGTTGATTGAAGGATAAATATTGACAATGACAGCGGGAATAATTCCCCTGCTCTGCTTCTCCATAGAGCGATGGGATATTTAACATCCATCTGAGAGGGCAGATGTGGCCTTGGTTTAACGTTTCATTCGAAAGACCGCACCTCTGACAGTGCGACACTCCCTCAGTACTGCATTGCAGTGTCAGCCTTGATTCTTTTCATCAAGTCCTGCAGTGACCCTTGATCCTAGAAGCCTGTGACTGAAAGGGGTGAGTGCTACAAACTGAGCCACGGCTGACATTGGTCCTTTAATCCCAAGTGTTTCTAATTTGGTAACACTGCTGTTGTGTGGTACTTTATCAAACGCATGTTGAAAGGATAGGGGTATTGAGAAAATGCAGGCAGGAGCAATCATAGAAACACAGAATAGCTTTGCATTGAATGAGGCCATTTGGTCCATTTATTCTGTGCTGGCCCTTTTGAAAAGCTTCCAGTTCGTCCCACACCCTGGCTCTTTCCCAGATCCTTCCTTTTATTCTCCTTAAGATATTTATGCATTTCCCTTTTGGAATCTACTGTTGAATCTGTTTCCTTCAGCCTATCAAACAATACATTGCAAATCCCCAAACACCCATTGTCTAAAAAAAATCCTCGTGTCACCTCTGCTTCTTTTTTCCAATCACCGTAAATCTGTGTCCTCTGGTTAATGGCCCCTCACACATTGGAAACGGTTTCACTTTATTTAATTTATCTAAATCCTTCATAATGTTAAACATCTCTATCAGATCTTCTTTTAAATTTCCCTGCTCTGAGGTAAACAATCCCAGCTACATAACTGTAATCCCTCATCCCTGGAAAAGTTCCAGTAAAACTCTTCTGTCTCCTCTCCAAACGTTTCCTGTCCTTCCTAAAGTGTGGTTCCCATATTGGACACAGGTGGAGCCGGACTCGTCTTTTCTATAGGTGTAACATAACATCCTGACTATTCTACTCTGTGTCTGTATTAATAAAGCCTAGGAATCTATTTGCTCCGTTAACTGTTTGTTAACCTGTCCAACTAACGTCAAAGATTGTACACAAACACCCCATGTCTCTCTGTTATTCTCACCACCTTTAAAGTTGTGTCATTTACCTTGTATTATCTCTCCTCATTCATCCACCTGCAGCTCACCATCACCTTCTCAAGGGCAATTTAGGTATGGGCAATAAATGCTGGCCCAGCCAGCGACACCCACAAACCATGAATAAATAATATCAACAAAATCTTCCCACAAAGTATCACCTTACATATCTGCCATGCCAATTAAATATTAGGAAGAATGAAGCCACTGTTTTCAAACCCCGCATCAAACATTTCCTAGCAACAGGCTCCATCCCTCTACTTGCCAACTCTTTGAGACGAAACCAAACTGTTCACAAAGTGATGTCATAGTTGACCCTACAATGAGCTTCCTGCTAAATATTCACACTATCACTAAAACAGCCTATTTCCACCTCCGTATCTTCAGCCAGCTTTGCCCGTCTCTCAGCTCTTCTGCTGATAAACCACCACCTCCCCCCCCCCCCACCCCCTTGCCTGTGTTACCTGTAGACTTGACTATTCCAACACACTCCTGGCTGTTCTCCCACATCCTACCCTCCATAAACTTGAGGTGATCCAAAACACTGCTGCCTAACTCACACCAAGTCTTATTCACCCATCACCCTCTGTACTCACTGACCTACATTGGATCCTGGCCAGCAACTCCTCAATTGTAAAACGCTCAGCCTTCTTTTCAAATCCCTAAACAGAGTGAGATGCTAGGCCCTTTCAGAGGGCAGTTGCGAGTCAATGACATTGCTGTGAGTCTGGAGTCACATGTAGGCTAGACCAGGAAAGGACGGCAGATTTCATTCTCTAAAGGACATTAGGGAATCAGATGGTGTTTAATAAAAAAAATCGCTAATAGTTTCATGGCGCCATGACTGAGACTAGCTTTCTATTCCAGATTTTAACACACTCGTGGCTTGTCTCACACATTCTACTCTCTGTAAACTTGAGGTCATCCAAACTCTGCTGCTCTTGTGTTAACCCGCACCAAGTCCCGTTCCCAATCACTGACGTACATCAGCTTCCAGTCAGGCCATGTCTTGATTTTGAAACTCTCAACCGTGTTTCCAACTCTCTCCATTTTCTCACCCCTCCTTATCTCTGTATTTTCTACCAGCCCCACAACCCTCCAAGATATTTGCACTCCTCTAATCCTGGGCTCTTGTGTATGCTTGATTTTCATCATTGCACCACTGCCAGCCAGGTCTTCAGCTGCCGAGGCCCAAAGCTCTGGAATTCCCTCACGCCACCACTTTTTTTATTATTGTGTGAGATGTGGGCTTCGCTGGCAAGGCCAGCATTTGTTCCCATCGCTAATCGCCCTGACAATTGAGTGACTTGTTTGGATATTTCACAAGGCAGTTCAGAGTCAACCACATTGCTGTGGGTCTGGAGTCAGATGTAGGCCAGATCAGGTAAGGACAGCAGATTTTCTTCCCTAGCGGACATTAGTAAATCCGATCGGTTTTTACACCAGTCAATGATAGATTTGTGACACCATTACTGAGAATAGTTTTCATTTCCAGATTTTTATTAATCAGTTGAACTTATTAATTGATTGAATTTTAATTCCCACCAGCTGCCATAGTGGGATTTGAACCGAGGGCATCAGCCTGTACCTCTGGGATTCTAGTTCAGTGACATCGTCACTATACCACTGTCACTGCTTCTATGCCTCACTTTCCTCCATTAAACCACTACTTAAGACATTCTGCTTTGACCAAGAAATGTAAGTTGCTGTTGTTGAGCTTTGCTAGACATGATTTGTCATTACCATATCCCTGCTGCCGTCCATTCATTGTCCGGTGTTTTTTTTCAAGCAACGAATGCTTTTGTCCTGGGCTGTGAACTCCAGACATTTCCCACCAGCGACGTTAGACTGACTGGTCAGTAATTACACGGTTTACCGCATCTCTCCTTTTTTAAAACAGAGTGTAACATTTAGAACCCTCCTGTCTCTGGCACCAGTCTCATACCCAAGGAGGGTTGGAAGATTCTGGCCAGTTCCTTCCCTCAGCACCCCCCACACATCCAATTCAGACATGTTCTACTTTATTAGAATTAGAATTAGAACATTACAGCGCAGTACAGGCCCTTCAGCCCTCGATGTTGCGCCGACCTGTGTAACCATCTGACCTATACGATTCCATTTTCATCCATATGTCTATCCAATGACCACTTAAATGCCCTTAAGGTTGGCGAGTCTACTACTGCTGCTGGCAGGGCAGGGGAAAAATTGGTGGATTGTAAGGGGTTAACTGAAATTGTTTGTTCAGTTACTGTTACTAATGTCAGTCACCATGGACCCCACACTTGTCACTGGAGGGTTTCCAGCTTCTATTAATACAGGACTCCTGTCAATGTGTTATTCCCAGCAGCTTCCCGTCACTTTCAGGATCAGCAGTTCGAGAGAGAGAGAGAGGGTAGATCAGAATCTGAGAACATTAGATTGGAATGTTATGACAATGGGTCAAAATCTGAGAACAGTAGATTGGAATGTTACTACAATGGGAAGCAGGAGTTTCTCCTCTTGGTTTGTCCTAGTTACTGCAGATTATTTTTGGCTAACATTAGATGATCGGATCTATTATGCACTGAAGATGATTCAAACGATTTATTATCCCATCCTCGCTATTGTTGGTGTCCCTGGTAAGTCTCTTTATCCAACGTTTAGAACTATAAATCATATGTCACTGATTTAATGTTCTTGTCATGTAAATCTTGGGAAGTCCAAAGACATTGCATTCAGTCACTGTCACAAACTCCATTCCCTATCCACCATCTGCATTCCCCTCACTGACCAATGTCTGAGGCTGAAATAGACTGTTTGCGACCTTTGGCATCCAGTTGACTCTGAGCTGAGTTCATCTCCACATTCTCTCCATCACCCACCCTGCCTTCAACCACCTCTGTAATATCACCCGTCTCCACCTCTGCCTCAGCCCATCTGCTGAATAAATACTCATCTATGCCTTTATTAAATCCACACTTGACTATTCCAATTCTATCTTTGACACTCTCCCAGTTATAAACCTCCATAAACCACAGCCCTTCCAGAACTCTGCTGCCTGTATCCAAACTCACAGCAAATCCCAATCACCCATCACCCCTGTGCTCACTGATCTACGTTTCTTCCTGGTCTGGCAGCACCTGAATTTTTATATTCTCATTCTTGTGTTTGAATCTCTCCATGGCCTCACCCCTCCAATTAATCCCATTCCCCTCTCCAGTCTCATATCATTGTAATCTTATGCCTTTGAGGCTTTTTTTCCAGTTCCCTTTTGAAAGTGATTTGATTTCCCCTCCCTGTCTCCTCCGGCTGTGATTTTTACTCTATGGCACCACTGGTGCCAATATTACAGAAACCTGGATCTGTAAAATGATGTGAATGGAACAGGCGACCACTTCTAGTATGGCCAGCACAGTGCCCTATGCTGTGCAGGGATGTAGCCTGTGTATACTGTGCATTTGCTGTTAGTCTGAGGAGGGGTTTGAAGTGACGTCAATGTCCCATTCCAGCAGCTTTGATGTACGCCTTTGAAACTTGGTCTGTGCATGACCACTGACCGCCTGTGCTACTCACTCACAGTTGAAGATACATTCAGAAGCATGAATAAACCCTTCTAGTGTTTTTTAAAAGGACCAGGCATCCTGGTCCAGAATAGTGAGGGGTATATGACATTCAAGAAGAATAGGAAGCTAGGTAAAGGTGGAGGTTTAGCACTGTTAATCAAGGATGGTATTGGTGCATTAGTTCGAGATCAACTTGGTACAGGAGATCAGGGTGTCGAATCGGTTTGGGTGGAGATGAGGATTAGCAGGGGAAAGAAGTGCTCAGTGGGAGTGGTCTACAGGTCTCCTAACAGTAATCGCAATATAAAACATATTATACAAGAAGAAATATCGTTTGCTTATGATAGAGGTCCGGCAATAATCATGGATGATTTTAATCTACATATAAACTGGAAAAATCATATTTGGAATAATAGCCTGGATGAGGAGTGCATAGAATGTTTTAGGGATAGTTTCTTAGAGCACCACGTTCTAGACACAATCAGAGAGCAGGTTAAATTAGTTTTGATACAGTGTAATGTGACAGGATTAATTAATGACCTCAGAGTAAAGGCACCTCTAGGTAGCAGCGACCACACTGTGACTGAATTTTACATCCAGTTTGAAAGTGAGAAGAGTGGGTCTAAGACTAGTATTTTAAACTTGAATAAGGGAAAGTATTTGGGCATGAAAACTGAGCTAGCTGAAGTGAACTGGGTTACTAGGCTTGGAGGTATATAATTAGAGAAGCAGTGGCAGAAATTTATGGGGATATTTCAAAATACTCCAGAATAAGTATATTCCTACTATAAGGGGAAGGACCCACCGTCTGCGGTTAACTAACGAAGTTAAGGAAAACATGACACTGAAGTTAAAGGCATATCATTGTGCAGAAATGAGTGGCAGTTCTAATGATTGGTCAGAATATAAAGAACAGCAGACAATGACTAAAGGGTTAATCAGGAGAAAGACATTAGAGTATGAGAGGAAGCTAGCGAGAAATGTAAAAATGGATAGCAAGAGTTTCTACAGGTATTTAAAAAGGACAAGAATAAGTAAAGAGAGTGTTCCTCCTCTGGACAGTGAGAATGCAAAGTTAGTAGTAGATAATAAGGAAACGGTGGATGCAATGAACAAATATTTTGATTCGGTCTTCACTATAGAAGATGCACGAAACATGCCAGTAATAGCTGTAAATCAGGAGGTGGAAGGAAGAGAGGACCTTGGTGAAAATACAATCACCAGGGAATCTTTACTGAGCAAACTTATGGAGTTGCGGGCTGACAAGTCCCCGGGTCCTGATGGACTTCATCCTAGGGTCTTAAAAGATGTGGCTAATGAGGTAGTAGATGTGTGGGTGTTATTTTTTCAAAATTCGCTAGACTCTGGAAAAATTCCATCTGACTGGAAAGTAGCAAATATAACCCCTCTATTCAAGAAGAGGGGGAGGCAGAAAACAGGCAACTATATGTTAGTTAGCTTGACATCTGTTATGGGGAAGGTGTTAGAATCGATCATTAAGGAGGCTTTCGCTGGGCACTTAAGAAAAACTCAAGGTAATCGCGAATAGACAGCATGGTTTTGTGAAAGGGAAATCATCCTGAACTAATTTATTGAAGTTCTTTGAAGAAGTAACATGCAATATGGATAAAGGGGAGCCCTTTGACCGACTGCGCTTGGATTTCCAGAAGGCATTAGACTAGATGTCACATAAAAGGTGATTGTGCAAAGTAGGAGCTCATGTGTAGGGGGTAACATATTAGCTTGGATCGAAGATTAGCCAGTTGCAGCAAACAGAGGGTCTGCATAAATGGGTCATTTTCAGATTAGCAGGATGTGACAAGTGGAGTCCATCAGGGGTCTGTGCAGGGGGCCTCAACTTTTTACAATTTATATTAATGACTTAGATGAGGGAAGCGATGGCATGGTAGCTAAATTTGCAGGTGGCACAAAGATAGATAGGAAAGTATGTTGTGAAGAGGACATAAGGAGGTTGCAGACCGATAAAGATAGGTTGCATGAGTGGGAAAACAATCTCACAGATGGAGTATAATGTGGGAAAATGTGAAGTTGTTCACTTTGGTAGGACGCTGCAAAATTCCGAGGTGCTTAGGGATCTCGGTGTTCTAATGCATGAGTCACAAACAGTTAGTAGGTAGGTACAGAAAGTAATAAAGAAGGCGAATGGAATGCTATCCTTCATTACAAGAGGAATTGAAAATAAAAGTCAGCATGTGATGCTTCAGTTCTACAGGGCATTGGTGAGACCACATCTCCAATAATGTCCAGAGTTTTGGTCTCCTTATTTAAGGGAGGATGTGAATACTTTAGAGGCGGTTCAGAGGTAGTTTACTAGATTGATAATAGGAATGAGCGGGTTGTCTTATGAGGAAAGGTTGGACAGACAGGCTTGTTTTCACTGGAGTTTAGAAGAGTGAGGGGAGACCTGATTGAGGTTTACTAGAATCTGAAAGGTCTTGACAAGGTGGAAGTGGAAAGGATGTTTCCTCTTGTGGGTGAGTCGAGAACTTTGGGGCACTGTTTTGAAATTATGGGTCGCCCCTTCAGGACAGAGATGAGCAAAACATTTTTCTCTCAGAGGTTTGTGTGACTTTGGAACTCTCTGCCACAGAAGGTGGTGGAGATGGGGTCATGAAATATTTTAAAAGTGGAGGGAGAAAGATTCTTGTTAGTCAAGAGAATGAAAGGTTATCAGGGTAAGATGGGAGTTAGAATTCAAAACACAACCAGATCAGCCATGTTATTATTGAATTTCAGAGCAGGCTCGAGGGGCCGAATGGCCTACTTCTGCTCCTCATTCGTATGTGTGTTCGTTTGCACTCAACTTACAGGTGAGGGGCTTTTGACTTATTTCTGCTATTGTAAAGTTAGTGGAGGTGCTGTGGATGGTTTTCTGGAAGTTGTGTTGTGAGCTGCTGCAGATATTCAGGGACGACAGAGGATTTGTTGACAAAACTCTGGTCAAGGTATGGGGACTGCAGTTACAGTGTCTCTGGGTCTGAAACATGACCAACAAATGGAGCAGAGGCTGCAGAGAGGGGAAGCTCAGTAAAGAGGGAGGAGGAGGAGGCTCTGCCCTCCCCACCCTGGGTTTTCCAAGCGCAAAGAGAGCAGTGGTCCCAATACCGAACATAGAACATAGAACATAGAACATAGAACAGTACAGCACAGTACAGGCCCTTCAGCCCACAATGTTGTGCCGAAACTTTAACCTACTCCAAGATCAAACTAACTACCTACCCTTCATTCTATGATCATCCATGTACCTATCCAAGAGTCGCTTAAATGCCCCTAACGTATCTGCTTCTACTACCACCGCTGGCAGCACATTCCACGCACCCACCACTCTCTGTGTAAAGAACCTACCTCTGACATCTCCCCGAAACCTTCCTCCAATCATCTTAAGATTATGCCCCCTGGTGATAGCCCTTTCCACCCTGGGAAAAAGTCTCTGACTATCCACTCGATCTATGCCTCTCATCATCTCTTTCAAGTCACCTCTCATCCTTCCTCGCTCCAATGAGAAAAGCCCTAGCTCCCTCAATCTTTCTTCGTAGGACATGCCCTCCAGTCCAGGCAGCATCCTGGTAAATCTCCTCTGCACACTCTCTAAAGCTTCCACATCCTTCCGATAATGAGGCGACCAGAACTGAACACAATATTCTATTTCTGGTTGAACCTTACAGAGCTGCAGCATAACCTCGCGGCTCTTGAATGCAATCCCCATGTTAATGAAAGCCAACACACCATACGCCTTCTTAACAACCCTATCAACTTGGGTGGCAACTTTGAGCGATCTATGGACATGGACCCCAAGATCCCTCTGTTCCTCCACACTACCAAGAATCCTTTCTTTAAGCCTGTAATCCGCATTCAAATTCGACCTTCCAAAGTGAATCACTTCACACTTTTCCAGGTTGAACTCCATCTGCCACTTCGTAGCCCAGCTGAGGAACACCACTGTATACTGCCATCGAGTCTGAACAACAACTTTTCACCACTTCTCTCTGTTGACTCTTCATTAGCCAATGTTACATTGACACTGGACTAGTAACCAGAGACCCAGGGTATTCCTCTGGGGACATGGGTTCGAATCCCACCACAGCAGAAGGTGGAATTTGAAAGTAATGAAAAAAAAATCTGGAATTAAAACTTGTCTAAAGATGGCCATGAAACCATTGTCGATTGTTGTAAAAACCCATCTGGTTCACTAATGTCCTTTAGGGAAGGAAATCTGATGTCCTTACCTGGTCTGGCCTATATGTGACTCCAGACCCACAGCAATGTGGTTACCTCTGACATGCCCTCTGAAATGGTCTAGCAAGCCACTCAGTTGTAACTAACCGCTACAAAGTCTATAAAAAGGAATGAAACTGGGCGGACCACCCGGCATGGACCTCGGCACCGGAAACGACAACGGCAAACCCAGCCCTGTCGACCCTGCAAAGTCCTCCTTACTAACATCTGTGAAATTGTGCCAAAGTTGGGAGAGCTGCCCACAGACTAGTCAAGCAACAGCCTGACATAGTCATACTCACGGAATCATACCTTACAGACAATGTCCCGGGTACGTCCTGTCCCACTGGCAGGACAGACGCAGCAGAGGTGGTGGCGCAGTGGTATACAGTAGGGAGGGAGTTGCCCTGGGAGTCCTCAACATCGACTCCGGACCTCATGAAATCTCATGGGATCAGGTCAAATATGGGCAAGGTAACCTCCTACTGATTACCACTTACTGCTCTCCCTCAGCTGATGACTCAGTACTCCCCCATGTTGAACAGCACTTTGAGGGAGCACTGAGGGTGGCAAGGGCACAAAATGTACTCTGAGTGGGAGAATTCAATGTCCATCACCATGAGTGGCTCGGTAGCACCACTACTGACCGAGCTGGCCGAGTCCTAAAGGACATGGCTGCTAGACTGGGTCTGTGGCAGGTGGTGGGGGAACCAACACGAGGGAACAACATACTCGACCTCGTCCTCACCAATCTGCCTGCCACAGATGCATCTGTCCATGACAGTATTGGTAGGAGTGACCACCGCACAGTCCTTGTGGAGATGAAGTCCCGCCTTCACATTGAGGATACCGTCAATCGTGTTGTGTGGCACTATCACCGTGCTGAATGGGATAGATTTCGAACGGATCTAGCAATGCAAAACTGGGCATCCATGAGGCGCTGTGGGCCATCGGCAGCAGCAGAATTGTACTCAACCACAATCTGTAACCTCATGGCCCGGCATATCCCCCACTCTACCATTACCATCAAGCCAGGAGACCAACCCTGGTTCAATGAAGAGTGCAGGAGGGCATGACAGGAGCAGCACCAAGCATATCTCAAGATGAGGTGTCAAGCTAGTGAAGCTACAACCCAGGACTACTTGCATGCCAAACTGAGTAAGCAGCATGCGATAGACAGAGCTAAGAGCTCCAGGACATCACTGCAGGAGTTCCTCAGGGTAGTGTCCTATGCCCAACCATCTTCAGCTGCTTCATCAATGAGCTTCAATCATAAGGTCAGAAGTCGGGATGTTTGCTGATGATTGCACAATGTTCAGCACCATTTGCGACTCCTCAGATACTGAAGCAGTCCGTGTAGAAATGCAGCAAGACCTGGACAATATCCAGGCTTGGGCTGATAAGTGGCAAGTCACATTCGTGCCACACAAGTGCCAGGCAATGACCAACTCCAACAAGAGAGAATCTAACCATCTCCCCTTGATATTCAATGGCATTTCCATCGCTGAATGCCCCACTATCAACATCCTAGGGGCTACCATTGACCAGAAACTGAACTGGAGTAGCCAGTAGCAGAGAGTAGTAGGGGCGTGGAACGCCCTGCCTGCAACAGTCGTAGACTCGCCAACTTTAAGGGCATTTAAGTGGTCATTTGATAGACATATGGATGAAAATGGAATAGTGTAGGTCAGATGGTTTCACAGGTCGGCGCAACATCGAGGGCCGAAGGGCCTGTACTGCGCTGTAATGTTCTAATGTTCTAATGTTCTAATATGAATACCGTGGCTACAAGAGCAGGTCAGAGGCTAGGAATCCTGAGGCGAGTAACTCACCTCCTGACTCCCCAAAGCCTGTCCACAATCTACAAGGCACAAGTCAGGAGTGTGATGGAATACTCTTCACTTGCCTGGATGGGTGAAGCTCCAACAACACTCAAGAAGCTTAACACCATCCAGGACAAAGCAGCCCGCTTGATTGGCACGCCATCTACAAACATTCAGTCCCTTCACCACTGACGCACAGTAGCAGCAGTGTGTACCATCTACAAGATGCACTGCAGCAATGCACCAAGGCTCCTTAGACAGCACCTTCCAAACCCGCGACCTCTACGAACGAGAAGGACAAGGGCAGCAAATACATGGAAACACCACCACCTCCAAGTTTCCCTCCAAGTCACTCATCATGCTGACTTGGAACTATATCGCCATTCCTTCACTGTCACTGGGTCAAAATCCTAACAGCACTGTTGGTTTACCTACCCCACATGGTCTGCAGCGGTTCAAGAAGGCAGCTCACCACCACCTTCTCAAGGACAATTAGGGATGGGTAATGAATGCTATCCTGGCCAGCGACGCCCACATCCCGTGAATGAATTTAAAAAAAACACTGTCATTGCCCCTTTAATCCATAGGGTTCAGTTTCGTTAAGCTGTCTATTGAATGACACTTGATCAAACACAGTTGAAAGTCCATATAAATATAACTTCAATCACACCACCCTCATCAAACCTCTCCATTGTTTCATCAAAGACCTCCATAAAGTTTACCTCACCATCACCTATCTCCATTTCTCCACTGTTGTTTAATTATCAGACTGATTATCCGACACCCAGTACTGGATGAGCAGAAATGTCCTCCAATTAAATATTGGGAAGACTGAAGCCATTGTTTGGACTCCCCACTCCAACTCTGTTCCCTTGCTATTGATTCCATCCCTCTCCCTGGTAACAGTCTGAGATTCAAACAGTCTGTTTGCAACCTTGGTGTCACATTTGACCACAAAATGAGATTTAACCTCATTTTCAGGATATCATTACAACCGTCTATTTCCACCTCGGTAACATCGCTAACTTCATCCCTGTCTCAGTCCATCTGCTGCTGAAACTGCACAGCGCGCCATACCGGGCAGGGCTCTAGTACAGTCAGCACAGTGCCCCATGCTGGACAAGACTCTAGTGTGGTCATCACTGTAACCCATGCTGGGCAGGGGTCAAGTGTGGTCAGCACAGTGCCCCATGCTGGGAAGGGATCTAATGTGGTCAGCACAGTGCCGCATGCTGGGAAGGGATCTAATGTGGTCAGCACAGTGCCCCATGCTGGGAAAGGATCTAGTGTAATCAGCACAGTGCACCATGCTGGACAGTGTGGTCAGCACTGTACCCCATTCAGGGCAGGGTTCTAGTGTGGTCAGGACAGTGCACCATGCTGGGCAGGGTTCTAGTGTGGTCAGGACAGTGCTCCATGTTCGGCAGGTCTCCAGTGTAATCAGCACAGTGCTCCATGTTCGGCAGGTCTCCAGTGTAATCAGCACAGTGCTCCATGTTCGGCAGGTCTCCAGTGTAATCAGCACAGTGCACCATGCTGGACAGGGTTCTAGTGTGGTCAGGACAGTGCTCCATGTTCGGCAGGTCTCCAGTGTAATCAGCACAGTGCTCCATGTTTGGCAGGTCTCCAGTGTAATCAGCACAGTGCTCCATGTTCGGCAGGTCTCCAGTGTAATCAGCACAGTGCTCCATGTTCGGCAGGTCTCCAGTGTAATCAGCACAGTGCTCCATGTTCGGCAGGTCTCCAGTGTAATCAGCACAGTGCTCCATGTTCGGCAGGTCTCCAGTGTAATCAGCACAGTGCTCCATGTTCGGCAGGTCTCCAGTGTAATCAGCACAGTGCACCATGCTGGACAGGGTTCTAGTGTGGTCAGGACAGTGCTCCATATTCGGCAGGTCTCCAGTGTAATCAGCACAGTGCTCCATGCAGGACAGGGTTCTAGTGTGGTCAGCACAGTGCTCCATGTTCGGCAGGTCTCCAGTGTAATCAGCACAGTGCTCCATGTTCGGCAGGTCTCCAGTGTAATCAGCACAGTGCTCCATGTTCGGCAGGTCTCCAGTGTAATCGGCACAGTGCTCCATGTTCGGCAGGTCTCCAGTGTAATCAGCACAGTGCACCATGCTGGACAGGGTTCTAGTGTGGTCAGGACAGTGCTCCATGTTCGGCAGGTCTCCAGTGTAATCAGCACAGTGCACCATGCTGGACAGGGTTCTAGTGTGGTCAGGACAGTGCTCCATGTTCGGCAGGTCTCCAGTGTAATCAGCACAGTGCACCATGCTGGACAGGGTTCTAGTGTGGTCAGCACAGTGCTCCATGTTCGGCAGGTCTCCAGTGTAATCAGCACAGTGCTCCATGTTCGGCAGGTCTCCAGTGTAATCAGCACAGTGCTCCATGTTCGGCAGGTCTCCAGTGTAATCAGCACAGTGCACCATGCTGGACAGGGTTCTAGTGTGGTCAGGACAGTGCTCCATGTTCGGCAGGTCTCCAGTGTAATCAGCACAGTGCTCCATGCTGGACAGGTTTCTAGTGTGGTCAGCACAGTGCTCCATGTTCGGCAGGTCTCCAGTGTAATCAGCACAGTGCTCCATGTTCGGCAGGTCTCCAGTGTAATCAGCACAGTGCTCCATGTTCGGCAGGTCTCCAGTGTAATCAGCACAGTGCACCATGCTGGACAGGGTTCTAGTGTGGTCAGGACAGTGCTCCATGTTCGGCAGGTCTCCAGTGTAATCAGCACAGTGCCCCATGCTAGGTAGGGCTCCAATGTGGTCAGCACTTGCCTCCTCGTGCTGGGCAGGACTCCAGTGTGGTCAGCACAGTGCCCCATGCTTTACAGTGCTCTAGAGAGGTCTGCACAGCGCCCCATGCTGGAAAGACGCTAGTGTGGTCAGCACAGAGCCCCATGCTGGGCAGGGTTCTGGTGTGGTCAGCACAGTGCCCCACGCTGGAAAGACGCTAGTGTGGTCAGCACAGTGCCCCATGCTGGAAAGACTCTAGTGTGGTCAGCACAGAGCCCCATGCTGGGCAGGGTTCCAGTGTGGTCAGCACAGTGCCCCATGATTTACAGTGCTCTAGAGCGGTCAGCACAGTGCCCCATACTGGACAGGGATCTAGTGTGGTCAGCACAGTGCCTCATACTGGACAGGGATCTAGTGTGGTCAGCACAGTGCCTCATACTGGACAGGGGTCTAGTGTGGTCAGCACAGTGCCTCATACTGGACAGGGATCTAGTGTGGTCAGCACAGTGCCTCATACTGGACAGGGATCTAGTGTGGTCAGCACAGTGCCCCATACTGCACAGGGATCTAGTGTGGTCAGCACAGTGCCTCATACTGGACAGGGGTCTAGTGTGGTCAGCACAGTGCCCCATACTGGACAGGGATCTAGTGTGGTCAGCACAGTGCTCCATGTTCGGCAGGTCTCCAGTGTAATCAGCACAGTGCTCCATGTTCGGCAGGTCTCCAGTGTAATCAGCACAGTGCTCCATGTTCGGCAGGTCTCCAGTGTAATCAGCACAGTGCACCATGCTGGACAGGGTTCTAGTGTGGTCAGGACAGTGCTCCATGTTCGGCAGGTCTCCAGTGTAATCAGCACAGTGCTCCATGCTGGACAGGTTTCTAGTGTGGTCAGCACAGTGCTCCATGTTCGGCAGGTCTCCAGTGTAATCAGCACAGTGCTCCATGTTCGGCAGGTCTCCAGTGTAATCAGCACAGTGCTCCATGTTCGGCAGGTCTCCAGTGTAATCAGCACAGTGCACCATGCTGGACAGGGTTCTAGTGTGGTCAGGACAGTGCTCCATGTTCGGCAGGTCTCCAGTGTAATCAGCACAGTGCCCCATGCTAGGTAGGGCTCCAATGTGGTCAGCACTTGCCTCCTCGTGCTGGGCAGGACTCCAGTGTGGTCAGCACAGTGCCCCATGCTTTACAGTGCTCTAGAGAGGTCAGCACAGCGCCCCATGCTGGAAAGACGCTAGTGTGGTCAGCACAGAGCCCCATGCTGGGCAGGGTTCTGGTGTGGTCAGCACAGTGCCCCACGCTGGAAAGACGCTAGTGTGGTCAGCACAGTGCCCCATGCTGGAAAGACTCTAGTGTGGTCAGCACAGAGCCCCATGCTGGGCAGGGTTCCAGTGTGGTCAGCACAGTGCCCCATGCTTTACAGTGCTCTAGAGCGGTCAGCACAGTGCCCCATACTGGACAGGGATCTAGTGTGGTCAGCACAGTGCCTCATACTGGACAGGGATCTAGTGTGGTCAGCACAGTGCCTCATACTGGACAGGGGTCTAGTGTGGTCAGCACAGTGCCTCATACTGGACAGGGATCTAGTGTGGTCAGCACAGTGCCTCATACTGGACAGGGATCTAGTGTGGTCAGCACAGTGCCCCATACTGCACAGGGATCTAGTGTGGTCAGCACAGTGCCTCATACTGGACAGGGGTCTAGTGTGGTCAGCACAGTGCCCCATACTGGACAGGGATCTAGTGTGGTCAGCACAGTGCCTCATACTGGACAGGGGTCTAGTGTGGTCAGCACAGTGCCTCATACTGGACAGGAATCTAGTGTGGTCAGCACAGTGCCCCATACTGGGCAGGGATCTAGTGTGGTCAGCACAGTGCCTCATACTGGGCAGTGCTCTAGTGTGGTCAGCACAGTGCCTCATACCGGACAGGGATCTAGTGTGATCAGCACAGTGCCCCATATTGGTCAGGGATATCATGTGGTCAGCATAGTGCCCCATATTGGACAGGGATATAGTGAGGTCAGCACAGTGCCTCATGCTGCACAGGACTGTAGTGTGATCAGCACAGTGCCCCATGCTGGACAGGACTGTAGTGTGATCAGCACAGTGCCCCATGCTGGGCAGGGCTCCAGTGTGGTCAGCACAGTGCCTCATGCTGGACAGGACTGCAGTGTGATCAGCACAGTGCCCCATGCTGGACAGGGCTCCAGTGTGGTCAGCACAGTGCCTCATGCCGGACAGGACTGTTGTGTGCTCAGCACAATGCCCCATGCTGGACAGGACTGCAGTGTGATCAGCACAGTGCCCCATGCTGGACAGGGCTCCAGTGTGGTCAGCACAGTGCCTCATGCTGGACAGGACTGTAGTGAGATCAGCACAGTGCCCCATGCTGGACAGGGCTCCAGTGTGGTCAGCACAGTGCCTCATGCTGGACAGGACTGCAGTGTGATCAGCACATTGCCCCATGCTGGACAGGGCTCCAGTGTGATCAGCACAGTGCCTCATGCTGGACAGGACTGTAGTGTGATCAGCACATTGCCCCATGTTGGACAGGGCTCTAGTGTGGTCAGCACAGTGCCTCATGCTGGACAGGACTGTAGTGTGATCAGCACAGTGCGTCATGCTGGACAGGACTGTAGTGTGATCAGCACAGTGCCCCATGCTGGGCAGGACTGTAGTGTGATCAGCACAGTGTCTCATGCTGGACAGGACTGTAGTGTGGTCAGCACAGTGCCTCATGCTGCACAGGTCTGTAGTGTGATCAGCACTGTGCCCCATGCTGGACAGGACTGTAGTGTGATCAGCACAGTGCCCCATGCTGGACAGGGCTCCAGCGTGATCAGCACATTGCCTCATGCTGGACAGGACTGTAGTGTGATCAGCACAGTGCCTCATGCTGGACAGGGCTCTAGTGTGATCAGCACAGTGCCCCATGCTGGACAGGACTGTAGTGTGATGAGCACATTGCCCCATGCTGGACAGGACTGTAGTGTGATCAGCACAGTGCCCCATGCTGGACAGGACTATAGTGTGATCAGCACATTGCCCGATGCTGGACAGGGCTCCTGTGTGGTCAGCACATGCCCCATGCTGCACAGGACTGTAGTGTGATCAGCACAGTGCCTCATGCTGGACAGGACTGTAGTGTGATCAGCAAAGTGCCTCATGCTGGACAGGACTGTAGTGTGATGAGCACAGTGCCTCATGCTGGACAGGACTGTAGTGTGATCAGCACATTGCCCGATGCTGGACAGGACTGTAGTGTGATCAGCACAGTGCCTCACGCTGCACAGGACTGTAGTGTGATCAGCACAGTGCCTCATGCTGCACAGGACTGTAGTGTGATCAGCACAGTGCCTCATGCTGGACAGGACTGGAGTGTGATCAGCACAGTGCCCCATGCTGGACAGGACTGTAGTGTGATCAGCACAGTGCCTCATGCTGGACAGGACTGTAGTGTGATCAGCACAGTGCCCCATGCTGGACAGGACTGTAGTGTGATCAGCACAGTGCCTCATGCTGGACAGGACTGTAGTGTGATCAGCACAGTGCCTCATGCTGGACAGGACTGTAGTGTGATCAGCACAGTGCCTCATGCTGGACAGGACTGTAGTGTGATCAGCACGGTGCCCCATGCTGGACAGGACTGTAGTGTGATCAGCACAGTGCCTCAAGCTGGACAGGACTGTAGTGTGATCAGCACAGTGCCTCAAGCTGGACAGGACTGTAGTGTGGTCAGCACAGTGCCTCATGCTGGACAGGACTGTAGTGTGATCAGCACAGTGCCTCATGCTGGACAGGACTGTAGTGTGATCATCACAGTGCCCCATGCTGTACAGGACTGTAGTGTGATGAGCACAGTGCCTCAAGCTGGACAGGACTGTAGTGTGATCAGCACAGTGCCTCATGCTGGACAGGACTGTAGTGTGATCAGCACAGTGCCCCATGCTGGGCAGGACTGTAGTGTGATGAGCACAGTGCCTCAAGCTGGACAGGACTGTAGTGTGATCAGCACAGTGCCTCATGCTGGACAGGACTGTAGTGTGATGAGCACAGTGCCTCATGCTGGACAGGACTGTAGTGTGATCAGCACAGTGCCCCATGCTGGGCAGGACTGTAGTGTGATCAGCACAGTGCCCCATGCTGGACAGGACTGTAGTGTGATCAGCACAGTGCCTCATGCTGGACAGGACTGTAGTGTGATCAGCACAGTGCCTCATGCTGGACAGGACTGTAGTGTGATCAGCACAGTGCCTCATGCTGGACAGGACTGTAGTGTGATCAGCACGGTGCCCCATGCTGGACAGGACTGTAGTGTGATCAGCACAGTGCCTCAAGCTGGACAGGACTGTAGTGTGATCAGCACAGTGCCTCAAGCTGGACAGGACTGTAGTGTGGTCAGCACAGTGCCTCATGCTGGACAGGACTGTAGTGTGATCAGCACAGTGCCTCATGCTGGACAGGACTGTAGTGTGATCATCACAGTGCCCCATGCTGGGCAGGACTGTAGTGTGATCAGCACAGTGCCTCATGCTGGACAGGACTGTAGTGTGATCAGCACAGTGCCTCATGCTGGACAGGACTGTAGTGTGATCAGCACAGTGCCCCATGCTGGGCAGGACTGTAGTGTGATGAGCACAGTGCCTCAAGCTGGACAGGACTGTAGTGTGATCAGCACAGTGCCTCATGCTGGACAGGACTGTAGTGTGATGAGCACAGTGCCTCATGCTGCACAGGACTGTAGTGTGATCAGCACAGTGCCCCATGCTGGGCAGGACTGTAGTGTGATCAGCACAGTGCCTCAAGCTGGACAGGACTGTCGTGCGATCAGCACAGTGCCTCATGCTGGACAGGACTGCTGTGTGGTCAGCACAGTGCCCCATGCTGGACAGGACTGCTGTGTGATCAGCACAGTGCCTCATGCTGGACAGGACTGTAGTGTGATCAGCACAGTGTCTCATGCTGGACAGGACTGTAGTGTGATCAGCACATTGCCCCATGCTGGACAGGACTGTAGTGTGATCAGCACAGTGCCTCATGAAGGACAGGGCTCTAGTGTGATCAGCACAGTGCCTCACGCTGGACAGGGCTCCAGTGTGATCAGCACATTGCTCCATACTGGACAGGACTGTAGTGTGATCAGCACAGTGCCTCATGCTGGACAGGACTCTAGTGTGATCAGCACAGTGCCTCATGCTGGACAAGACTGTCGTGTGATCAGCACAGTGCCACATGCTGGACAGGACTGTAGTGCGATCAGCACAGTGCCTCATGCTGGACAGGGCTCTAGTGTGATCAGCACAGTGCCTCATGCTGGACAGGGATCTAGTGTGATCAGCACAGTGCCACATGCTGCACAGGACTGTAGTGTGATCAGCACAGTGCCTCAAGCTGGACAGGACTGTAGTGTGATCAGCACAGTGCCTCATGCTGGACAGGACTGTAGTGTGATGAGCACAGTGCCTCATGCTGGACAGGACTGTAGTGTGATCAGCACAGTGCCCCATGCTGGGCAGGACTGTAGTGTGATCAGCACAGTGCCCCATGCTGGACAGGACTGTAGTGTGATCAGCACAGTGCCTCATGCTGGACAGGACTGTAGTGTGATCAGCACAGTGCCTCATGCTGGACAGGACTGTAGTGTGATCAGCACAGTGCATCATGCTGGACAGGACTGTAGTGTGATCAGCACGGTGCCCCATGCTGGACAGGACTGTAGTGTGATCAGCACAGTGCCTCAAGCTGGACAGGACTGTAGTGTGATCAGCACAGTGCCTCAAGCTGGACAGGACTGTAGTGTGGTCAGCACAGTGCCTCATGCTGGACAGGACTGTAGTGTGATCAGCACAGTGCCTCATGCTGGACAGGACTGTAGTGTGATCATCACAGTGCCCCATGCTGGGCAGGACTGTAGTGTGATCAGCACAGTGCCTCATGCTGGACAGGACTGTAGTGTGATCAGCACAGTGCCTCATGCTGGACAGGACTGTAGTGTGATCAGCACAGTGCCCCATGCTGGGCAGGACTGTAGTGTGATGAGCACAGTGCCTCAAGCTGGACAGGACTGTAGTGTGATCAGCACAGTGCCTCATGCTGGACAGGACTGTAGTGTGATGAGCACAGTGCCTCATGCTGCACAGGACTGTAGTGTGATCAGCACAGTGCCCCATGCTGGGCAGGACTGTAGTGTGATCAGCACAGTGCCTCAAGCTGGACAGGACTGTCGTGCGATCAGCACAGTGCCTCATGCTGGACAGGACTGCTGTGTGGTCAGCACAGTGCCCCATGCTGGACAGGACTGCTGTGTGATCAGCACAGTGCCTCATGCTGGACAGGACTGTAGTGTGATCAGCACAGTGTCTCATGCTGGACAGGACTGTAGTGTGATCAGCACATTGCCCCATGCTGGACAGGACTGTAGTGTGATCAGCACAGTGCCTCATGAAGGACAGGGCTCTAGTGTGATCAGCACAGTGCCTCACGCTGGACAGGGCTCCAGTGTGATCAGCACATTGCTCCATACTGGACAGGACTGTAGTGTGATGAGCACAGTGCCTCATGCTGGACAGGACTCTAGTGTGATCAGCACAGTGCCTCATGCTGGACAAGACTGTCGTGTGATCAGCACAGTGCCACATGCTGGACAGGACTGTAGTGCGATCAGCACAGTGCCTCATGCTGGACAGGGCTCTAGTGTGATCAGCACAGTGCCTCATGCTGGACAGGGATCTAGTGTGATCAGCACAGTGCCACATGCTGCACAGGACTGTAGTGTGATCAGCACAGTGCCTCATGCTGCACAGGACTGTAGTGTGATCAGCACAGTGCCTCATGCTGGACAGGACTGGAGTGTGATCAGCACAGTGCCCCATGCTGGACAGGACTGTAGTGTGATCAGCACAGTGCCCCATGATGGACAAGGATCTAGTGGGTTCAGCACAATGCCCCATGTTGGACAGGGATCCAGTGTGTTCAGCACAATGTCCCATGTTGGACAGGGAACCAGTTTGTTCAGCACAGTGCCCCATGCTGCACAGGACTGTAGTGTGATCAGCACAGTGCCTCATGCTGGACAGGACTGTAGTGTGATCAGCACATTGCTCCATACTGGACAGGACTGTAGTGTGATCAACACAGTGCCCCATGCTGGACAGGGCTCCTGTGTGGTCAGCACAGTGCCCCATGCTGCACAGGACTGTAGTGTGATCAGCACAGTGCCTCATGCTGGACAGGACTGTAGTGTGATCGGCAAAGTGCCTCATGCTGGACAGGACTGTAGTGTGATGAGCACAGTGCCTCATGCTGGACAGGACTGTAGTGTGATCAGCACATTGCCCGATGCTGGACAGGACTGTAGTGTGATCAGCACAGTGCCTCACGCTGCACAGGACTGTAGTGTGATCAGCACAGTGCCTCATGCTGCACAGGACTGTAGTGTGATCAGCACAGTGCCTCATGCTGGACAGGACTGGAGTGTGATCAGCACAGTGCCCCATGCTGGACAGGACTGTAGTGTGATCAGCACAGTGCCTCATGCTGGACAGGACTGTAGTGTGATCAGCACAGTGCCTCATGCTGGACAGGACTGTAGTGTGATCAGCATAGTGCCCCATGCTGGACAGGACTGTAGTGTGATCAGCACAGTGCCTCATGCTGGACAGGACTGTAGTGTGATCAGCACAGTGCCTCAAGCTGGACAGGACTGTAGTGTGATCAGCACAGTGCCTCATGCTGGACAGGACTGTAGTGTGATCAGCACAGTGCCCCATGCTGGACAGGACTGTAGTGTGATCAGCACAGTGCCTCAAGCTGGACAAGACTGTAGTGTGATCAGCACAGTGCCTCAAGCTGGACAGGACTGTAGTGTGGTCAGCACAGTGCCTCATGCTGGACAGGACTGTAGTGTGATCAGCACAGTGCCTCATGCTGGACAGGACTGTAGTGTGATCAGCACAGTGCCCCATGCTGGGCAGGACTGTAGTGTGATCAGGACAGTGCCTCAAGCTGGACAGGACTGTAGTGTGATCAGCACAGTGCCTCATGCTGGACAGGACTGTAGTGTGATCAGCACAGTGCCTCATGCTGGACAGGACTGTAGTGTGATCAGCACAGTGCCTCATGCTGGACAGGACTGTAGTGTGATCAGCACAGTGCCTCATGCTGGACAGGACTGTAGTGTGATCAGCACGGTGCCCCATGCTGGACAGGACTGTAGTGTGATCAGCACAGTGCCTCAAGCCGGACAGGACTGTAGTGTGATCAGCACAGTGCCTCAAGCTGGACAGGACTGGAGTGTGATCAGCACAGTGCCCCATGCTGGACAGGACTGTAGTGTGATCAGCACAGTGCCTCATGCTGGACAGGACTGTAGTGTGATCAGCACAGTGCCTCATGCTGGACAGGACTGTAGTGTGATCAGCATAGTGCCCCATGCTGGACAGGACTGTAGTGTGATCAGCACAGTGCCTCATGCTGGACAGGACTGTAGTGTGATCAGCACAGTGCCTCAAGCTGGACAGGACTGTAGTGTGATCAGCACAGTGCCTCATGCTGGACAGGACTGTAGTGTGATCAGCACAGTGCCCCATGCTGGACAGGACTGTAGTGTGATCAGCACAGTGCCTCAAGCTGGACAAGACTGTAGTGTGATCAGCACAGTGCCTCAAGCTGGACAGGACTGTAGTGTGGTCAGCACAGTGCCTCATGCTGGACAGGACTGTAGTGTGATCAGCACAGTGCCTCAAGCTGGACAGGACTGGAGTGTGATCAGCACAGTGCCCCATGCTGGACAGGACTGTAGTGTGATCAGCACAGTGCCTCATGCTGGACAGGACTGTAGTGTGATCAGCACAGTGCCTCATGCTGGACAGGACTGTAGTGTGATCAGCATAGTGCCCCATGCTGGACAGGACTGTAGTGTGATCAGCACAGTGCCTCATGCTGGACAGGACTGTAGTGTGATCAGCACAGTGCCTCAAGCTGGACAGGACTGTAGTGTGATCAGCACAGTGCCTCATGCTGGACAGGACTGTAGTGTGATCAGCACAGTGCCCCATGCTGGACAGGACTGTAGTGTGATCAGCACAGTGCCTCAAGCTGGACAAGACTGTAGTGTGATCAGCACAGTGCCTCAAGCTGGACAGGACTGTAGTGTGGTCAGCACAGTGCCTCATGCTGGACAGGACTGTAGTGTGATCAGCACAGTGCCTCATGCTGGACAGGACTGTAGTGTGATCAGCACAGTGCCCCATGCTGGGCAGGACTGTAGTGTGATCAGGACAGTGCCTCAAGCTGGACAGGACTGTAGTGTGATCAGCACAGTGCCTCATGCTGGACAGGACTGTAGTGTGATCAGCACAGTGCCTCATGCTGGACAGGACTGTAGTGTGATCAGCACAGTGCCTCATGCTGGACAGGACTGTAGTGTGATCAGCACAGTGCCTCATGCTGGACAGGACTGTAGTGTGATCAGCACGGTGCCCCATGCTGGACAGGACTGTAGTGTGATCAGCACAGTGCCTCAAGCTGGACAGGACTGTAGTGTGATCAGCACAGTGCCTCAAGCTGGACAGGACTGTAGTGTGGTCAGCACAGTGCCTCATGCTGGACAGGACTGTAGTGTGATCAGCACAGTGCCTCATGCTGGACAGGACTGTAGTGTGATCATCACAGTGCCCCATGATGGGCAGGACTGTAGTGTGATCAGCACAGTGCCTCATGCTGGACAGGACTGTAGTGTGATCAGCACAGTGCCTCATGCTGGACAGGACTGTAGTGTGATCAGCACAGTGCCCCATGCTGGGCAGGACTGTAGTGTGATGAGCACAGTGCCTCAAGCTGGACAGGACTGTAGTGTGATCAGCACAGTGCCCCATGCTGGGCAGGACTGTAGTGTGATCAGCACAGTGCCTCAAGCTGGACAGGACTGTCGTGCGATCAGCACAGTGCCTCATGCTGGACAGCACTGCTGTGTGGTCAGCACAGTGCCCCATGCTGGACAGGACTGCTGTGTGATCAGCACAGTGCCTCATGCTGGACAGGACTGTAGTGTGATCAGCACAGTGTCTCATGCTGGACAGGACTGTAGTGTGATCAGCACATTGCCCCATGCTGGACAGGACTGTAGTGTGATCAGCACAGTGCCTCATGAAGGACAGGGCTCTAGTGTGATCAGCACAGTGCCTCACGCTGGACAGGGCTCCAGTGTGATCAGCACATTGCTCCATACTGGACAGGACTGTAGTGTGATCAGCACAGTGCCTCATGCTGGACAGGACTCTAGTGTGATCAGCACAGTGCCTCATGCTGGACAAGACTGTCGTGTGATCAGCACAGTGCCACATGCTGGACAGGACTGTAGTGCGATCAGCACAGTGCCTCATGCTGGACAGGGCTCTAGTGTGATCAGCACAGTGCCTCATGCTGGACAGGGATCTAGTGTGATCAGCACAGTGCCACATGCTGCACAGGACTGTAGTGTGATCAGCACAGTGCCTCATGCTGCACAGGACTGTAGTGTGATCAGCACAGTGCCTCATGCTGGACAGGACTGGAGTGTGATCAGCACAGTGCCCCATGCTGGACAGGTCTGTAGTGTGATCAGCACAGTGCCCCATGATGGACAAGGATCTAGTGGGTTCAGCACAATGCCCCATGTTGGACAGGGATCCAGTGTGTTCAGCACAATGTCCCATGTTGGACAGGGAACCAGTTTGTTCAGCACAGTGCCCCATGCTGCACAGGACTGTAGTGTGATCAGCACAGTGCCTCATGCTGGACAGGACTGTAGTGTGATCAGCACATTGCTCCATACTGGACAGGACTGTAGTGTGATCAACACAGTGCCCCATGCTGGACAGGGCTCCTGTGTGGTCAGCACAGTGCCCCATGCTGCACAGGACTGTAGTGTGATCAGCACAGTGCCTCATGCTGGACAGGACTGTAGTGTGATCGGCAAAGTGCCTCATGCTGGACAGCACTGTAGTGTGATGAGCACAGTGCCTCATGCTGGACAGGACTGTAGTGTGATCAGCACATTGCCCGATGCTGGACAGGACTGTAGTGTGATCAGCACAGTGCCTCACGCTGCACAGGACTGTAGTGTGATCAGCACAGTGCCTCATGCTGCACAGGACTGTAGTGTGATCAGCACAGTGCCTCATGCTGGACAGGACTGGAGTGTGATCAGCACAGTGCCCCATGCTGGACAGGACTGTAGTGTGATCAGCACAGTGCCTCATGCTGGACAGGACTGTAGTGTGATCAGCACAGTGCCTCATGCTGGACAGGACTGTAGTGTGATCAGCATAGTGCCCCATGCTGGACAGGACTGTAGTGTGATCAGCACAGTGCCTCATGCTGGACAGGACTGTAGTGTGATCAGCACAGTGCCTCAAGCTGGACAGGACTGTAGTGTGATCAGCACAGTGCCTCATGCTGGACAGGACTGTAGTGTGATCAGCACAGTGCCCCATGCTGGACAGGACTGTAGTGTGATCAGCACAGTGCCTCAAGCTGGACAAGACTGTAGTGTGATCAGCACAGTGCCTCAAGCTGGACAGGACTGTAGTGTGGTCAGCACAGTGCCTCATGCTGGACAGGACTGTAGTGTGATCAGCACAGTGCCTCATGCTGGACAGGACTGTAGTGTGATCAGCACAGTGCCCCATGCTGGGCAGGACTGTAGTGTGATCAGGACAGTGCCTCAAGCTGGACAGGACTGTAGTGTGATCAGCACAGTGCCTCATGCTGGACAGGACTGTAGTGTGATCAGCACAGTGCCTCATGCTGGACAGGACTGTAGTGTGATCAGCACAGTGCCCCATGCTGGGCAGGACTGTAGTGTGATCAGCACAGTGCCTCAAGCTGGACAGGAATGTAGTGTGATCAGCACAGTGCCTCATTCTGGACAGGACTGCTGTGTGGTCAGCACAGTGCCCCATGCTGGACAGGACTGCTGTGTGATCAGCACAGTGCCTCATGCTGGACAGGACTGTAGTGTGATCAGCACAGTGTCTCATGCTGGACAGGACTGTAGTGTCATCAGCACAGTGCCTCATGCTGCACAGGGCTCTGGTGTGATCAGCACATTGCCCCATGCTGGACAGGACTGTAGTGTGATCAGCACAGTGCCTCATGAAGGACAGGGCTCTAGTGTGATCAGCACAGTGCCTCACGCTGCACAGGGCTCTGGTGTTATCAGCACATTGCTCCATACTGGACAGGACTGTAGTGTGATCAGCACAGTGCCTCATGCTGGACAGGACTCTAGTGTGATCAGCACAGTGCCTCATGCTGGACAAGACTGTCGTGTGATCAGCACAGTGCCTCATGCTGGACAGGACTGTAGTGCGATCAGCACAGTGCCTCATGCTGGACAGGACTGTAGTGTGATCAGCAAAGTGCCTCATGCTGGACAGGACTGTAGTGTGATGAGCACAGTGCCTCATGCTGGACAGGACTGTAGTGTGATCAGCACATTGCCCGATGCTGGACAGGACTGTAGTGTGATCAGCACAGTGCCTCATGCTGGACAGGGCTCTAGTGTGATCAGCACAGTGCCTCATGCTGGACAGGGATCTAGTGTGATCAGCACAGTGCCCCATGCTGGACAGGACTGTAGTGTGATCAGCACAGTGCCCCATGCTGGACAGGACTGTAGTGTGATCAGCACAGTGCCCCATGCTGGACAGGACTGTAGTGTGATCAGCACATTACCCCATGCTGGACAGGACTGTAGTGTGGTCAGCACAGTGCCTCATGCTGGACAGGACTGTTGTGTGATCAGCACAGTGCCTCATGCTGGACAGGACTGTAGTGTGATCAGCACATTGCCCCATGCTGGACTGGACTGCATTGTGATCAGCACAGTGCCTCATGCTGGACAGGACTGTAGTGTGATCAGCACAGTGCCCCATGCTGGACAGGACTGTTGTGTGATCAGCACAGTGCCTCATGCTGGACAGGACTGTAGTGTGATCAGCACAGTGCCTCATGCTGGACTGGACTGTATTGTGATCAGCACAGTGCCTCATGCTGGACAGGACTGTAGTGTGATCAGCACAGTGCTTCATGCTGGACTGGACTGTAGTGTGATCAGCACAGTGCCCCATGCTGGACAGGGCTCCTGTGTGTTCTGCACAGTGCCTCTTGCTGCACAGGACTGTAGTGTGATCAGCACAGTGCCCCATGCTGGACTGGACTGTAGTGTGATCAGCACAGTGCCTCATGCTGGACAGGACTGTAGTGTGATCAGCACAGTGCCCCATGCTGGACTGGACTGTAGTGTGATCAGCACAGTGCCTCATGCTGGACAGGAATGTAGTGTGCTCAGCACAGTGCCCCATGCTGGACTGGGCTCCAGTGTGGTCAGCACGGTGCCTCATGCTGGACAGGACTGTAGTGTGGTCAGCACTGTGCCTCATGCTGGACAGGACAGTAGTGTGATCAGCACAGTGCCCCATGCTGGACTGGACTGTAGTGTGATGAGCACAGTGCCCCATGCTGGACAGGACTGTAGTGTGATCAGCACATTGCCCCATGCTGGACAGGACTGTAGTGTGATCAGCACATTGCCCCATGCTGGACAGGACTGTAGTGTGATGAGCACAGTGCCCCATGCTGTACAGGACTGCAGTGTGATCAGCACATTGCCCCATGCTGGACAGGACTGTAGTGTGATCAGCACAGTACCCCATGCTGGACAGGACTGTAGTGTGATCAGCACAGTGCCTCATGCTGGACAGGACTGTAGTGTGATTAGCACAGTGCCCCATGCTGGACAGGACTGTAGTGTGATGAGCACATTGCCCCATGCTGGACCGGACTGTAGTGTGATCAGCACAGTGCCCCATGCTGGACTGGACTGTAGTGTGATGAGCACATTGCCCCATGCTGGACAGGACTGTAGTGTGATCAGCACAGTGCTTCATGCTGGACTGGACTGTAGTGTGATCAGCACAGTGCCCCATGCTGGACAGGGCTCCTGTGTGGTCTGCACAGTGCCTCATGCTGCACAGGACTGTAGTGTGATCAGCACAGTGCCCCATGCTGGACTGGACTGTAGTGTGATCAGCACAGTGCCCCATGCTGGACTGGACTGTAGTGTGATCAGCACAGTGCCCCATGCTGGACTGGACTGTAGTGTGATCAGCACAGTGCCCCATGCTGGACAGGACTGTAGTGTGATCAGCACAGTGCCCCATGCTGGACAGGACTGTAGTTTGATCAGCACAGTGCCTCATGCTGCACAGGACTGTAGTGTGATCAGCACAGTGCCTCATGCTGGACAGGACTGTAGTGTGATCAGCACAGTGCCCCATGCTGGACTGGACTGTAGTGTGATCAGCACAGTGCCCCATGCTGGACTGGACTGTAGTGTGATCAGCACAGTGCCCCATGCTGGACAGGACTGTAGTGTGATCAGCACAGTGCCCCATGCTGGACTGGACTGTAGTGTGATCAGCACAGTGCCTCATGCTGGACAGGAATGTAGTGTGCTCAGCACAGTGCCCCATGCTGGACAGGGCTCCAGTGTGGTCAGCACAGTGCCTCATGCTGGACAGGACTGTAGTGTGGTCAGCACAGTGCCCCATGCTGGACAGGGCTCCAGTGTGGTCAGCACAGTGCCTCATGCTGGACAGGACTGTAGTGTGGTCAGCACAGAGCCCCATGCTGGACAGGACTGTACTGACTTCAGAACAGTGCCCCATGCTGGACAAGACTGTAGTGCCATCAGCACAGTGCCTCATGCTGGACAGGACTGTTGTGTGATCAACACAGTGCCCCATGCTGGATAGGGCTCTGGTGTGGTCAGATCAGTGCCCTATGTTGGACAGGACTGTAGTGTGATCAGCACAGTGCCCCATGCTGGACAGGACTGTAGTGTGATGAGCACAGTGCCTCATGCTGGACAGGACTGTAGTGTGATCAGCACTGTGCCTCATGCTGGACAGGAATGTAGTGTGATCAGCACAGTGCCTCATGCTGGACAGGACTGTAGTGTGATCAGCACAGTGCCCCATGATGGACAAGGATCTAGTGGGTTCAGCACAATGCCCCATGTTGGACAGGGATCCAGTGTGTTCAGCACAATGTCCCATGTTGGACAGGGAACCAGTTTGTTCAGCACAATGCCCCATGTTGTACAGGAATCTAGTATGTTCAGCACAATGCCCCAGGTTGGACAGGGATCTAGTGTGGTCAGCACAGTGCCCCATATTGGACAGGGATCTAGTGTGTTCAGCACAATGCCCCAGGTTGGACAGGGATCTAGTGTGTTAAGCACAATGCCCCAAGTTGAACAGGGATCTAGTGTGTTCAGCACAATGCCCCAAGTTGGACAGGGATCTAGTGTGTTCAGCACAATGCCCCATGTTGGACAGGGATCTAGTGTGGTCAGCACAGTGCCCCATGTTGGACAGGGATGTAGTGTGTTCAGCACAGTGCCCCATATTGGACGGGATCTGGTGTGTTCAGCACAATCTCCCATGCTGGACAGGGATCTAGTGTGTTCAGCACAGTGCACCATATTGGACAGGGATCTAATGTGTTCAGCACAATGCTCCATGTTGGACAGGGATCTAGTGTGTTCAGCACAATGCCCCATGTTGGACAGGAATCTAGTGTGTTAAGCACAACGCCCCATGTTGGACAGGGATCTAGTGTGTTCAGCACAATGCCCCATGCTGGACAGTGATCTAGTGTGTTCAGCACAATGCCCCAGGTTGGACAGGGATCTAGTGTGTTCAGCACAGTGCCCCATGTTGGACAGGGATCTAGTGTGTTCAGCACAATGCACCATGTTGGAAAGGGATCTAGTGTGTTCAGCACAATGCCCCAGGTTGGACAGGGATCTAGTGTGTTCAGCACAGTGCCCCATGTTGGACAGGGATCTAGTGTGTTCAGCACAATGCACCATGTTGGAAAGGGATCTAGTGTGTTCAGCACAATGCACCATGTTGGAAAGGGATCTAGTGTGTTCAGCACAGTGCCCCATGTTGGACAGGGATCTGGTGTGTTCAGCACAATGCCCCAGGTTGGACAGGGATCTAGTGTGTTCAGCACAATGCCCCAGGTTGGACAGGGATCTAGTGTGTTCAGCACAGTGCCCCATGTTGGACAGGGATCTAGTGTGTTCAGCACAATGCACCATGTTGGAAAGGGATCTAGTGTGTTCAGCACAATGCCCCAGGTTGGACAGGGATCTAGTGTGTTCAGCACAGTGCCCCATGTTGGACAGGGATCTAGTGTGTTCAGCACAATGCACCATGTTGGAAAGGGATCTAGTGTGTTCAGCACAATGCACCATGTTGGAAAGGGACCTAGTGTGTTCAGCACTATGCCCCATTTTGGACAGGGCGCTCGAGTGGTCAGCACAGTGCCCCATGCTGGACAGGACTGTAGCGTGATTAGCACAGTTCCCCATGCTGTGCAGGACTGTCGTGTGATCAGAACAGTGCCCCATGCTGTGCAGGACTGTCGTGTGATCAGAACAGTGCACCATGTTGGAAAGGGATCTAGTTTGTTCAGCACTTTGCCCCATTTTGGACAGGGCGCTCGAGTGGTCAGAACAGTACCCCATGCTGTACAGGACTGTAGTGTGATCAGGACATTGCTTCATGCTGGACAGGACTGTAGTGTGATCAGCACAGTGCCCCATGCTGCACAGGGCTCTAGTGTGGTCAGCACAGTGCCTCATGCTGGACAGGACTGTAGCGTGATCAGCACAGTGCCCCATGCTGGACAGGGCTTTAGTGTGGTCAGCACAGTGCCCTATGTTGGACAGGACTGTAGTGTGATCAGCACTGTGCCTCATGCTGGACAGTCGTCTAGAGTGGTCGGCACAGTGCCCCATGCAGGGCAGGACTGTAGTGTGATCAGCACAGTGCCTCATGCTGGACAGGACTCTGGTGTGGTCAGCACATTTTCCATGTTGTACATGACTGTAGTGTGTTCAGCACAGTGCCCCTGCTGGGGATGTCGCTAGTGTGGTCAGCACAGTGCTCCATTTTGGGCAGGTCACGAGTGTGATCAGCACAATGACCCATACTAGGTAGGGCTCCAGGGTGGTCAGCACAGTGCCCCATGCTTTACAGTGCTCTGGAGAGGTCAGCACAGCGCCCCATGCTGGGAAGGGATCAAATGTGGTCAGCACAGTGCCCCATGCTTTACAGTGCTCCAGAGTGGTCAGCACAGCGCCCCATGCTGGGAAGGGATCAAATCTGGTCAGCACCGTGCCCCATGTGGGAAAGATTCTAGTGTGGTCAGCACAGTGCCCCATGCTGGGCAGGGTTATAGTGTGGCCAGCACAGTGCCCCATGCTGGGCAGGGTTCTAGTGTGGTCCGCACAATGCCCTATGCTGGTCAGGGTTCTATTGTGTGCAGCACAGAGCCCCATGCTGGCCAGGGCTCTAGTGTGTACAGCGCAGAGCCCCATGCTGGGCAGGGTTCCAGTGTGATCAGCACATTGCCCCATGCTGGGCAGGGTTCCAGTGTGATCAGCACATTGCCCCATGCTGGGCAGGGTTCTAGCCTGGTCAGCATAGTGCCCCATGCTTTACAGTGCTCTACAGTGGTCAGCACAGTGCCCCATGCTGCAAAGACGCTAGTGTGGTCAGCACAGTGCCTCATGCTGGAAGGATTCTAGTGTGGTCAGCACAGTGCCCCATGCTGGGCAGTGTTCTAGTGTGGTCAGCACAGTGCCCCATGCTGGGCAGTGTTCCAGTGTGGTCAGCACAGTGCCTCATGCTGGACAGGACTGTAGTGTGATCAGCACTGTGCCTCATCCTGGACAGGACTCTAGAGTGGTCAGCACAGTGCCCCATGCTCGGCAGGACTGTAGTGTGATCAGCACAGTGCCTCAAGCTGGACAGGACTCTAGTGTGGTCAGCACATTGCCCCATGCTGTACAGGCCTGTAGTGTGATCAGCACAGTGCCTCTTGCTGTAAAGGACTGTGGTGTGATCAGCACAGTGCCCCATGCTGGGCAGGTCTCTAGTGTGGTCAGCACAGTGCTCCATGTTGCGCAGGTCACTAGTGTGCTCAGCACATTGCCCCATGAAAGGTAGGGCTCCAGTGTGATCAGCACATGCCTCCTCGTGCTGGGCAGGACTCCAGTTGGTCAGCACAGTGCCCCATGCTTTACAGTGCGCCAGAGAGGTCAGCACAGCGCCCCATGCTGGGAAGGGATCAAATGTGGTCAGCACCGTGCCCCATGCTGGAAAGACGCTAGTGTGGTCAGCACAGTGCCCCATGCTGGAAAGACGCTAGTGTGGTCAGCACAGTGCCCCATGCTGGAACGATTCTAGTGTGGTCAGCACAGAGCCCCATGCTGGTCAGGGTTATCGTGTGGTCAGCACAGTGCCCCGTATTGGACATGGACCTAGTGTGTTCAGCACAATGCCCCAGGTTGGACATGGGTTCTAGTGTGCTCAGCACAATGCCCCATGCTGGACTGGGCACTAGCGTGATCTGCACAGCGCCCCATGCTGGGCTGGTCGTTCGTGAGGTCAGCACAGTGCCCGATGCTGGACAGGACTGGAGTGACATCAGCACAGTGCCCTCTGCTGGACAGGGCTCGAGTGTGGTCAGCACAGTGCCCTATGCTGGACAGGGATCTAGTGTGGTCAGCACAGTGCCCTATTCTGGACAGGACTTTAGTGTGGTCAGCACAGTGCCCCATGCTGTACAGGGCTCCAGTGTGGTTAGCAATGTGCCCCATGCTGGACAGGATTGTAGTGTGATCAGCACAGTGCCTCATGCTGCACAGGGTTCTAGTGTGGTCAGCACAGTGCCCCATGCTGGACAGGGCTCCAGTGTGGTCAGCACAGTGCCCCATACTGGACAGGACTGTAGTGTGATCAGCACAGTGCCCCATGCTGTCCAGGGCTCTAGTGTGGTCAGCACAGGGCCCCATGCTGGACAGGACTGTCGTGTGATTAGCACAGTGCCCCATGCTGTACAGGGCTCTAGTGTGGTCAGCACAGTGCCCCATGCTGGGCTGGGCGTTAGTGAGGTCAGCACAGTGCCCCATGCTGGGCTGTGTTCTAGTGTGGTCAGCATGGTGCCCGATGCTGGGTAGGGTTCGTGTGTGGTCAGCACCGTTCCCATTTGCTGGGTAGGGTTCGTGTGTGGTCAGCACGGTGCTCCATGCTGGGCAGGGTTCTAGTGTGGTCAGCTCCGTTCCCATTTGCTGGGTAGGGTTCTCGCGTGGTCAGCATGGTGCCCTATGCTGGGTAGTGTTCCAATGTGGTCAGCATGGTGCCCCATGCTGGGCAGGGTTCCAGTGTGGTCAGCACTGTGCCCGATGTTGTGCACGTCTGTAGTGTGGTCAGCATAGTTACCCATGTTGGACAGGGCTCTCGTGTGGCCATGACATCCCTCCATTTTGGGCAGGGCTCTAATGTGGTCAGCACTGTGACCCATGACGGGCAGGGCTTTGGTGTGCTTAACACTGCCTCATTCTGGACAGGGCTCTAGTGTGGTCATTACATGTCCCATGTTGTGCCAGTCTCTCGCCCAGGCTAATTGACCATGTGCTGTTAGTGTGAGGAGGGGTTTGAATTGACATCAATCAACCATTCCGACATCTTTGACAGACGTCTTTCTAGCTTCGTCTGTGCACGTCTACTGTCCGCCTGTGTTAGTCACGCTCACCTGAACATACATTCAGCAACACGAGTGTTATGTAAAAGGACCAGGCATCCAACTTACAGGTGTGGGTGTTTTGACTTACTTCTGCGATTGTAAAGTCAGTGGAGGTGCTGTGGATAGCTTTCTCTAGGTTATGTTGTGAGCTGTACAGACATTCAGGGTTGACAGAGGATTTCCTGACCCAACTCTGCATGAGATATGGGGACTGTAATTAATGCCTCTGGAGATGTGTTTCTCTGCGAATTCCTGGACGTAGGTAGATCTTATAATCCATGTTGAGGAGGGAGAACGGACGCCCGTTCTTAAGCAAGCAGAGATCACCCCTTTTCAGCAACAGGATGACAACCGCCCTGTGCCACGAGAGGGGCACCCCCGAGTCGCCATGCTTTCCCCCAGGAACTGCACGTTATTGTCCTCAGGACGTATCCCAATGCCCCGAGGAACTCCACGGTGGCCCCGTCCAGCCCCGGCGATTTGCCCATTCAGTGCTGGTGGAGGGCACCGTACAATTGTGCTAATGTGAGCGGAGTCTCCAATCCTTTGGCGCCCTCCAGTCTGATCTTTGGCAGGTCCTCCTACAAAACTCTACACGTGTCCTCGCTGGACGGGTCCGAAGAGAGCAATGCACTGTTATAGGTTCGGACCAATATTCCCATTCCCTCCGGATCCATCGTCTGCCAGCTGCTCGAAGAGCTGCTTATGCACCTTCTGCCAATTTTCCATTGAGTAGAAGAAGGGTGAGGCGCGGTTCAAATCTTCCAGGATCTGGATCCGCGACCTCACGTACACGCCTCGTGAGCTGCAGGTCCCTCAGCGCGCCCTCTTCTCTTTGTACACCTGCCACAGGATGGGGTCTGTGATGGCCTGACCGAGATGGGACTCCAAGTCAAGCACCTCCCTCTCTAGAAGCTCGATCTCGGCTTCCCGCCTCTTGGTCGACACCTTCGTGTTCCCCTGACAGAAGACACGGATGTGAGTCTTGACCACATCCCACCATAGCCTCAAGTAAAGGAAGCCTCCCTGCTTCCTTCTCCAGTCAGCCCAGAATCGACGGAATGAGTCACGGAATCACTCGTCCTCCAGCAGCCATTTGTTAAAAGTGCCATTACAGGGACCCGTCCCGTGTGCGGAGTGGAGTGAATTCCGCCCACATCAGGTGGTGGTCCGAGCACGGAACCAGCCACTTGGAGGCCACCGAGATGCAGGAGGCGTATGACTGTAAAATGTAGAGGCGGTCAATTCCGGGACCCTTCTTCTGAGTCCTCCAGACGAAAGCACTGGAGTTGGGATGGAGATTCCACCAGGCGTCCACTAATTTGAGGTAGTTGATCCATCAAGTCACCCTGCTACTCCAGGAGCCAGGTGGCTTCATCTCCCGGAATGGTGTGGGTTTCCTGCATAAAACCCATCACAAATCTCCCTTCCCTGAGGACTGTGAGATTGTGAAAACGGCTGAGAGACCCCCTGCTGCTGTTGATGTTGAGGCTGGCTATGGATATCTTCATGTCAAAAATACCACCATCCTGTCACCAATACCTTACTGTGAGGAGAGAGTGGAACTGCTCATCGCCTTGCACTCCCCCAGCAACCCGGAGAGGAACACATTGAACAGGCATCGCACGACCTTTTTCATGTCTGCACATTTGCAACCCTCCTTGAGGGCAAGACGGACAGACCAGATGATCAGCGCCAGCTACACACACTGGTCAAGGGGCGGCTGAACTTCCCTGCAAGCAGCAAGGAAGTCCCGGAGTTCTACAATGGGGATGAGAGGAGACTCGGTAGGGGGCAGGAGGGGGTCCACCGCCTCACTGGCAATGGATTCAAGGTCGTCCTCCGTGCCCCTCACCGAGACACCATCCTCCTCCGTGCCGTCACCGCCAGTGGCCGACACACCCACCACACAATGTGGTGTGGACATCCCGGCCACGCCAGCGAGTCTCACCTCCCTCATGATCACATCCCCAGGATCGGTGGTGGAGGAGTCATTCCTATATTCCTCTGGGGAAACTGGGAATATGAGTGCCTGTGGTTGAGGACAGCCTCTCCCCCTCAGTGCCCGGGCTTGTGATCAGCCTCGGGGGAGGCAGTTGTTTCTTGACTCTGGAAATCCAGCCGGAGCGGGACCCGAGGTAGAGAGAGGAGGCCATCTCCCACCCTGCCAGCGCCACAGTACCAGCAGACAGAGCACTGTTAACATTATTCAAATCAACCTCCGGGTCGGATCCATCCTGGATGACAGCAACAGGCGCCGAGAGCGTTGACCCTCACAGATCTCAGCCCCACCCAGGACACCGGACCAAGTGGGAGATGGAATGTTTTCTCCTGGTGGATCCACAGGCTCCCCCATCAGGGGAGGGGCCCTTTACCACTCCCCCGCCCCACCTCGGGTGTTGCGAATGGTACAGAGGCTTCTGTCCCCACTCCATTTTATGGGATAGAAAGCTGTGACTTAGGGCTAGAGGCCCAATGGTGCTGGTAGTGCGGGGAGTCCGAGGACCCGCCAGGAGACAGACCCTGTTCCTCTCGGCAATCTGCAGTGGAGGGATGCCTCCTCCTCTTATTCATGGAGAGGTGAGGAGGTTCAGAGACCTCAGTCTCACGAGACATCTATGTTTATCCCTCCACACCCTCAACAGTGTAGAGGGAGATTTACTCTCGATCTGACCCTCAGGCCCGTTTTGTTTTTTTGTCCAGGGGGACTTTATTCGCCAGGACCCCTTTATTTAAATTTTGAATTAAGTTTATTAAAAACAGATAAATAAACCAAAAACTCAAATTAAAATGCCATTCTCGGCATTAAAGATGTATCACAGCCCTTGTGGTACCCACCGATGGTGGAAGGCCTCAAGTGTGCCAGATTCTGAATAGATCCCTGTTAAAGACAGGAACTTCAGTCCGTGTCATCCACACCCATAGCGGCAGGAGGTGGAAAGAGGGTTTTCAAGGTTTTTACCTACAGGAACAATCAAAGTACCAGAGCTCACATTTCCTCTGTCCCTGAGTGTCATTACTCATTATCCCCCCTGGAGAAACACCTCTCTCTCTCTCTCTCTCACTCACTCCCTCTCTCACTCTCTCCCCCTCTCTCTCTCTGTCTCGCTCTCTCACTCATTCTCTCTCTCACTCTCTCTCTCTCTCTGTCTCTCTTTCTTTCTTTCTCTCTGTCTCCTTCCCAGCAGAAAGCAATTGCTTTTAACACTCCAACATCCACGTTATCAAAACTTTTGTCCTCCCCACTCACACCAATTTAAAATATAACTATACACACATGTTAAACAGCCAACTACATTCAGACAGCATGCAGGACCAGACGTAACTGACCGTAATAGACACTGGCTGAGACAGACAAAGAAATCAAACAGGAAACTTCAAATACAAAAACAGACCCACTTACTCAAACACAAGCTTTTCCTCCTGTTCTCCTCAGACATTGTTTAAGCCTTACTGTGGCTCCGAAAGATTTCCTTTCCTTTTATATCTCAGGGACAGACAGGGTGGATAGCAAGAAGCTTTTTCCCAGAGTGGGGGATTCAATTGCAAGGGGACACGAGTTCAAAGTGAAAGGTGAAAACTTTAGGGGGGATATGCGTGGAAAGTTATTTACGTGGTGGTGGGTGCCTGGAACGCATTGCTGGTGGAGGTGGTAGACGCGGGCACGATAGCGTCTTTTAAGATGTATCTAGACAGATACATGAATGGGCAGGAAGTAAAGAGATACAGACCATTAGAAAATAGGCAACAGGTTTAGATAGAGGATTTGGATCGGCGTAGCCTTGGAGGGCCGAAGGGCCTGTTCCTGTGCTGTAATTTTCTTTGTTCTTTGTTAACGTCACACGTGACTTGGTGGGATTGAGAGTAACAGACTGTTCCATTCGGTGTTGTCACCACATTAACGGGACAGCCTGTCAAGGAGGTTACCTTAACGGTAAACGTTCTCCCTCTCCAACATTGTACCCCTCCGAGGCCTCCTGCTCCATTTTAGTGCCACCTGTGTGATACTCTGCTTTTTGTGAAGGCTGCTACACCCGCCTGGGAGCTGCTTTCCCTCTGGGTTTGCAATCACTGAATGTTAGACCTGTACTGTGCATGCTCTGTCTTCAGGTGGGGTCACTCCTGTAACTCCTTAAGGACACCTCTAGAATCCTCTAACTTCTGGGTCAACTGGACATTACCCTGTGTGACAGTAACAATATGTTTCTCTGCTAACTCTAACTGCTGCTGAACTGCACAAGCCTGTCCTGCATTAAGTGTCTGTTGTTGTATAGTGACAGTAAAGTACACTCGCTTATTGTGTAACTCATGTAGCTGTGTCTGCTGCTGCTGCTGGGTCTGTTCACTTTGAGCTACCATTTCTCTCACCTGTGACTCGATCACTTCCTCATCGCACTGTGCACGGTGTGATGCTGCACATGGAGTCAGATTTAAAGCCTTTTCACCCTTCTGATGTTTAGCCAAGACGTGTGCCTGGATAAACGTCACTATATTTTAAAAGGAACGTGTTCATGCTTCCATACACAGTCTCCGAACAGGGACTGGATACTGTCCATATTACACTTAGTGCTTAACTCTTCCTCATATGTTTCCCAGAGACCCTTCTTCCCATTGTCTTTTTTGTGACATAATGTGTATTTAAAGAGACATCACTGGGTCAGTATAATCGTCTGCCCCTCAAAAGAGTTTATCCCTGCAAGAGTTTTCACTGGTCAAACGAATATTGATATGTTTGCGAAACTTTGCTACAACATCCTCGGTTTGCATAGTAGTCAAAGTCCCGGGTTTCAGCTCCACTTGTAAGATCTGGGGTTTGATTTAATGTAATTGTCAGACTTAGGTCAATTACAATGACAGTCGATGTTGGGAGATCAGATCTAAAAGGGACTTACAGCTCAGACTAGCTATAAAACTACATGTGTACGAGGCTGCTTTCACAAGCTTCACAGACTGAATGATGTTCTGCACAATAAGCAGAACATGGTGATACTGAGCAAAGGGAAGTGGTCAGCAGTTGTGTTCTCAATGGAACACCCGGTGCTCAACCTCCGGTTAACTGTGGAACCTTGTCTCTTCATTGGAGTCTATCTTCTGTCTTCTTCTTGATGATGATGTGCCCTTTTGGGGTCTTACAAGCTCTTAATTTATACACATTTCCCAGCTTGGTTCTGTTCCATATTAGGTAAAAGGCCATTTCTGTTCATTTGATTGGTCAGTCATTAACTAACTACCCTTCCATGATAGTACCTTGAGCCTGGTTTAAGTCATTGTCATTGTCGTTCAGTGGTGGGGGGGGGGGGGGGGGGGGTGGGGGAGGGGAGGGGCCTCCAGATTCCAGCTGCCTTAACTCTACGAATTCCTTTTCAAAAGGTCATATCTTGACCCGGTGCCACCCTGCTGTGCCTATTCAACCACAGTGACCACTTAATGGCATTGAATTGTACATATCTCATTTCACAGCTTCCTGGCCACACGGGCATTGTTTACAGTTTTATACCAGTTAAAAAGCTAACAGTCTCCCTGGGATAATCCACAGTCTAATGACTTTAAAATAAAGGGACTCAACAGGTCAGGACTTGTCCAGATATTTAGCTAACATCATGCGTTGTGGTTATGTTACATACAGAATACTATTTTAACCGTTATACTGAAGGAAATGACAACTAAGTTCTAACAGTCCTATCATAAAATAAACTCAATCCTACAGTTTTGTCCCAACAAGGACGCAGATATCTAGCTTTGTGTTTGGAAACAGCAGCCACTACTGCCCACTGTTGACTGATTGTGTCTGAAGCTGTTGGGTTTTAGCTAAACACAGGGCATTTCTTTTATTCTGTCATTCATGGGATGTGGGTGTCGCTGGCTCTGCCAGCATTTATTGCCATCCCTAATTGCCCTTGAGAAGGTGGTGCTGAGCTGTCTTCTTGAACCCCTGTAGTCCATACCTGGGGATGGTGATGGCATTGTCTGGGACACTGTCTGCAAGGTGTGATTCGATGAGTATGACTATGTTTTCTGCTGCTTGACTAGCCTGTGGGACAGCTCTCCCAACGTTGGCACAAGCCCCCAGATGTTAGTATGGAGGACCTTACAGGGTCGACAGGGCTGGGTTTGTCTTTGTTGTTTCTGGTGCCTAGGTCGATGCTGGGTGGTCTGTCTGGTTTCATTGCTTTTCTTAGATTTTGTAGCCGTTTCGTACTACTGAGCAGCTTGCTAGGCCATTTCAGAATCAACCACATTGCTGTGAGTCTGGAATCACATGTAGGCCAGACCAGGTTAGGATGGCAGATTTCCTTCCCTAATGGACATTAGTGAACCAGATGTGTTTTTACAATAATTGACAATGAACACCATGAGAATCGATATTTTAATTCTAGAGTTTTATTCAAGATGATTAATGATGTCAGAGTATGTCTTGTTTTGAAATGCAAATAAACCAGAAATTCTCTAAGCAACAGTTTGTAAGACGTCAGGAATGTAAGAGATTTGGATTGTTTAATTGTCCTGTGGTTTAAAATGTGTATGTGACCAGCAAGAAAAGCTGCTATTGTTTGTGCTGAGAACAATCCTGAGGCATCTGTAACATCCACAAGTGGTGATGAAAATACTGAAGGAAATGTAAGCACTTGCTCACCATCAAGGCAGTCTCTCATATCATCATCTGAACAAAGAATTAGGCATCTCATTGGACAATTGTAGCTTACGGTGTATTTTGATAGGACAGTGTGATCTTGTCAGTGAAACATTCAGCGCACCTTGATATGAAAGGTGCAAAATCATTGGAAATAGTGATTCAATGATAAGGTCGAGGAGATTGGTCAGCGACAGAACGATTCGCAGGGAGGGAAATGCTCACTGGGTTATCATGTATGCATGACTCTTTGCAACATATTTGTGACTAATGGGTGTATTGTTCACTGGTACATTGTGAATGGGTATTTTGTATAATTGTAAACTAGTAGTATTCCTACTGAATCTAGTAGAGTCATTGGTGTTTAATTTGAGCTCTGAGTGCTGTCTCATTATTTCTTGTAATACTCATGATTGAACCATCGAGTAACCAATCAAAAAGATGACCGTTTATAAACAACAAATGTTTCGAAATGTGGACATGAGGCTTCACATTATCATTCCCAGGAATGTCGACCCAAAGACCTGTGTCCAGAGTTACGAGCGAGACTAGTTAATGACCCTTATGAAAATCTCTGGAATACCATTCCTGCATCTTTGTTGTCCATCCATAATTATGCTTGACACTTATTGGCTTTCTAGACTATTTCAGAGGACAGTTAAAAGTGAACCACATTGAGTTACATGGAGACCAGAACAGATAAGGATGGTAGATCACCTTCCCTAAAGGACATGAGTGAACCAGATAGATTGTTATAAAAATCGTGATACTTTCATGGCAACATTTTTAAGTCCAGATTTCAATTCCAGATTTTTATTCATCAATTGAATATATTAAATCATTGAATTTTAAATTCCGCAAGCTGCTATGGTGGGCTTTGAACCCAGGGCATTAGCCTGAGCCTCTCGATTACTAGTTCAATGACATGACCACTATCCCACTGTCACTGCCTCTCTGCATCACATTCCTCCCTTAAGACACTACATAAAACCTTCCTCTTTGACCAAGCTGTTGGTCATCCGACCTCATATCTCCTGTTGTGGCTCTGTGTCATACTCTGCTTCAAAATGCTCCTTTGGAGCTCTTGCGATGTTTTATTGCATAAAAGGCACGATATAAATATACGTTGTTGTTGTTGGCATTTACTGGACATGACGTGTCTTACCATATCCTTGCTGCTGGCCATTTGTTGTCCATGGTTTTTTTCTTTTCTCAAGCAGCAAATACTTTTGTCCTGGGATGTGAACTCTAGAAATTTCCCCATCAGTGACAGTAAATACAGTGTTTACTCCACTTCTCCTTTTTTAATCAGAGTGCAACATTGGCAACCCTCCAGTCCTCTGCCACGACTCCCATATCCAAGGTGTATTGGAAGATTCTGGCCTGTGCATCTGCTATTCTCATCTTTCCCTCCCTCAGCAATCCTCATACATCCCATTCAGACTGGGCAAATGTTATCGTTTATTGTGGTACAAAAGGTGTCCAAATGAAAAGGGTTAACTGAACCTGTTTGTTCAGTAACTGCAATTAATGTCAGTCTCCATGGACCCTAACTGTGTCACTGGAGGGTTTTCCTTTTCTATTAATAAGGGACTCTTTCAATGTGTTATCACATAGCGTCAAAGGGAACATCACGCTCAGCACTGACAGGGATCAGTGGCTCCAGAGAGAGGGAAGGGATAGATCAGAATCTGAGAACAATAGATTTGAATGTTACAACAATGGACAGGAGTTTATCCTCGGATCTTTACTATCTTTCTACATATTGGGATTGGTACTCATTAGACGATCGGATCCGGTATGCACTTGTGATATTTCAATATATTTACTATCCCATCCTGGCTATTGTTGGTGTCCCTGGTAGGTCTCTCTATACAGCTATTATTTCTACAAACCATGTTTAATTGCATTACTGCTCCTGTAATTTACTCTGCCCTTCTTGCTGCTGCTACTGTTGCTGGTGAATCTCTACCTCCAGCTATTAGCTGTAAATCCATTGCTAATTGTATTGCAGTTCTTGTAAGTTCATCACTCATCTTCGGTCCTGTCTGTGCTCCTTGTAAGTCTCTATTTCCCGCTAGGAGATCTGCAAACCCTGTTTCACTGAAATACTGTTCTGTAATGCAAATATTGGGAAGACTGAAGCCAGTGTCATTGGTCTTCATCACAAATTCCATCCCCTATCTGTGAAATATATACCCCACCCTGCCCGATATCTGAGGCTGAACCAGACTGTTCACAACCTCTGTATTCTATTTATACCTGAGCTGAGTTCATCTCCATATTCCCTACATCACCAATCCTGCCTATTACCACCTTTGTAATATCATCCATCTCCACCTCTGCCTCAGCCCTTCTGCTGCATAAACCCTCATCTGTGCCTTTATTCACTTGATTTTTCCAATTCTATCCTGGTCCCCCTGCAGGTTATAAACTTCTATAAACCACAGCCCATCCAGAAATCTGCTGCCTGTATTCTAACTCACACCAAATCCCGATCACCCATCACCCCTGTGCTCACTGATCTACATTGGCTCCCGCTCTGACAGCACCTTAATTTTAATATTCTCATTCTTGTGTTTGAATCCCTCCATGGCCTCGCCCCTCCAATTAGCCCCATTCCCCTTCCCATTCCCATATTCCAGCATTTCTTCCACCATCAAGTCTATTTCTATGTCCCCTTTTAAAGTGAATTTCCTTCCCTCACTATCTCTGCCTGGTGGTGATTTTCAGCTCTTACAGCAGCACTGTTGCCCACACTGTGGAAGCCTGGATCCAGAAAAGGGTCTGAACTGAGCTCCCAGCCACTTCTGGTGTTGCCTGCACACTGTCCCATGCTGTGCAGTACTCTAGCCCGGGTGTACATTGTGTGCACTAGTAGCATGAGGAGTTGTGGAATGTCATGTCAAACTGCTATTCCGGCAGCTTTGATGCACGTCTTTGAAACTTGATCTGTGCATGTCCACTGACCGCCTGTGTTCGTCACTCTCAGCTGAACATACATTCAGCAGTACGAGGAACTCCCTCTAGTGTTATTTAAAAGGACCAGACATGCAACTTACAGGTGAGGGGCTTTTAACTTACTTCTGCTTTTGTACAGTTGGAGGAGGTGCTGTGGATGGTTTTCTGGAGGTTGTGTTGTGAGCTGCTGCAGACATTCAGGGAGGACAGAGGATTTGGTGTCCTAACTCTGGACGAGGTATGGGTACTGTAGTTACAGTGTCTCTGGGTCTGTAACATGACCAACAAATGGAGCAGAGGCTGCAGAGAGGGGACTCTGTAACGATGGAGGAGGAGGGGACTCTGCTCTACCCACCCCGGGTTTTCCAAGAGCACTTTTCCCACCTACATCTCACCCAGGAGTAGTGTGTGAGGTGACTCTGATTCAATAAGGATGTGGTCACAGAGCTGTGTCACCTCCTGTCACATAACCTGGTGCCTCACACCAGGGTCAGGCGTGGAGCTGTCAGTGGCTGTTCAGGTCACAGTTTCATTGAACGTCTATGTGTCTGGATCTTTCCAGGTAGGAGCAGGAGACATATCCAACATTCAGTCATAGACAGTGATAGAGTCAAAGTCACTTACCACACAGAAGGAGTCCATTCGTCCCATCGCGAAAATGCTGGTTCTCTGTGGATCAATCAAGTCAGTCTTACTCCCCCGCCCAATTCCCATAGCCCTGCAAGTCCACTTCCTTCAATCACCCATCCAGTTTCCTTTTGAAATTGGAAGGAAGGATCAAATTGGAAGGATGTAAAGCTGGTAACAGGAGGTAGAAAAGTAGAAGGTGACATTCGAAGGGAGGCGAAACAAAGGTGAGCTTCAACTAGAATGCAGAATGTCAATAAGGCACGGTTATGGGCACTGTACCTGAATGCGCGCAGTATTTGGAACAGGGTAGATGATTTAAAGGCCCAAATAGAGGTACATGGGTATGATCTAATAGTCATAACGGAAACGTGGCTACAGAGTGACCAAGACTGAGAACTGAATATGCAGGCATATTCGACCTTTTGGAAGGACAGGCAACAAGGGAAACGACGTAATGTTGTGCTGATAATAAGGGATGGGATCAGTACATTAGTAAGGGAGGATCTCAGGTCTGCAGAACAAAATATGGAATCTGTTTGGGTGGAGCGAAGAAACTGAAAGGGCAGAAAACATTGGTAGGAGAGCTGTCTATAGGCCACCAAACAGTATTGTTAGTGTGGTGCACAGCATTAATGCAGATGGGAGAATCATACAGGATGGGTAATGTAATAATCAGGGGTGAGTTAGATCTTCATATAGACTGGGTAGCCTAATGAGAACAAATTTCATGGATAGCGAATTTCTGGAGTGTGTTACGGATGGTTTTCTAGAGCAGTATGTTCAGGAACTGACTAGAAAACAGGCTATTTTAGATCTAGTATTATGTAATGTGACAGGGCTAATTATTAATTGTATTGTAAAATTACCTTTAGGGATGAATTACTATAATGTGATAGAATTTTACATTATGCTTGCAAGTACGTTTGTTCAATCTTAAGCCAGGGTGTTAAATTTGCGCAAAGGAAATTATGAAGATATGAGGAGCAAATTGCCCGAGGTGGATTGGGAAACTACATTGAAAGGTTTGATAATACATAGGCAATCGATAGTCTTTAAAGAAAGATTATATAGTTTACAGCACCGATACATTGCTTGCAGGCACATAAACCCCAAAAGTAAAGGCAGTCACTGTGGATAACAAAGGAAGTTAAGGATTGTATAAGATTAAAACTGCGGTTAGCACCGTAGCTTCACAGCTCCAGCAACCCGAGTTCAGTCCTGGGTATTGCCTATGTGGAGTCTGCAAGTTCTACCTGTGGCCACGTGGGTTTCAGCCGGGTGCTTCAGTTTCCTCCCACAGCCAAAGACTTGCAGGTTGATGGGTAAATTGGCCATTGTAAATTGCTCCTAGTGTAGGTAGGTGGTAGAAGAATGGTGGGAATATGGGATTAATGTCGGATTGGTATAAATGGGTGGTTGTTGTTCCCCACACACTCGGTGGGCTGAAGGGCCTGTTCCAGTGCTGTATCTCTCTATGACTCTATAAAAGGCCTATAAAGTTGCCATAAATCGGAGTAAACCTGAGAATTGGGAGGACTTTAGAATAGATCAAAGGACGAAGAAGAAACTGATAAAGAAAGGGAGAATAGAATATGAAAGTTTGTTGGAAAAAATATGAAAACGGACTGCAAAAGCTTCCACAGGTACATAAAAAGGAAATGTTTGGCGAAGACAAATGTGGGTCCATCACAGGCAGTGTCAGTAGAATTTATAATGGGGAACAGAGAAATGGCAGAGAAGCTAAATGATTACTTTGTGTCAGTGGAATATATAAGAAATCTCCCAGAATGAGAGATTCAAGGGATTGTAGGAATGAAAAATTGAAGGAAATTAAAAGCATAATACTATGGATGCTGGAAATCTGAAATAAAAACAAGAAATGCTGAAAACACTCAGCAGGTCTGATAGCATCTGTGTAGAGAGAAGCAGAGATAACGTGACCCTTCTTCAGAACTGCAATGAATTGAAGGAAATTAGTATTACTAAGAAGAAATTGAAGAAATTAATTGGGCTGAAGGTTGGTATGTCCCCAGGACCTGATATTCTACTTGCCAGAGTGTTGACGAGATAGCTGTGGAAATGCATTGCTGATCATCTTCAAAGAATCTGCAGATTCCGGAGCGGTTCCTGCAGCTTGGAACGTCGCAAATGTCACCCACTATTTAAGAGGGAGGGAGAGAGAAAACAGGGAATTACAAAGCTGTTAGCCTTTCATTAATCGTTGGGAACCTGCGAGAATCATTTCTAAAGGATGTGATAAATGGACTTGGATAACAATGATCTGATTGGGCATAGTTAACATGGATTTATGAATGGGAAATGATGTTTGACGAACCTGTTGGAGATTTTGAGGATGTTACTAACAGAATTGATAAAGGGGAGTTGGTGGACATGGTATACTTGTATTTTCAGAAGGTTTTTGATGAAGTCCACCAGAAGGAGCTTGCTTCGCAAAATTAAAACAAATGGGATAGGAGGTAATATACTGGCATTTTCACGTTGGCATGCTGTGACTAGTGGGGTACTGCAAGGATCAGAGCTTGGGCCTCAGCTGTTCACAATATGTATCGATGATTTGGATGTGGGGACCAAATGTAATATTTCCAAGTTTGCGTTTGACACAAAACTAGGTGGGAATGTGTATTGTGAGGAAGATGCAAAGCGGCTTCAAGGGGAATTGTTCAGACTTAGTGAGTGGGCAAGAACATGTTAGATGGAATGCAGTGTTGAAAAATGTGAGGTAATCCATTTTGGTAGGAGGAATAGATGTGCAGAATATTTCTTAAATGATGAATTAGGAAGTGTAGATGTACAAAAGGGCCCAAGTGTCCTTGCCAATAAGTCACTGAAAGCTAATATGCAGGCGCAGCAAACAATTACAAAGATTAATGGCATGTTAACCTTTATCATAAGAAGATTTGAGCACAGGAGTAGTGAAGTCTTGCTACAATTGTATTGAACTTTAGTTAGACCGCACTTAGAGTATTGTGCGCAGTTTTAGTCCCCTTACTTAGGAAGGATATTATTGCCATAGAGGGAGTGCAACGAAGGTTCATCAGACTTGTTTCCAGGATGGCGGGACTGTCCCATTGGGGAAACTGGGCCTTTATTCTCTAGAGTTTCGAAGAATGAGAGGTGATCTCATTGAAATCTACAAAATACTTTAAGAGAAAGACAGGGTAGATACAGGTAAGAAGGCAATGCCAACATGAGGAAAACATTTTCACACAATTAGTGGTTAGGATCTGGAATGCACTGTCAGAGAGTGTGATTGGTGCATGTTCACTTGACGCATTCGAAAGGGAATTATGTAGACACCCGAAAAGCACGAATGTTTAGGATTATGGGGAAAAGGCAGGGAAATGGCACTAAGTGAATTACTCACTCGGAGAACAAGTGCAGATACGATGGGCTGAATGGGCTCCATCTGTGCTGTAACAGCTGTGTGATTCTCTATGATTCTGTCATAATCTTATACACTTCTAGGAAGTGTACTCACAAACTCCATCCCCTATCTGGGAATCACATACTCCACCCTGCCCAATATCTGAGGCTCAACCAGACAGTCTACTACTTCTTTGTTATATTTAAAGCTGAGCTAAGTTCATCTCCATATTCTTTCCATCACTAACCCTGCCTAATATCAACTCTATGATATCACCCAACTCCACCTCTTCCTCAGCCCATCTACTGCATAAACCCTCATCTGCATCACTGTTAAATACACAGTTGACTATTCCAATTCCATCTTGTTCACCCTCACAGTTCTAAACCTCCATAAACCACAGCCCATCCAGAACTCTGCTGCCTGTATCCTAACTCATACCAAATCCCGATCACCCATCACCCCTGTGCTCACTGATCTACATTGGCTCCCGGTATGGCAGCACCTGAATTTTAATATTCTCATTCTTGTGTTTGAATCTCTCCATGGCCTCACCCTTCCATTTATTCTCTTTCCCCTGTCCAATCCATATATTCCTGCAAATCTTTTGACTTCAATCTTTTTTCAGTTCTCCTTGTAAAGTGAATTTCGTTCCCTCTGTATCTGTTCCGAGCCACGATTTTAGACTCTGCAGCAAGACTGATGCTGACGGTACAGAATTGGGATCCAAAAAGAGATGTGAATCGCACAGCCGGCCACTACCAGTGCGGTCTGCACAATATCCCATGCTGGGCGGGGCTCCAGCCCAGTCACATCATCTATGTGCTGTCAGCGTGGTCTTCACAGCCGGCCACCTCTACTATGCCCTGCACAGTGTCCCAAGCTGCGCAGGGCTCTAGCTCAATTGTACCTTGTATGTGTTGTTCCTTTGAGGGTGGATTTGAAAGTGATGTCAATGTACCATACCAGCAGCTTTGATGTACTTCTTTAAACTTTTTCTGTGCATGTCCACTGACCGCCTGTGTTAGTCACTCACCGCTAAACATACATTCAGTAGCAAAAGGAAACCCCTCTCGTGTTAACTAAAAATACCAGGCATCTAGCCTGCAGGCTTTTGACTTACTTCTGCTATTGTAAAGTTAGTGGAGGTGTTGTGGATGTTTTTCTGGAGGTTGTGTTGTGAGCTGCTGCAGACATTCAGGGACATTTGTGAACTATACAGTAAATGGAAAAGTTCTGGGGAAAATTGATGTACACAGAGATTTGGGTGTTCAGGTCCATTGTTCCCTGAAGGAGGCAACGCAGGTCAATAGAGTGGTCAAGAAGGCATACGGCATGCTTTCCTTCATCGGACGGGGTATTGAGTACAAGAGTTGGCAGGTCATGTTACAGTTGTATAGGACTTTAGTTCGGCCACATTTGGAATACTGCATGCAGTTCTGGTCGCCACATTACCAAAAGTATGTGGATGCTTTGGAGAGGGTGCAGAGGAGGTTCACCAGGATGTTGCCTGGTATGGAGGGCGCTAGCTATGAAGAGAGGTTGAGTAGATTAGGATTATTTTCATTCGAAAGGCGGAGGTTGAGGGGGGACCTGATTGAGGTGTACAAAATGATGAGAGGTATAGACAGGTTGGATAGCAAGAAGCTTTTTCCCAGAGTGGGGGTTTCAATTACTGGGGGTCACGAGTTCAAAGTGAGAGGGGAAAGGTTTAGGGGGGGATATGCGTGGAAAGTTCTTTATGCAGAGGGTGGTGGGTGCCTGGAATGTGTTGCCAGCGGAGGTGGTAGACGCGGGCGCGATAGCATATTTTAAGATGTATCTAGACAGATACATGAATGGGCAGGAAGCAAAGAGATACAGAGCATTAGAATATAGGCGACATGTTTAGATAGAGGATCTGGATCGGCGCAGGCTTGGAGGGCCGAAGGGCCTGTTCCTGCGCTGTAATTTTTTTTGTTCTTTGTTCTTTGAGTACAGACGATTTGGTGACCCAACTCTGGACGACGTATGGGGACTGTAGTTACATTGTCTCTGGGTCTGTATCATGACCAACTAATGGAGCAGATGCTGCCGAGAGGGGAAGCTCTGAAAAGGGAGAGGAGGAGAGGGCTCTTCCCTACCCACCCCGGGTGCTCCAAGAGCACTTTTCCTTCCTACACCTAACCCAGGAGCAATGTGTGAGGTGACTCTGATTCAATAAGGAGGTGGTCACAGAGCTGTGTCACCTCCTGCAACACAACCTGGAGCCTCACACCAGGGTGAGGACGGAGCTGTCAGTGGTTGTTAAGCTCACAGTTTCATTGAACTTCTATGTATCTGGATATTTACAGGCAGGAGCAGGTGACATATCCAACATAGAGTGGTAGAAATTGATGGAGTCATTAACAACACAGAAAGAGGCCATTCAGCCCCTCACTGTCGGCTTTCTGTGCAACAATCCAGTCAGCCCCACTCTCCCACTCCCCCGCTCAATCCCCGTACCCTGCAAGTTCATTTCCTTCAGGTTTCCATCCAGTTTCCTTTTGAAATCTTTGATTGTCTCGGCTTCCACCATCCTCATGGGCAGTGAGTTCCAGCTCATTACCATCCACTGTGTAAAAAAGTTCCTCCTCACATTCCCCTGCATCTCTGAACTAAAACCTTCCATCTGTGCCCCCTAGTCTGCGTTGCATCAGTTAATGGGAACAGTTTTTCCTTGTCTATCTTATCTAAGTGTATCATAATCATGTACACCTCTATCAAATCTCTCTCAATCTCCTTTACTCCAGGGAGAACAACTCCATCTTCTCCAAACTCACTTTGTACCTAAACTCCCATCCCTGGATTCATTCTGGTAAATCTCCTCTGCACCCTCTCAAGGACTTTCACATCCTTCCTGCAGTCTGGTGACCAGAACAGGGCACAGTTCTCTTGTTGGAGTCTAACCAAAGCTTTGTAAAGTTTCAGAAAAACCGCCCTGTTTTTGTATCTTTGCCTCTAATGATGAAGCCCAAGATCTGATATGTTTTGCTAAACACTCTGCTAATATGTCCTGCCACCTTCAAAGATCAATGCATATGGAGCCCCTGGACCTTCTGTTCCTGCACAATCTTTAGAACTGTGTCATTAAGTCTATGTTGTCTTCCTATTCTTTCTGACAAAATACATTACGTCACACTCCTCTTTATTAAATTCTACCTGCCACTTCTCTGTCCATTCTGCTCGCCTATCTATATCATGTTGTAGGTGGTTTGTATCATCCTCACTGTTCCCCACTCCTCCAAGGTTGCAATCATCAGAAAAAATATAAATTCTGCTCCGTATTCCAAGATCCGTGTCATTTTTATGCGGTAAAAAAAAACAACTGTGGTCCCAGCACTGACCATTGTGTAACATCAATGTCGACCATCCTCCAGTCTGAAAAATAACCATTTAACACATTTCTCTTTTTGCTGTCCTTTGGACAGTTTTTGATCCAATTGGATGCTAATCCATGAGCTTCAATTTTGTTAACCAAGCTTGTGTGTGGTTCTTAATCAAATACTTTCATAAAATCCAGGTAGACAACATCCACCACATCCCCTTCATCAACCTTCTCTGATCATCGAAATAAATTCAATTAGCCCATCAAGCATAATCTGCCTTTTAGAAATCCGTGCTGACAATCCATAATTAACTCAAACCTCTCCAAGTGTGTGTTGTCCTTTTTCCCTGATCATTGTTTCTAAAACCTTACTCACCACTGATGTTACACTAACTGTCCAGTAGTTACGAGGCCTGTGTGTTGTCCATTGATAATTCTGGGAGGTGAGGGTGACCATCTATGTCATCATTTTCTCCCTCAGCAGGGAGAAGCAGGATAAGAGATCCAGTGGGTTTGTCAGGATAGCAGGTTTCCTGATGGTGTAGTAGGCTCTGCGGGGTCTCCATGTCAACGGGGTGAGGTACAGGAACTGAAAGAACTCTCACTCCATTAATGTACAGTTGGTGTGTGAGCATGCCCAGTAAATCATGTTGGTGAATGTCCACTATCCTAGCAGCAGCCACCATACCTTCATTCTGAAGCAGTCAACCAGTCCCAACACTGCGGGTCTCCATGCAGAACCAGAATGCGACTCCTCGGAGACAACTCATGTTTCTACAACCCCAAACCATCTCCCACCACCAACCAAACGCACACAATTAACATGTGTAAAATGTGAGCAATGGAGTCACCAGGAACATGGTGCAACTGACCATCATTGTGATGAAGCTTTACTTCCGATGTCTGAACCGCTCGCGGGGAGTCCTCCAGTGCACACTGGAGCAGGTGCCCAAGTTCATGGTGTTCTGCTGCACCCTTCATATCATCACCATCACGAGGACACAGGAATTGGCAGCAGTAATCCGGAGGACACCTCAGGAGAATGAGGAGGAGGCAGGGAGGATATTTTCTGGATGCCTTCTACCAGGAAAGGCTGTCGGAGATTCCTTGCTAAGATTCAGTTTCCTATAGGACAACTTCCCTTTCCCACAATGAATCCCCCATTCTCCACCATTACACCCATCTGAGACGCCCCATCACAGTGTTATTACAGCACAGAAGGAACTATTCACTCCGACGTGTCTGCGTCGCCTTTCCGAATGAGTAATTCACCTAATCCCATTCCCTGCCTTCTTCGCATAATCCTGCACATTCCTCCTTCTAATACACCAAATTATTCAGCTTTAGCATGTTTATAGATGTGGTCACCCAACAGCTGAAGATTATGCAGGGAGAGAAGGAATTGGTGATCCCCAGACAGTCAAAAAGAATCAGGCAGGTAGTGCTGCAAACCCTTGAGTGCATCTCACTCTCCAACAGGTATTCAGTTCAGAATACTGAGGAAAGTGATGCTTCACCTGGGGAGCGCAGCCAGAGCCAACTCCGTGTCAGCACGGGTAGCTGAGCTGCAGAGCGGGGTCGAGGGATGACTGGAAGAGCCATAGTGATCAGTAGTCAGGGGAACAGGCAGGCGTTTATGTGGCCACAGACGTGAATCGAGGATGGTGTCATGCTTGTCTTGTGCCAGGGTCAAGGATGTTACTGAGCGACTGCAGAGCATCCTGAAGGAGAAGGGGAACAGCCAGCAGTCATGGTCCACATTGGAACCAGCAACAGAGGTAGAAAGAGGAATGTCGTCCTGCAGTCAGAATTTATGGAGCTAGGGAAGAAATTAGCCAGCAGGACCTCAAAGTAGTAACTTCTGGATTAGTCCCAGTGACATGCACAGCTGAGTATCGAAATAGAAAACTAAAACAGATGAATGCGTGGCTGAGAAGATGGTGCAGGAGGGAGGGCTACAGATTCCTGGATATTGGGACCGGCTCTGGAGGGGATGGGACCTGTACAGGCCTGACTGGTTACAGCTGATTGGAGCCGGGAGAGAGTTACTTGCAGAACGTTTTGCTTGTGCTGTCGGGGAGGGTATAAACTAGTTTGGCAGGGGGGTGGGGACCTGAGGGTAGACTCAGTTGGGACAAAACCTGAAATGAAAATAGAAGGCAGAAAATTAATGGATGAGTCTGGAAAACAGAGGAAAAGAGTGTTAGAATTTTTTTAAGAGTTTGGCTGTGCTCAAGGGTATCTATTTCAATGCAAGAAGTATAGCAAATAAAGCTGATGAGCTGAGGGCAAGGTGGACAGGTGGCAGTATGATATCATAGCTATCACTGAAACATAGCTGAAGGAGGGACAGGAATGGCAGCTCAACGTTCCTGGTTACAGGGTTTTCAGACACGATAGGGAGGGGGTAAAGAAAGGAGGGGAAGTGGCAATTTCGGTCAAGAAATCTATTACAGCTGTGAGGAGGGATGAAATGTTGGAAAGTTCATCAGCGGAGGCGATATGGATTGAGCTAAGGAACCAAAAAGGGGCAATCTCACTGCTGGGAGTGTGATCCCGTCAGCCAAACAGTCCGAGGGAGTTAGAAGAGCAGATATGTAGGCAAGTCTCTGAGAACTGCAAGAACAATAGGTCAGTAATAGTAGGGTATTTTAATAACCCCAATATTAACTGGGATAATTTTAGTATGAAAAGAATTAATGGAACAGAAATCTTGAGGTGCATTCAGGAAAACGTTTTTGGCCAGGATGTAGCAAGTCCAACAAGAGAGGGTGCAGTTTTAGACATTGTTTTTGGAAATGAAGATGGGCAGATGGAAGGAGTGGGAGGGAAGAGCATTTTGGTGGGAGTGATCATAATTCAGTTAGTTTTAACTTAATTATGGAACAGGACAAGAGATACATCAGGAGTTAGAGTTCTCAATGGGGAAAGGCGAATATTACTAAACTGAGGAGCGAAAGTGGACTGGAAACAGCAGTTTGAAGGTAGTTCAGTCTCAGAGCAGTGGGAGGCATTCAAAGGGGAGATTCAAAAGGTTCAGGATAAACATGTTCCCACAAGGAAAAAGGGTGAGGCGGCCAAATCTCGAGTTCCATGGATGTCAAGGAGCCGACAGGGTAGGATAACGCAGAAACGGAAAGCTTCTGTCCGACACTGAGAACTTAATACTGCAGAAAGCCGAGAGGAGTATAGCAAGTGGAGGGATCAAATCAAAAAGGAAGTTAGGAAAGGAAAGTGAGGGTATGAAAGAATATTGGCAAGTAAAATCAAGGTGAACCCAAAGATGTTTTCTCAATACATTAAGAGGAAGAGGATAACTAAGGGGAGAGTAGGACCCATAGTAGATCAGAAAGGTAACCTTTGTATAAGGGTAGAAGATATTGGTATGGTTCTTATTGAGCACTTTGCGTATGTCTTCAGAAAAGAGGGGGGATTTAGATATTGTCGTTAAGGAGGAAGAGTGTGAATTATTGGACATGATAAACATAGGGAGAGAGGAAGTATTAATGGGATTAGCATCCTTGAAAGTTGAAACATCACCAGAGCCGGATGAAATGTACCCCAGGCTGTTCAAAGAAGCAAGAGAGGAAATAGCAGAGGGTCTGCCTACCATCATTTCCCAATCTCACTAGATACAGTTGTGGTGCTGGAGTATTGGAAGAATTGCTAACATTGTACCTCTGTTTGAAAATGGGGCGAAGGATTGTCTGAATAATGACAGGCCAGTCAGTCTAACCTCAGTAGTGGGCAAATTATTGGAATCTATTCTGAGAGACGGGATAAACTGTCATTTAGAAAGGCACAGGTTTATCAAGGATAGTCAGCATGGATTTGTTAAGTGACTCTCTTGATTGACCAAATTGATCGAATTTTATGAAGCTGTTACAAGGAATATAGATGAGGGTAGTGCAGTTGATGTGGTCAAGATGGATTTTAGCAAGGCTTCTGACAAGGTCCCACATGACAGACTGGTTCAAAAAATAAAATCCCATGGCATCCAGAGAAATGCAGCAAGGCGGATACAAAATTGTCTCAGTGGCAGGAAACACAGGGTAATTATTGACAAGTATTTTTGCGACTGGAGGACTGTCCCCATTGTCATTCCACAGGGCTCAGTAATGGGTCCCCTGCTTTCTGTGGTCCATATTAAAAAGTTAGACGTAAATTTAGGGGTATGATCAAGACTTTTGCAGACGACACAAAGGTTGGCCATGTGGCGGATAGCGAGAAGGATAACTGTAGGCTGCAGGAAGAGATTGACGGTCTGGTCAGATGGGCAGAAAAATGGGAATCGACCTGGATAAGTGTGAGGTGATGCGATTGGGGAGCTCAAACAAGCAAAGGAATAAACGATTACTAGGATAATACTGAGAAGTGTAGAGGAAGTACGGGACTTTGGAGTGAATGCCCACAGATCCCTGAAGATAGCAGGACAGGTCAATAAGGCAGTTAAGAATGCATATGGAATCATTTACCTTTTTAGCTGAGGTATAGAATGTAAGAGCTGGGAGGTAATGCTGGAACTGTATAAATCATTGGTTAGGCCACAACTTGAATACTTGGTGCAGTTCTGGTAACCACATTACAGGAAGGATGCAATTGCACTAGAGAGGGGACAGAGGAGATTTACGAGGATGTTGCCAGGACTGGAAAAATGCAGCTATGAGGAAAGATTGGATAGGCTGGGGTTGTTCTTCATGGAACAGGGAAGGCTTGAGGGGAGATCTGATTGAAATGAACAACATTTTGTGGGGCCTGCATTGAGTGGAGGTGAAGGGTCTATTCAACTTAGCAAAAAAGGTCAGTGACTAGGGGACATAGATTTAAAGTGATTGGCAGAAATATCAGAAGGGAGTTGAGGAAAAACATGTTCACCCAGAAATACAAAATTGCCTCGGTGACAGGAAACAAAGGGTAATTGTTGACGGGTATTGACTGGAGGACTGTTACCAGTCGTGTTCCAGAGGGCTCGGTACTGGGTGCCCTGCTTTTAATGAGGGTCTGTAACTCACTTCATGAAAGGATGGTTGAGGCAGAAACCCTCTACTCATTCAAAAGGAGTCTGGATGTGCACCTCAAGTGTCATCATCTGCAGGGCTACGGATCAAATGATGGAAGGTGTGATTAGAATAGGTGGATAACTTTTCAGCTGGCACAGACACGATGGACCAAGTTACCTCTTTCTGTGCCTTAAATTTTCTACGATTCTATGATTCTGTAACACGAAACACGCAATCCTCGTTAACACTCACAATTCTGTCAACAAACTATCAAGATTATCAGAGATGATTTTCCATGAAGCTACCCCTGCTGCTTGTCATTTATTAAGACATGATTTTACAACTAAGAAATATTTTTGTGCTGGGTTATGGCCTCCAGAATTTTCCAATAATCAACATTAGGCTGATAGTCACAAGGCTTATCCAACCTCCCCTTCTTAAAACAGGGTGAAACATTTACAGCACTTCAGTTCTCTGGCATATTTAAAAATTCATTCATGGGTTGTGGACATCGCTGGCCAGGCCAACATTTATTGCCCATCTCTAATTGCCCATGCGAAAGTGGTGGTGAGCCGCCTTCTTGAACCACTGCAGTTACACCCACAGTGCTGTTAGGAAGGATGTTCCAGTATTTTGAACTAGCGACAGTGAAGGAACGGCAAGATAGTTTCAAATCAGCATGGTGTGTCGCTTGGAGGGGAACTTGCAGGTGGTGGTGCTTCCATACATCTGCTGCCCTTGCCCTTCTATGTGGTAGAGGTTGTGTGTTTGGAAGGTGCTGTCTAAGGAGCCTTGGTGTGCTGCTGCAGTGCATCTTGTAGATGGTATACATTGCTGCCACTGTGCGTCGGTGGAGGAGGGAGTGAATGTTGTGGATGGGGTGCCAATCAAGCGGGCTGCTTTGTACTGGATGGTGCCGAGCTTCTTGAGTGTTGTTGGAGCTGCACCCATCCAGACAAGCGGAGAGTATTCCATCACACTCCTGACTTGTGCCTTATAGATGGTTGACTGGCTTTGGGGAGTCAGGAGGTGAGTTAATCGCCTCAGCATTCCTCGCCTATGACCTGCTCTTTTAGCCATGGTATTTATATGGCTACTCCTGTTCTGTTTCTGGTCAATGGTAGCCCCTAGGATGTTGATAGTGGTGGATTCAGCTATGGTAATGTCATTGAATGTCAAGGGAGATGATTCGATTCTCTCTTGTCAGAGATGGTCATTGCCTGGCACTAGTGCAGTGCGAATGATACTTGCCAATTATCAGCCCAAGCCTTGATATTGTCCAGGTCTTGTTGCATTTCTACACGGACTGCTTCAGTATCTGAGGAGTCACGAATGGTGCTGAAAATTGTGCAATCATCAGCCAACATCCCCACTTCTGGTCTTGTGATTGAAGGAAGGTCATTGATGAAGCAGCTGAAGATGGTTGGGCCAAGGACACTACCCTGAGGAACTCCTGCAGTGATGTCCTGGAGTTGAGATGATTGACCTGCAACAACCACAACCATCGTCCTTTGCGCTAGGTACGACTCCAACGAGCAGAGAGTTTTCCTGCTGATTCCCACTGACTCCATTTTTGCTCTGGCTCCTTGATGCCATACTCAGTCAAATGCTGCCTTGATGTCAAGGCAGTCACTCATACCTCACCTCTTGAATTCAGCTCCTTTGTCCATGTTTGAACCAAAGCTGTAATGAGGTCAGGAGCGGCGTGACCCTGGCGGAACCCAAACTGAGCGTCACTGAGCAGGTCATTGCTAAGCAAGTGCTGTTTGGTAGCATTGTTGTTGACACCTTCCATCACTTTCCGGATGATTGAGAATAGGCTGATGGGGCGGTAATTGGCCGGGTTGGACTTGTCCTGCTTTTTGTGTACAGGACATAGCTGGGCAATTTTTCACATTGACGGGTGGATGCCAATGTTGTAGCTGTACTTGAACAGTTTGATGGGGGAACGGAAGCTCTGGAGCACAGGTATTCAGTACTATTTCCGGAATATTGTCAGGGCCCATAGCCTTTGCAGTATCCAGTGCCTTCAATCGTTTCTTGATATCACGCTGAGTGAATCCAACCCTGAGAAGCAGTACTGTGTACTCCCCTCCACCTCCAGTCTGAACAATGACTGTTCACCACTTCTCTCTGCTTTCTGTCCCTGAGTCAGTGTCATATCCACACTATCACTGTCACATTAATCCATGTCATGACAAGTCTATGAAATATCCACACTATCACTGTCACATAAATCCATGTCATGACAAGTCTATGAAATATCCACACTATCACTGTCACATTAATCCATGTCATGACAAGTCTATGAAATATCCACACTATCACTGTCACATAAATCCATGTCATGACAAGTCTATGAAATATCCACACTATCACTGTCACATTAATCCATGTAATGACAAGTCTATGAAATATCCACACTATCACTGTCACATTAATCCATGTCATGACAAGTCTATGAAATATCCACACTATCACTGTCACATTAATCCATGTCATGACAAGTCTATGAAATATCCACACTATCACTGTCACATTAATCCATGTCATGACAAGTCTATGAAATATCAACACTATCACTGTCACATTAATCCATGTCATGACAAGTCTATGAAATATCCACACTATCACTGTCACATTAATCCATGTCATGACAAGTCTATGAAATATCCACACTATCACTGTCACATTAATCCATGTCATGACAAGTCTCTGAAATATCCACACTATCACTGTCACATTAATCCATGTCATGACAAGTCTATGAAATATCCACACTATCACTGTCACATTAATCCATGTCATGACAAGTCTATGAAATATCCACACTATCACTGTCACATTAATCCATGTCATGACAAGTCTATGAAATATCCACACTATCAATGTCACATTAATCCATGTCATTATGAGGTGTCTGGACAGAGTGGATCGGGAAAAACTCTCCCCACTCCTGAAAGGTTCCAAAACGAGAGGGCAAAGAATTAAAGTAATTGGTAAAAGAAGCAGAAGTGACATGAAGAAAACTTTTTCACACAGCGAGTGCTTAAGGTCTGGAATACACTGCCTGAGAGTGTGGTGGAGGCAGATTCAATCGAGGTAAACAGGAGGAAATTGGATAGCTGTCTGAAAAGGAAGTTTGTACAGAGTTACAGGGAGAAGACAGGGAAGCGGTACAAGATGAATTGCTCTTTTGGACAGCCAGTGCAGACACGATGGACTGAATGGCCGCCTGTAACAATTCTGTGATTCTGTGACAGTTGACCACAAAATGAGCTTCCACCGTTATATTCGTGCCATCACTGTCACCACCTATTTCCACTTCAATAACATCGCCTTATTTCACCCCTGTCTTAACTCATCCGCTGCTGAAGCTCTCAGTCATGTTTTCATTACCTGTAGACTGGACTATTCGAACTCATTCTCCCACATTCTACTATCTGTAAACTTGAGGTCATCTAAAACTCTGCTGCCTGTGCCTTAACTCACAGAAAGTCTAATTCCCCGATCACTGACCTACATCAGCTCACAGTCAAGCAATGTCTTGATTTTAAAATTCTCATTCTTGTTTTCCAATCCCTCCATTGCCTCACCCATCACTAACTCTGTAATCCCCTCCAGCCCCACAAACCTCTGAGATATCTCTGCTCCTCTAATTCTGGCCTCTTGTGCATCCCTGATTTTAATTACTCCACCATTTTGGCCACACCTTCAGTTGCCTCGGCCCAAAGCTCTGGAATACGCGCCCGACACAGCTCCATGTCTTCATCTCGCCACCTCGCTTTTATCCTTTAAGACACTCCTTTAAAACTTGCCTCTTTGACCAAGCATTTGGTCACCTAACCTAATATCCCCCTTGGTGGTTCAGTGTGATACTTTGTTTCATAATACTGCTGTGAAGTACCTTGGGATAAGTTATTGCTGAACTTTGCCAGACATGAATTGTCATTAGCATATCCATGTGGCTTGAAATTTATTATGCTATGCTTTTCCAAGCAAATAATATTTCTGTCCTGGGTTGCGAAATTTCACCACCACTGACGTCATATTGACTGGACAGTACAGGGTTTACCACATCCCTCCTTTTTGTAAACTAGGTGTATAATTTGCAGCCCTCCAGTGCTCTGTCATCACTCCTATATCCAGAGAGAATTGACAGATTCTGTGCAGTGCCTCTTCCATTTGCACCATCATTTCTCTCACCAACCCTCAGAATTCCCATCCAGACCGGGTAAATGTTCTAGTTTATTGTCATACAAAAAGTGTTGGATTGAAAGGGGTTAACCGAACCTGTTTGTTCATTGACTGCAATTAATGTGAGTCTCCATGGACCCTAATTGTGTTACTGGAAGATTTCCCTCTTCTATTAATAAGGGGCTCCTTTCAATGTGTTATCACATAGTGTCAGTGGGAGTATCACATCACTCCGTCACTAACAGGGATCAGCGGCTCTGGAGAGAGGAAGAGGAAAGATCAGAATCAGAGTACAATAGATTGGAATGTTACAACAATGAGCAGGAGTTTCATCTGGGAGTTTAACTTTCTTTCTGCAGATTATGATCAGTTCTCATTAAACAGTCGGATCTATTACTCACTGAGGAATATTCAATACATTTACTACCCCGTCCTGGCTATTATTGGTGTCCCTAGTAAGTCCCTGTATCTAGCTATTAATTCTATAAACCAAGCTTAACTGCATTACCATTCTTGTCATTTCCTCTGCCCTCCTTGCTGCTGTTGTTATTCCTGGCAAATTTCTGTCTCCAGATATTAGCTCGATAAACCATTGCTATGTGCATTAGAGTGCTTGTAATTTACTCTCCCATCTTTGCTGCTGTTGCTGTCCCTGGTAAGTCTCTATTTCCCGCGATGAGATCTGTAAAATTTGTTTCACTGAAATAATGTTCTTGCTATTTAAATTTGGGAAGAGTGCAGTTGTCATTGGTCTCCATAAGAAATTCCATCCACTATCCATGAACCACGATCTCCTCATTGCCAAATATCTGAGGCTGAACCAGACAGTTTGCAAGCTCTGTGTTCTATTTAAATCTGAGCTGAGTTCATCTCCATATTCTCACCAACCCTGCCTACTACCACCTCTGTTCGATCACACATCTCCACCTCTGCCTCAGCCTATCTGCTGCATAAACATTCATCTGTGCCTTTGTTAAATACACACTTGACTATTCCAATTCTATCCTGGTCACCCTCCCATTTATAAACCTCCATAAACCACAGCCCATCCAGAACTCTGCAGCCTGTATTCTAACTCACACCAATCCCGATCACCCATCACCCTTGTGCTCACTGATTTACATTGGCTCCCAGTTTGGCAGCACCTTAATTTTATTATTCTCATTCATGTGTTTGAATCCCTCCATGGCCTCACCCCTCCAGTTAGTCCCATTCCCCTGACCGTTCCCATATTCCTTTTGGCCTTCTAGTATTTTCTTCAATTAGCTTTAAAAATAAACTTCACCCCCTCTTTATTCTACCACTGACCACGATTTTCAGCTCCACAGCGCCACAGAGCCCAACGTCATGGACGCTTGGATCCATAAAATGGTATGAGCTGAGCTGCCGGTCACTTCCAGTGCTCCATGCTGGACAGGGATTTAGCGCTGGACAGGGATTTAGCCCGGGTTTATCAAGCATGTGCTGGTAGTGTGAGGAAGGGTCCGAATATGGTGCCAATCAGCCATTGCAGCAGCTTTGATGTATGTCTTTGAAACTTGGCCTGTGCATGTCCACTGACCACCTGTGTTAGTCATTCTCAGCTGAACATATATTCAGCAGCACGAGGAGCCCCTCTAGTGTTATTTAAAAGGACCAGACATCCAACTTACAGGTGAGGGGCTTTTGACTTACTTTTGCTATTGTAAAGTTAGTGGAGGTGCTGTGGATGGTTTTCTGGAGGTTGTGTTGTGAGCTGCTGCAGACATTCAGGGAGGACAGAGGATTTGGTAACCCAACTCTGGACGAGGTATGGGGACTGTAGTTGCAGTGTCTCTGGGTCTGTAACACGACCAACAAATGGAGCAGAGGATGTTGAGAGGGGGCGCTCTCTAAAGAGGGAGGAGGAAGGGGCTTTACCCTACCCACCCTGGGTTTTCCAAGAGCACTTTCCCTACCTTACCTGCCCCAGGAGCAGTGTGTGAGGTGACTCTGATTCAAAAAGGAGTTAGTCACAGAGCTGTGTCACCTCCTGCAACACATGGAGCCTCACACCAGAGTGAGGACGGAGCTGTCAGTGGACGTTAAGATCGCAGTTTCATTGAAACTCTATGTATTTGGATATTTCCAGGCAGGAGCAGGAGACATATCCAGTATAGAGTAGTAGAGGTTGATGGAGTCATCGCGTCATTTACGACACATAAGGAGGCCATTCGGTCCATCCTTTCCAGTTCTATGTGGAACAATCCAGTCAGTCTCAATCCCCTGCTCAATCCCCGTAGCCCTGTCAGTGCATTTCCTTCAGGTTCCACCCAGTTTCCTTTTGAAGTCATTGATTGTCTCGGCTTCCACCACTCTCATGGGCAGTGAGTTCCAGATAGTTACCATCCACTGTGTTAAAAAGTTCTTCCTCATATTCCACCTGCATCTCTTACCCAAAATGTTCCATCTGTGACCCCTAGTCCGTGTTTCATCAGTGGAACAGCTTTTCCTTAAATATCTTATCTAAGCTTATAATAATCGTGTACACCTCTATCAAATCTATCTCAATCCCCATTGCTCCAGGGACAACAAATCCAGCTTCTCCAAACTAACCTTGTAACTAAACCCCCTATCCCTGAAACCATCCTGGTAAATCTCCACTGCACTCTCTCAAGGACCTTTACATCCTTCCTAAAGTGTGGTGATTTGAACTGGACAGAGCTCTCTAGTTGGAGTCTAACCATAGCATTACAAAGTTTCAGCGTAGCATCTATAACAGCATACCTGGCACAAAAGAAAAAAAACGGGAAAGGTAGCCAAATTATGGCTTGCAAGGGAAATTAGAGATAACATTAGATCCAAGGAAGAGGCACACAAATTCTCCAGGGAAAAAAATACAACAGACCTGAGGATTGGGAGCAGTTTTGAATTCAGCATAGGAGGACATAGGGATTGATTAAGAAGCAGCAAATAGAGTACGAGAGTAAGCTTGTGGGGGCATAAAAACTGACTGTAAAAGTTTCTATAGGTATGTGAAGAGAAAACAATTGGTGAAGACAAATGTAGGTCCCTTGCACTCAGAAACAGGGGAATTTATTATGCGGAACAAAGAAATGGCTGACCATCTAAGTGCATACCTTGATTCTGTCTTCACGAAGGAGGACACAAATATCATACCAGAAATGCTGGGGAACACAGGGTTTACTGAGAGATAGGAAGTTAAATAAATCAGTATTAGTAGAGAAATGGTGTTGGGCCTGATAATCTTAATCCAAGAATAATTAAGGAAGTGACCCTAGAAATAATGGATGCGCTGGTGGACATCTTCCTAGATTCCATGGACTCTGGAACAGTTCCTACAGATTGGACGGTAGCTCATGTAACCCCACTATTTAAAAAGGGATATATAGAGAAAACAGAGAATTATAGACCAATGAGCCTGACGTCGAAAGTGGGGAAAATCCTGGAGCCATTATCAGAGATTTTATAGCAGAGCACTTGGAGAACAGTGGTAGAATTGGACAAAGTCATCATGAATTTACGAAAATGAAATCATGCTTGTCAAATCTACTTGAATTCTTCGATGATGTAACTAGTAGAGTTGATGAGGGGGAGCCAGTGGATATGGTTTATTTGGACTTTCAGAAGGCTTTTGACAAAGTACCATAGAAGAGATTAGCGTGTAAAATTAAAGCACATGGGATTGGGGGTAGCTTATTGTGATGGATAGAAAATTGGTTGCCAGACAGGAAACAAAGAGTAGGAACAAACGGGTCTTTTTCTGAATGGCAGAACGTGAACAGTGGGTACCACAGGGATCGGTGCTAGGACTCCAGCTACGCACAATATATATTAATGATTTAGATGAGGGAACTAAATGTAATATCTCGAAATTTTCAGATGACATAAAATTGGGTGGGAAGGTGAGTTGTCAGGAGGATGCATAGAGGCTTCAGTGTGATTTGGGCAAGTGGAGTGCGTGGACAAATGCATGGAAGATGCAGTATAATTGTGGGCAAATGTGAGGTTATCCACTTTGGTAGCAAAATCAGGAAGGCAGATTATTATCAGAACTGGTATAAACTGAGAGAAGGGAATTATTGATGTTCTAGTACACGAGTTGCTGAAGGTAAGCATGCGGGTGCAACAGGTGGTAAAAAGGCAAATGGTACGCTGGCCTTTATAACGAGAGGATTCGTGTACAGGAGCAGGGATGTCTTGCTGCAATTATACAGAGCCTTGGTGAGGTCACATCTGGAATATTGTGTTCAGTTCTGGTCTCCATATATGAGGAAGTAGGTTCTTGCAATAGAGGGAGTGCAGCGAAGGTTTACCAGACTCATTCCTGCAATGGCGGGACTGATGTATGAGGAGAAACTGAGTCGGTTAGGATTATATTCGCTGGAGTTCAGAAGAGTGAGGGAGGGATCTCATAGAAACCTGCAAAATTTTAATCAGTCTGGACAGACTAGATGCAGGAAGGATGTTCCCGATGTTGGGGTGTCCAGAACCAGGGGCAAAAGTCTAAGGATAAGGGGTAAACCTTTCAGGACTGAGATGAGGAGAAATTTCTTCACCCAGAGAGTGGTGAGCCTGTGGAATTCGCTACCACAGGGAGCAGTCGAGGCCAAAACATTGTATGTTTTTTAGAAGGAGTTAGATATCGCTCTTGGTTCTAAAGGGATCAAAGGATATGGGGGGAAAAGATTACTGAGTTGGATGATCAGCGATGATCATAACGAATGGCGCAGCAGGCTCGAATGACCGAATGGCCTACTTCTGCTCCTATTTTCTATGTTTCTATGTTTCCCTGCTTTTGTATCCTTGCCTCCAAGATCTGATATGTTTTGCTAAACACTCTCCTAATATGTCCTGCCACCTGCAATGATAAATGCATATGGAGCCCCAGGTCCCTCTGCTCCTGCACAATGTTCAGAACTATGTCATTAATCTATCTTGCCTTCCTATTCCTTCTGGCATAAGGCATCACCTCACACTCCTCTGTACTAAATTCCACCTGCCATTTCTCTGTTAATTCTGCTGGATTGTCGATATCCTGTTGCAGGCAGTTTGTGTCATCCTCAGTGTTTGCCACGCGTCCAAGTTCGGTGTCATTGGCAAGCCTTGAAATTCTGCTCTGTATTCCAAGATCCAAGTCATTTATATATAGCAAAAAAAAGTGGTCCCAGCACTGACCCTTGGGGATCATCACTGCCTACCATCCTCCAGTCTGAAAAACAACCATTTAACACTACTCACCCTTTTCTTTCCATCAATCAATATTTGATCCAATTGGATGCTAATCCATGTGATTCAATTTTGTTATCCAACATTTTAGAACATAGAACATAGAACAGTACAGCACAGTACAGTCCCTTCGGCCCACGATGTAGTGCCGAACCTTTAACCTACTCTAAGATCAAACTACCTACACACCCTTCATTCTACTATCATCCATGTACCTATCCAAGAGTCGCTTAAATGTCTCTAATGTATCTGCTTCTACTACCGCCGCTGGCAGTGCATTCCACGCACCCACCACTCTCTGTGTAAAGAACCTACCTCTGACATCTCCCCGAAACCTTCCTCCAATCATCTTAAAATTATGGCCCCTGGTGATAGCCGTTTCTGCCCTGGGAAAATGTCTCTGGCTATCCAATCTATCTATGCCTCTCATCATCTTGTACCCCTCTGTCAAGTTACCTCTCATCCTTCTTCGTTCCAATGAGAAAAGACCGAGCACCCTCAACCTTTCTTCGTAAGACATGCCCTCCAGTCCAGGCAGCATCCTGGTAAATCTCCTCTGCACCCTCTCTAAAGCTTCCACATCATTTTGTGTGGTACTTCATCAAACGCTTTCTTAAAATCCATGTAGACCATCCACCACATTCTTTTCATCAACCTGCTCTGTTACTTCATCAAAATAAATTCAATTAGTTCATGAAAGCATGATCTGCTTTTTAAAAATCCGTGCAGACAACACTTAATTAACTCAAACATCTCCAAGTGTGTGTTGATTTTTTTCCCGCTGATTTAGTTTCTAAAACCTTCCTCACCACTGATGTTAAACTAACTGACCAGTAGTTGCGAGGCCTGTGTGTTGTCCATTCCCATTGATAATTCTGGGAGGTGAGGGTGACCATCTATGTCATCGTTTTTTCGTTCAGCAGGGGAAGCAGAATGAGAGATCCCGTGGCTTTGTCAGGATAGCGGGAATCCTGATGGTGTTGGTGTCTCTGCGGTGGCCCCATGTCAATGGGGAGAGGTACAGGAACTGAAAGAACTCTCACTCCATTAATGTACAGTTGGTGTGTGAGCATGACCAGTACATCATGTTGGTGAATATTCACTACCCTGTCAGCAGCCACCATACCTTCATTCTGAAGCAGTCAGCCATTCTCAACACTTAGGGCTTCCATACAGAACCAGAATGTGGCTCCTCGGAGGCAAAGAAAAAAACCGTCTCTACACAGCTCATGTTTCGACATCCCCAAACCACCTACCACCGCCACCCAACCTCCCACAATTAACATGTGTATAATGTGAGCAATGGAGTCACCAGGAACATGGTGGGACAGACCATCGGTGTGATGAAGCAATGCTTCCAATGTCTGAACCGCACGGGGAGAGCCCTTCAGTACTCACTGGAGCAGGTGTCCAAGTTCATGGTGTTCTGCTGCACCCTTCATATCATCACTATCATGAGGACACAGGCATTGGCACCAGGAATCCGGAGGACACCTCAGGAGGAGGAGGAGGACGCAGGGAGGATATTTCCTGGACGCCTTCGAACTAGACAGGCTGTCGGGGAGTCCCTGCTAAGATTTTGTTTCCCTTAGGACAACTTCCCTTTCCCACCATGGATCACCCATTCTCCACCATTTCACCCATCTGAGACGCCCCATCACAGAGTCGTCTTGGTCACCATCCTGTAATAAAAACCACCAACATAAACCTTTTCAGGAACATCTTTATCCAACAACACATCCAATTATACAAAAGGAAAATGGAAATATTCACCCTTGTATTTTCCCTTAGTCTCTGTCTTGTGCGTTCCCTCGACTTGCCTCGTGCTCCCCAGTGTTTCCCTAGTGACTGCAGCATGGCTGGTGGAAGACTGCTGACTGCCATTCGGGGAGACTGCAGATGACCTTGCAGGACGTCCTCGAGCAGCTCTGGGCCTTGAGGGCTTCGATTCAAACTGTACCACCTCGACATAGGCAGCAGCCCAGTAATGTTCTGATCTGAGTCCTGTGTATTATAGCACGTTTGTGACCTCGCTCTCCGGGAGCTGCCACATGCACTATCCTTTCCCCCTGCCCTGGCTGCAGTTCGTGCGTTTTCGGTGTATCAGCATGTGCAGATTCCGACTCTATACCAGCCTCTAAGGCACACACAGTGGAAGTATTTGAGCTGGAGGCTGTCAGTATCAGACTAAGTGATGGGGCTTCACCATCAGTCCTGTGCTGATGCTCTCTCTCTGTCTCCTGGAGCTGCTGTGACTGGGAAGCTGGCAGTTTTGGGGTACCATTGGGAAGTGTAAAATCAGAAGGGTCGTATTGGGATGAGAGATTGTGGGTGGGTTGGAAAGCAGGAGGTCCATGATCCCACCATCTGCAGCTTGTACATCATCCCAGACAGCAGGATGCGGGGGGAGGTGGGAGTTAAGAAGGGGCATAAGGCAGGAACATAGTATCATCCTGAATGCTCTCGGCGATGCCGGATGCCACGGGCTCTGTCACAGCCAGTCCCATGATGTGAAGAACCAACTCCTCCCTCAGGCTCAGGGGATGAATGTATGCCTGGTCACTCGCTGGTTCACTTGCTGCTCCCTGTGATTATGGGTCACCTTGTCCTGTAAGAAAGAAGGCAGAATATTAATGATTGTTTTACACTGTGTTTTGATGATATGCCTGCCATAGTTGAATAGCTGGAGGTAATTGGAGGCAGTGAGAGGTGGGTGTGAGGCTGCTATCAGTACAAGGTGTGTGAGGGTGAGGTGGAGTATGTGAATGTTAGGTGTGAGTCCTGAGTGTTAGGGACTGCTGATGGGTGAGTGATGGGGGTGTGGTGCATTGAGCAGTGTGAGAAGTTGGTGATGTTGGGGGTAGGAGATGCCATTTGGAGCTTAATTCAATGACATTGACCACCCGTGTGAGCTCATTAAACTTCTTCTGGCTCTGCTGCCAGATTCTCGTGGCGAGAATTCTTGCATTGACCTCCCTGGCCACCTTCACCGATTCCCTTCGCATGACGTTCCTTGAGAGTCTCCACCCCACCACACGGAAACAGAGCCTCTCTCCTCCTGTCACCCTTCGTAACTAAGACATCCATCCCCACATCCGTGAACCGCAGAACCCTCTGTTGCAGTGTGCAATTTACCGTGTCTCCAATTGCAGAATTCACAGTGAGCAGCAGCAGCCTCCAGTGAATCAGTGCATCTCCTCTTGAAGAGGGACAGACTGCGTTTAAAAGCTGAACCTGGCTGAAACATGTGTTAAGCATCCAGACAGACAGCAACGCGGGTTACCCGGGGTGGCACGTAGAATTCATGGAAATGAGAAGGCAGCAGGAAGTGTGTTTGTCACCTGCCTCAACAGGAACGGGCACGGGCAGATCGTGATCCCTCTGCCCAAAAACACGACGTACTCTCTATTTCTATTTGCTGTTCTCTCTTTCACACTTTTTCACTCTCTGTCTTTCTCTCTCTCTTCCCTCACTTTCTCTTGCTCATAAAATGAAAGATTGATGCAGCACAGAAGAAGGCTAGTCGGCCCTTTGTGTCAGTGCTGTCTCTTCGAAAGAGCCATCTAATTAATTCCTCTTTCCTCCTCTTTCCCCAGACTCCTGTTTTTATTTTCCTTTTCAAGTATTTGCTAAATTGCCTTTTGAATGATATTATTGAATCTGCTTCCACCATGTTTTCAGCCAGTGAATTCCAGATCCCAACAACTCGCTGTGGAAGAAAATTCTCCTCATTTCACCTCTGGTTTTTTGTCAATTACCTTCAGTCTGTGTCTTCTTAGCACTGAACGTTAGACTTTTGGATTTAGTTATACAGCACTGGAACAGGCCCTTCGGCCCACCGAGTCTGTGCCGACCATTAACCACCCATTTATACTAATCCTACACTAATCCCATATTCCTACCACATCCTCACCTGTCCCTATATTCCCCTACCACCTACCTATACTAGGGGCAATTTATAATGGCCAGTTTGCCTATCAACCTGCAAGACGTTTGGCTGAGGGAGGAAACCCACAAACTCCACACAGGCTTTACCCATAATATGAGGCTGCAGTGCTAACCACTGCGCCACTGTGCCGCCCCTGTTTCTGACACTGGAAACAGTTTCACATTGATTACCTTATCAAAACCCTTCATAATTTTGAATTTTATATCAAATCTCCCCTTACCTATCACTGCTCGATTGAGAACAATCCCAGCTTTTCGAATCTATCCACGTAACTGTATTCCCAGATCCCTGGTACCATTCTCGTAATTCACCTCTGTATCTTCACTAAGTCCTTGACATCCTTACCAATGTGTGGTGATCAGAATTGGACACAATTCTCCATCTGGGACCTAACCAATGATGTATAAATATCAGCATTTCCTCCTGAGTTTTATTACTCTGTGTGTCTCTCTCTAACACCAAGGACACTGCATGCTACTAACTAAGATCTGTGTGTTTACACCCGAGGTCTCTCTAATCATGCACTCACTCTATAATGGTACCATTTATTTAAAATTTTTTCTTCTCATACTTCCTACCCAAATGTCTCACTTCATATTTCAATGTGTTAAATTCCATCTGCCATGTTCCTGCCCATTTCATCAGTCAGTCAATGTCCTCCTGAAGTCTGTTACTATCCTTCTCACTGTTTATCAACATTTCTGAGTTCCCTTCCATCTGAAAACTTGGACATTACCCCCTCTGTACACAAGCCCACTGCATTAGCATGCAACACCAGGGATCCCAACAGTCACCCTGGGGAACCCCACTGTGTACTTCGCCCAGCTGAAAAGCTGCCATTATTCCCTACTCTCTGATACCTGTCACCTAGCTAATTTCTTGCATGCTGGGATTGAAAAAGAAAAAAAAAGGACTTCCATTTATGTAGCGCCTTTCATGACTACTACATATTCCAAAGCGATTTACAATCAACGTATACTTATAATGCCTACTCACTCTTGTACTGTCGGAAACAGGGCAGCCAATTTTCGCACAGCAAGATCCCACAAGCAGCAATGTAATAATGACCATATCTGTTTTTATGATGTTGCTTGAGGGATAAATATTGTCCAGGCCACAGGGAATAAATCCCCTGATCTGCTGATAAATAATCCCACAGGATCATTAGCATCCACCTGAGAGGGCAGATGGGGCCTTGGTTTAACGTTTCATTCGAAAGACTGCTCATCTGATAGCGAAATACTCCCTCAGTACTGTCGCTGCATGTCAGCCTTGATTCTTGTGAAAAAGTCATTTCATGACACTTGATCCTGGAAGCTTGTGACTGAAAAGGGAGAGAGCTACAAACTGAGCCCTGGCTGACTTTGGCCCTTTAATCCCATATGTTTCTAATTGGGTCACACGGCTGTTATATAGTACTTTATCAAACACCTTTTGAAACGATAGGAAAATTGTAAAAGTACAGGCAGGAAAAGTCATAGAAACATATAATAGCATTGCATGGAAGGGGGTCATTTGGTCTATGAAGTCTGTGCTGGCTCTTTTGATGAGTTTCCAGTGAGTTCCACACCCTGGATCTTTCCCAGATCCTTGATCTTTTCCCCTTAATATCTAACCAAATCACTTTTTGAATATACTTTTGAATCTGTATCCTTCAGCCTATCATACAATAATTTGCAAATGCGAAACAAAAATTGCATTACAATAATCCCCATGTCAACTCTGCTTCTTTTTTCCAATCACCATAAATCTATGTCCTCTGGTTAATGGCCCCTCATACATTAGAAACTTTATATAATTTACATAAACCCTTCATGATGTTAAATATCCCTATCTGATCACCTTGTAAATGTTCCTGCTCCAAGGAAAACAATCCCAGCTACATAACTGTGATCCCTCATCCCTGGAAACGTTCCAGTAAAACTCTTCTGTCCCCTCTCCAAGGTTTCATGTCCTTCCTAAAGTGTGGTTTCCAGTATTGGACACAATACTCCAGATGGAGCCGGACTAGTCTTTTCTATAGGGTTAACACAATATCCTGGCCAGTCTACTCTGTGTCTCTATTAATCAAGCCTCGGAATCTATTTGCTTTGTGAACTGTTTGTTAACCTGTCCAGCTACTTTCAAAGATTGCATACAAACACCTCAGGTCTCTCTGTTACTCTCAATATCTTTAAAGTTGTGCCATTCAGCTTGTATTATCCCTGGTCATTCATCTGCATGCAGCTCACCATCACCTTCTCAAGGGCAATTATGGATGGGCAATAAATGCTGGCCTCGTCAACGACACCCACATCCCATGAACGGATAATATAGATCAAATCTTCCGACAATGTATCACCTCACACATCTGCCATGCCAATTACATATTAGGAAGAATGCAGCCATTGTTTTCAAACCCCACGTCAAAAGTTTCCTCGCTACAGACTGGATCTCTCTCCTTGGCAACTGTCTGAGACTAAAGCAAACTGTTCACAACCTGGTTTCATAGTTGACGCTGCGACGAGATTCCTGCTAAATATTACTAAAACAGCCTACTTACACTTCCGTATCATCACCAAACTTTGCCCCTCTCTCAGCTCTTCTGCTGATGAAACACTCCCCCTTGCCTGTGTTACCTGTAGACTCGACTAGTCCAACACACTCCTGGCTGGTCTCCCACATTCTACCCTCCATAACCCTGAGGTGATCCAATGCACTGCTGCCCATGTCCTAACTCACACCAAGTCATGTTCACCCATTACTCCCTGGACTCACTGACCTACATTGGCTCCTGGTCAGCAACACCTCAATTTTAAAACTCTCAGCCTTCTTTTCAAATCCTTCATTATCTCACTACTCCTTATCTGTGTAATCTCCTCCAGCCCGACAACCCTCCGAGATATCTGCACTCATCTATTTCTGGCCTCTTGAGCATCTACGAGTTTAATTGCTCTCCCATTGGTGGTCCTGCCTTCAGCTGCCGAGGCCCTACGCTCTGGAAGAGTAGAGCAGAACTTCCAGGGAGGAATTCCTGGAAGATAAATGTCAGTGAATTAAACACTAAAATAAAAGCAAAATATTGCGGATGCTGAACACTGGAAATACTCAGCAGGTCTGGCAGCATCTGTGCAGAGAGAAACAGAGTTAATATTTCAGATCTGTGACCCTTCATCAGAACTGGTAAACGTTAGAAATGTAACAGTCTTTGAACATGTGAAAGAGGGGAAGGGGGAAGAAGAACAAGAAGGAAGGACTGTGATGGGACAGAGAGGGGATAGATTAAACTACAGACTGTTACATTCCTAACGTTTACCAGTTCTGATGAAGGGTCAGAGACCGGAAACATTAACTCTGTTTCTCTCTACACAGATGCTGCCAGACCTGCTGAGTATTTCCAGCACTTTCTGGTCTCATCCCTAAGCTTTTGAATTCTCTCCCCAAACCCTAAATGCAATAAGCTGCACTGAGTCCAGTTTTAGGGAGTCCTGCTTGGACAGAGTACTAAATGCAGTAAAGTTAACGAGAGATTGAATTTTAAGTGATCTAAGAGTCGATCTCTTTCCAACAATTTGTTAATTTTACATTTAGCATTTCACTTAATTTTAAGCTGAATTTGTACTTTATTTCACAATCAGTTTGTGAGAATTGGACAGTTAATTGATGCTGATGGAAAAGGAAGGTCAGTGTCAGCTTGGATATAAAACTGACTTAATGACAGAAAACAGTGAGTTGCGGTAAATAGTTGGTATTCAAACTGGAGAAAAATAGACAGTTGTGTTCCCCAAGGGTTAGTGCTAGGAACACTGTTTTATTCTGATATGTATAAATGATTTGGATAATGGCATACAGAGAAACATTTCAAAATTTGCAGGTGATACCAAACTTGGAGGCGGGGCAGGCATTGAGGTTGATACCAATCGATGTAAGAGGACATAGATAGGCTAGCAGAATGGGCAGACGAGAGGCAAATGGAATTTAATACAGACAAGTGTCAAGTGATGCATTTTATCAGAAGTAACAGGGAGAGGCGATATACACTTAATGGTAAAGTTCGAAAGAGTGTGCAGAGACAAAGGGACATGGGGTTCAGGCACATAGATCCCTGAAGGTGGCAGGATATATTGAGAGAGTCGTCAGTAAAGCATATGGGATCTTGGGCTTCATAGATAGAGGTGGTAAGTTCAGAGGAAGGAAAGTTATGCTGTAACTTTATGAAGCTCTGGTTAGGCCCCAAGTGGAGTACTGCATCCAGTTCTGTTCACCACACTTTAGGAAGGATGTGAGGGTCATTGACAGGGTGTAGAGGAGGGTTACTTTAATGGTTCCAGAGATGGAGGATTTTCAGTACAATATAGTCTGTAAAAGCTGGGATTGTCCTCCTTGGAGTAAAGGAGATTGAGGGGAGATTTGATACATGTATACAAGATGATGACCTGTTTGGATAAGGTAGACAGGAAAAGATGTTCCCATTAGCTTATGGTACAATGACTAGAGTTAAGATTGAGGGCAAGAGTTAAGGGGGATGTGATGAACAACATTTTTACACAACGAGTGGTAATGGCCTGGAAATCATTGCCTCCGAGGGTGGTGGAAGCAGAGAAGGTGAATTATTTCAAAAGGATATTGGAAGAACACTTGATGTTAATAAACTTGCAGGAATATGGAGTCAGAGCTGGGGAATGAGACTGGCTGGATTTATCGACAAAGAGCTGGCATGGACTCGATGAGCAGAATGGCCTAATTCTGTGCTGAAATGACTATGACTCTACGACTCTCTGACAGGGGAATACTATTACTACTTTTAGTTTAGTTTAGAGATACAGCACTGAAACAGGCCCTTCGGCCCACCGAGTCTGTGCGGACCATCAACCACCCGTTTATACTAATCCTACACTAATTCCATATTCCTACCACATCCCCACCTGTCCCTATGTTTCCTTACCACCTACCTATACTACGGGCAATTGCTAATGGCCAATTTACCGATCAACCTGCAAGTCTTTGGCATGTGGGTAGAAACCGGAGCACCCGGAGGAAACCCACGCAAACACAGGGAGAACTAGCAAACTCCACACAGGCAGTACCTAGAATTGAACCCGGGTCACTGGAGCTGTGAGGCTGCGGTGCTAACCACTGCACCACTGTGCCGCCCTATACTGGGAAAGTTTATAATGGACTGGGCAGTATCACCCTGGAGAACCCCGTGATGTAAGTGAAATGTTTGATGCCCCAGAACGTGGTTAACAAATGTCCTTCACAAACAGAATAAATCAGTTCAGTCCCACTGACAATTCTGGAGTCATTCACAATGGGGAGTAATTTCTCCTCGTATTCTCTACATAGGACAGCAGTCAGGCTTTTCACTGTGTCCACCACCTCCATGTTGAAAGTCTTGTCAGGGTTAGGTGAGATAAGACACGTTGCCTGGGCGACAGATTTCTTCAATTGTGTTGCTGCTTCTCTGCTCTCTTCAGTCCAACCAGGTTAAATCTGGTCATCATCACCATTAGTTAGTTCATAAAGAGGAGTCACAGTCTCTGCAAATCGAGGGATGAGGGTCCACTGATACCCTGCCAGCCTGAGGATAGGACACAGGGTAGTCTTTGAGGTGGACAGGGGTAGATACTGGATGAGGGTCCACTGATACCCCACCAGCCTGAGGATAGGACACAGGGCAGGACTTTGAGGTGAACAGGGGTAGACACTGGATGGTCTCGACCTGACGCTGGTGTGGGCTGATGCAGGATGATCTGATCTGGGCACGTAGAAAGGTGACACGGTCTTGCACCAGCTGGGCCTTCCGTGGATGTTCTTTTAGTCCAGCTCCCAAAGTCACTGCAGTAGTTCCTGTAAAAGGGTTAAATGTGTGGACACGGTGATGAGAAGATCATCGACATATTGCAGCGAGCAGGAAGACTGTGAAAAGCTCAGAAGGGACCCGGCTACACGTTTGTTGAAAATAGTGGGGTTATTGTGGAACCCCTTGTGACAGACATGTCCAGGAGTACCTCTGGTCCTCAGAAGTGAATGTGAATTTAATTTGTTTCTCTAGTTTTACTGGGATACTCCAATAAACATTAGAGATATCCAGGGTAGAGAAGACAGCCCTGCCACTGAGAATCCGGGAGAGTAGGGTGGGTGTCTATCAGACAACCGGGTTCACGCAGGGTTGACTGAATTGAGTTTGTGGTGGTCAATAGTCAGTCACCAGCTGCCATCCGGCTTTCCAACCAGTCAAATCGGGCAGTTAGAAGGGAACATGGCTTCGTGAACTACACCCTGGTATAACAATGACATGATATTGTCTGGAATGCATGACATAATTTCAGCTCGGTAAGAATATTCGGTAAGAATACTGCTTCATGGATCATGCAATGGTCAGTTAATTTCTTCGGGTCTGCTCATGTTTGCACAGTTATCTTTATGGGTTGTGGATACACTCGACACGGACTCGAGAATCGCCTGTACCTCAGGGTGATCAGAGCTGTCTGGTTCCCACTCCTCTGATATTTTAATCATGAATATTGAGGGTGCACTGGACACCAGAGTAGGGGTATGTTTTAATGTTCTACAATATACAAATATAGGGATAATCAATTACTGCTGATAACCTTTGAGCACATTACTGCCCAGTAGTCCCTGTCCATTATGCAGGATCATATAAAAGGGAGGCAGGACTTTGACATGAGCTGTGTTCCCTCTCCTACACCAATGTAAGATCTGATCCAGGGTCACAGATTAACCAAAAGGAGGTCGAAGGGTCACAAGCAGTTTATTGAGGAGTAACAGTTCAAATACAGCACAAAATCAGAATAAACATAGTGGACATACGGCCTGTGGCAGGTGAGAAAGGCTTTCTGGCTATGGATCAAATGTAAGAAGCTATTAGTAAAGACGTTATAGCAGGACACACAGAATAATTCAAGGTGATCAGGCAGAGTCAACATGCTTTTGTGAAACGGAAACCATGTTCAACCAATTTATTGAAGTTCTTTGAAGAAGTAACAGGTGCTGTGGATAAAGGGGAACTGGTGGATGTACTATACTTAGATTTCCAGAAGGGATTTCATAATGTGCCACATCAAAGTTCATTGCGGAATATAAAAGCTCATGGTGTAGGGGGCAACCTATTGGCTTGGATAAAAGATTGGCTAGCTAACAGGAAACAGAGAGTAAGCTTAAATGGATCATTTTCTGTTTGGCAAGATGTAACGAGTGGTGTGTCACAGGGATCAGTGCGGGTGCCTTAGCTCTTTACAATTTATATAAATCACTTGGATGAAGGGGCCAAAGGTATGTTTGCTAAATTTGCTGATGACAGAAACGTCGGTCAGACAGTATGTTGTGACGTGGACACAAGTGAACCACAAAGGGGTAGATAGATTGAGTGATTGGGCAAAGATCTGGTAAATGGAGTATAATGTGGGAAAATATGAAATTGTCCATTTTGGCAGGAAGAATAAAAATTAAGCATATAATCACAATGGTGAGAGATTTCAGAGCTCTACCATCCAGGGGGAACTGAGAGTCCTTGTGCATGAATTGTAAAAGGTTAATATGTAGGTATTGCAAGTCATTAGGAAAACTAATATAATGTTATCGGCTGTTGCAGGAGGAATTGAATACAAATGTAGGGAGGTTATGTTTCAGTTATATAGGGAGACCACTTCTGGAAGACTGTTTGCAGTATTGGTCTCCTCATTTAAGGACAGGTGGAAATGCATTCGAAGCAGTTCAGAGATGGTTTACTAGACTAATGCCTGGAATGGGGGTGTTGTCTAATGAGGAAAGGCTGGACAGGCTAGGCTTATGTCAGCTGGAGTTTAGAAGAGTAAGAGGCGACTTGATTGAAACTTATAAGATTCTGAGTGTGGGACAGAGCAAATGAGGCCGACAGAGAGAGAAAGAACGAGAGAGAGAGAGCTCAATTCAGCTGCTGCTAAAAACCTCATCCATGCCTTTTTTTATCGCGAGACTTGACTATTCTAACACACTCCTGGCTGGTCTCCCACATCCTACTCTCTTTAACCTGTTGTCATCCAAAACTCTGCTGCCATCTTCTAATTTGCACCAAATTCTGTTCACCCAACATCCCTGTGCTGACTGACCGACATTGGCTCTTGGTCCAGTAACACCTCAATTTTAATATTCTCACTCATGTGATCAAATCCCTCCATGTCCTCACCCCTCTGATTATCCCAATCCCCTGTTCATATCCAATGTTCCTGAAACTTGTTCCTCTTAAAAATATTTTTTCCAATTCCGGCTTAAAAGTGAGTTTCTTTCCCTCTGCCTCTCTTCATATAACATAGAACATAGAGCATAGAACAGTACAGCACAGTACAGGCCCTTCGGCCCACGATGTTGTGCCGAACCTTTAACCTACTCTAAGATCAAACTAACTACCTACCCTTCATTCTCTTATCATCCATGTACCGATCCACGAGTCGCTTAAATTTCCCTAATGTATCTGCTTCTACTACCACCACTGGCAGCGCATTCCACGCACCCACCACTCTCGGTGTAAAGAACCTACCTCTGACATCTCCCTGAAACCTTCCTCCAGTCACCTTAAAATTATGCCCACTAGTGATAGCCCTTTCCACCTGGGAAAAAGTCTCTGACTATCCACTCTATCTATGCCCCTCATCATCTTGTACCCCTCTATCAAGTCACCTCTCATCCTTCTTCGCTCCAATGAGAAAAGCCCTAGCTCCCTCAATCTTTCTTCATAAGACATGCCCTCCAGTCCAGGCAGCATCCTGGTAAATCTCCTCTGCACCCTCTCTAAAGCATCCATACCCTTCCTATAATGAGGCGACCAGAACTGAACACAATATTCCAAGTGTGGTCGAACCAGGGCCTTATAGAGCTGCAGCATAACCTCGCAGCCCTTAAACTCAATCCCCCGTTAATGAAAGCCAACAAACCATACGCCTTCTTAACAACCCTATCAACTTGGGTGGCAACTTTGAGCGATCTCTGGACATGGACCCCAAGATCCCTCTGTTCCTCCACACTACCAAAAACCCTGTCTTTAAGCCTGTATTTTGCATTCAAATTCGACCTACCAAAATGAATCACTTCACACTTTTCCAGGTTGAACTCCATCTGCCACTTCTCAACCCAGCTCTGCATCCTGTCAATGTCCCGTTGCAACCTACAACAGCCTTCCACACTATCCACAACTCTAGCAACCTTCGTGTCATCGGCAAACTTGCTAACCCAGCCTTCCACTTCCTCATCCAAGTCATTTATAAAAATCACAAAGAGCAGAGGTCCCAGAACAGATCCCTGCAGAACACCACTGGTCACCGAGCTCCATGCTGAATACTTTCCATCTACTAACACCCTCTGTCTTCTATGGGCCAGACAATTTTGTATCCAGACAGCCGCAGCGTGGTCTTCCTGACCACACATTTCATCTCTCCTGCTCCACTCATGCTGTGGAAGCTTGGATCCATAAAATGGTGTGAGCTGCACTGCCGGTCACATCCAGCACATTGTACAGGACACCCAGGCTGGCCGGGGTGCTCGTGTCGGTGTAACGTGTGTGTGTCTGTAGTGTGAGGAGAGGTCTGAATATGAAGTCGATCAGCCATTTCAGCAACTTTGATGTACGTCTTTGATACTTGGTCCTTGCATGTATACTGACCACCTGTGTTAGTCACTCTCAGCTGAACATACATTCAGCAGCACGAGGATTCCCCTCTAGTGTTAGTTAAAAGGACCAGGCGTCCAACTTGCAGGTGAGGGGCTTTTGACTTACTTCTGTTATTACAAAGTTAGTGGAGGTGCTGTGGATGGTTTTCTGGAGGTTGTGTTATGAGCTGCTGCAGACATTCAGGGAGGAGAGAGGACTTGGTGACACAACTCTGTACGATGAATGGGGACTGTAGTTACAGTGTCTCTGCGTCTGTAACATGATCAACAAATGGAGCAGAAGCTGCAGAGAGAGGGAAAGCTCTGGAAAGAAAGAGGAGGAATGGCCTCTGCCCTACCCACCCTGGGTTTCCAAGAGCAAAAAGGGCAGTGGTCCTAATATTGAGCCCAGGGGAACACCACTGTATACTCCCATTGAGTCTGAACAACAACCTTTCACCACTTCTCTCTGTTTACTGTTCCTTAGCCAATGTTATATCCACACTTTCACTGTACCTTTAATCCATAGGGTACAGTTTTCCTAACCTGTCTATTGAATGTCACTTGATCGAACACCTTTTGAAAGTCCATATGTATAACTTCAATCACACCACCCTCATCAACCCTCTCCATTGTTTTATCAAAGAACACCATCAAGTTTACCTCACCACCACCTCTCTCCATTCCTCCACTGTTGTTAAATTATCAGACTGATTATCCGACACCCAGTACTGGATGAGCAGAAATTTCCTCCAATTAAATATTGGGAAGACTGAAGCCATTGTTTTAACTCCCCACTCCAACTCTGTTCCCTTGCTATTGATTCCATCCCTCTTCCTGGTGACAGTCGGAGATTAAGACAATATGTTTACAGCCTTGGTGTCACATTTGACCACAAAATGAGCTTTAACCTCATTTTCAGGCGATCATTACAACCGCCTATTGCCACCTCAGTAACATCGCCTGACTTCACCCCTGTGTCCATCTGCTGCTGAAACCTCATTCATGCCTTTGTTACCTCTCGATGTGACTGTTCCAACTCACTCCTGGCTGATCTCCCACATCTACTCTCTGTAAACTTGAGGTCATCCAAAACTCTGCTGCCCATGTCTTAGCTCACACCAAGTCCCGTTTATATCTCACTGACCGACATTGGCTCCCAGTCAAGCAATATCTTGATTTTAAAATTCTCATCCTTGTTGTCATATCTCTCAATAGCCTCGCCCCTCCCTATCTCTGTAATCTCCTCCAGCTCCAGAACCCATCGAGACATCTGTGCTCCTCTAATTCTGGTCTCTTTTACATCCGTTATTTTAATCACTGCACCACTGGCGACCGTGCCTTCAGCTGCCGGGGCCCAAGCTGCAGTATCCTCCATACACATCTCCGCCTCTGCACCTCTCCATCTCACTTTCCTCCTTTAAGACATTCCTTGTAACCTTCCTCTTTGGCTAAGCTGTTGGTCCTTTGACTTAATATCTCCTGTTGTATCTCAGTTCGCACTTTGCTTCATAATGCTCCTGTGAAGCACCTTGGGATGTTTTATAACATTAAAGGCAATATCTAAATATAAATTGTTGTTTTTGTTGTTGTTTGCCAGACATCAATAGTCTTTAGCATATCCAGGTTGCTAACCATTTACTATCCGATGTTTTTACAAGCAACAAGTATTTTTCTCTTGGGTTGTCACGTCTACAAATGTCCCCAGTCGTGACACTAGTCTAACTAGTCAGTAATTACAGCATTTATCGCATATCTCCTTTTTTAAACAGGATGTAAGATTTACAATCCTCCAATCCTCTGTCATCACACCCATATCCAATGAGGATTGGAAGATTCTGGCCAGTGCCTCTGCTATTTCCACTATTCCTTCCCTCAGAAACCCCTATACATCCATTCAGACTGGGTAAGAGTTCCAGTTTATTGTGGCACAAAAAGGTGTTGGATTGAAAGGTGTTAACTGAAACTGTTTGTTCAGTGACTGTACTTAATGTCAGTCTCCATGGACCCTGATTGTGTCACAGGAGGGTTTCCCTCTCCTATTAATATGGGACTCCTTTCGATGTGTTATCCCATACTGTCAGCGGGAGCATCACGCCCGGCACTCACAGGGATCAGCGGCTCCAGAGAGAGGGAGAGGATAGATCAGAATCTGAGAACAATGGGACAGAATCTGAGAACAATGGGTCAGAATCTGAGAACAATGGGTCAGAATCTGAGAACAATAGATTGGAATGTTACAACAATGAGCAAGAGTTTATCCTCAGAACTTCACGATCTTTCTACACATTATGATCGGTTCTCATTAAACTTTCGCATCGACCTCGCACTTCGGATTGCTCAATACATTTATTATCCCATCCTCGGTCTTGTTGGTGTCCCTGGTTAGTATCTGTTTCCAGGTATTTATTCCTTAAACCATGTTTAACTGTATTATATTCCTGTAATTTACTCTACCCTCCTTGCTGCTGTTGTTAATCCCGGTGAATATCTCCAGTAATTACCTTGATTAACCATGTTTAACTGCATTACTGCTCCTGTAATTTCCTCTGCCCTCCTTGCTGCTGTTGTTATTTCTGCTGAATCTCTATCTCCAGAAATCAGCTGTATAAACCACTGCTAACGGTATTTCAGTTCTTGTAATTTACTCTCTCCTCTTTGCTGCTGATACTGTCTCTATTTCCAGCTAGGAGATCTGTAAACCCTGTTTACTGAAATACTGTTCTGGAACGTAAATTGTGGGAAGAGAGAAGACAGTGTCATTGGTCCATTGGTCTCCATCACAAACTCCATCCCCTATCTGTGAACCACATACCCGATCCTGAGGCCGAACCAGACAGTTTACAACCTCTGTGTTCTATTTTTACCTTACTTGAGTTCATCTCCAAATTCTCTCCATCACCAACCTTGTCTACTACCACCTGAGTAATATCACTCGTCTCCACTTCTGCCTCAGCCCATCTGCTGCATAAACCCTCATATGTGCCTTTGTTAAATCCACACTTGAGTATTCCGAATCTATCCTGGTCACCCTCCCAGTTATAAACCTCCATAAACCACAGCCCATCCAGAACTCTGATGCCTGTATCTTAACTCACACCAAATCCCGATCACCCATCACCCCTGTGCTCACTGATCTACAATGGCTCTCGGTTTGGCAGCACCTTAATTTTAATATTCTCATTCTTGAGTCTGTATCCCTCCATGGCCTCACCACTCCATTAGTCCCATTCTCTTGTGCATTTCCCATATTTCTGCAAATAATATGCCTTCAATCTTTTCTCAATTCTCTTTTTAAAGTGAATTTCTTTCTCTCTGTATCTGTTCCCAGCCACGATTTTCAACTCTACAGACCCACTGGTGCTGAGGGCGCAGAAGATGGGACCCATAAAATGATGCGAACCACACAGCCGGCCACTTTTAGTGTGGTCAGCACAGTGTCCCATGGTGGGCAGTACACTCGTGTGGTCAGCACAGCGCCCAATGGTGGACAATGCTCTAGTATGGTCAGCAAAATGCCCCACGCTGGACAGAGCTCCAAAATGGTCAGCACAGTGCCCCATGCTGGACAGGGCTCTAGTATGGTCAGCACAATGCCCCATGCTGGACAGGGCTCTAGTATGGTCTGCACAATGCCCCATGCTGGACAGAGCTCTAGTATGGTCAGCACAATGCCCCATGCTGGACAGAGCTATAGTATTATCAGCACAGTGCCCCATGCTGGACAGGGCTCTAGTATGGTCAGCACAATGCCCCATGCTGGACAATGCTCCAGTATGGTCAGCACAATGCCCCATGCTGGACAGGGCTCTAGTGTGGTCAGCACAGTGCCCCATGCTGGACAGGGCTCTAGTATGGTCAGCACAATGCCCCATGCTGGACAGGGCTCTAGTATTATCAGCACAATGCCCCATGCTGGACAGAGCTCTAGTGTGGTCAGCACAATGCCCCATGCTGGACAGAGCTCTAGTATGGTCAGCACAATGCCCCATGCTGGACAGGGCTCTAGTATGGTCAGCACAATGCCCCATGCTGGATAGGGCTCTAGTATGGTCAGCACAGTGCCCCATGCTGGACAGGGCTCTAGTATGGTCAGCACAGTGCCCCATGCTGGACAGAGCTCTAGTATGGTCAGCACAATGCCCCATGCTGGACAGAGCTCTAGTATGGTCAGCACAATGCCCCATGCTGGACAGAGCTCTAGTATGGTCAGCACAATGCCCCATGCTGGACAGAGCTCTAGTATGGTCAGCACAATGCCCCATGCTGGACAGAGCTCTAGTATGCTCAGCACAGTGCTCCATGCTGGACAGAGCTCTAGTATTATCAGCACAATGCCCCATGCTAGACAGGGCTCTAGTATGGTCAGCACAATGCCCCATGCTGGACAGAGCTCTAGTATTATCAGCACAATGCCCCATGCTGGACAGAGCTCTAGTATGGTCAGCACAGTGCCCCATGCTGGACAGAGCTCTAGTATGGTCAGCACAATGCCCCATGCTGGACAGAGCTCTAGTATGGTCAGCACAGTGCCCCATGCTGGACAGGGCTCTAGTATGGTCAGCACAGTGCCCCATGCTGGACAGGGCTCTAGAGTGGTCAGCATAGTGCCCCATGCTGGACAGGGCTCTAGTATGGTCAGCACAATGCCCCATGCTGGACAGAGCTCTAATATGGTCAGCACAATGCCCCATGCTGGACAGGGCTCCAGTATGGTCAGCACAGTGCCCCATGCTGGACAGGGCTCTAGTATGGTCAGCACAATGCCCCATGCTGGACAGAGCTCTAGTATGGTCAGCACAATGCCCCATGCTGGACAGGGCTCTAGTATAGTCAGCACAATGCCCCATGCTGCACAGGCCTCTAGTATGGTCAGCACAATGCCCCATGCTGGACAGAGCTCTAGTATGGTCAGCACAGTGCCCCATGCTGGACAGAGCTCTAGTATGGTCAGCACAATGCCCCATGTTGGACAGAGCTCTAGTATTATCAGCACAATGCCCCATGCTGGACAGGGCTCTAGTGTGGTCAGCACAGTGCCCCATGCTGGACAGGGCTCTAGTGTGGTCAGCACAATGCCCCATGCTGGACAGGGCTCTAGTATGGTCAGCACTGTGCCCCATGCTGGACAGAGCTCTAGTATAGTCAGCACAATGCCCCATGCTGCACAGGGCTCTAGTATGGTCAGCACAATGCCTCATGCTGGACAGAGCTCTAGTATGGTCAGCACAGTGCCCCATGCTGGACAGAGCTCTAGTATGGTCAGCACAATGCCCCATGCTGGACAGGGCTCTTGTATGGTCAGCACAATGCCCCATGCTGGACAGGGCTCTAGTATAGTCAGCACAATGCCCCATGCTGGACAGGGCTCCAGTATGGTCAACACAGTGCCCCATGCTGGACAGAGCTCTAGTATGGTCAGCACAATGCCCCATGCTGGACACGGCTCTAGTATGGTCAGCACAGTGCCCCATGCTGGACAGAGCTCTAGTATGGTCAGCACAATGCCCCATGCTGGACAGGGCTCTAGTATGGTCAGCACAATGCCCCATGCTGGACAGGGCTCTAGTGTGGTCAGCACAATGCCCCATGCTGGACAGGGCTCTAGTATGGTCAGCACAATGCCCCAAGCTGGACAGAGCTCTAGTATGGTCAGCACAATGCCCCATGCTGGACAGGGCTCTAGTGTGGTCAGCACAATGCCCCATGCTGGACAGGGCTCTAGAGTGGTCAGCACAGTGCCCCATGCTGGACAGGGCTCTAGTATGGTCAGCACAATGCCCCATGCTGGACAGGGCTCTCGTATGGTCAGCACAATGCCCCATGCTGGACAGGACTCTAGTATGGTCAGCACAATGCCCCATGCCGGACAGGGCTCTAGTATTATCAGCACAATGCCCCATGCTGGACAGGGCTCTAGTATGGTCAGCACAATGCCCCATGCTGGACATTGCTCTAGTATTATCAGCACAATGCCCCATGCTGGGCAGGGCTCTAGTATGGTCAGCACAATGCCCCATGCTGGACAGGGCTCCAGCATGGTTAGCACAATGCCCCATGCTGGACAGGGCCCGAGTATGGTCAGCACAATGCCCCATGCTGGACAGGGCTCCAGCATGGTTAGCACAATGCCCCATGCTGGACAGGGCCCGAGTATGGTCAGCACAATGCCCCATGCTGGACAGAGCTCTAGTATGGTCAGCACAATGCCCCATGCTGGACAGAGCTCTAGTATGGTCAGCACAATGCCCCATGCTGGACAGAGCTCTAGTATGATCAGCACAATGCCCCATGCTGGACAGAGCTCTAGTATGGTCAGCACAATGCCCCATGCTGGACAGGGCTCTAATGTGGTCAGCACAATGCCCCATGCTGGACAGGGCACTAGTGTGGTCAGCACAGTGCCCCATGCTGGACAGGGCTCTTGTATGGTCAGCACAATGCCCCATGCTGGACAGGGCTCTAGTATGGTCAGCAAAGTGCCACATGCTGGACAGGGCTCTAGTATGGTCAGCACAATGCCCCATACTGGACAGGGCTCTTGTATTGTCAGCACAATGCCCCATGCTGGACAGGGCTCTAGTGTGGTCAGCACAGTGCCTCATGCTGGTCAGGGCTCTAGTATGGTCAGCACAATGCCCCATGCTGGACAGGGCTCTAGTATGGTCAGCACAGTGCCCCATGCTGGACAGGGCTCTAGTGTGGTCAGCACAATGCCCCATGCTGGACAGGGCTCTTGTATGGTCAGCACAATGCCCCATGCTGGACAGGGCTCTAGTGTGGTCAGCACAGTGCCTCATGCTGGTCAGGGCTCTAGTATGGTCAGCAAAGTGCCGCATGCTGGACAGGGCTCTAGTGTGGTCAGCACAGTGCCTCATGCTGGTCAGGGCTCTAGTGTGGTCAGCACAGTGCCTCATGCTGGTCCAGACCTGAGAATTATATGTATACACACACACACACGCCACAGTCCAGGCCCTGAGACATATTTCACACACACACAGACACACACACACACACACACACACACACACACACACACACACACAGAACACATCCCAGACACTGAGACTTATATATTTGCACACACACACACACACACACACCAGCCCAGACACTGAGACTTACATATTTGCACACACACACACACACACACACACACACACACACACACACACACACACACACACACACAGAACACATCCCAGACACTGAGACTTATATATTTGCACACACACACACACACACACACACACCAGCCCAGACACTGAGACTTACATATTTGCACACACACACACACACACACACACACACACACACACACACACACACACACACACACACACACACACACCACAGCCCTGACACTGAGACTTATATATTTGCACACACACACACACA